>NC_142208.1:29741251-30375894 GCF_049639895.1 Pseudopodoces humilis
TCCCCTAAGATTGCCATCACGACATCTTCAGAAGTCTGGAACCCCTGTATTTTCAAACAGCAAGATTAACTCGGATGTATTACCAAGTTTCTTTTCACTTTCTGGGCTGTTTCTTATTGGAAACTTCTCCGTGCTTGAGCAGGCCCTAAAATGAGCACCAGAGTCTCACCTACCTTCATTGCTCACAACACAGATTCCAAAACACTCACAAAACGTTCCCTGAGACCAGGGCCAAGACTGGGCTGACTGCAGCTGGAATGCATGGCCGTACATGTGATGTCACAGCTGGAGGAACAGGAGACACATCTGTCCTCTGCACTTAGAGAATCCCTGTTACAATTGTGGATACACACCACTCTATCAAAAACAGGAAAAAGAGCAACCAAAAAGTTCTGGGAAAAATCTTGTTTTGTAACATAGGAGACCAAGGTGAATCAGGAAGAATTTAAAAGTACGGATACATTTTGTCTTGCAATTCCACTCAACTTCCAGCAGTATCTATGTACTTTAGTAGTGTTCAAAGTCTAAGGGACAGGTTTAAGGTTGCACAGTGGAGCAAAGCAGAGAACCCAAGAATAGTTTTCCATTTCTCAGGCTCATCAGTGCAATTCCCCCTTGGCTCCTGTCACCCTCATCCAATCCTGAACAGCAGCCTGGACCCTAATTCTGCAAATGACTGCATGGCACAAATTCCTCCTCAGCCCAGTGTCAGGATTTCAATGCACAGAAAGGAACTACTTGGCAGCTGAACAACACTTTGGGGCAGGAACAAGGCTGGAAAATACAGAGTATTTTTTTCTAGCATTTCCCTTCCCTTCCATCAAGGTAAGCTTTAAAACCTAGGGATTTTATACCACTGGGTAGAGTGGTACAAAATTTCCCACTTCCAAGAGTTTTGACCAAAGACTGAAAAGAGAGATTTAAGCTCTCTTTGATATACAGAGGTCATTTTATTGTCTACAAAACAGGACTTCATGATAGAAAAAAGAAGGCCATTAACAAATGTTATTTATGCAGCTTTATACTTAATATCAACTGAATTTTTCATTATTAAAGTCTTGTTGTAGAGGAAACCAGCAACACATTGGTTTGCTGAGGAGCTGCAGGAAACATACAAAATCTACAAAAACAGAAAAGGCACGGCATTGAATTGGTAAATCTTGGTCTAGAAACTATATCCACATGAAGTCTTCCACCAGCAGAGCAACCAGACCTCTTTCTTTGATTGTCTTTTTATTTCCATTTCTCCTGACTAAGGAGAAATTACCTGCTCCAAATGTGCCGTACCAGCTGCTACATTTAATTTGAGAGGAAAAGTTTCAGGTAGTATATCTCCCTATGTCTTTCTGGTATTATTCTACGGAGCCCTAGAAGCTTTGAGCAGTGATGGATGGAATGTTTTGGGCTGGATGAAGGAGCAGTGGAGATGCAGAGCTGCTCTCATTTTGCAGACAGGAATCTGAGGGCCTCAAGCAAGGCTAAAGTTAGGAAACAAGGATCGGGCTCTCATGGCAGAACTAGGGATTACTCTTGGTTCATTTAAACTTAATTAACCTGCAATTATGATTAACTCAGGGGAAAAAAGTCTTCCCAAATTAAATACAAAAAATATATTATTTCCTAAGTCTGTCTAAAGTTCTTATTATGTTAATATTAATATTCATAAAGAAGCACTAAGTGGCCTGAAACGTCTCTAACCTTGACAGTTTTTTTCAGGGGTAATAATAATCCGCAGCAAATGCAGGCCAACCAAAAACCACTTAACTAATTAGTAGTTGCAGTCACCGAGAAAACATGAATCAACACTGTTATTACAAGTGGCACATTTGAGTGGCATCTAATTATGACTTGATGAGCACGATACTTGCATTATCAACATTACTACTGCATCCCATCAGGGACTAAAAGCCGCTGATGGCATTGACTGCGAGAAACTCCCCCTCAATGGTACTGCAGCACCCAACAATCTCCTTGGCAGGGGCACCCTCACTAAATGACATGTTAAGCATAATTACTGGTAGACATTGTAAATAAACAGGATTGGAAGTGAAAATTGTACCAAGTGCATAAGACACAATCTGACACATTGGAAGTGGCAGCCTTAATTGAGAGTTTCTTTGACTGCTCAAGATCATTTCAACTGCATTTCTCGGAGGACAGTGATTATAACTGTGGAGACAGACGGCATAATGGTATCAGCACTGCTGACAGAGCAGTGAATTAAATTGTATCTGCTGTTGTGTGAAAGCCTTGATGAGAGGTACAGATCCTTAGTGGTCTTATCATTATAACACAATGGTCATGTTGTCATCAACCTTGCTGGCTCCAATTGAAAAGAAATGATTGTGTGTTGAAGCTTTCCCCCCCACCACCACCTTCTATCTCTTGTGCTCAATAGAACCAATTTTCAGAGAGCTATGAAATCACGCAATAGGGCCTAAAATGCAGCTGCTTGGCATACAAACGGGGCCCCATTAAACTGGAATCACACACAATATGTGTTTATGCCAGGAGAACAAATAGAAGCTGAGTACAGGCCAAGTTTATTCACAGACACAAAGCCAATGTAGCTCTTCATCAATATAATTGCCTTTTATATTGTCGTTTAAATAATGGGCTCTATTATTGCTTTAAAATCCTAATATTCCTGGCATTTTATCACTATGTTTACAAGGTATGTCCTTTAAAAATGTGAAAGGAAGATAAAAGAAACCTATAAAATCTTACAACATCAAATACTACCTCAAATTTTAAGTCTTAACTACTTGACATTTTCTGCCACACTCCAGTATTCCTCATATCATAACAAAAACAAAACAGGCAGCCATTTTTCCAGAGGAATTATACTTCTTAGAGAACATTCTTCCCTCACAGAACAGTTACCCAAGATCATTCAAGGCAGTAGACAACTCCTGTTGATTTCAGATTATCCTCCATAACTGTATCACACAAACTATTATAAAACAGAAGTGAGCAAATTCCTCTATTAACACAGTCACACAAAAGTACAGACCATGTGATTTCCTTCTCCTGCATTAACTTCATCCACATTTCTGATGCTTCATCGTGCAGTTCACTGTACTGGCACAAACCAGACATAACAGACCACAATCCCATTGTAATTGTCTCTTCTAAGGAGCTATTCCACTAGGATACTTCCATTCCCATTAGATGTGCTTTGTTGCTTCCAGACACCATACGGTTTCAATAGAACCATTACATAAAAGTGTAAAACTGAATATTGATGTTCTCACAGCCCAGACGAGATAGAACTCGCTCTATAAATTACCAATGAGAACAGTTCATCCTAAAAATCTTTCCAGGTGTGTCTGTGCTTAAAATAGTATTAATCCTTCATGAAAAAAAAAAAAAATCCCATTATCATTATTATTATTATTATAAGGAAACAAAGCAACAGCATCAAATCCCACTCACTTCAAGCATGCATCATTCCAAAAGTCACTTGCAGAATCCAGGTGAGAAAGAGCCACATTTGCACCACTTTATTTTCACCTCTTTGCACCTTGAGTACAGCATTTGTACTCTCTACCTGTGCCAGAGAGTACAAATGCTGTGACAGTATTTATTCTGACTGTGGGCAAAGTCTCACTGGATTTAGCTCCTTAAACTCAGCTTTCAAGGAGAAACAGCAAGTGGACCTGATTCTCAGCATTTTTAACACTGTTGTAGAGTGTGCAGAACTATGTTCATAATTGTCTACATCAAGAAAACCCCACTGACATTATCAGCTTACTTTTCTGAAACTCCTCCAGCTTTTTGACAGCCTCATCTCGTTCTTGCTTGATTTTGTCACACTGTAGGAGAAAAGAAAATTGAAATGAAACACTGATCCCAGTTATTTAATTAGCAGTCACAACATGCAAAATCAACCAAGATCAATTGCAGCACAATGATGTACAGAAGCCTATCAAAGCATTTCTTTTTCCTTTCAGCCATGTAAGATTGATGGAAATTATGCATAAAAAATTCATTACTCAGAATATTTCCTAGCCAAACTGGCATGCTGTACTTGATTTAGGTTCTGATTCAGAGCTACTCTGGAAATATTTTAAAGAGACATATCATCCAAAACTGATATAAACAGTTATCCATGTTACACCAACAGTAGAACCAATACTTTGCATGCCAAAAATAGGCTTTAAGTCTAGTTTCTTTAACAGAAATGGACTCAGAAAAGAGGCCTACATTTCTATACCCACCATGTGCAAGGAAAACCTCAAAGCCAATCATCAGGGACATGCTGTTTGATTTCATTACATCATGAGCAAAGTTTCAGCTTTGTAGAGAGAAAGGCACTCCTTTTCATGCTTTAAGGAGTTCCCATCACCCCACTTTTATTAATTTTGTGGTTATTGCTAACACTACACAGGCCCGCAATCACTGATCTTATGATGGAACGGTTTCTTCAAAAAGAAAGAATAAAACATATGTTAAATAGAGTTCTCTAAGAAAACCCATTCTTTAAGTCAATGAAAGAACTCAAAGAAATGAGTAAAATTCACAAGAGACACAGTCAGTGATTAACCACAGTGTGAAAAACACATGACCAAGGGGGAAGTATGACAGGCACACAAGGTGCCTTACACACACATCCTTCCTCACATGCGGCTGAGCATGTTCACAGCAATAAATCAACCCAAGACCATGAGTTAACTTCTGGAAGAGATCTGTGTGACTGAGCTCCTTACAGTGCAATTCTAATTACAAGGATGCTGGCCACTGGAACAGAACTGGGTTTAAAAAAAAAAAAAAAACAATCCTGAAATGATTTTGCTCGATTTTCAGTTTTTCCACATGAGGAGCCACTTTGAGTTAGCTGGGAAAGGAGCCTGCTGTTAAGCAACAAGAAGGGAGAGAGTCTGATTCAAAGGCAGCCAAATTCAAGAGAATTCTTCTATCAGCTACAGAGGATCTTGGACGAGACCCAAAGAAGGATCTGCTCTTGGGCAAGGCGAGGACGCCACTGCTGTTGGCTCAGGGGCAGCTGATGGCTATCCGTGGGAGCAAAAGGAGCTGCACTCAACAAGCAATCTCTCTTCTCATGGCGCTGGGGTGATGAGTCTTCAAGGGACAGGGGCTGAGGAGGGGGACAGGTCAGTCACCAGCTGCTGTAAGGACTGTTAAACAAGGCAGAGCTGCAGAAGGAGCAAAGCCGTGCTGAGCAAGCAGCACCAGACGAGGACTCACCGTTTCCTGGGCCCTGTTAACAAAGAACCTGTCAAGAGAATCTTGCAGAGGAAAGGTGGGGAAGGGAAATCTGTGCATGAATCTTGCTGCTCTGTGCCCTCCCTGTTTCCTCAGTGAAAGTTTGCATTACCTTCATGGCAGAAGTGCAGCCTAAGAGCAGGAGGTAGTGAAAGACACAGAAAGCGTTTCTGGCTGTTCTGCAGAGCGCAGCTCTGCCGCGAAAGGGGAATTGGTGAGAGCTGCTTCCTCCTCGGACCTCCCCAGAAAGACACTGGAGCCACACTGACATACTTCACCCACGGACATTGCTGCACACTGAAAGCTTTCAGCCCACTGCACATTAAGTGAGCAAATGCCTTTAGTGTTCAGTTTAAAAACCAGGAACATTAGCATTTTAAGGATCTCATCTGTTGCCTGTTAAAGTCAACAACCTCCCTACTGATGGAAACCTTGATGTAGAGGACACAGCACACTCCCTTATCCCAACAGCAGGAAAAACGCCTTTTAAAATCCTCCAGGCAGCACGCTGTAAGGCAAAGCAGCTTTCCCTGTGCAGTGAAAAGGAGAAGTTAAATGACCTATTCCACTTCACCTCGAGTGCTATTTGCAGAGAGAGCTCCATTTGGACCACGGCAAGCTGACTATTCTCCTCCTAACTGCGACATTTCTCTGCACAATCAGGGTCTCTAGGCTTGGGTCTCTGCAGAGCAATTCCTGTTCCCAGTTGCAGTTTTCTCAATACCTTCCTTTTGCTGCTACTGTGCTTCAGAATGAAAGAGGAGGAAGAAAAGGAGAGCAGGAGATTGCTGCCCTTGCTGAAATGATCAATGGAAAGCACTTTGCCTTCTGTCTTGCAATCAGAGCCATGCAAGCAGAGCTGTTACAGGTCCTTCCAAAAAAATACCCTAGTTAATCTTCTAAAAACTAAAAAAATTTGAGATTTTAACTACTTAAACAGTTTCAAATTTGAAATTACACAAAGATAAAAAGCCTATAAACTATGTTTCATAATAAAAAATACTGTCACTCTTCAAAATAAATTGACCTTACCTTTAAAACTGAAAAGTTAAAAAATCAAAATTTAGACATATGAGCTGCTCATAAAATGCTCCACAGAAGTCTTAGAAGTTCATAACCATCTCGCTTTTCAAAAAAAGCAATTTGAGGCATACACAATAGAATAATTAATGGGCAAAAGTATCACTATTCCTAAAGATTAAAAGGCAAATAGCATAACATTTCTATAAAATTTACTGTTCACCTTCCACATTCAAGCACATGCAACTGCTGAGGAGAAACAGTTTTCATGTATTTACTAAGCTTCCCCTTTTCAGTGTTAAGAGATAGCTCCAAACTAAAGAGTACCCTTAAATAAAAATTAAAAAGTTTGTAGCTCCTTGATTGCCAGTCATTTTCTGTTTTTAACTTGAGTTCCAGTTTCTCTGCAAAGTAAAATAAGCATTTATTCTGTTTTATTTAATGTATCTAGTATTAGTAATCTAATATTTATACCACGATTATCTCACTTATAAAAACCCCAGCAATATAAACAGACAATACTGCAGTCCTGAACTGGCTACAGGAGTCAGTGAGAATATCCTAGCAGTAAAAATGCATTGCATCTGTATTTTTAGAAATTAAAAGTCCAGTTGCAAAAATTAATTTTGTGAATAATTCCATACATTCTTCATCTTTGCAGGCACTAGTTCAGAAGGTTTGTTGATTCCACTTCTTTCAGATTTTAGCCTTCTAGGTACCCAATACACAAGACGATACTTTAATTTCTAGTTTCTTGTCTATTCTCTACTAACAGGTTTCTTTTTTGCCAACTATTTTGCACATAAGCTCCTACAGACTTCTGTAAAAGGCCTTCAAAGGGCAAAAACAACAGGGAGATTGTTCAGTCCAGATATTAAGATGCAAGAAGTTCACGTAGTAGTCATACAGTCAATTAAACCATTGCTAAGCAACACAAGACACAATTCTTACCCATTTACACAGACTGTGAAATGTATGCAGATTTAATGCTTGCTCTAAAATTATGAGTTTGGTGCAGTGCTCAAAAGTATCCAATGACATCTGTAATAGTCAGAGAAACAATGAGCAGGTCATCAAGGCAGAACCCCTTCCCCATTCCTACTTGGTGACAAAACATAGAATCCACTCCATCCGTGTGCTTTAACAGAGCAAACACCATGAATGATGTATCAGAGATACACTATTACACCTACTGTTTGGGATAGCTGTCTTGGTTTTTTTTTCCCCTACTGGCAGCATGACAAAACACTGTCAAAACCAGCGTTCAGAGTCATTTCTGTCTGATTAGCAAGTAGTCAAATATTTATTCATGATCTGACTCTTGAATATGTCAGAACTGCATATTAAGTTACCCACATTTGTGTGCAGCTGAACAGTTATCCATTTTTGGGGGGTTGATATGAATGTTTTGTTGGCTACATCAATAAAAAAAGGTGACCTAAGAGATGTAATCTGCCAAAATAATTTTGGCTCCATTGTTTCTAAAAGTATTTAAAAACATGAACAAAAAATGTCTGGGGAAATGTTGTTAGAAGCTTCACCAGTGATCTCCAAATTGGCAGCTTGGCAAGGCAATGAGGAAGAGACACTGTGGATCAAAGATCTTGTATTTTGCTGTTGAATTTTCATGGTTATTAGCATCCCTTTAAAGCAGCAGTGCTTTGAACAAAGTAACCCATATAAAAGTCAATTTACTTCCTAATTTTAAGAAAAAATATGGAACAAAGAGCATAGATTTTCAAAAATTTAAATTATATCTTAAGTTAGCTGCCCATTATCCACTAAGTTCCACATGTCTAATGGAAATTAGGACAATTTCTGCATGAACAGCTCATCTTTCAGAGCCATACAAGTACAGTAGTGACTTAGAAAAGTTTTCCATCAAGTGTACCAAAAGCACGTACACACAAGACTGCTATTTAATTCTTCTGTGGCACCTTCCACACACAGTCTGCAAGACACCTGCTAAAAAAATCAACTTCTCATTCTCCTGTTGATGTAATTACGTGACCACAATTGATACAGAGGCCATTTGCTGACATTCACAGTGACAGAGAGTGGCAGAAACTGGAACAGAAATCACCCACAACTTCCCAGACCCACAGGCAGATAAAGCCTGTGCTACATTTTTCCAGTAGCAGGTTTGATCCTGCAAAGCACAAACTAAGATACAAAGCAAGAGATGGTATAGACCTTTAGGATTACTCTGCCCTGCCATAACACAAGAATAGTTTCTTCCAGTATTGGCACTGGAAAAAAATATAACCATGAACTCTGTATCAGTAGATTTTTTTTTTTAATTTTTTTGTGGAAGAAATGCACTTAAAGCCTCACACTTAACCACTTGAATCCAAACGCTTGAACAATGAACCGTGAACTGCTTACAACAAGCACATCAATTTGCAGGATGGAGTTTATGAAGGGAGAAAACTTGCAGAACGACTGAAAATCCAACTCTGAGCACATGGCTAACTGATTTGCTCAGCTGGGAACACAATTCTCAAGCACTCAGGCTTGGAGGACTTTCGGGTGTTACGCAAGTATTCTGAAAAAGTTCAAAGCAGCCTCCAGATGAAACGCACAGGAGTAGCTAGAGATATGCAGCTGTAGGAAAGAAGTCTTGTGAGAGGAGCAAGGAGGCAAGAAGAGAAGAATGGAAGAAACAAGCTCAGAACATCTCATTCCATCTCAATTTCAGAAATAAAATTTTTCATTTAAATTCCCTTTGAAGAAAAAAAACTTTAATAAAAATGTAGCTCAGGGAAGTCTCCCCATTCCTCCCTTCCCAAGCTAAACAAAGCTTTGCCGAAGAAACACCAAAGCTGGTATGACTAGGGTTCAGGGCAAAGCTGGGAGCCTGTTTTTCATGGGATGTACTCATGCCCTAGCAGGGCACTCTCCACGTGTGATAGAAGCTAACAGCCAGCACGGGACAAACTAAAGGAAGAGAGCAGTGCAGGACAGGATGCTGAAATCACTCCCTGCAATCACAGGCTGCAAATGGTTTGGAGACTGCAAGAGAAACCTGCCCAGGTGTCAAACATGCTCCTACACAACCCTCCCTTTCTGCTGTCAGAGACAGCATTCTGGGCCAGATGGAATCTTGGTGTAACTCAGTTTTATTCTCATTTTCTTCTGAGCATTTCTTCCAAACAGCAAAGACAAAGGACAGATTTCCTGGGATATCCAAGACATTGGTGAAGGACAGCAGAACAGGAATGCAACAACAACCGAAGTGAAAAGGACAAAGAGGTTGAAAGATAGGAGGGAATGAAGCACAATATGCTGACCTCAGTAGAAATACACATAATCTTTGCCAAATCATAAGTGAACATAAGTTTCAAATTTTCTTTAACAATAAGAAGAGAGTTAAGGACAAGATCTTCTCAATACAGACTTGAATTGAAACATTTGTATCTAAAAATAACCCTTCCAAAAAGATTTCAGAAGAAGCTGAATTAAACCTACAGTCTTGGCAGCTAACAGGAATTTGAAAAACTAACAGGTTTCTTACATCTTCAGCTCACACTCGAGAAAGGAGAATTTTGGTTACAATACAGTGTAGCACTGACTCCCCTGCATTCCTCCCTACCTTCAGAAACCATATTCCTACACTCTGAATGTTCAGAAGCTGAGGGAAGTTCTCTTTTTTTCATTTCAGCAATTAAGTCCCCTGTGCAAATGAAGGCATAATAAAACAAGACTTAAAGAGAAACAATTTTATCTGAACACATGACTTGGTCTATGCTCCCACTGTAATCACAGGCAAACTTGGTAGAGCAGCAATCACTTAAAATATATTTACAGGAACTCTTCTGGAGTGGGACAGACAGAACAGTTGTGAGAGCTGCATTCACTGCTCCTTAAAACATATAGGTATAAGTAATATTTAGTATTAGCATGTAACAGTGAACTCAAAAAAGCAGTCAACAATCTGCCACAGTCCACAAGGTATCTAGTATTTAGCATTTCAATATTAAATGAATTATTGATATATACAAACCTCTTCTTTTTTTTTCTTATTTTCTGCTCTAAGCTCTTCATATTCGCCAATAGCTACACAAGAAAAAAAAAAGAAAAAAGTTAATATAGCAGTACCTCTTTGCAAATTAGCTCTCCATTTGATTAAATTGAAAACACTTCTGTTTGTCTACATGGACTTCTTAAATAACATGGGTCATAAATTTCATTAATAGCCTATTAATATCCTATGAACTGGATAGCCTTCTAGAATTGAAGCAATTAGGAAGTGTCTGAAAAAGATGGTAGCTCCCAAAACAATCAATTTTTGGTCAATGTAGAGTTAAACAACCTTATTGATTGAGTTCAAAAATTACAAGGTGAATATACTGGTTTGCAGTGACCCTTTTAAACCCACACTGGCTCAGGTTACAGATCAATCCTAGAAAGAATGGTTGGTGCAATATATGGGTACCTGCAGAGTAGCTGATCTGTGCACCAGTAAAACCAGGATCTCCTATCCATCCCTTTCCTTTGTCCCCACTTCTCCTTATGAACCCAAAATTCCTATCCACCACCCATGCACAAAAAGCAAGAAAAAAAAACAACCAAAAAGCCAACAGATTAACAACCAAGAGACCACACTGATGCACCAAATTTATTTCCTACACAGGAGCTCAAAGGCTGTCTACACCTCTTGGTCACTGCTCCACTGTCAAGCTATTCCCTGCTCCCTTCAGGAAAATAAGGCAAGAGACTTCTACCATCCAGATGCAAGAAAGGGAATGAAAACTGTACCAACAGACACAACTCGAGTTTCTTCATACTTGAAAACTGCTTGTGTTTGCTCACCTTTAAAGCAAAGTCATTCTTGCCATTGGATACTTTACAAATGACTGAAAAATGTAAATAGAGATTTGCCCCACCCTCGGCAGCTCTCTTCACACACTCCATGAATGGAGAACTCTGAATAATTAGCCCTGAAGGAAAAAATATCAGAATATTCTGGGCTAGAGCTCTCAACCCACCCAAAACATTTTCTCAGCCAACCCTGCTCTTACTTAAAAGAGTAAAACCCCAAAACAGCCAACATGAGTGAACACAGCATGTTCCTTCACAACAGTGACCTGGCTTATTAACCAACTACTCACTCCACAGCTCAGCTGGCCAGAAGGGACTGTCCTGGAAACATATCAAGGCCTTTTATCAGTATTAAATTAAGTAGGTAACTTCGTATGCAGAAGCTCCTTTAATTATAACTTAGTCTTTTGACTTTCAGTTGTGAACCTGTGTCTCCTGAACCTGAATTTGCTAACAAAATGTAAGTATTATCTAAATTAGATGTTTTATATATTAGGTACTTACCATGTCTAAAAAGCACTTATTACTAAAACAAGGCCGTAAGGGTAAAAGTATATAATGACTATAATTCACAATGAACAACAGGAAAGACACCTTCATTTACATAGAGTGGGGTGGTGACTCTTCTTACTTTTTCATTAAAAAAAATAATCGACCCCTTTCCTAAAGCTGCTTATCAAAAAACACAAATTAAAGAAAAAATCCCCAAACTTTAAAAATGCTACATGCATATACTTTAGTATTTATATTGCAAACCAGGGTGGCCTTCAAGTCAACTGAGAGCCATTCCATGACAAATCAGTAAGTAATGCCACTTGAGGATTTCAAATCTACTTATTTACTCAAAAAATAAGTAGAGCTGTCAAAGGAAGCAAGTGTCACTCCACTGCTTCTGCTTCCATACCTCGGACCAGGCAAGTCTTTACTGGTACAGGCAAGAGAAAGAGCTGATGGTGCAAGAAGTCCTCTGCTCTGGATGAAAGAAGCTATCCTGATTAAGTCATATTTTGTTGGTAGTAAACTAACACCTGGCTTTTTGGATATGTCATTAGAGACAGAATTACCACTGTCAGCACCAGAAGCTTTAATGGAATTGCTGCCACCACATTGCTCCTCCCAGTGTACAGGGAATAGGAAGAATCAGGCCAAGAATGTGGTAAAAAACTCCTGAACAACAATGGCCTCCTACATGTACAGAACACACAAGACTGTGAAGTGCTGTCAAAAGGATAAAAAAAAAAAAAGCCAAAAAGGATCCATTTTTCCCTTGTTCACTGTTTTAGGATCAAAGATCCCTTCAGCTAAATCCAACTAATCATATTTCAACAGGATACAAGTAAGGCACCAGCCAGGTGTAAATTATTTTCAAGTAGTGCCTGGGTAGCATTTTGAACACCTCCTTTTGTTAGGGGGAATGTATGGGACAGCATTACACTCATCACTTCACAATGACTCCAAATCTTGACTCACAATACACAAACCTATTAGCAGACCTAAAGTTTACTTGGGCAAACCAAGCTTTTGGTCAGATATCAGTTGCATTAGCTGAAACCTACACGGCTCAATTACCTAACAGTTGTTAAAAAAATAAACAAATAAAAATCACCTGTGTAAGTATACAAAGATAAGGTACAAATACTGTAAGTCACCTCCTGCATCTATGTTCCCATATGCCTTGATTTTACTCAGATCTGTGAAAGTGTGTACAAGTAAATTTAATTAAACCCCAAATTTACATCTTGCAGTCTTACAGCTTCCTTGAAAAAACAGGCCAGGAAAACTAAACACACCACTGCCTGATAAAGACCAACCACTAAGTTCACACCAAAAGATTTGCCTTCAAAAGTTTCTGAAAAAAAAATAAAAGATAGGGTTCAACACAAGAAATTGTACTGGGAGAAACATCTGAACTCTTAATACGCTCAAGCAGGATGGGTTCTGCTGGGGAATAATGGCTGCTGTGTATGAAGATATCCACAAAGGAACATGGGGAAAAATAAATAATAGACAACTATAAATTAAAAAATAAATTATAGGTGACTATAGAGGGGAAGACAGCAGCCAACAAGGTGCCCTAAGAAATTCCTCTGCCCATAAAAATTACCCATCTGCCACAAAGTAAAATAAATTTGTCAGACCACATTAGGAGCTTGTCAATAGCTTACATTTAAAAGGTACTGCTCTGAGATTTTGCTGTCAGATTGGCAGTATATTCTGCTCCTCAGAAGATACATGTATGATGTTCCCTTACTCAAAGGCGCTGACATTAAAAGAAAAAAGTTTTAAGAGATCAAATAGATCATAATTTAAAAAAAAGTATACAGCGTCATAGTGCTTGGGACTAGAGACTGGAAATATCACACTTCATCAAATCCAGCCAACAAACTCAGAGCGAAGTTAGACCTTTCGAAAATGAGGAAAAAAATCCAGGCAATATTAATACCTTTAATATATGTGTGGTTAACAGCAGTTGTTAACCACTGTAATTTACCAAAGTGACCAGAAATGTGGCTGTGACAGTGGCAGTGCTGAAGTGTAATTTTACCCAGCTTATAATTCCAGACACTTTGATCACTGACTCCTTTTTCCAACTGAACAAAAAAGGGACTATTGCAGAAGATGACTCTGTCTTTAAGGGCAAGGTACCAGCAGTGCCAATAAAACTAAAGACAAACAAGGCAATCTTCCAGGCAGGTAATCAGCTACTGTTATGATTCAGCTGATAGTCATGCTTGCTACCATTCCTCAGGTTCTACAACCAACCACTAACAACACAAAGTTTTGACAAAGTGCTTTTTTTTTTTTTTTAAAGTCTTACCCACAAGAATATAAGGGTCAGCTGAATAGAAGTGTGCATCACTGGATACATCACTTAAAGTACAGTCAGGTGATAGCAATATTTATGGTGAAACTGCTTTATTAAACCATGACATTTCAGAAAACTATTTGAGGATTAAAACTCAAACAACACTTTAAAGTCCCAAATATCATCAATACAGAGATCTTGTTTCTCCATGATGCTCACCTTAAACCTGGTAATGGAGCAAGCTGAAGAATGATCAGTATCAGGTATCTGAGTCTAACACACAGGACTTGGAAAATTCAGCATGGCTGAAAGATAAGAGTATCTCGCACACAGACGGCTTCAGTGTCCTTGCTGCTGCTCAGATCTCTGCCAAACAGCCAAGCAAATTTGCCCAAGCCCCAGAGAGCTTCACAGCTGCCACTGAGAATCGAGTGGGTAGCTACAAAACACCTGCCTCAGGTTCAATCTCCTGCCCTTGCTCAAGAGAAATATAAGCAGCAGTTGAAATGTGACAGCAGCCAGCCACAGACGCTGCTGCCTGCCTTCCCCTCTACCTATGGCACCACTGCTCAGACAGTTCATTTACCTGCTGCCAGGCAAGTCTCTCAAGACTAGAAAAACACATCCTGAAAATGAAACCAAGGCAATGGCTACTGAATGAATGTTTCCTGAAACCTCTCCAAATCCATTTGCATTTTTCAGAAATCTGACTACACAGCAAAATGTTACAAGAACCTGAAGCCGTACACCAGTCTGAACAAAATAAACATAGGACAAGTCTGTGTACCCATTACCCCAAATATTCAGATCCAGAAAATCCTTCCACCAACTGCATTTATTTCCAAAATAATACTGATATTTATATTTGGAAACAATAAATAAGAAAATTAAGAGACTCTCTTTAACAGACCATCCTAAAACTACTTGAGGGAAGTTGATAGTATCAAAAATAGTCTTGTTTTGTTATCAATAAGAATGGAGGGGCCACTATCTATTCCAAATTACAGTATATGAAGAGTAAGCAAATTTACTTTTCTACAGTAACAATATATTTTATTTTACTATTAGAACAATTTATCTCATTACCTTTTCACTGGTTGAGTTTTCACTCTAGGCACCAGACTCATCAGTTAACACAACTTAACTACTGATTCAACTATGGGTGCTACCATATGTTTTGCATAGTTTTAGATGTAAAACAGAAAAGTATTTTAATTTTTTTTCCACTGACTAACTTTTTGCCTACATAAAACAACTTTCTCACCAGCCACATAATCACAGAAGTATGTTAGCCTAACAACAAACTCCTGTGTTTAAGGATGAACAGCCACCAAGAAGAGAGCCATACAGGACTGGGTCTGCCAAGTACAGCTTCTATTTCAGCAGCTCAGGTGGATCTGGGACAGCCAGTCCTCAAGTTACAGTAACTTTCCCTTGAACTAATTCCTCTGGTCCTGTAAAATTTCCTTAGACATTAAAGGATACCCAGCTCACTGCAGGAGAAGACTTTCAGAGAGCAGAACTGAAACTCCGCTCTAAACAACTTCAACAGGCTTGGTTTCCTCTAAAGAATAACACAAACACATTTTTTGCAACTGATTATTTTCGTTTCAACAAATATACTCTTGGAGGCAACAGTATTGGAGGGAAGCAGTCAGCAAGAAAACCAGATTCTGAGCCTTGTTTTTTTGGCTCAGATTATCGAAACATACAGCTGTAAGATTATCATTTTACACCTAATGAATCCTTCCAAGGCAGAGTCTATCTTGTGCTGATGGTAATCATGAATTTCTAAAGCTGAGCATACAGGAAAAACCCAAAAAAATGACAAAGCAGGTCATAAATAGTCTGTTAATATCCAAATGAAACTTGCTTAAGAAAAGCTTCTACTATACACCAAAACTGATGGAGTGCATTTATGGTCAAAATGAATGACAGAAAAACGGCCACTGATCACACCCCTGTAATTTCACTCTTTTACACAAGTTTGTCCAATAGGTCCTTTCCAAATTACCCCTCCCTGGCTCGCAGGAGACCAGGAGAGCTCAGCTCTGGGAATTACCAGATGTGAATTCCAGAGTGGTTCCTTCGCACCTCCTGCACCTGAAGCTGTGGCACAGGAGGCAACACCGACCGCTTGGTGTGCAGGAAGACGTTCACAATTCAAACACATCTTCCAAGGTTTGAATGTGCCTACCTGACTAACTAAAGCTGCAACTTCGCTGGATCAGCCTGGCTCAGGGACAGACACACTACAGGGGAGTTAAAAAATGGCTTATGAGCACCCAAACTCTTCCATGCGCCTTCTTGCAGAAGATTAAATATTACAGTGTTCTAGTTTCTGAGTCAGACCATGCCCTCATGAAACTGAACACGCTGAAGTTCTGGCCTTTTCTACTACAGCACCTAAAGTGACTCACACACGGCACCAAACCAGCCCAGGATGGAACTACTGAAGTGCTACAGAGACCGATAGTGCATCAGGACGAGCCCTGAGCTATCAGCGGCAAGCCTGCTGGCTGGTGGGGACCGGGCTGGCCGTTCGATGGGTCGGGTTAGGATAGGACCCTGCAGCACGGAGCGGGAGATGGGACACGCTGGCAGGTTAGGCACAGCCTGGCTCAGCTCCACGTGAGGCTCAGCTCCTCGGAGGGCCAGCGAGGGCAGACTGGCACGCCTGGAGCTGTCCGGCCGTGCGGGCTCTGAGGCGCCAGCTCCCCGCCAGGGCAGCACGGAGCGGGGCCGAGGCACCCCCGGCCATGTGCTGAGGCACCGCCGCCTCCCGCCTCCGCCATCGGCCCCCGCGACGGCCGCGCTCGCAGAGCCACTCGTCAGCTGGGCTGGAAAAGCCCTCTGAGACCTTCCAGTCCAGCCCATCTTCAGCCAGAGCGGGCACCTGCGGGGCGGCGAGGCAGCCGCGGGGGCGCCCACACGGGGAAGAGCCAACACGTTCCACTCCCCTGCTTTATTTCATTAAGGCTTTTATTATTTCCCTCTGCACGGGCAGAGCGAGGGGCCTGGGAGCGAGGCCGGGGGACGCCCAGGCCGCGCCCGCCCCGCCGCGCCCCGTCCCCCCGCCGGGCGCGGAGCCCTCGCCCCGCGGCTGCCGCTCCCGCCGGCCGAGCCCGGGCCCGCGGCGGAGCGGGGGGAGCCGCTTTCTCCAGCGCCGGAGGCGGCGCCGCCCGCCCCTACCTTGGTCCTTCAGGCTGGCGAGGAGCTCCAGCTGCTTCTCCTCGTCGGAGCTGTTCATCCTGCCCCGCCGCCGCCGCCACGGGCCGGCGGCTGCCCCGCTGCGCTCCGCCCCAGCGAGCGCGGCTTCACCTGGCAGCGGGCGGGCGGCGGCGGCCGCAGCCCCGGGGCGCGGCGGGCGCGGCGGGGGGGCCGGCCCGCTCCCCCCCGCACATGCCCCGCCTCCCCCGGCGCCCCAGTGAGCATGTGCGGGTGCGGGCACGGCCGCCCGGCCCGCGGGCAGCTCCGCCGGCCGGGATGCCCTCGGAGCCGGGGGTCCCGGCCGCACCCGGCCCGCGCCCGGCCGGCCTGGCTGCCCACGGAGTCGCAGATCAGTTCGGCTGCAATAGACTTCTGAGGTCATCGAGCCCAACCTGTGGTCGAACGCATCCATGCCAACCGCACCAAGGCATCAAGTGCCGCGTTCAGACTTCCCTTGAACACCTCCAGGGATGGTGACTCCACCACATCCCTGGGCAGCCCATTCCAGGGTCTAACGACCCTTTCCGTGAAAAAATTCTTCCTAATGTCCAACCTAAACCTCCCGTGCCTTAAGACTGTGCCCCCTTGTCCTGTCGCTGGTTTTCTGGGAGTAGAACCTGACCCCATCTGGCTCCAACCTCTTTCCAGGGACTTGTAGAGTGACAAGCTCTCCCTGGAGCATCTTCCAGGCTGAACACCTCCAGCTCCCACAACTTCTCTTCACAGGACACGTACTCCAGACCCTCCACCAGCTTTGTTGGCCTTTCCTGGACTTACTCCAGCACCTCAGTGTCCTTCCCGATTTGAGGGGCCCAGAACTGGACACAACACTTACAAGGTGTGGTCTCACTAGAGCCGAGTACAGGGGAAGTCCCTGGTCCTGCTGCCACGCTATTCCTGATACAGACCAGGATGCCTTCTTGGCTGTTGACCAGCACCCCCAGGTCCATTTCCACTGGGCCGCTTTCCAGCCACTCTTCCCCAGCGTGCTCTGCTGCAGGAGTTGGTGTAACCAAAGTACACTAGTCTGCACTTGGCCTGGTTGAACCTCATGCTGTCGGTCTTGCTCCATCAATCAGCCTGTCCAGGTCCCTCTGCAGACCCTGGAGAGGGTTTCCCACAGTGTCAGACCCACATGAGCTGGGATTAAGCCCTCCTGCTCTGCTCCCCACACAGCTGCTGGTGTTCTGCTGCATTCTTAATACACCCTTTTGCACAGCTTGCATAGCACAGCTTTCCACTGAGCATCCCTTGCCCAGAGGAGTGGTGGGGACGTAAAACTGCTGTTTGAGTGCTGTGGTACGAAGAAAGCTAAAAGGTTTTTAAAAAATCCTGGAAGGTTGCCTTAGTGCTTGTGAGGATCCAAGGGAAACAACTGCATGCCAGTGTCCAGCACTTAAAGGAAACTTTGGAACAACATTAGGGCAGAGGGCTTGCACAGAGACCTGCTGTGTTCAGCTCAGAAGAACACACTTCTCTCTGCTATTCTCTGATGACTCCTTTCTGAAAAAGGAGGGGATCCAGTGATAATCCCTGTATTAAAATGGTTACCTTACCCAGTTTACCCCAAGGCTGACGGTAAGTGCTGTGCAGAGTTTGTTTCTGTTTATACATTTTGCTGAGCTCCAGCAGCAGTCAGCTGAGCAGCAGCTATCTCCAGACTGGCATGGGCAAAGTACAGTTCATAAGCCTCCCTCCCTCCTTCTTTGGCAAACACCCATCAGTCCCTGTGGCAGGCAGGTCAGAACACACAGATGAGGCAACATTAGTTAGAAACACCAGGGAGTGAAAGGAGAGAGACCCTTCTTTTCTACAAACAGTTGCTCAGTCCTCCTGCCTTCCTTCCTCCCATACAGTATCCTCTAGTTTTCCTATTTTCACCTAGTAAACCTTTAAAACACAAGGAGACTCTGTATTGGTTCTTTACAGCATTTTCTGACCTTCAGGTAGTTAATGACACGTGTAGCACCCTGGAAAGAAGCCATAAGAGCCATGTGAGCTGGGCTGATGTCTCAGAAGCGTGGTATGCCCCAGGTAAAGCAAAGGAGGCAGCTTATTTTGGACTAGTCAGCACAAAACACCTTTAACTGTACCAAATGCAAAGTTATGAATTCATGCTCCTAGTCATATGAAAAGAATGGGAAATGGCCTTGGAAAACGAAGGCTCTGTAGAGGAAGTAGGAGGCAAAGTGCAAGTTACTATGCAAGTGCTGTCAGTAAGGTACTGCAGCAAAAGAATAAGGGTATGCTGACAGCAGGGTAACAGGTTTCTTCTGTAACACTGACAAAACCAAAATAAATTTTCTGTATCCAGTTCTTCAAAAAATGGTACAAAAAATTTACAGAGAAAACACGAAAGAAAAAAGATGACCTAAGGTTTGAGGAGAGTGCTTTGCAATGAAAGACCTCAAACCCTTATTGAGCAAAAAGGAAGAAAAATTATTTGGTTATGGCAATTTCAATACTTGAGGACTTTTCAGCCTAGTGGAAAAGAGTCAAGCAGAATCTGTGTCTGTAACCAGAAGCTGAACATAAAAGCTACAGACAAAGCCACATATCAAGAAATGCCTCCATTTGAAGGAACACAGAGGTCCTATTTAGGTCCTTGGAGTTCTGGGATGACCTTGGTTTTGAATAGCCCCCACTCTAAGGCAGAGCAGTTTTGCCAGTGTTTTACTTTTTAGTGTCCTTTCTTGGGCTGCCTTGTTGGCTTCCCTTCAGCCACAGGTCTCATTCCAAGTCTCTCTTCCCAGTGCCGATATCATTCACTTTCACTTCCAAACCAATTTCCTTTATGCAGTGTAATAGCAGGATTTGCAAAAGAGTCATTGTAGGGTTGCTTATCCCTGCACGGTGCCAAGGCACCAGACATTTTCATCCTCCAACAATGTTCTGTCTGTTGTGTGCAGCCAGAACAGGACATAAAATCCCTTTGATATCTGCAAAGACAGCAAGTCAATTCTTCCATTATTTTATTTATTTACTCAATGTAATATGTCCACATCAAAATAATTCACTTCCATAATTTCTGTATTAGGGCTTTGTAATTTTTCTTTAGTTTTTATTCACTTACATTTACATCCAGTTACAATACCTTAAAAAGTCAGCATTTAGAACAAGGATCTCCTCGTTACAGACCATGCTGGTTGCAAGAATAGGGTGGCTGTCACTGCAATAGTACTATTTATTATTATTATAGTAATAATAGTAATAGTAATAGTAATAGTAATAGTAATAGTAATAGTAATAGTAATAGTAGTAGTAATAATAATAATAATAATATCCATTGTTGCTAATATATTTCTAAGTTAGGAGATAGCTGAAAAGTTAACTCTATTACTAGAGTTATTATTAGAGTTAACTCTATTACTAATAATCTATGTCCTTTGGGAGACCAAAATTCAGATGGATTCATTATACTTCTAGATTCCACCAACTCATAGCTGCAATGGATGAGAATCATCCTGGTATTCTCAATTACACAGTAGCCATCAATCATATAAAGCAGGATAATTACAGAAAGAAAAAAAATACTGGAAGTTCCAACTTTGTCTTACTTTGGGATAGATCTTAGTGAGATGCTGGACATCTGTTATTCTGATTAATGCTTAAACCTGATGCAAATGATCAGTTCCCAACATGTGTGTGTAACTCAGGCTGTTGTACCTGCTTGCATATTGTTTTTTCAACTTTTTTCATGGTTCATCTCTTGGATGGGACTTTGATGAGCAGTCAAATGATGGACTTGACAAGCTGAAAATATCACAGAAAGACAAACTGGGGCAGGTTGCAGTGATTAGTCACATAACTCCTAAATTCATAGGATCTAGAGTGAAGACTTAGAAATTCATAGCATAATAGAATTTTTGAATTTAGAATTTTGAAATTTTGGATAATAAAATTTAAAACAATTATCATGTGTATAAAAATTTTTTTCCTGGGACCATCTAAGAGACAGTAAAATGTGACCTCTATCTATAAATACTTAGATTTTTTTTCATAAATTAATTTCTTTTTCATAAATTTAGCATAACAGCACTCATAACTGGGCATACAGAAGTAAAATTTTGGTGCCCTGTCAAATAGGTACGACAGTTAGGAATTCAATGTGGTTTTTATCTATCTATCTGTCTATCTATCTATCTGTCTATCTATCTAAAATATGCATATTCCCATTCCTCATCTTGGGATAAAATTTACTTGGACCTTTTAATGGATAGCAAGGCAGCCTTACCTCTCCCACCTAAGCAAACCCCCAACATCTCCAATAACAAAGAGCAAGGAAGGGAGCAGTGGACCCCTCTGGCTGGGAGAGAAAGGTGTTCCCTTCGGAAGCAGTGCAGTCCCAGTCCCTGCAAAGCCTGAATTGACTCCAGTTGAGGGTGAGGATTCATCACCCTCCTGTTGAGGAGAGCTACCTGGTGGAAAGAGCTGTGACTGCAGGCTGAGCAAACCCTCAGGGCACGGCTACAGCCATATGTTTACTACTTTCAGAAGAGACAGATTTTATGAGGAGTGGGGGGACAAGATAAAATAAACTCCATAATCACTGCACAGATAAACAACTATCAATAAACTGAAAAAAAAATGGCAATAGCTATTTGAGCATCTAATTAACACAATAAGACTAAGCAGCTTGTCTTGCTGAGGTAATGTATATTTTTCCATCAAACCAATCAGTGCTGAATAATGACCAGCATAATGTATCAGAGTAAATATAAGCACTTCTTGTCTCCCTAGGATGGAAACTAACTAATCAGCACACATTCAAACTGGAGTATAAGTATGATTAAAGATATAAAAACTCAGATAATACAGATTCATTTGAAAAACTATTTTAACCATTTGATTAGAGATACTAGCATGATCTTTGCTCATCATCTCCATCTAGAATGGCAAGCATGTCTGTCTCCCTGCACAGCAAAAAGGCACAAATTGATTTGGGGATAAATCAGAGGAAGATGAAGTATTTATCATGTCATTTTTAAATGCTCTAATTGTACCATAATTGACAATTCTGAATATTAAATTTACAACTGTAAAATATGACTAGGCAAATTAAATCTACTCGCCCTTCCTAGCAGTTCATCGTACTTTATGGATGCTCACCTCATATAATTTGATTGAAATGGGTGCCTCCTCTATCTTCAAGCACAGTCAGGTGGTGGGTTTCCCCCACTGAGGTGTGAACATCTGCCAACACCTGCAAGGACAGATATTTAGAGATAACAAATAACTCACTAGTGAGATCTCCCATGCTTCCAGCCTGTCAGACAAATACCATGCTTTTGGAGAGTTAGAAATTGAGTCACTTTCCAGACCCCTTTCCTGAAGTGGGGACCCTGTTTCATTGGTATCAGTGGGGAGGCTGTTGTTGCCATGGCTTTTATGTGGCTCCTCTGGAGTTCTTTGTTTTGTTCTGCAGCAATTTGGATAACTGGCCTACCAGAGCAAAAAGAGAAGAGAGGTTGCATAGGAATCTTTAAACAACTAGGTGTTATGTGATGGTAAATTACAATAGCAAAAAAAGTCTTCTATTTTTTTTATTTTTTTTTCCTAGGGGGAAGGGATGATCTATTAAAAAAAGAGAAACAACAACAACAAAAAAACACTTTAGCCAATATAGGATCAAATATGTCTGTGCTCCTAATTTCATGGTGAAACATGGACATGATCTGATTTTGGTGTGGACAGTTGTTTATGATGGGAGAAATCTTCGGGAAACAGCACATTGCAAGCTGATGAAGTGTCACTGAACACAAAAACTTACTCCTTGGTAAGTTACTCCTGGATCCTGCAGTGCTATTTCGCATCTTGTTCTTTGATAAACAACTAACATCGTGTCGAAGTAAATAATAAAATCAGTTAGTTAGGAACTTAAATACATTATTATACAACAGTCAAGGTCTTTTGGTACTGATCATAAGCATCCTAATAGACCATTCATTATGCATAGCTTTTGAATTCAATGCCACTGGTATTTTGCCTACATCTTTATTATGCTGCTCTGCAAAGTTGCCGTCATAATTAATTTCTACAGAAAGGGCAAGTCAATTCACTTTTATTAAGCAATTTTGCAGCTTATGAAAAATAACCCATTGCCCTGCTTCCTCAACACACTTTCCATCTAGTACTTATGTGCAACTGGAGCCACTTTGTCTGTCTCTCTCTCCCTCTCAGTTGAACTTTGCATACAGCTCAACAGCAGTTGATGCTTTTGTTCCTGTTGCAGACTTGTCCCTTTTCTGGTGCTTGCACTACCTCAATTTTTCCACATAATTAGGGTCAGATGCTAGTTCCCTGAATTAAAAGGCATTTGGGCTCTCCTTCCAACAAGCCTTTCTACCCCCTTCTTGCAAAACAAAGCTGTCACATGCATTCTTTAGCTGGTGTTGGATTACATTACACCACTTGACCACGCTTACTACACTAAGATAATTATGCCAGGTATTTTGCTGATAAAAATTGCCATGGTGTTATTGTGTGCTGTGGAACTCTATCAGTTCACGTCAGCAGAAAATTGGGTTCTTTGTAAGAATTTAGGGACAAACCTCACAGTTGGCATAAGGATTCTCACCAGCTTAACCAGCATTTCTGGAAGCCCTTCAACGATGCAGAAGTAAAGGGACCAAGGAGTAAGTAAATTTATTTCCATAAAAATATCACACAAACTTTCTGCCACTTGCCCAACTGTACATCATCAGGTAGCAGAGAAATACATCCTTTGCAGCACTTGCTTTTGCTGATTTGCAGTGCCACAGGCCAGCTCCTACAGCTCACATAAGCGCTGCTCCTGACTGTGCTATAAACAGAGATCAAGAAATTGTGTAATGAATCTTGAACTAGAAAGTCTGAGGAGCTTATAAAGGGCTGCTCAGGAAGGATAAAAAACTGCTCTCAGTGGAGTTTTACTGGTACTAAACTTGGTCCAAAATGTTAAAATTTAAGAGAACTCCCTGCTCTTGGAGCCCACGCAGGACAACTCATTTGTGTGAGACCGAGCCATGGGTCAGCTGGAGCTGGGGTTTGCCCTGTGGCTTCTCAGCATTGAATGGCCTTTCAAAAAGCTGCAAGTTCCCACCAGAGTTTGAAATCAAGAATCACAGGCAGTGAAAATGGAATACAGTGTACCCACAAGGGATTTCTCCCACAGAGCTTTTTGGTCAACAGGACACTCCAGTGTGTCTTCTCTATCAAAGGTCATACAATACCTCCTAAGAGTGACACTGAGGGTAAAAATCCTGCTTGTCATGCTGGCTCCCAGTTACCATCTTGAGTTTAAAATTATTCTCAGTTCACCCCATTTTAACAAAACAAATTCCTTGAATGAGAGTATGTGCTATTTCACCAGAAGTAGTATATATGATATTCTCACCCTGCCAGTGCTTTTGATTTGTGTTATTTTTCTACATTAAGGTTTTTTAATTAAAATAGATGATGACAAATCAGGCATTAGCCACATCTCTGGGTCTGATCAGTCAGTTATGTGGTGGCTTAATTGCATTACTTTTAACTGACCTCCTTCACATTCCAAATATCAAGCATATCATTACTCATCCATAATAAACATGCAATAAATATATAATAAGTATAATAAAGCGCCCTAAAATTATACGAAAATACTACTTTTATGCAAAAAAATGGAGGAAGTCTCAGAGAATGAAGTTGTTTCCTACATTGTACAAAACTAGTGCACTAAAACAATCTAATAAATCAGAGTGTTCTCACAAGGTGAGTTGTTTTGTCAGTTGAGTGCTTGAAATGCTATCTAATGTCTCTGTGGAAATGGCTGAAAGAAACAACAGACGTCTCAGGTTTTTGCCTTTCATGTCTTATTAAAATCAAGAGAAGATGGAAAGGCAGACAAAGGGTTACTCATCATTTTCTCCCCCTGGAAGAAGTTCCTATGAACACCGCCTACAAGGAGAGGCAGTGATAACTGAAAGACAAAAAGCAATTTAGATAATGATGAACATTTATAAAAGAAAAGATTCATTAAGAGCACTATTCCCAAGGATAAAAGGTGGAAAGGAGACAAAAAATTCTGCAAGCAGCTCGTGTGAATAATGTGGCAGTGCCACTGCAGCCTTCAGCAGAGCCATCTTGTGTTGTTCCCTGCCACTCGCATTCAGCCGAGGAACCCTGAATGAGAGGCTTGTGATCTGATTTGTGCTGGGTATTTTTGACTTCACTCCCTCATTCAGACTTGCAGCTCTGGCCTCTGAGCCACATCCCTGTTCTGCAGGGACTGAGAAGCTCTTACCCAAGTATGGCTCAAGTGATTTAGAGCAGTTCGCTGGATGTTTACATCAGGCTTCTCCACTGTCATCGCCTCAGATATCTCCAACTCCTACATCCATCAGCTCCCCACGCTGCCTTACATGTGAAGCAGCAATGTTTGCCATTGTTGATTATCTGCTGCACTACAAGAAATATTAAAATCTGCTTCACATTGCTATGGTAGCCACTTACACTTTGCACTAGAAGCCAAAGTAAACACCCAATCCTTTATTCTGTTATTTTTTCCTTCTGTTCCTGCAGGAAGATGAGTATGTCATTTGCATTGGCTCTACCAAGCATCTCCTGATAAGATGAAAATCTTACCAGGCTATCTTAGAGAGAAAATGCATATGCAGAATGTGACCCAATCAGTATTTCTGAGCCCGTGTTTCAGCACAGCCTGGGGAGCACATGTCCAACCACCAGGCCCTGTGTGTGTCACTGGGTGCTGGTGTGACACAGCCCACCAGGATGGCTGCAGTTCCCAACATTCCTGGGAAGACACCTCTCCTGCCACTCCCACACCTCCACAGGCAAAGTTCTGAATCAGCCCAGGCTGTGAATAGCAGCACCTGATGAAGCTTTAGAGAAAAGGTGCCAGAGAAGAGATCAGACTGTTCTGCAGTAAAAGCCACTTATAGGAGGTGTGCAGAAATCCAGCCGAGATACTTAAAAAAATAAAATAATAATCCTGCTTTTGCATTCCTGAGCCAAAGTACCATGGAGGAGTTCACACAGAATAGGTTTGCTTTGTTCATAAAAATTTTACACTTCAAATAAGGAAACTGAAGAGACGGTGTTTTTTTCTTTATTATTTTCATTTAAGGCCTGAATCCCAAGGTGTTGATGCCAATGGGATGTGCTGATGCTAAGTGCCACTGAAAACTGACAAGAAACAGTTTTTAAACCATTCAGTGGATCATCTTGTATGTAATGCCAAAGGCTTCAGGCACAGGAAAAAATTGGGCTGATAGGTGGTATATGTGAACTTGTCTTTAGGGAAGGCTGTCCTCAATTAGAGAGCCATAGAAGAATTTTAAAAACCCCAAACCTGCAATTAACTAATTTTTGGACATTCCCTGCAAGGAGTCAGACCTTTTATTTGTATACATGCATGAGAATCAAAACACTTCTGTACCTACTGTGAAAGTTTTTAGACTAACTGTAAAGCTGTATCACATACATGTATTTATAAGGTTTACTTTTGTTTATAGAATTGCTCAAAATATAATTATGTGTACTAAAGCATTCAGTGGTAAGTTTCTGAGTAAAACTAAATTCTGGGTTTGTTTCAGTGGTTACACTGACACTAATTTTTGGTTCCTTAAGGTAAAAAACAACCAAACCTAAACCAAAACAAATTATTGCTGCTTGGTTGGGAAGCTGTAGCACCTCACCACCTTGTGGCAGCTCTAAAATCCCAGCCAGGGATCCCTGTGGTGGCCAGGAGACTTCTTACCACACAGTTTGGTTTTGCCAAGGCAGAACACCGGGAGAGATGGGGCAGGGGCATCCTGGAGAGCACAGCCTCTGCACTGCCTGAGTCAGAGTAACCCAGAGGTGGGCTCTGGAAAATTCATCCTAAATGATCACTCGTGTTGGGGGGGAGCTGAAGACTGTCCTTACCTGCCTCCTGTCCATCCCCTCCCTAGGTTTTGATATGCTGTAAATTAGGAAATACCTCTAGGTGATGTTACAAGACAAACCCCAAACAACTACCCTTTTGAAGATGACCTGTCAGGTGCTCCACTTTCCAAAGAAAAGATTTGGGCATGTGTGCCCTAAACAAAGGTTCTAATCTTGACAATTCTTCGCTGGAGCAGGAATTTACAGCTGCAGGTGCAGGATGAAGGAAGGGAAAAGGGAATGCTGTGAAGGGGGCACTAACCCCTCTATTAGGCCAGGCTGCTGTAACATGCATTCCTGTCTCAGGACAGGATTACAGCCACAAGCCCAAGCAGCTGCATCACCTCCAGAGAGGGGAAGATACACAGGCATTTCACTCCCTGCTGTTAATTGAAATCAAGTCTCCCGTGGCTATGGCACTGTGCACGTGAGACAAGAGATTCATCCCCACAGTTTATGCAACACCACCAGCTCCAAGATGTGTCCAGACTAGCTGCTGAAATAGGTATAGAATGGCTTTGTTGCAAAAATGTCACATCAGCACACTTCCCACCCTGGCTCCGGGTCCTTGCCCTAAATGAACTGACCTACAGCCAAAGCAGCATTTGGGGAAACCACCCTCCCTTCCACCAAACACATCCACAGGCCTGCAAGCCACTCCAGAGGCATCAGGATAGCCAAACCCAGACAGCCTGTATTGAACAGCAGATTTCTTTGGAACAAATGCTTGGCAAAAAAACGCTTTTACATTTTTGCTTCCTACGGTGCCTCAGGTCTGTTTAACTAGCATGTGCTTATTAATCTGGTAAGGAAGGCATTCTGGTGTGGTTAGTGAAAAACACAGACAATTGTGTTTTGCGTGGGAGACAGTCCAGCTTGCCAAGCTTGTCTGAACAGCCTGTTCTGCCTTATCATTTATGAATAACTATTTTACTTCTATAAAGGAACCAGCTCTAATTTATGGAAGTAAGGGTGAGCCTCTGACCAAAACCATTGGTAGAAAGGGTGTGAAAATGAAGGCAGCTTGCAGAAGTGAGAATTTCTGCCCATCTGGGGAGAGCTGGCACTGGAGGTCTATGAGATCTCCAGTCCTGGCTCTGGTGCAAGCATCAGAGTCAGTAATGAGTCTCAGGCCCATCCAGATCTGATAAAGTGCTTGGCAAGCACCAGTGGTGATTTAGTCTCCCTTCTTATTGCTGAAGAACAACAGACTGCAGTCAAAAAACACTCTAAATTGTCCCAAGTCATTCATACAATTTACAAGTGCTGACAGATGCTAATATCTTTCTGTCTCTTTCTAGAGGCTAGATTTATTTTATCAACAAATAAATCTCGACCCAGTCTGAATTGGCAACCTAAAGATGAACAATTTGAATTTCAATTTCCTCTCTTATGCAGTTTCACCAGAACACATTCCTGTGTATCCTGAGCTACTGAAAGTCAGCCACACTTCCAGTAAATATAAATTTCTAACTCTATTCCTTTCTAATGCTCTACTGTCTTTGTCTTTGGCCTCTTAGTATCTTTTGAAATGTCTTAGCCTTGAGTTCCAGGTTAAGAACCAAGTGGATTTTGTCACAGACAGAAAATCATCCTCCCATCAGGAGCTCAGGAGGAAATATCTTCAAAATACCAATTGCTTTCCAGTTCTCTGATGTGTGGGAGGCAGCCAACTGCCTCAATGGAGCTGCAGCAAGTTCAGGTCATGTGCAAATGGTCAAGTAATGCAAGTTGGACAGAAGAGTATGAGAAAGGGAGTATCAGGGGAAATATCAAACAAACAAAAGACTAGGTCAAATCCCAGTAGGAATGAGGGTTCAATGAGGCAGGCAGTATTTAGCATAGGAAATCAACCTTCTGTTGTGTACTTTGTCTCCCCCTGCCTTTCTGCCCTTTTCAATTCTTTCAGCTGCTCAGCCAATGGAAAACATTGCACTGATCAAGTATTTTCCAGGTCCCTTCAAGTTCCAGTTTCCCTCTGTTGATAAAGCCCACCACCACTCTTTGGAGCTATGGAATTACATACCTGGAATTGCTCAGGGTTGTGTTCAGTCTGTTTGCACTGCTATGGCACCTGACCAGCTCCAGCTGAACCCTGTGCTCATCATCCTAACTGCTGTAAAAAACTCTTGCAAACACTATACCAGCTAAACCTCTCCACCCTAATCCCCCCCTAAAAAATAGTCAGCTTCAAAATATAATGCAGAGACTGGTATAAAGGAAGCAACACCAGTGCTGTCACTACTCTGCCTCTGTTGCTGTTTTTTCCATTTCCTTTTGCCTGTCAGCAGACCTTGAGCTCATGACTCTTTTGTCCTTGCTTTGGCACATTCAACATGTGGGATTCATCACCCTCATAAGGGTTAGCTTCTGCTTTTAACTATGCAGGAATTCTATAAAGCATTGTTATCAATGGTGCAAGAGAAAAAAGCTATCAGCACAAATATCACAGATGAACTGAAAGATTTTCAGGATGTATAAGTCTGAAATATTTCTGACAGGTCAGCTAAAAGATGCATTAAGGCAGAATATAACACTCATCAATCTCAAGAAATGCTTTTCTTTCCTTGACTTCTACCCATTGGAGCAAATCCTGAGCCTCTAAGTCAGCTTGTTGACATACTGGGGCAGAAAAACACGTGTTAAAAAACATTGCAAAAGCTCTGTAATAAACCTCTGTGTCTTAACATTACTGATATACACGGCAGTCATTCTTCATAGGGCTGCTCAGCGTCCTCGGCAGCCAGGAACCACACTCATTTTAGATTATTCTTACTTTAAGTACAAGTGCATCTCTATTGACATAAACTTGGAGAACCATATCCAAGGAACAAAAGTCAGGTCTTACCTCCCATGAAAGTAAATCAAGAGACGTGAGTGTAGTAAAGGACAGTGACAGCCTGCTGTTGAAATACTGGTGTTACAACCAGTTCGATTGCCTTCTCTCTTGGTTTTGAAGTAGGTCAGGAGAGAACCTAACACTGTGCTTTCAAGTGGTTAGTGGACACCTTGGAGGAGCCACCAAGAAGTCAAACACGGCCAGCAGTAGCAGAGGAGCTGTTCACAGCTCCCAGCCATTGTGTGGATCAGGGAGGTTTGGGCTCTCAGCACCTGAGCTGCCTAAAAAGGCTGGAGCAAAGCAGCCCCAGGAGAGGCTTCTGGGCTGGTGGAGTCTTGGAGTCAGGTTTGTGGTCTGATTGATTAAATAAAGGGCATTTTTATGTCTGTAGATCTGCAGGGATGATCTGAATGGGAGATCTTTCTACCTGGGGACAGGGAATGACCCAAAAATGCCTTAACTAAGACACTGTGTCTTAGCAACTCAGAGCTCCTCAGATCAGGAGCCAGCTGTTAGTGGGCATCTCTAGGTGGGCAGGGACACTGCAGTGCTCCATCCTGCCTTTGCTCATAGACAAACCACACTGAAGTTCTCAATACTTCAGCTGCCCTAAATCCCATTTCTCCCATGCAGCTGAGTTTACTGTTAAGGAATTATGGAATTATGGAACCTTGGACATTTATAAATATGAAGACTGCATTGACTAATGCCTCAGCCAATATTACATGAATATAGTTTAAAGTTAACTTCATATTCATAATTCATACTGAAGGATGGCCTAACCCATCCTGGGGATGAATGTAAGTTTTGCATAAACTCACTTAGCTGCCAAATACAAGCTGGCATATGGCTTTATTCTTATATGAATAAAATAACAACTATCTTCCATGATGGTAAACAGGAACAATATTTTAAGGACCTAAAGTACATGATGAGCAGTATCAACCATTTTACAAAAGCAAATGTAATAATAGAGGAAGAGAGGGGTCTTATAAAAATATTATAATGAAAATGGCATTCAGAAATCCATTAGCAAGTGGCTGTGTTTCATCGCAGCACCAGGAAAGTATTTCAAATGTAAGCAAGGATCTGTGCTTTTAAAATCCTTAATGAAGATGTAAAGTACTAAAAGCCACTGGGAAATCTTAAAAAATGAAAGCAAGACCGTGCAGCAAAGCTAACACCTTGTTTCATAATGGGTTACAAGTTGATACTGTTGGTCTTGCATACATTACTGCAGACTACCATTATCTGAGTGAATGAAACTGCAAGACTCACCTACTTTTTTTCCTTGGCCTCCTTATTTCAGCTAAGATTTGCTTCATTTATTGATCTCCCTGATGGATACCATAGCAATGGATGAAACAGGGCCATTTATTGAAACTTCCTTTTATTAGGTTAAACAAAATGCATTCAGGTGAAAACTGAATGGAAAGATAAAACAGGCATTGAAAACAGGTAAGGGGAGTACTTGTGGAGGATTGGGTTTTGAAACATAGCTTAAAGTTTGTTCTTTTGGTAGGAAATTTGGTGTATATTGCAAAGATCCCAATGGTTTTTAAGGAGAATATTAAGATTTATTAGGTGCAGAAGCTCCTAGTTGCTGTATCCTGCAGCAACATCTAGAGATCAGAGCCTCCCAAAGCCAATGGTTAAGACCCTACTAAAGACCTCTTCAAAATGTCCTGCACTAAAAGGGACCTTTTTCCTGTAGATGGACACTTCAGACAAAACCTGTGATTTTTTTTTTTATGACCACATTTTTTCCAAGTGCTCACCCCCTGTCATTCTGTTGTCAGGTATGGCTACAGCAGGATGTGTTGTGCAGCCACTGAGTGTCTCTGAGGAATGCAAGGGCAGTTTATAAAGGCATAATTTTACTGCAAACAAGTCATTCAGTAGTACATTACTTTGCCACATCAAGGAAGAGAAAATTCCCTGGAAGTTGCAAACCCCTGGAGTTTATCCTTTGCCAGTAAATTAGTTGAGGAAAACCAACCTGATATCTCATATTTTTTAATGTAAACCACAATTAAAGGAATCCTGGCTTCTGAGGTAGGTGGTATCTAAGAAAAGGATAATTGGAGTGTCTTCTTCAGCAAGAACAAATGTTGTGCCTGGGCTAGTAATGCTGGGCAGCTCTTCTCAGTGAGCTGGTGCCCACTGCTGTGCTTCAAGCAGTGCATTTGTGCTGCAGGCCCTGTTTAACCCATGCTGTGCCACATGGGGAGCCCTGGGAGTGTCCCATGGCTGGTCAGCAAGGCACACCCCTCCACATGGGCCAGTACTTCTGGTGTATGACAAATTCCAACTCTCATCATTGTGGTTCCGACTACAACAAACTTATCAATTCAATGGGAGTCTTGTATTCACTTACAGATTCAGGGGCATGGCCTCAGCTCCTCTGGAAACTCTGTGTTTGCTTCCAGGCATGCTCACCTTGCAGTACTCTATAGAGAAAAGCACCATGCAGCCAGTAACTGAGAATTAACTGCTTGGCTAGGACTGAACTCCAGCACCTTTATAATAAGCAAAAAACCCCAAATTCCTGAATATAACCAGTTGTAGAACCATCCCCAAGGTCTCACCTTTAGCTGTCATTCCATCAGAAGTCACACACACCCTGGACTTGCTGGTCACTTTCTGCTACAGGCAGCATCTGCTCCTGGTTTGCACTTTCTGAGTAGCTCTGTGAGTAGCACAGCCTCCTTGCATCCGCTTTGCAGTGCAGGAAAGGTTAATGTTCAACCCTAGATTGAAAGAACCAGGCTTTGAGCTCTCAAAGTACACTTTTTTTAAAAAAGATGCTGTAAGAGCACACAGCTGCATAAAGGATGAATGATTCACTTCCTTATGCCTGATGGGCAAGAGAAGTCAATGTCTTAAGTGTAATAAAGTTGATGAATTATGGGCTTTAAGAGGCAGATCTTGCATTGGAATAAAGAGAATGCAGCAGGCAATCGGTGCTGTGAAACTACTGTTTACGCACTTCACAGCTTAACAAAAACCATAACAGTATATAGAGATTGATTTTATAATATAACATAATGATTTCATGCACAGTAGCTATTATAAAGTGATCTATTGTTTATTTGTTCTGTCGATGCCCAGCAGTAACTGGTTGTCTCCCTGTGCAAGAAGGGAGCTGGCAGAACATTACCTCGAAGTCAGTGCTGGTTTCTAATGGTTGACCATTCAGAAGGTGTTACAAAGGCTGAATCTATGCTGATAAACAAAGGAAATCCAGGAATAAATGACTGTCCCCAGGGTCAACAGGCTCAGCTTGGCTTATAACCTTGTGCTTAGGGCTAGGTGGTCATGATGGGCCACGCTTGCACTACACTGGAGGTGGCCCTTGGTATTTCTTAGGTACATTGTGGCTTGAGACAGAAATAATTGCAGTTTTCAGGCTTCTCTTTAACTTTCAAAATACATGAAATAACACACTGTGTTGCATCTCGCTAGTTTGGTGGTTTTGGGGTTTTATTTAGTTTGGTTTGGTCTGGTTTATCAATTAGCATATACCAGCCGGTGTGTTGGGCAGTGGGATGGAGACATGGGTGTCACCCAGCTGTCACCCAGCCCCCTGCTCTCTCCTGCACTGAGATTTTAGGCATTCAGTACTACTTTGCTGACACAGGTTTTTCAAGTGGCTGTGCCTGATGATTTGGGGCCAGAAGTGAGAAAGAAGTTTCTCCCAGCAAAATCAAGGTGGGTGCTGAGGGAATGCAAAGCAAAGTTCATTCTTAGCACGTCTGAGAGTCTGGACACACGTCTTTTGACTCCTTCACGGGCCTTCACAGGGTCTTATCACACTGCCATATGTTCAGGCCTGGTGAGGTAGCTGCTTGTTTCTCATGGGTCATGGATATCAGACCCAGTTCTCTCCTGAGCTGGGTTATGCAAAGTCCCAGTATGTATGTGCAGCTCTCTGAGGACAGTGGATGTGTGGTGGGACAAAGAAAAGGGAGAGATGTTAAGACAAACATCCAAATAGTAAGATGTCTTGTGCAGACTGATGCAGTGAGCATGTGTGTGCAGGTGTGTGCAGCACCACTGTGGGCACATGCACTGCTTGGGTTCTCTTGGTGCATTTGGTGGTTTGAGTTATACTTGTCCAACCCCAGGCCTGAACCTCCTTCCTTCTTTGGACAATCTATTTCCTTTTTCTTTTAGTTTTTCAAAACCCCCCTACTAGTCCTGGACAGTGGCAGAGAGGACTCACTGTTCCAAAGCATCTTTATTTGTATGATTTACTCTATTTCATATCCAGCTACCTACTCTTGTTGGCACTGGAAGAATCAGAGCTGTGTCTGTGCTTCTTCTGTAGTACCAGGGAATTAGGATTTCTATGTAAGATCTCAGTGCCAAAAGGCTTTTAGCCATGCTGGTAGCAGTGGAGATATTCTGTCTTGTAGCTACTGAATTTTTGGTCAGGTGTTGCTGGGTCAGCAAAGAGTTTGATGTTGCATCTTCAATGGACCCTTTTTATTCTCATTATTTTTTCTGTGAGAAAATAAAGCTTTGAAACTGCTCAAATGTTGTTGGCCTTGCCTTATTGCATGTAATTTTGAAGCATTTGTTCCAGGCACACTACACTTTTTGCCATTTAGTGATTACCTTTAAATTCCACGAAGCCTTTTCTCATGTGCCCTTGTGCAGTGCTTTGGGAGATTGTCTGATGTGAAAGGCACTATTACACATTGAACTGATTATTGTTGTTTGTTGCTGTTAACACAGACAAGAAACCCTCCTGGCAGGGAAACAACTTCTTTGCTAATAAGTATTCATAATTTGTATCTCAGCAAAAGATGTAAACATATATTATCATTAAATAGGCTGTAATTTTAATTGCCTATAAATGTTATTAATTCTGATTGTGATTATTCAATAGGTAATAAAGATAAAGGCTGTCAAAATTAATTAAGTACATATTCATTAAATTCAAGGTAGCTTCAGTTTCTTTATTGCACAAATACAATTAACACTTAATCTGAATCTCAGTAAGTTACATAATCATGTGACTCAAAATAAAGGGAGGATACAACCTTGGCCTTTTACTTTTTACATGGGAAAACATTAATGATGCTGACATTGGAGACAATTAGACAGTGTCGGCCAATTGTTTTTAGTCAGCTTTCTCTCACATCTGTGGTGTCTACAAGCAAGAAGGGCCATTGTTTCTGCAGGCCTCCGTCGCGCTTTGGCTCTTTGTGCTAACCGTCAATCTCTTGCTGAATATCAAAGCTGTGAGGAAATTAGAACAGACCAGCTCTACTGCACCACACTAAAGCTTAGCAGGGTGCATCCACTATGCTACTAATTAGGCAGTGGCCAACAAAATAACCTGTCAATGTGTGCTTGCCATTTCCCACACACCTGCATTTCATACACTAATAAGCGTACAGCCGTGGAGAGAAAGGGGTAACTGCTGAAGTGTGAAAAATGAACAAAATATAACAATGTTTCTCTCCCCACCTATACTACTGCCAATTACCATTTAACATTAGGTAGAATCAACATGTCGGAAGAAATACAATACAGTATCTGAAACTAAAGAGGGGGTAGGAAGGAGCAAAGCCACACATAGCGAGTGTATTAATGTTTGCTGCAGAATGCCGCACTAAGTGGAATCTCTCTTTATTTGTAAAAACCAGGAGGCTGAAAATGATCGTGATTAGGGTTTTTCTATTCACGTCAGCCCAGAGAGAAATCCATATTTTCGTTGCTTACCAAAAATATGTGAATAAAAGCAGTGGCCAGTGACTACTCCAGTGCTGTTCTAGCAGAATGCATCTTTCATGTGCGCCAGTGCAGCCAAGCCAGCGCAGGCTGACCGAAGTTCTCATCTCTGATTTACTTTCAGCCAGTCAGTTGCAGGCCTCTCTAAAGCTTCTGTGCACCATCCTTCCACCTTACAATTCCTTCATTTGAAATCATATCCATCAGGATGCCAGAACCCACTTGCCTGGTGAACTTACTACGTTTGTGGTGTTATTTCCTGTCACGAATCCCTCCCCTGCTATACGCAGTTAGAAAACTCCTAGAAATTACTTTTCTATCCGAGTGATAAAAGTACACAGAAGTGTCCTGTTATTACTGTTATGAAAGTGGGAGGAGGAATGCTTATGCAGTGATTAGAAATATTGTGTTTGAAAGCGGCTCATCCTCAAAACACAGAAATCAGTTTTATTACAAGCGTTACGGCATCACTGCGAGTTCACACAACTCCCACTTACAAGCCCTTGTAAATTGCTGGGTTTTGTACCATAGTAATTCTCACACCATATATTTCTTTCCCTTTCCCTTTGCTTTAATGCCTGATCAGATTGCAGGAGTGATGATTTAGAAGTGATATGCACTGAAAACAAAGCAGAGCAGAAGTAAAGATATTAAGTCAGGTGTAAAGCACCCAGGGCCAAGCTGCTAAGGCCATTACCTTTGCCAAAGGTCTGACTCAGCTGAATTCAGCATTTCAGACTTGGAGCTTTTTATTTTTTCCCTCTTTGCACAAACCCAAGGGTTATAAATGCAAATCTACTCATATGAAACACTGTGAACCCCTGTAGAACTCCCTCCCCCTCCATCCTGATGCATATACTTAAATTCTCTTTTTTTTTTTCTTCCATGGACTTGAGCTTTGGTGGATCGGGTAAATGAAGGGCAGAATTCCCTTCAGAAACAGATTTATGGAAATATATCACTCCTGAGTAGCCATCCTACCAGGCATCTTCAATATAAAGCTGAATTTAAAACATGAAATGAAAACCAGAAGGGCCGATGCTATGTGCGGATGAAGCTGTTTTCCTCTACAAGAAAAATCACTTCATGTCAATATGTAGGAGAAATGACTATATTGTTATGCCATCCTTGATGGAAATCATACAATAAAGGCCAATATTCAAATGGTATTTGTTAGATACTTTTGAACACCACTCTGCCTTTCATTAGACTTTATCCAGGAGCAGCATTTTCAATTATAAATAAAAACTTTCTCCGCCTCTTCCCACTTGAGCTCAAGTACAGAAGGCCCCTATTTAAAATGCAGCTCCCGAGCAGGCCACCAGGCCGCCTGTTCAGCTGCCAGTGGCTTTTGTGTACAAAGATGTTAATTGGTCCTAATCCCCTCCTAGAAGCTGTTTTGGTAGCCTGACCTGGCACCCCAAAGGACACCTTGGTGTGAAAAACTAAAGGGCCCATTGAAAAGAGAGTGAAAAGCAGCACTGAGCATTCCAACACATTTTAATTTCAGGAATTAAAAAAAAAAAAAAAAAAAAGAAAAAAAAAAAGGGGAAAAAAAAAAAAAAGGAAAAGCGAGGGGAGGGGAGGGTGTAGCCAGAGGGGTGATGGCAGAGGGGGGGATGGCACACATCAACTTGCTGATTCTGAATTGGTCGTACAAAGCTTTAGTAACCATGAAGTAAACTCTATGAACACCATTTACAACACACACACATCCAAAAATGGAAAAAAAAAGCCAAGATCTCCATATATTTCAGCTTTGGATTTGGATCTTTCTTCCATTTTGTTGTTTCCGATGCACAAACTCTGTTTTGGAGAGCTGAAGGAACCCAAATGCAACCCAAGGGTCTGACATCCCTTTCTCTGTCCTCCTCGGGAGGAGCTGGGTAAATCCAGACCAAAATTAGTTTCCCTGCAGATTCTGCTGGCCCATTATGTGGCACAAAAAAAGCATCCAGGACCTGAAGTAAAGAGGACATTTTTTATTAGGTACTTACAGAGCAACCGGGGCGGGGGCTGGGGCGGAGGGGGAAGACAGGAAGGACGGGAAAAGGGAAAAAAAGGCAGCTATTATGGCAAACTTATAATCAAATGTACACAAGAAATGTTAGATATAAACACTCCCCCTTAGGAAGTTGTAAAATGCTATCTGTTCAGCACGCCATTGTGCAAAATGTACATTTACAGCTTGGGTGGTAAATTATGCTAATAGAATGCACAAACCTCAACCGTGAGGTTTTGAATTTTTTGACACAGTTCACAGATCAACTTCATAGGTCAAAGGAGTTTGCCTCCCACAGCCTGATAGAGAGATATACAGTCTGCGTGTATTATTATAATTTTGCTGAATACAAGTTTTTGAGTAGGATACATTTGGTATATTTTCATCTCCAAATTTGCTCATAATGATTATTTTTCATTAGAAACTGCTCTAGGCAAGGACAAAACACTTAGGAGACTCTTTTCATGGAAGTATTTCAAGGTGTTGAATGCAAAAACCCAGTAATAAAAGCTTCCATAGCACACCAATGTACACAGAAAGGAAGCTACACTAGCAATTCTTTCACCAAAGAACAACTACTCAGATGTACTTTTTCATGAGCTTTTGCAGTACAAGGAGAAAGAAATAAAGGGCATATAAAATGTTAGATTCCTTAATCAGCAGAGATTTTCTTCTCAAAGAACAGGGGCCCATGGTTAGAGTTGGAAGGTAAGACAAAGACACGATTCTTGCACAATTACTGTAAAACAAACAAACCAACCCCCTCCCCCGAACACAAAGCGCCTAAGAAATGCAGAGTATCCATTTGGAGAGAACAGCAAAAAGTGTTGCATTCTCCTCCCGATCTCCTAAAGCACTTCTGGGCATCTAAAGTTTGCAAATCACATTGTTAGCGTTTTCCAGACTCTTATAAAAATATAGCTATATTTTAATGCCAAGTTAAGAAAGGGTAGCTATCAGAATTTAATCTTGTTCTGTTATCTCAAGGTGCCTTTTTGATTTGAATGCTTGATTCACTACTCTCATCATGATAAAATTACTCTGTCTCCGGCATGGCATTTTCTGAATCAGCTGCTTAAAAATGTTATGGTAAGGTATGTCTCAGAAATGAGGTGGGACTCACCTTAAAAATGGATGAAAATTACGATTATCAAACTAAAAAAATTTTCCTTGGAAGCTGAAAAGTTAAATGAAGGGAAACGTTAAAACTTCAATGTCGAGTAAAAAGGCTGATAACATTCCATTTCCCAGAATGTATTTGTCTTTTTAAAGTATACAAACATATTTTAATAATTCTGGATGTTTCATGGGTTTATTTCTGTTTCAAATAACTTCTTTGCAGTGAAAGCAAAGGCAGGAAAGAACTCAAAGTGACGCAGGGAGACAGGGTTTGGGTGAATGTTTCCATGTGCACCCCCTAAAATATGCTGGAGGAGGTGCTCAGCAAGCACAGAGCATCTGCTGCTTAGAAAAGTGGCATGTTTGAGGAATTTAATTAAAACAATCAAAATCAGTTCTGTAGACCCAGACCTCAGTCTGAGTCATCTGCAGGTGAATCATGCTCTGTCTCCTGAACTGAACTGATTATTCACATGAGTAAGGTGAGCAGGGCTTGTTCCAGGGTCATCCATGTAAGTCCTCATTATAGAACAGCCCTGAAGTTGCCTGAACTGAGGCAGCAGAAGAGAATGAACAAATTAACCCAAAAAATCCTGCTTCAAACTCCACTGTGTGTCCCCCAGCTCTGCAAGCTTCTCTGGCACTGCGCAGGGTCAGAGCAGAAGACAAACCTGTCCTCAAAGCAAGGGCTGTCCCTGGAAACCCCAGCAGATCATTTGAAATGCAAAAAAAAAAATAGTATTTCTTTTCAAGGGGATTGAAAAGTAACTTCTCCAGAGCCCAAATGGTTCTTGTTTTCCACTGGGCTGCCCAGAGAAAGCTTTCAGATGAAGCCTTGCTTATGAGCTGCTGCTGGTGTGTGTGGATCTGTACTTTCCCCTCAGTATTCCTGCACATTAAAAAAAAAAAATAGCAGGGAGAGAAGCAGCCTCTGAAAACCACTCCTTCCTCTTTTGGGAGGTGAGTGTATAGTGAATATGTCAAACTTTTTTTTCTCCCCATTCCAATCATTTTCCTCCACTCCCCCTCACATTTACAGCTCTAGTGGTATTTCAATCCAGTTAATGTTGTAATCCAGAGTTGTAAATGTCACAGGGGTTAATCTCTACCAAGCTTTTAAGAAAATAAATCAGCATTTTGACTGATTTGATACTTTTAAAAGTTTCCACCCACTCCTCCTTTCTTTTTCTGATGTGGCAGGAGGGGTATTAAACTCTGGGTGAGCCTATAAGAAACTGTTGGATATTTTCTGTTATCCCTGCCAGGTGGCAGAGAACGACAAGAGTATACAACTCCTTTTTGCAGGAGATTAGTAAAATAGAAGGATTCCTAAATGAAGGCCTGATCCTGATGGGGTCCCTTCTGTCCCCCTTGAATTCTGGGAGAAAAAAAAAAGACGAAGCAAAGAATTTGAACAAAAGGGGAAAAATTAAAAAATAATTGAGAGCACTCAGTGGCATTCCTTGCCCCTGTTGGTGCACCCACAAAACTTTGAGCTGTCTGGTGCAAAGCCTCCAGGAGTTTACAAAGTTACAGCTTTTACTTTTGAATTTATATCCCAGGCTTTTGAGGGGCATTGGTGGAAACCACAGCCACGCTCACACCTGGTTACACCGGCACTCGGAGGATGCTGCTCACTCTGAACCTCCCTCTGGCATCGGGGCTGGCTGGAGGCAGAGCCGAGCTGGGGAGGGCAGCGCATTTCCAGGGTGCCAGAAATGTCCTTGTTCCTCTTTTTGTGAATGTCAGCAGCCAGCAAACGCAGGCGGCTGGGAAGGAGGGGCCGTGCTGTGCCAGCTGCTGTGCTGGGGGAAGAAAGGCACACCAGGAGCAGCAGGCAGAGAGAGAGAATCAGCAAGCACAGAGCACCGAGGGTCCTCCCCAAAGCCAGCCAGGTACGCAGGGACCCCCAGTGCCCCCATCCCTCCTGAGGGGGCCAGCTCTGGAGAGCAATGGCAGGGATCAAAACGGAGGCAGCAGCACTGCAAAGCTAACCTGATCTCCTCAGGAGGATGCAGAATATTACTGCCGTGATTTTATTGTCAGAAATGCCTAGGCAGATGAAGCAATTAAATGTTACAGGTGTTCTCCGAGCACTCTGGGTGTATCAATGAGATAAACTTCTGCTCCAAATGGAAAACACTGGTATCTGTGTTTTAGAAATGAGGAGGCTTAATACAAAAGCTAGCACATGGCTTTCAGAGATAATCTGTCACATAATCAGGAGCAGAATATAAACATAATGTTTAAAATCTTGCAGGGGTTTTGGGGGGGTGTCTTGGCCCTACTGCACACCCTCTGAAACCTGCTGGCCTTAAACCCAGGTCTAAGAAACCTCCTAAAGGAGGTCTTGCAAAACTCCAGAATGTTTAACCTTTCACATGGAATACACCATCCCCCAGCTCAGATTCAGATGATAACAGTGCTTTTGTGAATAGATTAATTCCTTCTCCAAAAATCTCCATTCACTTTACCTTTTTCTACAAAAGTCTGGCAGTATCAAAATGTGTAGTTTTTCTAAAACTGCTTAACAATGAAATACCAAAAATCCCACCCTTTTTCTCTCTAAATAACCTACATGCCTTGAAAACAGTGAATACACAATTTAAGGAAAATCAGTCTACATCTGTCCCCAAAAGCACAGCAAAGGTAGCGGATGTGGATTGGCTTCCTGTATTTGCATTTCCTTCACACAATGAGTGGATCTAGTTACATTTGTTTCACCTTTCAGCTATTTCTCCAATTTTCCTTCCTGAATGGAGGAATTTATCCTTTTTTTTTCTCCCAGAGTCAATGCTGGGGAGGGAAGCAAGGAAGTTATCAAAGGGGGGAGGGTGGGGAGAACAACCTAGCCAGAGCTAAGGCTGTAATTACCTTAGAAACATAAAGGTCTATTCTCTCATTGCTGAAAAAGGGGAATTACACACATAACTTCCATTAACATTAATGGGGCTCACCTACATAAATCCCTGGCACATCAATGGCAGAATAGATCCTGTATAACTATAGGTACTGTTTACTCAAAGGAAGTGTGTACCAAAGCATACTGCCTAAATCAGGATAGAGTGGGTGAAAGCTCTACCTTACTCATTTCATTGTCATTTCCTCTTGAAGGGCAATTATCAAGAAATTATTGGGTAGTGGCATCTTAATATCATGCTCTCCTGCCTTTTTACTTCTTCCCTGACAAAGGCAAAAGCTGACAGAATGTAAAATATTTTCATAATGGATTTTTTCCTAGTTGTTTTTCTGGTACTCCCCCTTTTCTACAAACAGAGACACACATCACTTGTGTTTATCCCTCTCTGCTCTGTCTCTATGTGCGCTTATGAAGGCTGGGCCAGTTTATAGCCAGTAACATAAAATAAAAGCACTTTATCTCTCTTTCTTTTCATGGATATAGGAAAGAAAGTAGTTGCCTTTCTTTTTTTTTCAAGTTGATCTGCTGTTCAGAATGGCTATTGCATGAATGTCACTCCAGATGCTGCATGTAGCAAGGGATTTAGTGTTCACCATTACTGTTAAACACAGTGCAACAACATCTCATTGAGTCAGTGCAATCATAAGGAAGAAAACTGGGAGCTCCAGCTACCCGCAATGCTTTGAATTGCTCCAGATTTTGGAGTGGTAAGACAAGAATAAAGAATATTTATAGCAATCCTGGAACTGCAAATCACCATCTGACACTTTATGGCTATAAAAGTTAAGCTCCAGTAATTGTGCAGGCTTACCTTGGCAGGCTGTCTCGAGGCACTGCCAGCACCAGCACGGTGACAGGGGGCTAAATGCCCAGTCCAGGCAGTCTTGTTGCTGAACACAATGTCCCATTCCTTATATTCCTAAAATACAGGCCTCAAAGTACCAAAAGGTTAGTTCTTATGTAAATCTCACATAATTTACTGTTGGTTCTGGGAGGTTTTTCTGCTTGGTTGGTTTTTTGTTTTGTTTTGGTTTTTGTTTTGGTTTTGTTTGGTTTGGTTTTGTTTTTGTTTGTTGTTGGGTTTTTTGTTTTGGTTTGGTTTCTTTTGGAGTTTTTTTTTTTGTTTGTTTTTATTTTAATTCAGAAAGTGTAAAATTCATCCACAGGAAAGCACTGATCTTTGGACGAGGCAGAGATGGCCCTCATGGAGGAACTGAGTGAAAGGAAAATATCCTCCAGGCCATGCAGAGCAGGACCCCAGACCCTCCCTACCAGTGAGCTGCTGGTCTGATCCACTCCTCTCCTTCCTTGTTTGCTCTTCCCTGGTCTATAGGAGGCTGTCTGACTGCTCAGAGGCTGTATGGGCTTGGGAGGGAATGCTTTCCCCTACTGTTCCAAGAGGAATTTCTCTCTTTAAGGGGCTCTTTAGCCAGCCTGTGGTGCCCTGCATCCCCTGCATTGCCAACAAAAAATCTACAATGAAAGCAAAATATTGTGCAGCAGAATATAACTGAGAAAAATGTAGATGGTGTTTAATCAGAACCCCCAGCTTAATGTCTGGAAGCGCTGTCTCAAAGTCATCCTTCAGTCTGGGAGTTATCAGGGTCTATTCTAAATGAAAGGATAAAAGGAGGAACAGAAAATAAAATCCAGACCTATTCAGAAAACCCAGACCTGATATATATGAGGGACATAAAATGGGAAGATTAGATTTGTGAAGAAACACAGCTAATGTGAGTGGCATGAGTCTGCTCCATATATCATATTCAAAGAGGGAAATCATTTGTGATGGTCTTGCAGCTCTTCTAGGCATCTGCAGAGATCATATCAAATCTATTTAAAATGTGAAGTTTCTGGTTCTATATGTCAAAGTCAATTATGACCCTGGCTTTGAAGAGGGCAGAGTTTCACTCCCTATAAACACAGAGGGATAGAAGTTATTATTGTTGGCTTTTTGGAGCAGCTCCTCCAGTGATTCCCCTTTTAATGAGACATGTTACTGTGGCTGTGAGGGAAGGCCAGGTTCTGCAGACCCCATTTCTATGAAGTGTGGGTGAGCCAAATATGAGTTTTGCTTGAGTAGGGGCTGCAGATGTGATCCTGTGTTTTCATAAGCCCCTAAGAGAATTGCTTTATAAGCAGCAAAGGCAGGCAGAGCAGGACCAGCCAGTCAGGATCGGGGAATAACTTTGGAAAACTTGTAAAAGCAGGGGAGAGACTTTAAAACCAAAAAGCTATTTAAAACAGGTGTCCTGTAAAGCTCTTAAAATTTACCTGCTCAGTACAGTATGCAACTTGTTGAAGTAAAATGTATTGACTTTTCTTGGAAAAAATTAACTTCTCTTTTCTACTTAGCTGCCAATTTTTATGCTGAACTTTTGCCTTTCCTGGAAGTTCCTCGTATGAGCACTTGTAACAAGAATTTACCTACCTGAGTAGTGATCAGGCAGGAAGAATACACTAGGCATGCTGTTTTCACCTTCTCATATCTTAAGCATGACTTGTGTACCAGTCAAGCCTGATAATAGACCCTGAGTACAAAATAAACTAAAGTAACTAACTCAGCATCATCTAAATGTACTTCCTCATAAAAAAGCAGCACTGCCCTGGACCACTTGGTCTTCCTGACCTGCTGCCATCTATCAAATCCTATTGATAGAAATAAACCTTGAATAGAACTGCTAATATATCTCTTCTCTGAGAATGGCTCCTGATACCATGCTTATTAAAAGCTTGGGGTTTTTGATCCCTCCTCAAATGCTTCTCACTTCTTAATCTTCCTTCCAAGAGGGCACAACCACCTTGATTTGGGGGTTTAACTTGTGCAGGCAAAGAAATGCTGCCACATTTCAGCAATATTTCTCAGTCAACTGAGACTGTGATGCCAGTTGCTGATCTCAGCCATAATTATTGAACAATTTTTTTTCTTTGGAAACACACAATTATCGAATTCATTGTAGACATACTGTATGCACTAACTTAATTTTAGCTGTATAATCTTATAATGGACATCATTGAATAGAGGATTAGTCAAAACCTATTAATAAAAAGATAAAAGAGGCCCTCAGATATTTTCTTTCAAAAGGCACAGTAAGATTCAAGTTCTGCTTCTAGAGCCAAGCCCAAGTACCCAGCTTGCACAGTGGGCAGCACAGTAGGGGCAAGAGGGAGAAATCACTCCCTTTAAATTGTGGATTAGAAGCAAATCTACCTTGCAGGTCTGACTTTAATTTTCATTTAGCAGTAAATTCCCTGTCCCAGAGAACCTGAGAACCCCTCAAAAGGGGTGGTAGTCTGAGCAGTGTCTCAAGCCCATGAGTGTTTCTGTTTGCTTTTGCATAAAAATCTCGGCTCTATAAGGCTGAAAGGACTGTGATGGCAGGGGGCTGAGCTGGGGCTAGCAAAGCATACCACCAGCAAAGGGAGCAGCAGGACAACCTCCATCCCACACTGCTTCAGCTCTGAGCCTTCACTGCTAATTGAAGCAGAGCCAGGATACCCCAGTGTGCAACATATCCAAATGTGATCTGTTCTCAGGTGGATCAGACAGAGCAAAGGTTACTTTTTTCTGCATGTGTGAACACACACTTATGTGTTTCAACCTTTGGAGGAGGAAAAGCTTCAAGTGGTTCACATTCCATGCATCTGAAGTTGACAGAAACTTTCTGCTGCCAGCAGTGGAGGCTGAAGTTTAGATGAGCTGTATTTAAAAATTTATTTCAACACACATTGGAAAATTGTTTGGAAAATGTGGAGTAGGAGCAGAGAATTAACTAGGAGAGGTTAGGTGAACATCATCTCTGTGCCACTGGGAGTATTTTCGCTGGCTGGCTTTCAGAAATTTGGTAAGGAGAGAGTGATACATCCTGAGAACTATCCAGTTCAATAGATCATTGTCATTTCTTTCACTGTCTGGAGAGCAGACTATCCCAAGGCTGTTCCTGCAGGGTTTGTAATTTCTTTCTCAGAACCCAGAGAGGTAATGGACAATGTCACCAAAAAGAAAAACTATATTATCATTCTCCCCAAAATACACCAAAATCATGAGATGGCTGGGATATAATGCTACCATGGTAGTCCTATCCCTGTATTGTCTGAGGCTTTCTCAGCTGAAAAGTTTCAAGGACATGTTTCAGGACACCCAAATACACTTTTTAGCACCATTTTCAGTTTCAAAGCTCTGTCAAAGTATTTCTCTCCTGAAAAAGGTACGAGCACACCAAGGCTGTACTGTTACTGCTGCTGATGTTGCTTTCCTGTTACAACAGCTCATAGTGACACTGGAGACAGGAATCTTAAGAACACCCTCCAGGGTGTTAGAGCAGAGGGACTGGGCTGTTCCCTGGAGACCAGTGGCAGTGTAGCACCAAGAAGTGCTGGATGGACCTCAAGAACTGTTGGCAGAGCTGAGGGGCGATAGCTGTCACTTTATTCTGCACACTTAACTCCTATTAGTATTAATGGAGCAATACATAACAGTTGAGAGCAGATCACGGCCTGCAGCTATTTATGTATTTCTGCCTCATGTGCTGCATTTTCTGGCATTGTTCAGTGGTATCACCCATAAGCTTGCAGTCATTGTGTTTCTATTTTGACATATATAGGAGTGCACATGTGAAATTTATAAAGGCAAAAAGGAGGCATGCATTTTGAATGGAAGTGTATCTTTCAACAAGGGAAGTGGATTTCCTTATGTAAATGCTCTTGCTGCACAACCCCCCACTCCAAGCCTTCGTGTGGCCCCCAAGAGCTGCTTTTTGTAGGCTGCTGGTGCCCTCACCATCTTGTGCAGGACTTGTTTATTTGTATTTCAGTGGCACTTAGAGCTTCCCGAGGAGTGAGGTCCATTGTGTTATGTGCTGGGCACACAGCTGAATTGGAGCGAGCACAGCTTTCCCTGTGAGTGCTCTAGAGAGAGAATAGATCATTAAGGTCACTTGTTTTCCTTACAGAGGCCAAGGCAGGATTGATTCCTACATTATATTCTATCCGTGTATGTATTTTTCCTTCCCAGTTTCAAACAGCCAAGGTGCCAAGATATTACTCACTTCCCTTAGGAGAGTCTTCTGCAACCCAGACATCTTGTTCAGACGAAGTTATGCCTGAATTTTTTAAGCCCACATTTTTAAAAATTTCATTCTATTATTTCCAGATGGGGATTATTCATGTAGAGAAGGGCACTTGTCACAGAGGAAAGGGGAAGGAAACCATGGCCCCTGCCAGGGCAAAGAAAGGATTGGAGGAGGCAGCCTGAGTCAACCACAAGAAGAGTCCCACTAGCTCTTTCTACCTCCACCCACTTCCAGACACTCCTGGCCATGTTTGAGACTGCACTATTGAATCCATTCAGCACTACAGCATTGTATCTGTTCAGAGAAATGCACTTCAACAGGCCAACCACCCTTAAAACCAGCCCCATTGTTTCTCCCAAAAGCCTCATTGAAATCTGTATGTATAACTGGCTGCTGTTTTGTGAGTTAGCCATACTTGTGTATTACTGATTTGAAAATGAATGCTCCTTGGAGGGTTATTTTCCTTGAAATACCTCTTCTCCAAAACATGTTCCCCCTTCCTTCAACAATATCATTGGGGAAATTCCACCCTTTAGAAAGATGATCAATACTGCTTTGTGGACTGGGTATGGGATAGGAATTGGTGTTGGCAAGGGCATCAGAGCAGTGGTTTAACAAATCTGTGTCTCTATTTGCTGAGGAGCAGTGTTACCTGCCTTGCCCACCAGAGAGAGACACAATCACTCACACACACCTCAAAGTGCTTCTCTTTCATGCTGTCAATGAAGCAGGAAAAGCAGCTGGGCTAGAAGGAGCTAGGAGGAATTATTCTACAGACTGCATTTTTCACTCTCAAGGTATCTTGCAGTAGCAGATTCATTTGAATTCTTAACAACACAAGCACAGACGTGGAGCACTGGCAGATCCAGCAAGCAGACCCAGTGATACCTGTTCCTCCAGGTGATAGTGCAAGGGTGAAAAGCATGATAGATCTGTGAAGCACCATTCACATCTGGGTTTGACAAAATTCTGCTTTGTTTCATTAATCACACCTCAAAACTATAAAAATGCATTGTCAGATGTTCTAGATGAAAACCAGCAAATACATCTGATGACTAAATATCCAAAACGGTGTGCCAGCTTTCCTCCCTTTTGTGAGCTCCATACTGGTGATCAGCAACTGAGCAGCTTGCTCAGAGCTTTGTTGGTGCAGGCGCCTCTTTCAGGATACAGCTGCAGTCACCTGCCCACCAATGCACCCACCACCCAGCAGCCCTGGAATCACAGACTGCTTTGGGTTGGAAGGGCTCTTCAAAGGCCATCTAGTCCAACCCCCTTGGGATAAACAGGAACACTTTCCATTGGACCAGTTTGCTCAAAGCCTCAGCCAACCTGGCCTTGGATGTTTCCAGGGACAGGGCATCCACCGTCCCCGTGGGCAGCATGTTTGACCACTCTCATTGTAAAGAATTAAGTCAGTATATTTAAAATAATTACCCCTTGCTGTATCTCTACCAGCACTATGGAAAACTCTGTCCTCACCTCTCTTTTAAACCCCCTTTAAGATCAGGTGCACCTGCAACCCCACTTCATTCAGCTCCTGGCTGGATGAGGTTTTTTTCTGCAGTTGCAGCACTGAGGTGCATGCTAAGACTGGCTTTCAGGTGCATTAAGAAAGACACATGCAGCTCTGGGTGAGGGGGGAAAAAATCTCCATCTCCACTTCAAAATGAGGGGTTAAACAAACCTGTGGCAAACTGGACTGCTTCACAGAGTGTGGTAATGGAGTTGATGCCATGCGGATGGCAGAAAGTGTACACGATATTGGCCAGTTGTTTGATACTGCCACTCTAAAGGCCCCAAGAATTAGACCAATTTCACACTAGAAGAGGTGCTTGTTTCTCACATTTTCTTTCACAGTTGGAGTCCTGGTCACTTGTTGATCTTCTGTCCTCATAAAATCTTTCCAGTTCATTTAAAAGTTGGCTCTCTTGTGCATTTCTTAAATTCTTTCTGAAGCTCAAGGTTTGAAATGCTTCCTTACTTCTGAGACTCCAAGGGAAAAACTGTAAAGTGAGCACCCTGACCCCAAAGGCCTTATGCTGCCAAATACAGTCAGCAAGAATTTGTGGTAGATGGGGCACAGGGATCATGCTCCAGTATTAAGTACTGACTAAGTGGTATCTTGTACTTGAAGGCTTCAAAACCCTTTGCTTTGTCTCCAGCCTTCTCCAATGCATCTCTGTGATACAGGGTGGAAGTTCTCCACTGAGAGATTTTCAAACTTCTCTTTTTAAAATTTTACTCTCCCCATAAAAAAATAGGTGGTCATATAAGGCTGGTAAGTTATTTCCTTGAAGTTAAGGACATCTCTTCTTTCCCTATAATTTTAGAAAATACTGCTATTGAGTCCTTTCAACATGGTTGTTTGCAAGATAACTCATGAAAACGTGGTGCTGCCTGTGCTACTCCCTTTCCCTCTCTCAAAGCACACTATGTACATGAAGATGAATATTTCTTACATAACAACATAGACCAAGTAGCATTATAATAATTAACAATCGTACACAGCTCTAGCTATGGAAAGAACTGAATTCAAGTCCTGCATTGTTTTGTGATGCAAAACTCACTAGTTCTAGAAAATTACTGCAGGAGTTCACCAGTAGATTAACTCTTGAATTAATCAAGACTGAAAGTGAGAATTGTTGGAAACATATTTTTGGTTTGTCTCCAATCCCAAACTACCAAGAGTTAATAGACTCAGTATTAACCCATACACACTTGGGTAATCCCCACAATACTACCACCCACCAAAGCCTTGAAAATACCTTGTCCTGTTATTATAATGCAGATGTATTTATTTTAGGTAAATTGAACTAGGTTTTCTGCTTTTTCTGGTACTTGTAACCTCTTGATTTTTACACATCAAGAACTTGCAATGAAACACCTGATAGTTCTTTATGAAAATGTCATAAAACCCCTGATTTGGATATTTACATTAGTCTCTTCTTTTAAATCTTATGCAATAAATTTCACAGTAACAAAGCAAAAAAAGATTCAGCTTTACACCAAAGCTTGTTTCCTGGATTTGCTCTTCTTTTGGGATACTTGTTATTTTAACCTGCACAAACAGACATTGCAAAATCTTCTCTGCCACTGACTTTTTTTCTGTGTTATCTGCATATCCACACTAATTACCTATGGAGTTCAGGCTATTTCAAGGGTTGTTCTTAGCAGAAGCATCCTTGTGTTTACATATAGCCAGATATTAAACTTGGAAGCTCTCAGATAGGTGAACTCTGGAAATTTCTTTTCAATAGTCACACAGGTATTTAGCAGGAGTATTTTATAGTGCTAATGTACTCACGTGCATTTAGAGAAGAGTATATCTGCCCTCTAAACTGTGAAAACAAATTATCAGATAGAAAATTATCATTTATTTTGAGTTTAATATAAACTATCATTGCAGTTCTTTAAAGAGTTTGAACTTGTGGCTGCAGACTTTCCACTGTTTGCTGTATTCTTAAGGACTGAAAAAGCTATTTATTTTTGTTATTCATATAATAAATATGATAATATTTAATAATATAATAAAAGAAGTGCTTATTGACTGGCCTAATTATGCAAGTGCACAGCAGGGGAGAATTTCTACCTGCAAATCTTAAAATATAAACTAAATTAGAGTGGGAGCAGAATGGAAAGGGAAAGCAAGTGAACAAAGTGGTAGAACTGGAGCTCTCTGATTCCCAGCCAAGCTCTGCACATTCTGTACCCACTGAATTTCTGCAATGTTGTACTTTCTCACAGAAGTTTCCCAGACACACATCCATAGTTCTGGAAAGAGCATTTAATGCTTTTAAGTAAGGATCCTGATCACCTACAGATCGTAGAAATATTGCTTAAGTGATGTCAAGGAAATAATCTTGCTCCTGTTAACTGTGACAAGACAACATTGTGTTTCATGTACATTTGGATTATAGGGAGGTTATGAAACATGGTGTGCTGATTTTGGCTGTGGTAGACTCAATTTTCTTCACAGTAGCTGCTGTGGGACTGTGTTTTGGATGTGTGATGAAAACAGTAATTCAAGGATGTGTTTGTTATTGCTGAGCAGCATTTCCACAGCATCAGGGCCTTTCCCGCTCCCCACACCACAGGTGAGCTGGCTGGGGGACAGCTGGGACAGCTGGGACAGTGGTCAGGGGTATTTCCTACCCTGTGGCATCATGCTCAGCAAAGAGCTGCAGGAGGAATATCACTCTGTGGTTAGACTTGGAGGGCTGAACCGAGCAGGAAAACCTGCCAAATGAAGATGTGCACTGTGGAACCAAAAGACAGTTGCAGCAACCAAGTCTTTAATTTGAAACAATTTTGCCTTTCCTGAATTTTCTTTCCTGATCGACGCAATTCATGACGTGGCAACTCATCCCTGACCCGTCATTTTGGTTTTACAAAAAAAAAAAAAAAAAACACATTTTTTTTGAGAGCCGCCTTAAAATTCCAGACGCCTTTGGCGAGACGTCAGTATCTTTGGATGTAAGCTCCTTGGTGTGGCAGTGCCGGTGGCGGAGCTGCTGTGCAGCGGTGGGAGCGCTCCGCTCTCGGTGCCCGGCCCCGCGGAGGAGCCGCCGCTGTCCGCGGTGCTGAGCGGCCCCCGGCTCTCAGCCCTGCCTCGGGGAAAGGCTCTGCCTTCCTCAGGAACACTGTGGAGACGAGGTGAGCTCCCACATCAGCCCACCGGGAGCAGGTTGCTCTCTGAACGTCAGCGGTTACACGTAAAGGATGTATAGGAATAGGATCGGTATTTCTATTAATTCGTTTTTGTAGCACCACTGGCGCTTAGGGTGCTCTTGCAGAAAAAAGATCATTTGTCTGAAATTGTTATGCCTTGAGGCCTCTTTGGCTGAGCTGGTGCTCTGGAGCATTGCGTTGTATTTTTCCTCTTCGATTCATATGTCTGATTGTCCAAAAACAACATGCTGAAATTTAGCTAGAACATTAGAATAATTGCCTTAACTGTGGATAAAAATACAGAGATAAAGCTAACATCTTTTGTTTAATACTAATTATATCCAGAGGGATGCAAGGTTTGGGTCATGAAGAAGTTTTGAGACAGTAACACCATCTCAGTCACAGAAACAGTACTTGTTTGCCCACAGAGCCCATAGAAGGTAAATACATTCTCAAAACTCCTATTTGCAGGCAGAGATTTCCATAGACATATTCTGGGCAGCTGGATTTGAGCACCTTCCAGCAGAATGAAAATATTTCTTGTTTACTTGGTTCCTTTTTTATAACTGTGTTTCATAATAAGTACTATGTTCATTGATTTTTCATCTTTTTCCCATTTATCCACCGTTCTCAAATAACCCTCATATATTTGTCCTCAGCACTGAACATACTTCTAAGGAACTTAGATGTGCCAGAGAAGAGTTCTTACTATGTGATTAGGTGGCATTTCTTCTTTTATATACACAGCTTAGCCCTTGCTTCTATGGAAGTCTGTGCACAGAGTACAAGGCATTTCCCTGAGGAGCACTAAGTCAAGCTGCCACATTTCTACTTAGAAACTTCAGGAGCTCAAATCTGTAATGAAACACAGACTAACAGATGAAATGCAATTTACAAGTCTGGTGCTTCCCCTTTGCAACAGACAAATTCCATGTATAAAAGTTTAAATCTATTCTTCTGGGTTTTTCCTCACTTGGCTCTTCTGATAAAAGATAAAACTTATTTTGAGCACAAATGGCCTATACTAAGACTGAAGGCAGCCTCTCTGTGGTCATCATCTTCTCACAAAATACCATTTAAACTTTAAATTTTGTGAGGTAAAGACAGTAGAACACTTGGCAAGTGGAGGAGAAGCAAACTCACCAAGTTTCTTAGGATCTTAACAACAATTCATATAACTATGAGGGCAACTATTTCATGCATCTCATGCTATTTTCCCTACAACTACATTCAAATTACACCAATGGAAGCAAGTACGAAATATACACGTGAACATGGTTAGGCGTGTGTGTGTATCAATTAACTTGATATGTAATAATAATGACAGTAAAAATATCTAAGAAAACACAGTGCACTAAGAAATAATAAGCATAATCCCTTCCATTAAAAATGTTTCACTCCATGGGGCCAGTAATCCAAGACTGTTTCCATAAGGCTCTGCTGTTTTAACAGCTGTGACATGGTATAAAGTTTCCTATTTGGAGCCTGAGCACAATTAAAGTCCTCCTCAACACCTGATGTAATGGGCACTTATTTGCTAATTCATCTCAGTAATCAGCTGATCTTGAGGATGTTCACAATGCTGTGTCCAGAGAAATATAGAGATTATCTTGGAGCATGCACTCAGGATGCCTTGGATTGCCTATTTACCCCTCCTTAGCTCTTTATGGCAACAGACACTTCACTCTCCTGCCTGCTTCCAATTTCCATTTAGGATTTGGTTTATGAAATTGTTTAGAGGCCTCAAGGAGATTATGACCATCTTATTGTAGACACCCTTTAGAGCCTTAAATTAGAGACCAGACAAGAAAATAAAGAAAGGAAGAAAGATCAGGGCTAACAAGAGGCAATAACTGCAAACATTGAATTGGAGTAAACTATGGTGATTGTTAAATTTTTGATCACTATTTTGCCTCAGCTTTATTTCAGTAAAAACAGACACTCCTTCTGAATAGGTTTAGATGAGCATCAGCATCCCCATTTCAGAGGAAAAGGAGGGAGAAACTCACTGACCAATGACTAACAGTGCTCTCAGAATCAGACAAATTCTGGCAAAAATGAGAATTTGTCTTCTTAATTTTATTCTTAATTTTTCTTCTTAAACTTAATGGCTTTTTAATTAAGCCATGAGGACATCCTTCTATGCTTCTGTACACACAGCAAGTTGTCTTTCACTTGCTTCTCTCTCTAACAGCATTTCTGTAGCCAGGTGTGACCTCAGTAACCTTTTCTTCTCTTTTGTGTCCTGTCTGGCTTTCTTCCCAGTATCCAGTCTGAATCCCTGGAGCCACAGCCCATGACTTGACAACTTGTTGCTTGCCAGGATGAATTTCTTCCTACTTTTTGTCCGCTAAAATAAGAAAAAAAAAATAAAAATCTGGAGGGGAATTTAAAAGAGCAGGAGCTCCAAGAGCTTTCCCTTGCAAATTTTTTTGCTGGATTGATCCCCGTGTAGCTAGAATAATAGAAAATCTTCCAGTATGTAAAGGATACCAACCTTAGGAAAAATTTAAATTCATGTTAGCATTCATCTTTTTTATAATTTTTTGAGACAAAATTAGAAAACCAGTTTCCCTTTGGTTTTCCATCCATCTCACAGACTACTTTTCATGCACCTTCAGTGACGTGCTTCTGGATTGTTGTGGTGCTGCTTCTGCCGTCCTCCTCATCCTTGGGCCAGCTCTGTGATCTCAGAAGCTCCTGATGAACCTTGATGGGACCAGCTGAGTGGTGAAGTGTCCCTTGACCACACCAGTCCAGCCATAAGACACTCCCTGGTTGTACCAGGAGTTCCTGCATGGTAGAGGTGGAAAGTACCAGAAAAATCATCTTCCCAAGCAAAGTGGGAAACAAAGGATAAGCAATTCTCCTTTGTAACCTTGGCAAACCACTTACCTGAACTGTGGCGTGAACGGCACCATTGTGAATTGTAGAATGGTACCATTGACACAGCTACAAAAAAACCCAGTAATTATAAGCTTGGGTTATGGTCAGGAGGGAAACTTACTGATGGCCAGAGTCAATCATCTTGTGACCCTATAAATGGTGGTCCTAAGTGACACCATCTGAGTTCTCCTGGACTGCAGCAGCTGCAGCAGAACCTCCCTGATGGTGCCACCTCTCAGGCCTTCCAAGCCAAGGCTGTGATACTCAAGGAACTGTCTCTGACAGCAAGGCTGAGGCTGATTCCCCCCCACATCTCAACATTCCTCAAAGTGAAACCCCAGCCTGTGGGGAAATGCAAAGGGATTTGGTGTATTTCACTGAACCTGAGGGGAATTTTTGATGGGTACCTTTACACCCATAGAAATAGGTGTACACATCATTTTATCTGTGTACCTGTGAATTGATTGTGGTATGAATGTTACTATCTCAAATCTATGGTTAAGTCATTGTTATAATTCTAGTGAGGCCTACTGAATCACTTTGTAAATGTTAGAGAATTCAATGGTTAAGTGCTGCTAAACCCTTTTGCACCCTTATCTTTGCATCCATATCCTTTACACCTTTACCTGTTTTTGCAGTCCCAGATTCCATACAAATAATTTCAAATTGCTTCTAAGTTGATCTTCCTTTTTATGCTTTAACCTGTGTAGTAAATAGTAGAGTGAACCTTGCCATCAAAATCTGTCAAGTTGCATCTCCACAAATTCATATTAAACCCCACTTTTGCCCATACATTTGATGGTGTTTCTTTAAGCAGCCAAACCACTCATTTGTGAGTGCTGGAAGAGGTTTCTACCAAGTAGATGTGCCTGGTTCTGTGATAGACTTTGTGGACTCACCTTGTGTGGATTGAACTGTTTTATTTGCCCTCTGTTACATGCGGTTCCTTGGTTTTCTGCTTCAGCTGAAACATAAAAAAACAAATTTATTTTCCCAGGGTGTGGCATCTCATCAGATGAGGCCTGTGATCCAGTTTTCTTGCATTGGCAATGACACCAAGTGCCAAGTAGAGGTTTGTGTTCTGGGAAAATCCTTGTGCTGGTGTGATGTTTTCATTCTTGCTCACAGCAGGGAGATCAAACAGAAGAATGGGTTGCAGATAGCTGAAGAGAAAAAAAACCTCTGGGAATTTATTACTTTTTTTTTTCCACATGGAGAATAAGAAAAAGAAAAAAGGCAGCACCACTTGGCAAACAGTTATATTAAGTACAGTTTGCAAGAGCTGTGTATGAAAATAAGTTAAAATTATTTTGATTGTTCATGTAGAAAGGAGACAAAGAAAAGGTAACATGGTAAAAGAATTAAAAAGGACATGGTTGCAGAAGGTGGGAACATCTGTTCTGCTGCTTCTAATGACACTTGGGACTGTTCATGTTAACAAAAAATAGAAAACATATACAAAATAGAATGATTTTTGTTCTGTGTGTGATTGACTGCGGAACTCACTCCACTAGAAAAGTTTAAGACTTAATATACAAATTAGAATCAGTCTCACAGAGGTGAAGAACAGCATGAACGCTAACAACTACACATAGAAAGATAATAAATAAATACCATGCTTAAGTTGCTCAGCAATTATTAGAAGCAGAAAGATGGGGAGTAAAGTGCTTGTTAGAGAGTTCTTACACCTGAGCCAGAAATGTTTCATGTCAGGCCCTGCCAGCCAGCACTTTGGCCACAGCTATGGTCCAGGGTCACAGTTTGTATTGTGACTCTTGCATAGACAGCATCACATCGATTGATTTCGTTTTAGCTTCCCTGGTAATTTTGTTAAACACTTGCTGGTGGCTGTGGCTTGATTCTGTTCAAGAGTTATTCTTTGGAAGTGTTTTTCTTTCCTTAAAATAAATTAAATACTCTGAAGTTAATCAGAGACCTCGTGTGCTTTTTTACATGTCACAAGGTCATGTATCTTGGGCTGATGGCAGGATTGCAAATGGAGACAAAGTGGTCAGAGGCTGCACTAATCCCTGCCATGAGGGATATGGAGGAGCAGCAAATAAAGCAGGGTCTATATTAAGTAGGTGGGAAAATGCTTCTGAAAAAATCCTCTAAATAGGATGATTCCTCTTTTCCCTGTGTGTACCTGGATAACATTGTTTTGTGTTTTCCCTGCGTGCTCTGGAGCTGATCCTGGGGGTTTTGCCTTCCTGAGAGCCACAGAAAGAGAGATCTTGTCCATGTACCTGTGAAAATATTACTTGAGTTCAAATTAAAAAATTTAAATAACCCATGCTGCACTCCATCTTTTTAAATCCTTGCTCACTCTTGCTCACAGCCCTGTGTGTAACTGCTGCTAAGGGAAAGTTTGGGGAAGTCCACCTGCCACAGAAATCCTTTTGTGATTTCCTTTAAAAATTCATCGCAGATACAGATTTATAATTGGTTATTTGCTTTCCTACTAGATATCCCTGCCCCTCACACTCACACTTGATCCCTCTGCATAAGCCAAATATTTCTCTATTCTAGCTCTAATGCCCCAGTGATGGCCACAAATAAAAACACAGCACAAAATGCAACAGAACCTTTCAGCAGCAAATAGCTTCAGGAAGGTGGCTTGTGTTCATTGCTCCAGTGGGATGAAATTCAGCATTTCAGTGCAAACAAGCAAGCAGTGTCTCTGAGCAGCACACAGCTTCAGAACAGCTTTGGCGTAGTTGGAAAAAAAACAAACAAAAAACCCCCACCAAACCAACCAAAAACCAAACCAGCTTTTATATTCAGACTCACTGTGTATGTAGATATGTGTATGAATGTTTTTTAACTTGTCCTGTGCAATGACACAGGTGGTAGCCCCTCTTTTTTTTTTGTTACAGAAATGCAGATGAACATATTTTAGTCTGTTTCGTAGAAAGCAGGGTGTTTTGGCTCTCAGGAACCCCATGCTTTTGAAATGCTGAAAATTTCAAAGGAAATGACAAATTGCCTCCCTCCCTGTGGGACTCCAAGGTTTTGGCCTGAGTCACAAGCAGAGGCTGAAGCAGGACTGAAGTGATAGCCCTGCATGGGACTGGAGAGCCTCTGGCTTTTGCTCTGACCCCAACCCAGAAGGTTGATATAGGTGTGGGACAGGTAGAATTTGGAGGAGACAAGAAGGAAAAAATAGGAAAATTTCCTGAAGTATTTATTTTACCTGAATGCTTAGACAAGACTCCTTCACGCACACCTTTTTTTTTTTTTTTTCTTCTTTTAAATATTCAGAAATAATTAATAATAATAGTAATAAGAATAAAAATGTCTAGCTCTTCACATGTATACTGAGGGCTGCAAAGCTGTAAAAGAAGGACTTCTGCTATTGTGTCAGCAATTTAGCCTGATGCTGGCTTAAACTGCCTTGCAAGAGGAGCAAAGAGCTAACACTGACCACAGCTCCAACCCTGAGACTGCAGATAAGGCCAGCAACCAGGGAAAAGAGCCTCATGGCACCTGTGTGAGGGGACAGGAATGCTTCTGCAATCTCTGGTTAAACTGAGTAGCAGGGAAATCCTTTTTTTAGATGAGGGCACCTGAGAGAGCTCTGTTAGAACACATTTGTGCTGCTGTTCCCATGGCTCACCATGCAGCAGCGAATTTGGGCACTGAAATGGCCCCATCTAAGCTGCAGGAATGTCCTGCAAGACAGCGAAAATTCATCACACAGCTCAGCCCCACGTTTGGCAGGGGAGCCCAGGGAGGGTTTGAGTGGTGGTAATTCCCTCCTTGGCAAAGGCAGCCCAGGCCAGGGCTCCCCTCTTTGTCTGGGGCTGTGGGTGATGCTGTGCAGTCCAGGAAAGGCAGAAACTGAAAACCATCCTCTCCCTTCAGGTCTCCCTGGCAGATCTGTTTTGTCAGATTCAGCTCTTTTCTTTTTAACAACGTTTTTCCCTCCCCTCGAAGTTTTCCGGTCTTGACCAGCACTTTCAATGTCACCTCTTCAAATGTCACCTGCGATCCCCTCCTTCACCCCGTCGCCCTCACCCAGATCATTTCAACACACAAAAAACCCAACCAAATCAGCATTGCCACCACATCCTTCCCTCCTAACCTGGAGCAGTGCATCTGTCCTGGCTGGGATGGGCTGGTGGCAGAGCCCGGTGGAGGCCACGCCAGGGACCCGTGGGCAGGGCAAGGCGTGGGGAGAGCAGTGCATGGTGCCCAGGTGGCTTGGCCTGGGGAGCCAGGGAATTGGGGGAGCTCCAGGGGTTCTGCCCCCGCACTGCTGCCCAGCAAAACCCCTCAGGGCTGGGCTGCCAATCAGAATGAAAGCAAGAGCCGCCCAGAAAGCACCTATAAAATCTGTATTTCTGCACACGAGCCGTGCATGTGGATGTGGATGTGGCTGTGTGTCCATGGGTTGTCACGCACACACGGATGTGAATCCAGGAGCGCCTGCCAGGCCCGGCACCCAGCACTGGCAGGAGAGCTTTGGAGGTGCGCGGTGCCCTGCACGGGGTGGCAGAGCCCGGGGTGGCACCGGCACCACCACAGACACGGAACCGGGCCGGGATCGGGCCCAGGGAGAGCCACAAGGGCTGGGTCAGAGCCGAGCACGGCACTGGGAATGCCCCAAACTGCCCCAGGAGGGAAAACACCCTCTAGGAAGTGGAACTCGCAGCCCCCCACTCAAAACAAAACATTAAATTAAATTTAAAAAAAATTAAAATGGGGAAGGTTATGCAGGGATAGAGTTTTGTTGCTTTTTTTTTTTTTTTCAGTGCATGTATAAATGAAGGCAATTTGGGTGCTACAAATATAAGACGAAAATACACCTAATTCCATCATCATATAGATATAATATATTTCACTCTCACCACATAAATACAAAACATCCAAATATCCAAAACATTCAGAACAAAAGTTAGTAGCAAGGGCTCAGCGCTCGATTCATTCATTATTTTTTCGACTAGTTGCCTAGAAACTTCAGACGTAAATAATTTACAATAAAATTACTATTTTCTTTCCATCCAGCTCCTTCTGTCCAGTTCTGGTCTATAGTTAATTCTATATTCTACAGCAACCATTCCACTTTTTGTATTTTTTTTTTCTTTTTTGGTTACAGTTTGGTGGCACATATTTATACAGTTTGTAAACGCCATGTGTTAAAGTTCAAAGAAAGAAAAGAAACTTAAAACCAAAGTAAATAATTTTTTCCCCCAAAGAACTACCTAAGTACAGCATCCCTTTTGTGGCAAATTCAAGTACCGAAATTGAACAGAAAATATTCGATCCAGAGTACTAGAACGTGAAAGACATATGTTTGTGGAGAAAATAGCAGTAAGAATTATGAAAAAAAAAAGGTTTGTTACATATATGTGTTTTAAAGTACAAAAATAACAATTAAAGATACGCTTTTTATATTTTACGTTTGTTTTAAATGAAGTGTGAGCGATATGCAAGAGGATTGTTTTAGGAGGAAGGAAGGCTACAGGGCTTTTTTTGTGTTTAGAGGAACATTGAAATTATTTGGAAAAATCAAATAGAGCAATAAAAATTAAAATTACCATCGCGACAGATCTAGATACAAATAAGATTCGCGAGTTCCATGATTTATCTGCAGATTGGTTTTTGCAGATAAATTCCGCGGGACTGGCCCGTTAGAATTCAAATGGGGAAAAAAAAAAAAAAAGGAAAAATGAGGGAAAAAAAGGGTGGGACGTTGTGTTAACTCGAAGGAAGAGACAATTTTATTAAAAATTTCTGCAGCCACTGGTTTCTGTCTCCCCTATTCGTGACTGTACATTTCGGCCCTTCCCACATTCGAGATTTACCGTGAAAAAGAAAAGTTGCTGGAGGATTTCCTGACTGGTATTAAGGGCTCGGTGTTAAGGAAACCGGGGGCTGTAGTGCAGCGAGTGTGGGGGTAAACGGGGGCAACAGGTGGGGCCCCAAAACCTTTGTGCTTAGAAAACGCTGAGTCTGGGAGACACAAAAAAAACCACCCCAAAACGGGCATCACCTGGCAGCTCCATCCTCCTCTCTCCGAAACGCCGCTCCCTCGCCCGGCGTTGGCTAAAGCCGATCGAAGGAAGCCCGGCCGAGCCTCGCCCCGACCGCTGACCCTCTGCGTCCCTTCCCAAAGGAGCGAACAGCGCGATCGCCGCTCCCGCACGGACAGACGGACCGCGGGCCAGGGGGAGCGCCCCGGGAGGCGCCCGCAGCCCCTCGCCCCGGCCCCGGCCGCCGCCTGCCTCGCCCCGCGGGCCCCGGGCCCCGCTCCGCCCGGCCCCGCTCCGCCCCGGCCCGCGGAGGGAGCCGCGCCGCGGGGCTCGGGGGCGGCGGGGAGCGGCTGCCGCGCCGCCCGTCCCATAAATACCGCCACAAATAGAGACTATAAATATAAATAGGGGGAAGGTACTTAGAGTCAGTCCAGTGCTTTTTTCTCAGCGCTCTCTTTATTGTTGGTCCGGGAGTAGGGCTCGAAGGCGGACGAGCTCAGGTAGCGGGCCGACAGTTCCTGCAAGTTGCCCGCCAGCGAGCCGGCCACGGCCAGGGGCGCGGAGGAGAGGCGGCCGGCCACCGAGCCCAGCAGCGCGGGCACCGGCAGCCCGAAGAGCCCCTGGCCCGCGGCCGCCGCCCCGTGCAGAGCCGCGGGCGGGGGGGGCCCGGCGGCGCCGCTGGCGGCCGGGGGGTGCGGGGGGCCGCCGCCGCCCGGTGCCGCCGCCGCGCTGCCGCGGCCCGCGGCCGCCAGGCTGGGCCCGCGCAGCGCCGTGCCCAGCGCGCCCGTGGCACAGGGGGGCAGCAGCCCGGGCAGCCCCGGCGGGGAGAGCAGCCGGCCTTGCTCCAGCAGCCGCAGGACGCTGCAGGTGGCGGCGGTCTCGGACACCACCGACCGCAGCTCGGAGTCCTTGCCCTGGTCCTTCTTCTGCTTGGTGCGCCGGTTCTGGAACCAGACCTTGACCTGCGGGCCGGGGAGAGAGGCAGGGTCAGCGGGGCGGGAGGAGCGGCGTCCCCCGGCAGGTGCCCCGGGACCCCGGCGCGGCTCCGCGGGGCGGGGGGAGGCAGCGGGGGAGGGCCCACAGACACTTGGGAACGGACAGCGCTTCCAAAACGCAACAAAGCGACTCAACCCCCACACCCTCCGTCTGTTCCCGGGTTCGGGGTGACCCCGGGGCCTTTCGTTCTGCATCTTTAACCAGAACCTCTCGCTTCGTCCTAGTTTATTACAGGCCGGGAATTCTCTGGGAGACGGAGCCAGCCCTTTCCCCGCCGCTTTATTCTAAGCCGGCTCGGCCGGAGCCGCGGGCGCTCCGCGGTTCCCAGCAGCCGCTGCCCGCTCCGACTGCCCTTCCCTGGGGGTAACAGCAGCCATGAGCTTCTTTCCCCCTATTCCAAACTGGACACTCTCTCTACACCCCTAAATAATTTTAAATAATATTCACCTTTAAAAAGGAATGCTGGGAGTCACTCAAAAAACAACAACCAAAACCAAAACCAAACCAAACCAAAACCCACCCATGGCAGGTTCTGTAACCTACGAGCTGTTGAACTTGTCATTCCTATCTGGCAAGGAAAGAAAAAAGCTAATTAACGTGTCGGGAATTTACTGTTATATGATGTTTTGTGGAAATATGAAACCGGCTATAAGAAGTTTCGACTTTTTGGATGTTTGCCTGCGCTCTCACGCAGTTTTAGGCGAGTTTTAGGCCTGTCGACCCGGGCCTTTCTGCCTTGGAGGGTGGAGGGGCGATTCAAGGACTCAAGGCCCAAACCTCAGCCCCATCCCCGGTTCTCTCATAGCCAGGACAGCTCAGGCCGCACGTCTGTAACCCGGCAGCCCCGGGGGAAGGTGCTCGCTGTCCCTGAGGGTTTGAGCGCCTGTGTCCCGCTCGCTGCGGGCTGGGAGCGGCTCGGCCTCCCCTCACAGCAGCGAATCTCCGCGGCCGGCTCCCCGCAGCCAGGCACACCGGGCCTCGGCGGGGCCGGAGCGGATCCCCCCGGGCCGGAGCTGGGGGAGCCTCTCCCGGGAGTTTGGCTTCGTGGCCAAGCTCCCTCCGATGCCCTCGGGCCGGGCTACCTCGCCCACGGGCAGAACCCACTGGGGCTGCGTGCGGGGACACGAGGGACCCTCTTGGCCAGCAGCTCCCCTTCCCTAGACGGACACAGCTGGGGACACACACATATTTGGGGACACACACTGTTGGGGACACACACAATTAGGAGTTTCCCTGCCGGACGCCTCAGCCACGAGCCCCTCAGCTCCATCCCGCCGGCGGGTCCCCCCCGACCGGACACGCGTGGGCACCTCGGGGGCTGCCTCGCCCCTCGCCCCGCGGGGGAGGCGCGAAGGGCCCCGGCCTTGGGGCCCGCGGGGCGCGGAGATGGCCGGGCCGGGGAGTCCCGCGGAGCAGGGCAGGGCAGGGCAGCCGGGGCTCCCTTGCCTTCAGGCGCTACCTGAGTCTCGGAGAGATTGAGCTGGCGGGCGAGCTCGGTGCGCTCCCGCCCCACGACGTACTGGCAGCGCTGAAACTCCATCTCCAGGCGGTAGAGCTGCTCGGCCGTGAAGGAGGTGCGGGTCCGCTTGGGACGGTCCAGATCAAGCCCCTTAGGCAGAATAATCTCTCGGATTGAACCTTTGGCATCTGGCAAAGAGAGGTGCAGTCAGCTTCATACCCGGGCAACCCTCCTCTGTTTTTTTTCCCCTCTTTTTATACTTCCTAATTTTTCCAAAGGAAAGAGCCGTCCCCAGCGCCTTCAGGACCGAGACACGAGTCGGGATGGAGCAGGGTCCCCGCGACTGTGGCACTGCACCTGGCCACTACACCCAAGGAAGGAAAAAAAACCCACAACAGAGAAGGAAGGAGGGGGCGATGGGGGCCCCGGGCTCTATAATTAATCCCCTCAGCCCATTTAAAAATTACTTTGAATATATTGCACTCACAGTACGACACTGCGGCATCACCCACGGCCCCTTTGGTAAGCTGGGGAGAGAGATCCTCCAGGCCAGGCTTTGTGCCTGAAGTGCAGGGCTACTCTTTGTTCCCCTTGAGCTCCGGGTTAGGACTTGATGGTAGCCGCCATACACAGCCCGTCGCCCCCCAAAATATAAACCCTTATTATTTTTTTTTTTAATAACAAGTTTCTTATGCTTACAAAAAGAAGAAAAAAAAAAAAAAAAAGAAAAGAAAAAGGAAAAATGCTTTCCTGGCAGAGGCAGCACTGCCCCGACCTGGCTGCCTGCCACTGTCAACGTGGGGACACCTCCAGCCCACCCTGCACCGCTGCCGCTGCCGCTTTGGGGTTTTGGCAACCAGGAGAAGCAGGAGGGAAAAAAAAAAAAAGGAGGGGGGGAGGGATGGAAACCAAGGCACCAACCAGCCCGCAGAAACCTCACTTTTCTGGTAGCCCCGACTGAAGGAAAGCGGGACAAATCTCATTAACACGACTGTCAAGCTAGAGCCAGATTCAGGTTACCTTAAAGCCTTCCCAACTTTACTTGCCGTAATTTTACCTTCCTGGTACGTTTTAAATCAGAGACAATCACATCATTTTAATCTGACCCTTCTCTGGGTCAACCGGTGGAGCAAAGATTAATTCTGGCTTCCAAGGCCTGCTTCCCATATATTTTGTTCCGATTCTCTTCTCTCCCTCCTCCCCCCAAGAAACACCTTAATAAAACTGAAATTTCTTCAGGTAATTTTTTTTTTTTTTTTGAGGGAGTACGAATAAGATGATTTAGCTATTTTAGCCTGGAGAAGAGACGAAGATTGAGGGAAATTAAACGTAGAACTATTAAAAAGTAATAATTAAAAAAGCCCTTCGTCATTCCTCCATTTCTTTTAAGGCTGGTGGTTGTTTTAAAACAGCCCTTTTCCTCTGGGCTGCCGGGCACGGAGAGAGAGGGGACAGAGGGAACATGTGCCCTCCGAGAGGGCCTCCTGGCCGCAGCCCCACTCCGCGGTGCGCGGGGCCGCGGGAGGGATGCGCGGGCGCGGAGGGAGCGCGCCCGGCCCGCGGGGCACAGCCGCGGCCCCCGGGGGAAGGAACGCTGGCCCCGCAGGGCTCCCCGCGGCCACCGGCACCCCGGGAAAGCTGCAAAGCAGGAAAGAAAAAAAAAAAACAAAACAATAAGCGGGGCCGGTCCGTTCCGCAGCGCCGGGGAGGAACCGCCGAGGCTTAACTTTCCGCCGAGACGCCGGAGGAAATTCCCCGGGATAAAGGCGGCGGGAGCGGGCTCCAGGGCAAAGCCCGGCCGGGCAGAGGGGTCTCTCCCCCGGAGCCGTAGGAAGGGCTTCCAAGCCGGGGCCAGACCCGAGGCAAAGCGACAAAATAAACCCATCTCCCGGGCGTGAGCACAGCTCACCTTCCCCCACCCTCGCCAAACACCTCAAACTCATACCTCTAACTAGGATCCTCCTGCAATAGTCCGGATCAGCCGAACTAGATTTACTTTTATTACAACCTTCCGTAGCTGCAGAGGCAGAAAAAGTCCCTTGCTGATCCTTCAAAAAAGAAGTAGAAATATTTCCTTCAGACCCTTTGCTTTCCTTGCCCTCTTTATGTCCGTTCTTCGAGACCCGGTTAGCTTCAGTCTCTGAACTGCATCTAACGTCCATTTTGTCTTGTTTCCCAAACATGTAGTGCAATAAAAACAAAACAAAACCAAAAAAAAAAAAAGCGCCAACAACGATAACAAAAAAAATATAGAAGAGTAGAAGAAGAAGAAGAAGACGAAGTCTATGCTGGATATTGCACGACTTAGGGTGAGATCGGTGGGGAACTGTAAAGCACCTTGAGTAAGGAAGATCGGGTTTTATCCCACTGGAAAAGCAGCGGCTTCCTCAGTCCCAGCGTCCTAATGTGACTGTCCAGCTTCCCAGAGCGCCCAGTGATCAGGTACTCAACAGTACAACTCTAAAATGATTTAATGTCTGCCTTATTACAGAGACATGTAGTTGTTAGACACACAGAGGGACGCGCACTCGCTGTTTCAATTGATTACGGGTAATTTTGCAGCCTCCACATTTAGGTTACCTCATGAATACACTAAATTGTTTGGATAATATATCAGATCGTAATGGATGGTTTGTGTGCTTGTCCCCAATCAAGTAGAGTTTAGCCAGTGAATAAACTGAAATGATTGGTCTTGCTTTCAGGAAACACACAATCAAAAGACTGAGACTTCCAGAAAAAAAAAAAAAAAAAAAAAAAAAAAAAAAAAAAAAAAAAAGGAGAGAGGAAAAAAAGGGTGGGGGAGAGGGGAAAAAAACCAAAACTTTTGACAAGATTCACCCTGAATTGTTAGCACCATTAGCAGCCATTATTAACTTTCTTCAGTCTGCCTTTGACCTCCCGATTATATAGTGGCTTTCTCCAATGCACGCCAAATAAATCTGAATAAAGCTGCTAGGAAGGGCTGAAAAAATGCAGTTGCAGGGGGGGTGAAGAAAAAGAAAAAAAAAAAAGCCCCCTGAATTCTAAACAAACAAACAGATCCCCAGCACGCACACACATGAAAAGTTCTTCCTTCAAGCAGATCTCTCCAAGGAAGCAGGTTATCTTGGCCAGCAGAAATCCTCGTTAACACATCTCCCCACAGACAGCCATCTTAAACTCCTACCTCTCCTTATTTCAGTCCCGATACTTGCTTTTTGTGCTTCTCCCTCTGTGTGTGTGTGTATGTGTGCGTGCATGTGTGTCTGCTAATTCTGCACCTTCGCAAACACTGAACCTATTCGCAGAGCCTGCTCATTGAAAAAAAAAAAAAAAAAAAAAAAAAGCCAGCTTTGTGTGCAGTGGATCCAGGAGGGGGGAGAAAGAGAGAGGGGGAGAAAGAGGGAGAGACGGAGAGAGAGGGAGGGAAGGAGGGAGAGAGAGAGAGAGAGATAGCCCGTGAAAAATCTCAACTGCGTGATCCACTAAAGGAGAAAAAAGTTTTACTCTAGCTATTTCATTGTCTCTGCTACAATATCTTTGAGAACCGCAACAGCCAGTAATCCAATAAGACCATTGATTAGGCTACAATGATTCAATTCAAGCAAATGGCCTTGTGCAAAGAGCATGCTCCAGTCCTTCTTGTCACCTTGCAGGGCAGAAGCCCTCTTCATGCTTCTCTCCTTATTCATTCCTTTATGGGAAATGTAGAGCAAAAGGAGTGAAAGATGGCAATTATCTAATTGGACTATTAACAAACAATTCTCTGAGTGTGGCTGTCTGGCAGTGGTTCTTGGGCGAGGTGAAAGGCCACATGTTGCACTGGCCCCATTCACAAAGAGTTTAGGGGCCTGAGAGGGAGAGAAAGAATTTTCCCTGAGAATTTTTCACACAAATGGCGCTGTATCCACCAGGCTGGCTGTTCCCTGCCTCGTCCTCTGCCTGCCTGGGCCACTGCCTGGGAATTGCACCCACCTGAAGCCGGCAGGGCTCTCGCTGCAGATGAGAGCAGAGGGCAGACGCAGAATCCGGCACCCTCGCCAGGGTTGCTCAGCTCCATGGGCCTCATCCTGCCTCTGCTGATGGAACAACCATCCATCCTCATCCCATGGGACCCAATCTTTGTCCAAGGTTGTGTAACCGAGGGAAGGATCCAGTGCTGGGGCCTAATCACCATGCACAGGGAATTCATGGCAGGCTAAAAAAGAATGGGGGCGGAGGGGGGTGGTTGGAAAGGAAAGGGGAAAAGAAAGGAAAGGAAAGGAAAGGAAAGGAAAGGAAAGGAAAGGAAAGGAAAGGAAAGGAAAGGAAAGGAAAGGAAAGGAAAGGAAAGGAAAGGAAAGGAAAGGAAAGGAAAGGAAAGGAAAGGAAAGGAAAGGAAAGGAAAGGAAAGGAAAGGAAAGGAAAGGAAAGGAAAGGAAAGGAAAGGAAAGGAAAGGAAAGGAAAGGAAAGGAAAGGAAAGGAAAGGAAAGGAAAGGAGAAAGGAAGAAAAGGAAAAAAAGAAAGATAACATGGCAGTTCACAGGTACATTTCACTGAGTTGTCTTTAGTGAAAATCTCAAATCTTTGTCATTTTTCCACAAATCACAGCATCATTTATTTATATTGCCATTGTCTGAAAAGTCGGATAAAGATTGGTGAAGTGTACGTAAGATCTTCATCAAATCCTCTCATTTCAACTGTGTTTATGCACACAACCAACCATGGAACATCCTCATTATGGACCAGGTTTCATTTTTCCTTGCAGCCAACGCATCTCAGTGATCTGTGGTGCTCTGTTGTTGTTAGTTCCTACTTGTACAGCACTCATAGCCAGGGGCCCCAGACAAACCACAGCCCCACTGTGCAAGGCTTCGTGCAGCTACAGAGAGAGGATGGAACATTTCCTCCATGCATTTGCAGGGCTGCTCAAAGGCTTGTTGGGTGACAGGATGCTCAGGAAACAGTACATTTCAGAGAGATTTGGGCTTTCAAACAGAGATGCAACAAGTGGATGCTGATTAGGGAAATTTTTCATGTAGCTGAAGTATAGTCTGGGCTTAGCAGGCCAGCTTTGTTGTGTGATATAGATAAACATACACATGTGTGTGTGAGCACAGGCAAGGCACCATCAACAGTCCCAGCTGGACGTGTCTGTTTAATGCTAAACAAAACAAGGTTCTGCTGCAAACATTTTTACCTAACAGATTTTATTTTAGACAAAATAGGCACAATGATTCCCATAAAAGGTTTACTGTGAAATACAGAGGCAATTCTATTTGCATAGGTGTGTGGGTGTATGTATGACATTTCCCCCCATAGTTTTCTTTATGCTAATCTCTATGCATAGGCCATAATAATAAACATGGAGCTATTGAACTCAATTACACTGTTTGAAGCAGAATATCTGGAGATTAAATATTATGTTTGTGTGATAATCTGGCTTTTTTTTTTTTTTGCTTTTTTTTTTTGACAAGTCCCTCATCCAAAGCTCAGTAAAGACCAGGGGAATTTTGTTCTACTCTTGCCATATTATGATAAATGCATTTCAAGGATCTTTTTGTCCACAGAATTCAGTGGTATAAAGAGGATTTTCCCAATTGAATCAGTTAAATTTACTTTCACACATTATGAACATAGCACTGTTGAAGATCTGCAAATTCAAATAATGAGTCTAATCCTGCAGGAAACTTGTAGTGAGCAGACAAGCCTGTCCAAACTCAGCTCAGTTACTTTAATTGAGGCCCGCTCATCTGCAACAAATAGCAACATCCAGAAGAGCACTGGGAAAATCAGAACTTTACCATTTACAAAAGCAAACTTTTGTTTAGTCCAGCAATCACTAAATTTCCTTTCACCTATTCTCATTATTTTTTTTCCCCACAATATGCTGAAATAATTCTTGACTGTTATGTTCTTTCAGGACATAATATGTCCCTCTCTTACTCCCATAACTTCAGGGATGTCTGTAGCTTCAGCACTCTCACATCCACACTCGTGTCACTGGATAAGCAGATTAAAGGTTACTTATTTTCCCTTCAAGTAATGCTTAAAATGCCTTAGCACACTACACAGGTACTACCTGGCTGGGATTTGCTGTGTAGACCTTGCTGCTTCACAAATACAATTTTATTAGTCTGCATTAGCCTGTAGAAGACAGAAAAATCAGTTTCTCATTGACTGCCATTATTTATATTATTTTTATCTCTATTTCATGTACAGGAGAGAGGTACATTATAGCTACTACTTCTTATAGTCTTCTTTGTTGATGAAAGAAAAAGTTTCAAGCCAAAAAGCATGGTCCAGAGATCTTCTGAATCAAAGATTTATCTCAGGGTTTAATAGCCCTAAGCAGATTTTTTTTCCATTTATTTCCTGATTATTTTGGTTCAGATTATTTGCTTTTGAATTTACAGATGTCTTTGGCAAGGAGCTGCTAGGCCTTCTTTGGATACTTGTTTAGCACAGGGGATGTGAACTGGTTCCTTGGGGCTGAGTAACTTCCTGATTATTTCCAATTAACAGAGAGTATGGTGGTTACTCATAATGATACACCTGGTAATGTCAAGAAATCACTACAAAGAGACAAGAAAAGCCTTGTTATGTGCACCAATGTTACATTTCTCTTGGACAGGGCGTTCCTGTCCAGTGGAAGTGACACTGTGTCAGTGCAGAGGAAGAAGAGGAAGACCATCAAGATGAAGGTTCACCAGAAGGTTCTTCTTTCCCACAAGCCTCAGTGATGTGTTGGCCAGCAGGAGCACCAAGCACCTTCTCAAAACAAAGTGCACAGCATCATTAACAGCTCTTGTGCTTTTGCAGTTACTCACTGCTGGTGAGGAAATTTCCTTACAACAGAAGATGAGCTCTGGAAATTTCAAAATGTAAATGCTGCTATGTATTTAGGGGACATTTAGAAGGCATGTGCTAAGCCCTCTGCTGCAGATAGTGATTTGTTGCAGTGTGAATTGTCTTCATCTCCAGCAAGAGAGCCTGGAAAATGGACTCCTCACACACAGGGGAGCAGTACCCTTGAAGAACAGAAATGTGTTTCTATCTGGAAACTTTACACTTTCACCTTTGAAGGAAAGGATTGAAGTCTTTGACTCAGTTGAGCTCCCTGTGTGAAGTGGAAGGTAAGCTTGTCATGTTTGTGGTAGCCTGCATGGCTAGAAACAGCTCTAATTCCATTTTCCCAGACTTTTCAAGGACTGATGCTCAGGTACATTTGTGTATTTCAATGGCAGGTGGGCCCCTGGATCAAGACATAAAAGATGTACATGGTGTATTTCATGTGAAATTAAACGTCACAGGCTCACAAGAAATCTAATGGGTACAACAGCAAGAAAAATAAATTTCCTCCCTGCCTTATAAGTGGGCAACAACGTCAAATATTGGTATGAAATTGGGTGTAGCTGTTTCCAAATAGGCTTCATCAGCTCCCGTGCAGGTGTTGTGCTCTTCATGCCAGTGCCCCACGTATTCCTTCCATTCTGCAAACTGTTTAAAATAAATGGCCACACCCAGAGATCTATTTAAAATAAAGCATCAGATCCAGCTAATCTAAGTTAGCCCTTGCAACTGCTTCCTTCCCATGCCTTGCTGTGCTCCTGCTTGCCAGCCTGGTGCAGAATCCCAAACTAGCTGCTTCGAAATTTTCCTGCATACTTTGGCAGTAATTGCAGTATTGTCTCTTCCAGATACTAAACTGAGCACATTGGCAGGACTCAGCAGTGCTGTTCTGGAGGCCAGTAATAATGAGCATGGCTATCACACATATATCATGACTAATCATGTTGTGGTCATTATGAGATGCTCCTTACAGTTATCAATCTGGACGGTGGCTTATTACAAAGCTTTATTGCCTGTATCATGCCCATGGCATATGCAAGCCATCTGAACAGGGCTGAGACAGGATTCTTTCCATGAGGGAAAACTGTGATTTAAGAGCAAATACTGTTTATTCTCTAACAGCAGATTGAGAGCCTTTGGTTTCAGCCTCACCCACGTCACTGACTCCCTCTGTAATCACCAGTACCTGAGCACTCCAACTCCCTCTGCCTTCATTTCACCCTCTCCTGAGAGGGGAGTGAGCTTTACCAGCTTGCCTCGAGCACTCATGAGTATTTACCACCTCAAAAGCTGTTAGACCATGAGCCTTTACTATTGGTGCTAAAACTCTCACAATCATGTTTTCTCACAGAGCCAATAAAAGCAAGCTTGAAGGTTTAAACAAGAGATGTTTGCAAAGGTGATGTGTCCAGAGTAGAGGATGTGAGCTGTACTCTTTCCAATACTTGGAGTTTAAACACTGAAGACCTCTGCATAAAAAATAAAAATAAAAATAAAATAAAATAAAAAAATTGGGTTAAAACCATTTTGTTCTTTGATTTTGAAAGCTTAAATCAGATCACATTGAACACTAAGGGGGAAAGCTGCAGAGGACAATCATGTTGGAATGATGTGAGAGATTGGAAACTGTCCCTTCACTCTGGGGTGAGATAAACTCTGACATCATCCTAAGGCTCACCCAGAAGGCATCCAGCAGACTTGGTTAAAATCTTCCTGAAATGGTTTAAGTTTGATTTTTTTAATTGCTGTTTTTACTTTATTATCATGTGATTACTTTATTCCCCATATAGAAATGGAAAATGTCAACAGCAACCAGAAGTACAACCCACAAACAAAATCAAATTTCTTCTGGAAAGGTTTGTCTACCTGGATCTTTTGGTTACATATAACAAATAAGAGCCTAAACAGAAAATTATTGAACTAAAGGGAAACACAGCCACATTCACAGGAAATTTTTGGACTGAATATGTAGCTTAAATGCTGAGAGAATTTTGTTACCCAAAATATATCAGTATTTCAGAGGGACCCCTGAAAATAAGGAGTCAGTAACAGTCCTAACGTTTTGTCATGGAAAATGATGGAAAAGATAGGCAAAAATTCAGTGCACTTTGGTTTGTTAAAACCCATTGGAGATTGTGGGTCATCTTGGGATGAGTTCACTTTGTGGTGAATAGTTTACCTGATGGATTTAAACACGCTGGGAGGGTGAGCAGCACGATGGCAGACAGCTCTGAGTGTGGCTAAATGAAAAGTAATGTAAATCATCAGTGATTAACTGTATAGCTTGAATAATCTGAAAAGCCATGAATTTCCTGCAATCTCTGAGGGAAAAGAACATGCACCAGAAGTCATCAGTGTCTGATTTACCTCAATCTGTAGCAGCAGCTTAAAAAAAAAAAAACAAAACCTGAAAAAGAGACTTTTTGGTTTTATTGTTCATGGATAGAGCAGAATGCAAAAAATCCCATCAGGATAGCTGGTTCATGCCATATAGCAGGATTATGCCACAATTATGCATTAAATCTGTGTTTATTCTTATTATCCTCATCTCTCTTGAAGTACATAGTAGAGTCAAAAAAATGTTCAAGAAATTCAAATAAAGAATAGTTGCAGAGATGCTAAGATTAATACACAAGACATGGCAAAGGCTGGAATTGTTTTGATGAGAAGAAGATGAAAATGGAGCTGATTGTGGAAGTCTCAAGCACTGAACACTGGACTCTCTTTTTATTTTGTTACATGAGAATAAGCATCAGGTTAAATTTAAAACCAGCAAATTTAGAATGAAAAAGAAGTGTCCAGACAAGTCTCATCACCTATGGGAGCTGCTGTTGCAGGAGGTTACGAGGCAAATACCTTGGGCTGATTTTAAAGTGAGTTGGACATTGTTAGGATTAACTCATTACACAAGGTTGGAAATAATGATCAGCCTGATTGAATCTTACACCCAGGGCTGGGCACTGCTCACACTGGGGAGTGCTGCACAAGTGCATCTGCTTGGGGTTTAGTTTGTTCTTCCTTGAAGTACCAGGAGCAGGATACTCTGTAAGGTATCTGAAGGGCTGGTGGCATTGGGTAGGAAGAAGTTGAACATTTGGGATGGCAGTTAACATCAATCCTAAATGTGGAGGGCAGAAGTGAGGTTCTGTAAAGCCAAGCTTGTCGAAGTTTGACATGCTTTAAGTTTCTGCAAAGCACAGGTAAGGACAAGGAGAAGAGATCTTTTGCACTGGTGCACTCCCACAGATTCCTTTGCCAAAGGGATATGCAAAATTTGGAAACCAAACTCCTTGGGCATCTCTGGCAGAAGTTGCATTCCCCCTCTGGGTGCACAAGAAGGACGATTTATTATGTTTTCCAGTTCCTAAAAGAAAATAATCTAGGTAAAATAAGATGATTCCACCATCTCTGGAAATGTTCACAAAAATGTGGGTGTGGCACTTGAGTTTAATGATGAACATTTTGCTGGTGCTGGGTTGACAGTTGTGGATCTTAAAGGTCTTAAACAATTCTATGATTTTAAGACATCCCAGAGTCCAGATCTTGCTGTTTGAATTCCAAGACTCGTTTTTGTGTGAAAGGAGCAGTAATGGGCACAAAGCAGTTTCATTGTATGACACTTTTTACCAAAATCCCATACTCTCCTATTTATGAATATAAAGGAGTTGAGGTATAGTTATAGTTTTGCTTACTCAGTTAAATAACAGAGAGATATAAATCTCAAATAATAATATGTTTCTAAAGACTTGGGTATTACTAGTATATTGATTGTCTGTTTCAGTTGCTAGGATGTTTCTACCATTGAATTACAAAAAAAAAAATGATGTTATATTAAAAACCTCAGGAATCCCTGTATCAGTCTGTGCTCTTGATGGATTAGATGCCATGCAAAAAACCTGAATATTCTTTAAGTTTTTAACAACCTGAAACAGACTAATTAGATAAGAGAAGAAATATGATTTCTTTTACTTTTATAGATGGAAGAAATTATTATTTTTGTTTTATTTTATTCTATAGAGGGGGGAAAAAAAAGAAGCCCAGAGAATGCTATGATTTCCCAGTGGTGCCAGAGAGATGGAGTGAGATCCTCAGGGAAGTGCTCCAACTAACTAAAAGACCATCCACCAAGGAAAGAAAAAATATTCAGAAAACAGAGGTGTTAACCAGCAGGGAAGCTGAATTACTGCCAAGCCCCCCGTGCCGAGCTCTCAGGTGTAGAAATGATGCCACCCACTCTCTGCCCTTTAATATGGCACAGACAACATCCATGGCATGTCTGGCTGCAAAGGACAAACATTTGGGAAGATTTTAAAATGTTCTTGAAGCACTTGCTCAGATCCCCATGTGCCAGGTAAGAGGGGGCAGGTAAGGAAGGGTCCAGCTGTACCAACCTTTCCCAGTTCAGGAGAAGGCACAGCTCTGAGGACAGATTCCAAGCTTTTCCACAGGGATGAGGTGCTACTGATGTTATTAAACTGCTCTTAACTCACACTCCTGCCATATTAGGGTCAGTTCCAATGACTTCTCAGTTAGCAACCTACTGCCTGGTTAGTATGAAGCTGTTTCATGCAATTTTGTGTCTTGGTTTTATCTTTTTTGTCTGCTCTACCTTCATTTCATCCTAATGAAGAGCAGAATTGGATCTTTTGGTCTCTGCATCTTTTTTTCATGGGAACTAATTCACCATTGTGTTGGCAGTGTTCCCACTGCTGTCAATGGGAATTATGTACTTTGAAGGAGAATGAGGCCATAACTGTTTAAGAATTAGGCTATTAAGACAGGACAAGGTTTTTTATTTTTATACAGTGCATTACATATGAAAAATCAAAACTGCTTTGTAGAGAAAAGGGATAATAGACTGTACTTCACAGGGTTGTTTGGAGTGGTGCTCTGATTCAGAAGGAAAAGGACAAATGACTGTACAGATGTGAAAGGAATAGCAGAAGAGCTGGACATTGAAGGCAATAAAGCAGCCAGCAAGTTTCCTGGCAGAATAGACATGGCAAAGGGGAAATGCAAATCTGAGTTCCTGAGAGAAGCTAAATGTCATCTGGGAAAAAATAAAAAGATGTTGTAGAACCTCAGCCTAGAGTAACCACTCAGTCCTTCTCCTGCCAAACATGGCGTAGCCTTGAATTAAGCAGCAGATGTCAGTGGATATTTACACACAATCAGTTTTCTCTGTGTTATCTTACCAGTCCATGCTTCTGCCACCTCAAGACATGAGATGTGTTGGGGAGATGCTGCGTGGCACGTGGGACCACATCGTCATATTTGCTCCTGTAAAGTCTTTCCTGCTGGGGAACAGGACATCACCCAGTGGCCCAGGTTTGTTGATAGTGGCACACTGGCAGGTGGCTGCTGAGTTATGCTGCAAACCTGGATGTCACGGGCAGCCCTGCGCTGTGTCGTGGGAAGGCTGCTCCGTGTGAATAGCTGCTTCCTTAGCAGATGGAGTGGCAATTGTTGCACTGCGTGGGAAGGCCCAGGCAGTAGTCCTTTCAGGCAAATGAACACCACATCTGGATTTCTTTTCATTTCATTATGTTCCTACTCTTTGAGTACCTCCCTCCCATCCCCTTCTTTTTAAATGGGATCTATCCGGTTGCTCACAATCTGACAGGAATAAAAGGCTGCTTGCCTTGCAGCCCTTTCCACACCCACAGCTTGTGCAGCAGGACGTTTCCATGCAGCCCTGGCCCTCCTGGGAGCAGCCCAGCCCAGCACCCTGCCCATCCTGGGCTCAGGGGTGGTGGGAGCTGCAGGATAAACCAGAGCAGCGCTGCTGTGTCTGACCACCAGCCATGACTCTGCATAAGCTGCAGCCACTGAAGCAGTTGAAATATAGATGAGCCCAAAGGCTGTCTCTTCCTCCAGGAGGGATCTCAGGAGAATCTGCAGACACGGCATGCGATGCACTCCCCACTGCCTTCCACCCTGCTGCCTCCCAGGCACAGCCTGGCTGCTCTGCACGGCTGGGTGCTGACACTTCTGCTGTGCTGGGGCTTTTCAGCTGGGTTTGAAACCCTGCCTGCAGCAGGGCCAGGCAAAGCAGGCAGCACAGACCCTGCCAAAGGAGTCCTTTAAGCAGATGGAGTGTCCAGACAAAGCCATCCAACCCAAATGCATTTCACAGAAAGGGCCATATAGGTGATCATCCCTTACAATGCACTGGGCAATAAAGCTCAGCTTCCTCAGTTTAATTCACTGGGATGATTTTGTAGCTGCACTTTCATCTAGAGCTCAGTCATCTAGAAGAGCAGAGCTCATTTCTCTGAAATGTTGAGAAACGGTTGCATAAAATTGCTGTTTGATCAATTTGATCGCTAGAGCATGTGGAAAACTCAAAGAAACATTTTTTCCCCAGACAGGTTTGCAATCAATATTTTTTCCAATTTTTATTTTTTCAATAGAAGCAGCTTTCAGCATTTTCTATTTTCAAATCCTTGTCCAAGCATTTAATAGGCAACTGAAGTGAGATAAAGGAAATGTTAGTAGTCTTCATTTTTGCAGAGGTGAGATAAGCTTGAGCAGGTGAAGCAACTTTCCTGAAGTGGGATACTGAACTTGTGGCACTGGAGTGGAGCCTTGCAGAGCTTTGTGGCTCAGTTCCATGTTTGCAGTGCTTCTGTCCAGAAGCCCCAAATAAAACAAGTCAAACAATATCAACTCATAACAGTTGAAATAAACCATGTGAATAATTAAAAATTATTTCTGTGGTGTTGGGATTTCCCCATTCAACCTCTTTGAAAATAGTATTCTAATGTATCATCCAGCAAGAATCCTCTGCCTCTGTATACAAAATTTAAGGTCTACTATTGAAATTAAATGGAAATAAAACAGTCAAGAGTTCCAATGCAGCAAGGCACTTAAGTATGTGTTTATCTTTAAACACATCTGGAGCCCCATTGACTTTGACAGGGCTACTCATATGCTTAAAGATAAGCCTGCTTTTGTTGGATTATGGCCCTGAGGATCTAAGTGCTGGGGGAATCATTTTCATGCTCTCCAGAAAGGGCTTTAAATCACTCTTGTTTAAGGAGAGCTAACTGGTTGGATGTAAACACACCTAACAAACCAATAGATCAAGATTAACTTTTATGCTGAGCCACTTGACATCTCTAGAAATTACTTACTGTTGAAGTTTGGTCCTTACAGAAAATAACGATCCAATTATTTTTTAAGTGAAATAGAGCTGTAGGAAAACCTTGATACCTCCACTTGGGAATTTTGTTTAAAAAAGAAAAGAAGAAGGAGAAGTGAGACTTTGCAATATTAAAGGGAATGCAGTGTGCATGACTGAAGGGCAGGAGAGTTAGGGGGATTATTAGATTTCAGCTCTTGAAAGGAGAAGCAGTGTGGTACATACTGGGACTTTGCTGTTGGTTTTGCTGTTTTGCTGGTGATGCTCTGAGAAAACAGAGCAGATAGGCAGCACAGCAAAATGGCCCTAAAAAATAGGTTGTCTTGAGTACAGTATCTTTCATTTGTAGATGTTCAAGAGCGTAATACAAAGCCCTTGAAATCAGTGAAAATGCTCCCACTGACTGCAAAGCTTTGCTTCAAGCTTGGCACTGCTCATCTCGCCACCCTACACAGGCACTCTGCTCTTCTCAACTATGTGGATCTGGACAGGTCAGCCCTGCCCATCCCCTTGGAAGGTACACAGGCACCAGGGCCGAGGTCTTACCCCTACACACAACCCTCCACTTGAGAAAAAAATGTGGAAAGAGCACTTGTGTCCCAGGGTCTTTGCCTTTTTTCACTTCCTCACAGTCCATTGCAGGCTGTGGGGCTCTGCCACGGTGGTGTGGTCTCCACAAGTGAGACGGCAGAGACCCACTTGGTCCTTAGGGTCTCAGGACTGCAACCCATCCACTTCAACTCAGTCCTTCTCAATTGGTCTTGAAAACATAATAATAAACAGCAGCAGTCAGTGGGGGTTTTGTTGTTGATGTTTTTCAAAGCAAAAACCAGAATTGCTAATACTTCACAAAAACATTGCTTTTTAAGTTTTGCTACCTCTGCTCTGTGCCTCATTGGAAGCCTGGATGGGAAAAGCAATGGGAAATGCAGGATAAGAAAGCACCACCATCTAGGCCAAGCACAGCAATATAACATCACTCCAGCAGTAATGACAGTGGAGAAGGAACAGAATGCTGTCAGGGAATAATGGTGTCCTGCTGGCAGCTAAATATGAAAGCCAAAGCAGAGACATTTATAAAATAAACAAGCATCAGGGAAGATGAGACTTTTATTACAGAGCAGGAAATAGTGATCTTTAACAATGGTCCATTTCAGTTTCTCTCATTGTTACAGAAATAAAGTGGTGTAAATGAATGCTTTGTCTCATGTATGATTTATTGTTCCTCAGGCAATTACTGGACTGCATTCAGTCTAGTCTAGGGGAGGGAATTGCACGTCATCTGAGCAGAGGGCAGCTCGTGGGGGCAAGCAGGCCAGGAGGGGACATGGTCTGTGTCTAAGCCTCTGACCACCACCAAAAGCAGTAGGCCAGGCTGGCTGGCATCCACACACGCCATAAGAGGCTTCACATGACGACAGATGCTTGCACTGCAGCACTGTGACATCAGTTTGGTGGCAGAGCCTGGTTAAGCAGCTTCTGCACCTCACCCCTGCAGATCATCCTGCTGTGGCTGCATCTCCCAGTGGTGCCAGCTAAGTGACTGCATGAGTAAGCAGATGGAATTAAACAACACCAGGAACACGGCTGTGTCCCCCCCAGCTGGAGTCCTCAGTGTCACTGCTGTATCAGCTGCACAGATGGGGGCTGTGCTGGAGGGACAAGCACAGGGGCTTACAGTGAACATGGAGAAGGTGCCAGGAGATCCCTGTGCAAGGAGTAATTTTGCCAGGGAGAGAGTGAGGCAGGCCATACCCTTAGTAAGAGGGTAAAATTACATTGAGACTGTGACATAAAATGTACTACTCTGACACAGAAAGCTCCCACATGCTGCCGTACCATACATTTATTCTCGATGGGGTACCAGCTCTATGTAAATGTTTCATAGAGGAAACAGCAGAGAAAGCAGCTTGGGGCAAAAGCAAACAAATTTCCAACTTCTCCTATCATTTCAGAGGAAAAAATAAATCTGCAAGAAAGATTATGCTGTTTACCATCAAGGTGTCAAATAAGGGAAAAGAAAAAGAGCAAGAATTTGGACATAAATGAGTAGTCAAGGTGCTGCCTGGAATGAAGCCCGAGCTAAACCCACACTCCTTTATTAACTTTCTGTAGAGAAAAATAACCCCAACAAACCCCCAAACCCCCACGTTAAAAATACAGTCGTGGTGACAGGAGTACAGGTGAAGAAGAGGGAACACATATTTAGGTTGTCAGAGGGATGTGTGTCTTAAAGCAGTTGGATAACATGAAACATAAAGAAAGAAAATAAAGCTGACCATCAGAAAACATTTCTTAGCAACCTCTTTTTAATGTATTTTCACACTTTTCTGAGCTATCTGTTGGTATTACAGCCTCTGGAGACTGCAGAATAATTCCTACGGGCTATTTTTAAATTTAAGGCTGGACTGAAAACTGCAAGAAAATGCTACAGAGTGAGGATAGATTAAATAGCCTAATAGACCATTTTCCTCTCTAATTTCCATTAGGGCGATTAGCTGGAATGTTGCTTGCAGCATATTAGTGAAAAAAACACTGGAAACACAATCGTATAGTGTATCCAGTATCCTAAACTAATGTTTGTAGTAATAACAGTGATATAAAAATACATCTCAGGTCTTTTATTACCCTAGTTAAAGTCAGAGAGAATCACAATCTTCAGCATCTGCATCTTGCAACACTCCCCAGGAGAAGAGATTTGTATCAACCCCTTAAAAAGAAAAGGAACAAATATACACAGCGATTTGGTTGTCTGGTGTGCTAGGGCAATCAGGAAAATTAATCTGAATTAACTGAAGCATGAATTTAATTTGGATCCTTCTGCCAAGTTGCATTTTGCACATAATCCTCATTCAGAGGGGAAGTGTCTTCCATCGAGTGCAGAGTATCAGGCTCTGGCCGCGTACCTGTTGACATCGATACCCATTAGCAGTTCACAGTGGATTACTTGCACTGGCCAGTGACTATTAACCAGAGAGTTTGTTTGCATTTTTCTATTGCTTATGGTTTGGCGGGCAAGCTGCCAAGCATTCTAGAAATAACTACACAAAACCATCACCATCTCGAAGGTGGGGAAAACAGAATCGAGAGGGCTCCGTTGGGTTCCCCGGTCCTGGGGAACCGTAACTCTCACAGTAAGGTTTGGATGGCGAAGAGCCAGCTAGCTCCAAAAACTGCGTCAGATTTGCATGCTAAATAGATTACGGGTGTAAATTAAAATGACTAACAGCCTTGGGATGATGGGCAGAAACAGGGCTTTCAAATAACTTGTTAAGATAATACTCTCAAGTACCTGCCGCACAAGCCCCGCCAGTTTACTTGTTCCCTCATTGTGGTGCTCCCTGCCCTGTGCGACAGGAGCGGCTCTTCCTCTCCCTGAATCCCGCTGCAAAGGGCTCCAGCCGAGGGAACGGGATGCTCTAAGGAAGTTGTTCACCGGGAAAGTGGCGTTCGATGCTTGGTGTTGATAGCTTTGCTTTAAACTGCGGTGAATTGGCACTACGGAAGAAAGAAAAAAAGAAATGGAAAGGAAAAGAAAAAAGGAAAGAAAAAGTGAAAGAAAAAGGAAACGAAAAAGAAAAATGGAAAAAATGGAAAAGGAAAAGAAATAGGGAGACAAAAAAAGAGGAAAAGAAAAAGGACGTGGGAAAAGTAAAGAAAAAGAAGGAGAAAGAGGGAAAAAAAAAGAAAACAAAAAAGTAAAAGGAAAGGAAAAATAAAAAGGAAAAATTGCTCTGTGGGAAAAAAAAGAGAGGGGGCTAGACAAAACCCTGTTCTGCAGTGTCGGCGATGCCGCCGCCCGGCCTGGCGCCGCTGCAGCCCGGCTGCTCTCGGGGCAGGGAACATCCCCAGTCCCAGCGCGGCGTGGCAGCGGGGCAGCGCCGAGGGTTCCCCGGTCCCAGCCGGGCCCGGCAGCAGCTCCGCCGGCCCGGCAGCTCCTCCCGCCCCGCTCCCGGCCCCGCAGCCCCGGCGGAGGGCGAGCGGCGGCCCCGGTCGGGCTCTGTGCCTGCCTGCGGGGCCGAGCGGCCGCGGAGCCCCGGGTGCACCCGCGGCGGTGCCTCCGGCTCCGGGCCCCGCGGATGGGACTGCGGGAGGGAGCCGAGCCCGGCCCCGGCGCCAGCGGCCCCGCTCGCCCACCCCGGGGCAGGTGCGTGGGGGATGCGGGACCGCCCGCCTCGGTGGCCACCCCTGGGCCGCCCTGCCCTCGCTGCCACTCGGCCCTGGAGACGGCCCGTTCCGGGAGCCGGACGGGAACAGCAGTGGGACAGGCGTGGGACAGCCGGGCACAGCCGTGGCACAGCCGTGGCACAGCCGTGGGACACCCATGGGACAGCCGTGGGACAGCCGTGGCACAGCCGTGGGACACCCATGGGACAGCCGTGGGACAGCCGTGGGACACCCATGGGACAGCCGTGGCACAGCCGTGGGACAGCCGTGGGACAGCCGTGGGACAGCCGTGGCACAGCATTGGGACACCCATGGGACAGCCGTGGGACAGCCGTGGGACACCCGTGGGACACCCGTGGGACAGCCGTGGGACAGCCGTGGGACAGCCGTGGGACAGCCGTGTCCAGCCGTGCCGTCCGTCCCCACGGGGCTGCCCCGCGGGCCCGGCACCGCCCACGCGCGCTCCTCCCACCCCGCGCTTCCCCCGTTCCCACGCGCTTCCCGGCGCATCCCGGCACATCCCACTCATCCCGCCGGCCCCGGGGCACCGGCCCCGGGTGTCCTGCCCGCCCCTCCGCGCTCTCAGCTCTCGGGAAGGCACCGGCGGGTCCTGCCCAGCGCGGCCGCAGCCGCCGCCGGGATTTTGCAGCCCCGCTCCCTGGGGGTACCGGGGCGAGCTCCCCCCGCCAGCCGCCCCCGGCCCTGCCGCTCCCGGGCGGGCGGAAGCCGTAGAGGTTTCTATTCAGGATATAGGCACAATGGGGAAACAAAACCCTTTTCCCCCCCTTTTTTTCGTGCGTGCCACCTCCCAAGATGGAGAGGGATTAGGGCTGCGAGTTCCCTGCGCTGGCGGGGATGGGTTCCCTGCCTCTCCAGGCCGGGTTCGCGCAGTCCCGGCTCCCTCGCTGGCCCGCAGCGCGGCCAGGAGCAACCTGAGCACAGAGAGGAACCCATCTCACAGCACTTTGGGAAAAGCGTGGGCTTGCGTTTTATTCAGCTGAGGGGAAACTAGGAATGAAGAGATAAATGTCGAGTTCGTATTTTTTTTCTTTATCTCGTTGTACAGTGAAAGTATAGATCATACAAAGAATTTAAAGGAGAAGAAGGAAAAGAGAGAAAGAAAAAGAAAGTGCAGAAAGGGAAAGAGAAAAAAGAGAGAGAGAAAGAAAAAGAAAGAAAGAGAGAGAAAGAAAAAGAAAAAGAAAGAGAGAAAGAGAGAGAGAAAGAGAGAAAGAGAGAGAAAGTGAGAGAGAAAGAGAGAGAGAGAAAGTGAGAAAGAGAGAAAAAGAGAGAGAAAGAGAGAGAAAGAGAGAGAAAGAGAGAGAAAGAGAAAGAGAGAAAGAGAGAAAGAAAGAAAGAAAGAAGAAAGAAAGAAAGAAAGAAAGAAAGAAAGAAAGAAAGAAAGAAAGAAAGAAAGAAAGAAAGAAAGAAAGAAAGAAAGAAAGAAAGAAAGAAAGAAAGAAAGAAAGAAAGAAAGAAAGAAAGAAAGAAAGAAAAAGAAAGGGTGGTAAATATAAAAAGCCAGGAACGATGCTTTGACGTGCTCTTTGAAAATTGAAATGAATTAATTTATCTTGATCACATACAATTTTATGGAGATTTAGGAACCTCAATGGCATATTTTATTCTCTCGATAATATGCCATGCACGTGGAAGCACAACTAAAATCCTTTTAGGTGGTGGTGGTCTGTTATTTGGAAGTATTGCCTCGCATCTAAAAACACACTTTTACAGTAAGCAGTTTGGAATCACTGAACAATTAAAATGATTTTTATTTATTTCAAAAAAACTTTTGACAGTTTGCAGGTTGCGTTAAAATCTTTCTCTGTAATGATTGGTCGAATTTAACCTCAAATGAGGGACGATTTTGAGAGATTTGCGTTTGCTTTTTTTTTTTTTTTTTTTTTTTTTTCTTTTTTTCCCCCCCGCATAGCCAGTGTCAGGACTGGTTTCTGAAAAGCAAAAAATAGTAAAAAATTTTTCCCCCTCACATTTTCTCGGTAAAATTGTTTTCTTCTCTGTCGTCGACTGTCTTTGGGTACCACAGAAGCACAGGGAGCTTGGCGGAGGATAATCGAACGGAATAACCGTCTATCCTTCGTGTAAAGGAAGGAAAACATACAGAGCAAACAGAATCTCGCCACCAGATGCTGCAGATAATTTATTTGTGCCAGTTGGAGAGTTCGATGGTGCCGATGCGTCCGAGCGGGAGCGCAGACACAGCCCGGGCACCTGGGCCGGCCGCTCCCAGCTCCGCCTGACGCCTGGAAACCGCCTTTTGTTTCCAGCATTTTAGAGCGGAGCTTCGCCCACCTTTTTTTTGTTATTTTACAGGTGGTTTGGAAACCCAGAATAAACAGAGAGTTCCGCTCCCCACAGGCTCTTAACCACAGCCTCTCCCCAAGTGCAGTTTCGTGACGCCTTCCACGGGCAGGCAGTGGTTACCGGGAGAGGAGCTGCGAGCCCAGGAGAGGAGCTGCGAGCCCAGGAGAGGAGCTGCGAGCCCAGGAGAGGAGCTGCGAGCCCAGGAGAGGAGCTGCGAGCCCAGCCCAGCCCCGCAGCCCCTGCCCGGCTCCATCCCTCCCCGTCCCCTCGCTGCCGGCGGTGGAGCCGCTGCTGCCCAGCTCACGCCGCTGCGTGAGCGCGCTCCGCAGGGCTGTTTTCGATTTATTTTCTTTATTTTCTCCCTAGGCTCGGGTGGACAGCCATCCCTGGCATCTGCGGGCCCTGCCGGGCACACATCGGGGCGGGAGCATCCCCTGGAGCCGGTGCCGGTGTGTCCAGAGCCGCCCGCTGCTCCGCGCCTCTCCTCGGACACTCCCCGGTAAAAGCAGCAGCGAAGCCACGAGGCAGCAAACCCACCCTTGCGCCCTCTCCCAATCGTCAGAGCTGGAAAACTCAGAACGGGGAGCCCAGAGCGGAGAGCCCCGGCCCTCCTGGAGCGGCTCGGAGCCGCAGCACGGCCGGCACAGCGGGAGTGGAGCCCCCGAAGTGTGAAGCCCCTCTGCCCCTCTCCTCGAGTGGCCGGGCAGAGGCGGCCCCAGCTCGGAGGGCGCTCGGAACGGGCAGCGGCCCCGTCCTGGGCTCCCAGGCTCCGCGGGGATGCCGGACGAGAGCTGCGGAGTCGGATACCTCCTCCTCTCCCGTTCCCACGTCGCCGTCCCCCCGTCAGGCAGAGGTGACACTCTGGTTGCTGTTCCCTGCTCTCACCCTCTCTGTCTCCCTGGACACCCCCCCGAGCCCGGCTGGCCCGTGGAGCTGCCCGGCGGATGCTGCGGGCTGGGGACGGTGCGGCACCTTCACCCCACAGCTGCAGAAACGGGGAACAAAGGGGACGAGAAGCAGCACGAGATCCCAGGGGTTGCATCCTTTCCCTCTGGCTTTCAGGGATCCTTAGAAAACCTCTTGCTCGGGCATAGCAGTTTTTAACTGGAGCAGCGCAAGTGCCTCTCCTTTGGGCAGAGCGAGGGTCTTTCCCTGTCAGGTCAGCTTCTACAGGTCTCTGGTTGCTGAGAAAGTCTAAATGCATGAAAAGCCTCTTTCTCCCCATTACATGCACACTAAGGGTGGGGGAAGGATGCTCTTCCAGAAGGGATGAAGCCAAGGGATCCAGCAGAAAGTCAAGAAGAGCCTGTTGCCCTCACTCCCAGCAGTGAGGGTACCATGCTGCACTCTGCTTGACTAGAGAAGTGGATTTGCTGCCTCATTCCTTGCAGTAGAAGCAGCTCCCTTGCTCCCCTCCAGCCCAATTTTTCTCTTCCTGAGCAGAGCTCCTGGGCTTAATAATTTTGTTCCCGTTGGTCACAGCCATCTGAGAAGTGAAAAGTTTACTTCACACTTTCATGGGGGCATTGTCAAGGTTCAGTGACAGCTTGGAGGAGATGGAACCCTCTTGTCCCCACCCTGGAGGACACAGAGATGCAAGCAGAGCTACAGGCAGGCCTTTCCCATGGCTTGAAGATGGTGCCCTGTTAGATGTTCCACTGGGCTTTGTAAGGACACAGCACTTTTCCTCCCAGCAGGGAGCACCACCCTGCCTTGCACATCTCAGCATGGAAATGTGTGTGTGTGTGAGCATTCGGCTCTCCAGCTACCTCCCCCACCCCATCCCCCATTCCATCCCCATCCCAGCTGCTGAAATGTTGTAGTGTCTTCCAATCCTTTTACTCCTTGCTCCTCTCTTGCCCAGGCCAAGACTGTAAGCTCAGACGCTGTTTCAAGGGGAGGAAGCAGGCTTTACCTTCCACCCCCACCACCTGTACCCTAGAGACTTTCCCTGTGGGACCCACAGGAAAGGATCAATGGGAGGAGTGGTACCTGCTGGAGCTGTCCATTGGCTGGATGTCTGTATCCCAAATTCCTGGCTGGGTGCTCATGGGCAGAGACCTCAGCAAAAAATCTCAAGAAGACCTTCATTTCCTATCAGGAAGGGCAGCTCCCTCCCTTCCCTCCCCAGGGGATTCTGAGTGACAAGGATGAAAGGAGAAATTGGGTTAATTCCCCAACACCACCTGTCAAAACATCCACAACCCCTTCCTAGCCCTTCCCACTATTGTGACATGGCCATGCTTCACTGCCCAGAGCTGTGCCTGGCTCAGGGAGGAGTTCTCCAAGATTTAGTGGCAATCCCAAGTGGGCACCTGGTGATTTCCATGCCCAGCAGTCAAACCACAGCTGGCCACCTCAGCAGGTGAGTGAGAAGCCTGGCTAAAAGCCTGTGCTGGCTGCTTGTGAGCACTGTGAGCACACAAGGGGGCTGGAGCTTAAAAGAGGACTTTGAAGAGCAAATAAAGTTGTGATGGAAGTATGGTTTATGGACTCAGGCAATCATCCTTCATGGTAGTTTCTTACTCAAAACTTCTCTGCTCTTACAGGTGATGGAGAATGCTGCAGGCACGCTCACAGCTCAGAGCTGTGAGCTCAGCCACACGAAATGCAGCAGTTCCTGGGAACCATTGCTTTCTCACACCACTTGGCTTGGGCTTCTCTCCTTTCCTTGCATTTAACATTCACAAAGGCAGAGGAAAGAAAAGGGCATGAAAGGGCAGGAAACATTGCATGAAAAGAAGGAACTAAAAGTATTGTCTGTATAAGAGGGAATGGTTAAGGTGCCCTTCCCAGAAGACCTTGGGTAACTGCCCAAGGAGAAGAGAAACCAAACCCAACTGCCTTTCCCTTCCTCCCAGAAAACCTGGGAATCCTCACCAATGTCACTCAATGGAAAATTTCTTCCTGACCCCAGCTCTACTGAGTCCACAGGTACCAAGGCATTATGTGAAGCACTTTGGTCATGGCTCTTCCTGAGGTTAAGCACTCATTCCTAAACACATCCAAAGGAAAAAAGAGCTTGATCTCCAGCAAGCTAAGCTCCACCTGCTCTATTAGGCACACCGGTGTTTTTTACTAAGCATCAACAGGTTAAGAAATAAAATGCAGGCTTTAGAGAACTGTATTTAGATTTACAAACAACATTGTAACTGGATCAACAGGCTATAATTAGAATTTAATAATCCAAATAGAGGAGTAATATGCCCACTGCTTGAAAAATTGGAGCCTTTCTTTTGCAGTTCTGAATATTCAGCTCTGCAGATTGGACTCCAACTTGCTTGACACAATTACTGTCCTAGTGAGGTGAACACATTACAAATAAGAACAATAAGATCAACAATAGTTTAAGTCTAATACCATAAACAAAGGGAATAATCAGAACACCTCTTGCCCCAGCACAATCTGCACAACTGGGACTGCAAATTAGCATGGTTATTGGAAAAAATACACAAGGAAGTGCTGTATTTATGGACTTTTGAAAAGGCTTGAAGGCTGAAAAATATGTTACAGGCAATCCCATCAGGTGCATTGATGATTTTTAGATTCAGTCTCTGCATTTACTTCTGAAGCCTACATGGGCCAGGGGTGGCACTCAGAACAATTGATAAATGGGGCAAAAAAAGACCTGTGTAAGCCAGATTCCCCTCACACCACTCAAAGTATTTAGCCTGAGGTGTGTAATCAAGCAAAGGTTAATCCAAGGGACTCAACACATGTGTGACAAAACAGAGGCAGTCCCCAGCCTGTGTTGGGATCACAAAAACCTCTGACAGGACTCAGGCACAGAGCAGACCCCTGGCCAAGCTCCTGCCAGGCACTGACTGCTCAGTGCTGCAGCTCAGACCAGTTTTCAGTCCCAGATATTAAGAGGAGACCTCCCCTCTCATTTTGCTTGCTAAGGAGACCAATGTCCAGTGTCAAAAGTGTCCAGACCCACCTGGTTTGAGGTAGGACCTCTTTCCAGTCATTGGCCAAGCTGGCATAAGGCAGGCCTGCTCCCAGAGAGAGGTGCTGTGGTCCTGCCATCTGTGACATCCAAGGTTTCCTGAGTGCATCTGGGATCTCTGCTAAGTGAATGAATAGTGGCTCAAGGGAAAGGGAATACAAGCAGCTCTCATCCCTGGGCAAGAGAAAGAACTGCAGAAAGGAAAGCTCTACTTAGAAAAACTTTTTCTCCTCCATGGTTTTTACCCAAGTGATGGATATATTTTCCCATTTGATTTAGATTAGGTTGAGAATCCTGCTTTGAAACTCATGCCAAAATCCCAAGAGAAGTTCATGAAATATTACATACAAAGTGTGCATTTTACATGGTTTCATTTCCATAGGACAGGAATAATCAGAAAAGGGATTTGGCCTGGCCAGAATGTGATTGGAAGGATTCCCTAAGTCAAAAATTCAGTTGAGAGGATGAGATCAGATAATCTCTAATGAGACCATTGTCAGAAAGGATGTATCTTCTCTAGTCTATTTCAAAATTGTTACTTGATTTCTTTACATGCCCTGACTAATATTTGTAAGGGCTTGAAGTTTGCTAAAAAAGCAATGATATTGTGGAGTGTTTAAAGAGACTTCAAGGTGAAAGATTATGCATATCCAGTGAGCTGGAGGTGGCTAAACCAGATTCAATACGAGGATCAATGTCACCCATTGGTAGGGCTATGAGCCCTTCAGGTATGTCAGGAACACCCAAAGTATCCCTGGGTGCTGGTATGAGCCTTCAGTCAGCTGGGCTGGCTTGAAGATGTGTGAAAATCAACTGATGGGAAGAAACACAGCTCCCTGTTGAGGGTGTTTCTGAAGGAAATCAGGTGTGTTGCTTATCCCAGAAGTGCCTGGGACATGGATGGTTTTGAAACAGGCCCAGGAGCTGTCATTTTGCTTGAGACTGTGGGAGCTGGAAAGAACCAGCTGAGTCTGTTTAGCTCCTGCCTCCTGGGGCAGAAAGGGCTGCAGCAGTTCTCATGCATCTTTGGGGACAGAGCCGTGCTCCAATTTAGGAACCTTGTAACGCAGACTCCTCGGAGCTCATCATCATTGCATGTGCAGAGTGGAGAGCTCTCCATCACCAGTACCAGCTCTGTGTGACAGGGACACAGCTTGGGGGAATGTCCTGTGTGACATGGGGGGAGCTGGCAGGGAGAAAGGACATGCTCTCAAGCTTGACAAGGGAAGCTTGTAGAGCTACAAGCTAGAGCTTGTAGGTTCTGGATGTCTCTGTTCCCATTTCATCTCATACTAGTTTAGAGATCAGACAGGAATGAGTGAGATCCAGATGAGATTCAGGGGAGGGTTAATGTTATAATAAGCTCCAGGTTTTTATGGTTAAAATGACACTCCTCAAACTAGCTGGATAGCTGCAGGCTATTCACCATAGTTATACTTGCAAAACTCTGGAGGTTTCTCGCTCTCCCCCCATTGCCTGCAAAACCAGGGGCTGCCCTTTGATGTGCTGCAAGCAAGAGCTCCAAGAAAAGGAGCCAGGGTTCCCAGGAGAGCAATGATGAGCACAAGAGTGGCACAGTGTCTCCAGAGTACCTCACAACTATTCCAGGCTGCTGTCTGTCCTCTCGCTACAGTTTGCAGCACCTGGAGATTGACTCCCTCAGAATATCCATCTGTTCACCTGGCCCAGCACTGCAGGTCTTCAAGTTGTAATTCATAAAGCAATGTGTAAGGGAGGTCACAAGCGATGATGTTTATGTTTGTGGGTATTTGGTGCCAAGAATTTGTAGGAGTTCATTGATAGAAGAGAATTGTAGAATCAGAACACGGCCTGGCTTGGAAGGGACCTTAAACACCAGCAAGTTCCAAAACCCTGCCATGGACAGGGACACCCTTCACTACACCGAGTGCTCAGACTTTATACAACCTGGCCTTCAATTCTAGCTGGGATGGGGCAACACAGCTTTACTGGGAGACAAATTTTGGTGCATCACGACCCTCACGGTAACGACTTTCCCCAAGTACCCTATGTAAACATCTAAACCTACTCTCTTTGGGTTTGAAGCTGTTCTCCCTTGTCCTGTCACTCCATGCTCTTGCAAAAAAAAAAAAAAAAAAAATATATATATATATATATATATCCCTCTTGCATCTTGCTTTTCAAAGGAGTTTGTAGCACGGCGAAGACAAGCTAGAGAGGCTGGGCTGGGCCAGCTGCCAGAGGTGCTGGGTGTCGCTCGTGGCCGCGGTCCCTGCCCCGGGAGCTGCCGCGGGCTGCGGGACGCGCTGGGCGCTGCTCGGCCCGCGGGCTTCGAGCTCTCTCTGGCGGCAGCCCGGCGGAACTGGCGGCCGGGCAGGGGCACCAGCATCCCCCCGCCCTCCTTCTCCTGCTCCCCCGGCAAATTGCAGCCGTCTCTCCCGGCAAACAGTGCTGAAGGCGGATAAGGGGCGCGCCGAGCCGGCTCCCCCAGAGGTTTCCCGGCAGGTGCCACCCCTCGATGAACTCCTGTTTCCTTCAAAAAATGATTTCCTTGCCACAGAAATACCGTCTTCGGCTCAGGAAGTCCACGAACTGCAAATTGCCTGAGGGTAAGAGGCTATTCTAGGAAAACACCGCTGCAGCTTGCCTTGCCCTCCTGCCCTTTGCTGCTGATGGAGGCAGAGCCGGGGGCAGGAGTGGGGCTGGGTGGATCCTGCCCCACTGTGGCAGGGCAGAGGGCACTGGCAGAAATGCTCTTTAGGAATCGTTTTGCAACGGGGTTCTGCAAAAAGAGAGATTTTTTTGTGTTTTTTTTTTTTTTTTTTTTTTTTTTGCCAAGGTGCATCTTTTCACAGAATCATGTAATGGTTTGGGTTGAAAAGGACCTTGAAGATTATCTGCTTGAAACTTCCCTGACATCCCTGTCCCTGTCCCTGAAGGGACATCTTCCACCAGACCAGGTTGCTCAAAGCCACATCCAGCCTGGTCTTGAACACTTCCATGGATAGGGCATCCACAGCTCCCCTGAGCAGCCTGTTTCAGTGCCTAACTACCCTCACATTAAAGAAATTCACCTTAATATATGACCCAAACTTACTCTCCTTCAGCTTAAAGTCATTCTCCCCTATCCTATTTTCACACAGGTTTTTTTGGGCTGCTTACCCATCCCTCTGGCCATGCCTCAATTCACCCCCTTTTGGGGTCCAGGAAAAGTCTGTGCAGAAATCTGCTATAGCCCAAGAAAGCTAGAATGTCTACAATGGCTTATTAAAAAAAAAAAAAAAATAAAAGAAGAAAAGCTAATTCTGCTTCCATATCCATTAGACCGTGTTGCATGAGTTTAAAAGAAAGCAGAATTTGACCAAATTCTGCTACAATTCAGCTATACAAAGGCATTAAGTTGCATGCTTAATTGATGAAAATGGCACATTTCTGCTATTAGTGTTGGACTGCAGACAACCTCCGATTTCAAATTAATGAACAAAAATTCTGGTCATTTCAGAAGGGAGAGAAAGATCCAAATCTACAAAGGGCACTTCCCAAGATACTTCTGCTTATATAAACATCTGACTGCAAGGAAGAAAAGAGGTTTTATGTTCGTTTGGAACAAAATTTCAGCAAGGAGGGCTTCTCTGTCCTTTGGCATCCCTCTTGTGCTTTTGAAAACGAAAGCCCCATCTCTCCAAATACGATGCAACCAGCTGGCTTTGGCTGCCTGGAGGGATTCAAACATTAACCCTCGCTGAATTTATATTCATCCTGCAGCTGAGCTGCCCCACCCACACATCTCAAATTCCCAAGTGAGCCAGGAGATGGCCAGTGCCATTTAGATGGCTTTTTCCTGCAGTCTGAGCAGCAGGCAGCAGCAGCCGTGGGCAGTCTGGGTGCCAGGCAGTCTCGGGAAGAGCCCACAGTCCCTGGGGAAATCCACAGGGTTCATTGCATTTGGGGCCTGTGGCCCAGATGGCTCATTTTAAAGTGCTAAAATATTTTTCCTTGTGAAGTAAAGTGTAAGAAGAGACTTCATTCCACATGCTATTTTTGTACAACATTGCTCAGAAAAGGTGGGCAGTTTTACATGCATTTTTTCCCAACCCAAAATATTTTGTAGGAGGCACTTTTGTGGCGTGGTCTTACTCATCAACCCAGGAGGGATAACATCACTGAGGAATTATGGCTTAAACTAATTAAATAGGTGAAGATACCTTGGCCCAGAACCTGAAAGAGTGTCCCCCACTAAGGTGGCAAAATGTTGTTTACTGATTCACTAAAAAGCATCTATGTGCTAGTCCCATGACAGCTAAAACATTCAAAGGGCCAGCATTATGAAGGGTGAGCAATTAATGGTTTATTAGCTGAAATGGGTGGGACAGGATGTGAAAAGCTCATGTATTCCTGCTCAGAGCTAAAGGAAATCAGCAGAACTGAAAGAAATTCGAAGTGTCCACTCAATGTTGTCCCGAGGCACACCCATCTGGGAAAGTATCTTCCACCCCTCAAATCCACAATGACTAATGAGTGGTAGGATAATGGAGTTAAAACTCTTCTAAGATTACTTTACACAAAAGTGGGAGAGAAAATGCTTAGTGTCATTAGGAAAATTGGGATGAAAAGAAGAAATGGAAAATTTAGCCTGACACTCCAGAAACTCTGAGCCACTGACACGAAACCGTGCCCAGCCTGATGGCCAGGGAGAGGAGGCAGAAAGAGGTGTCTGATTGTGGGCATCTTACAGACTCCTGCCTGTGGTTTATAAAGTGCTGTGGGTGACTGGGGGTAGAAAATATTGTAAGCAGGATACTTTAGGGATTTACAGTCCTTAATGACCTCGGAGGTTGTCCAGATACACCTTTGACCTCAATGTTATCTGTAATACTTGGCCAATACTGCAGCCTGTGAAGGATAAATTTTTATCCGTGTTCTCTTTGACTGCACTTGTATGTGACATTATTGGAAATAAGATCAATGGATTTTTTGGTTTTTTTCATTAGTATTTTGCATGCTGAGAGCTGAGAGGGTCTGTGTCAGTCACATGAATGCTGGTTTGTTCTTGTATTTGGGGTTTAGGATTCCCCTCTTTCAAACTGCTTATATACATATGATGCCACATTAATAGTAATAAAGAATAAGAATTTTTTAAGAGTAAAGTGGACTTGTCACCTTGAATCTACATGGCTTTTTTACCAGTTCAAATAACTGCAGAATCGCACATAAATGCAGTGTTGACATGAATCATGATTCTTAGCTTTCATGCAGCATATAATCTCACATGCCCTAATGTTAATTAAATTCCTAAGAAGCAGCTTTCTGATCTCTCTACAGGGAGCTTGTTTGCCTTAAAATGAACTACTGTGCTGAGATAGTCTCCACTATACCAGCATTACGTTCACTACATTAACTCAGTAAAGGCTTGGCATAAAACATGTAGCTGAACCTCAGTAATCCCCTTTGCTTATCCCAGGGCTTCTGCGCCGTGGGGTCTGACGCTGGTGACTCGTGGTGATACCAACCTTCCTGCTTGTTACAACACCCTGAAACTCTGCCACAGATTCAAAGGAGGCACACAAAGAAATGAGCAGTGAGTGGGAAAAGCCATCCCCACCCTGACTGAGAACTGCTGCCTCTATCCACCAGTGTTTGGTTTTGCTTGTGGCCCTTTAGAAAGGGTCTGGAAGAGTTGTCTGTCTAGAGCAGCTTCCCCTCCCAGCTCCAAGTGTGTTCTGACTTACCACATGTTTCAGCAGGAGCAGAAGTGTCTGACACAGAGCTCTGCTGTGTTGGAAACCTCAGCCTTGCAGCAGCAAAGACTCCAGATGAGCTGCACCCCTGGCTACTGGGTGAAGCTCTGGGAGAGAGAAGATGTTACCAGTGCATGAGGGAGGAAGGCTGGTGTTTCCTCATTTGGGCAGCAGCTTTTCTCCTTCCAGGCTATTGTGGTATCTCAGGTTTGAGGAAGAGGAAGGCAAAATGAAGTCTTTCTATCCAGACAATGATTTAGGGGTGGAGGAGAGGGAATCAAGTGTATGGTTAGCTCGTGAGTGAACAAAGACTGATCTGTGTTTAGCTGCCAGGGAAAAAGACTCCCACCAAAGGTATTGTCTGACTGTGTGACTTCATTTCTCTTGGAAAGGAAGAGGAGGAACAGAAACTAATACCCAAGCTTCGATTGGTCCTGGGGCATAACTGAGAGTGTTTTCTGCTTGTAAGTGAAATGATGGGACCACTTGCTTGGCTTGGTGTGAACAAAGAATGAAATAGGAAATTCTCCTATTCAGGGTGAGAGTCCTGGACATCTTTGAATCCACTTAGCATTCTATGTAGTGTCAGGATGTTAGTCCTGAGTGCTCTCAAATATTCCCAGCGGTTACAAGCTCAAGCACTTGACTCGAGCAAAAGCTGAGACTTTTAAAGATGGATACAAAGGAAGCTAAACCTTCCCTGGGGTATCCAACACACCCTGCACTGCCAGTTCAGGCATTTCTCTCTCCATCCCAGCAGTGTGAGGTGTAAGGGTACAGTGGTGAGAACAGAAGGTGCCAGGGGCATTCATATTTCAGGGGAATATGGAATATGGGGCTGTGAGGAGAAAAATATTTGCAGAGTGCCTTAAAAGCTCGTGTGGCTCATCTTGCAGGGTATATTTGCTCTGCACAAATGTCATGTGTCTATGTTGGGGCTGGGCTTGGGCCAGCACTGCTCCTGGCCTCACTGTGGGCTGAAATCCCACAGGGACAGGCCTCAAAGAACCCCAGAGCTGGGAGGAGTTGGGATAACTCCTTTTGTGAGTGGGTGGGAGGAGTCCTTTGAAAGTGCTGAGGATGCTAAAAGTGAAACTTCACTGACGCTGCCCACCCAGCTGACCTCAAGTGCTGTGTCCTTATGTCTTGGGATCAAATCTGATGCTTGCACAGCCCTGAGATTGCTTTCTTAGTGCAACCAATGCTGCCACTCATTTTTTGCTGTTTTGGGGTGCTTGGGGGTGATATCACCATTATACCAAAACATTAATTTTCTTGGGGAGCTTAGATATATTAATGCATTCTGGAAATACTTTTCAGGGGCCTACAGAAGGACAGTGGATCAAATCTTCCATGATCCTTGTTAACATTCAGCCTCAAATGGAATGTTTTTAATTCTCATTGTCATGAAGTGCTGCCAGGCTGAGGCCTCAGTCCTCCATCAAACAATATTCCCATCAGAATCAATGCCAGGTGTAAAGAAAAGCAAACCATTTAGTCCATTGCCATTTATTTTTAAAAAGCTCTGTCATCCTTCATGTCACTTTGATTTTCTCTGAAAAAGGATGACATTACACTCTCTGTCAGTAGAGAATGGTGAATCCAGTGGTGTTTCATAGAGGAGGTAACAGCAGGTCTTTGGCAAGGTAGCAGATGATTTAATGCAGGGAGAGTTTTACTGATCATTGGAAAACATTTCTCTCTGCCCAAACAGTGACCTTCTAGGTTTAACCTATGTAATCCAGAAATATCAGATAAAATAGCAATTTCATCATAAGTATATTTTTACTGGAATTATTTAACCTTGCAGCTGTGGTCAAAAACTTCCCTTTCAAGCAGCACCTTATAGAGCACTCACATTTGCCCTAAACAAAGAAATGGAGGTTGGGACAAGTGCAGGTTTGCTGTCCATTAATGTGAATAGGAAATGTGTATTGCAAAAATCTCTCTCAATACAAGTACCAGTAACTCAATTTGGAATAACTTGTGGTTAGCGGGATTTGCTTTTAAGCAACTAAGTTCAAATATGTAATACAGCAATAGTGGGAAATGGTTTAGATTAAGCAAATAATGTAAAAATCATTTCTTGTTTTATTTTTATTAAATTTTCTTCTTGTCACAAGCTCAGAGCCCGATACTGCAAATGGCTGAGAAGCTCCTGGGAATTGCTAAATACTTTGCAGTACCATGTGTAGGAGGAGGCTGAGAAGATTTTAGAGCACTTTGTAGGAAAGATGTTTATTTCTGAGTTGTAGATGAAAAACTGTGCAGGACAAATTGTATCAGAATTACCATACTGGTCAGTGAAAACATCATTTAGAACATCAGTGTGAATATGTTGCCTTAGACGGGGGCCCATTTGGCCCAGTACCCCATCTTATTTTTACAGCTGCAAGCTATTTTCAGTCCAGGGGGGTTACTGAGCCCTGTAGTCAGTTTGTAGTCAGTATTAATGACTGTTCTTCTAAACATCTCTCCATTCTCTTTCATGTATGGAAACCCAACATCCTTTGACAAAGACTTTTCTAGCTACATGAGAAACAATCCTGTTTTATTTTGAAGCAGATTTCTACTTGCTTCTTTTGATGGTCCTCAATTCTGCTTCCAGAAGAGCTGCAGAGCGCTGATCCCTCACCTGCTCTCTCCAGAACACCTGGGGGACTGAAGCCTGCTGGTATGCAGTTCCTCAGTCACAATTTCCCCACCCTGGCCAATGACTGCTCAGTGATTCCTTGTCTGAAAGCTGTCCACACCTTCAGCCATCCTTGCTGCTTCTGAATTTTTCCCAGTTTTAAACTGTGCTACTTAAGAACAGTGGCAGCAGAACCACGTTGACTCCTCCAGGTGTGTGCAACCCATGCATTTGGACAGTAGCAAACAGCTGTCCAACATTTTAGTCTCTGCTGCAACAATTCCCAGCATAAAGGACACCAAACTTATGTACATTATCTCCAGGTACGACCTCTCAGGAAGTTCTGTTGCTTTTGACTAATTATGAACATTAGCAGTTTTTAACCCTGTGTTTCGGGTCAGTGGGGGAAAAAAATAAAAGAGATTGACTTCAATAAGAGGATTTATAAATCTGTTGCCAAAAAGCAAGACTGAGCCAACAAGGCAGATAACCAGGAAAAAGGCAAGCACACTGGCTTATTTTTCTCTTAGCCCTGAAAGTTTCTTTTTTTATAGTGGAGACTTGCATACTAATGAACATAAAAGTTCTTCTGATCGAATTTGCTGAGAGTTTGACCTAGAAGAAATCATTGTAAGCATGTAGGATTTCTGTGTGGACATGTTCCATATATACAGCTCAATAGGTCTTGGCTGCACAAGACTGTTTCAATTTTTAATGAAAGATGCCTGGAGATGAAATATTTGACACCTCTTTCTGTAAAGTCCAACTTCCCCTACTACCACTACATAAATTAAAACGGGCAGTGATACAGCTTGTTGCTTCAAGTGTTTTAGAGTGAAGGATGAAAAGAAAGGCTTTATTTTTAAAGTTCAATATAGTTTGCAAAGATCACAAACCCTGAACTGAATCTTGCAAGTTCTGACTTACTAAGGTCAGTGGGAATTTCATAATTGAAACTTCTATTTATACAGGAAGATTTTATTCAAGTGAGAACTAGGAAAAACCTTCTTGACTCTTTTTATTTTATTTCTTCTTGGGAGAAAAAGAATTTAAAATTCAAAATACCCTCTCTACAAAGATGGAGTGGTATAGAGAGATTCTGTAAGCTCTCTGAAAGAGAAATTAATTGTTCTACAGTCTGCCTAGGGGTTACAATTAGTAGCACCCCCTTCTTTTGATTAATTTTAAATTTTCCTGTTTGTTTCTGGGAGAAATCTTGAAAGAACCCCATCCCTTACAGTGCCCATTTCCCCTCCTGGGAGCTGGAAGTGTTTCTGCTCTATCAATGGGAAACTGCTGTTCAGGAGAAGAAACTCTGAGCACGAGTTTGCTCTGGTGGAAGCTGACAGGAGCTGGTAATCCATGTACATTACAGTGCTGGCTGATCAATAATAATTCAGGGATAGAGTGGCGTGGCGTCAACTGAGAAGTATTTCAGGGCTTGATCAGTTGTGCTCCTTTTCCGTGGGGACTGTAGTGCAATCTTCACTTATAAAGACATGTGATCTGAAAGCCTGAGGCAGAACAATCTTTCTTTTCACAGGAGAAGCTTTTCTTGGCTGCAAAAGCTTTTACATCCTCATATTTCTTTCTAAAAGCTGTGTCTTCTCCACAAAATTATATATTAAAAAAGGAAAAAGACAAGCTTACGATGGCAACAACATCACAGCCTCTGCGAGGTAAAACGACATGTAAAAAAATATTTTGGGCAGTGTTTCCTCATGCCTGCTTCATTGTGTCTCTTGTCATCTATGCTTTTCTTGGGGCTCTCATGTTTTCCCACATTGAAGGTACCCGGGAGGTCACTGTAAGTGAAGAATACAGAGCATTTCTGAAGAATCTGACATCCCTCGCCAGGAACCTATCAGGTATGTACTGGAATTTCAAAATGACTTAACTGTACAGGGAGCTACTCATTCTCTTGCTTTCTGAATGAGTTATTTTTTGCTTTTGAAGACATTCTTCAAAATATGAACAGCTGGCCCTGCAAGCAGGGTTTTCCCTCTGCCTAGCTAATGATTGCTGTTTCCTTCCTTAGCTGTGATTCTTGACTGCAACCTTCCCCAGTCCCTGTGTTCCTGCCTGGAAAGACTTTTCCTGAGATCCTGTGTTCTCCCTTTTGCCCAGGTTCATAACCAGAGATTCCTGTGGCATTTCCTTCAGTTTGCTAGGGGCTGAATCCTCCCTCTCAGAAAGTTTCTCCAGCTCCTTCTTCCCTGCTCTGAGCTTCCCTACCAGCCCTCTGGCGATGTGATGCTTGGAGGGAGACAGGTGCAGTTCTGCACCCCAGACCCAGTGGTGCTGATTGGAAAGGGTAGAGGAGAAACGAAGGGTTAGAAATCCTCCTGGATTTGTGATGGGGCTTGTACATGGGCTTGGAGTTTCAGTCAGGTAGCTGTGCTGGCACAATGATCAGTTTGGGGCAATTAAATCGCTTAAACAATGTCCTTTCAAGTGAGGCTCAGGCACAGGGAGGAGGAATAAGGGTTGAAGGCTCTGGGATTCACAGCTGGATTCACTGGGCAGTGATATCCAAGTGGTTCATGTTGGTTCCCTACTTTTGATCCCACATTTCTTAGTGTCTTTGTGTCAAAAGAAGACTAATCTCCTGGGAAGTCCAAAATGAAACAGGACATTCAGGCTGGAAGCTGATTATCCAATCATCTTATCCTGCTTCTTTATATTTATGCTTATTTGTTCCTTGTACTTTTATTCAGCAACGCCACTGAACCCACCTGGTGTTTTCAGAGGAGGGGGTGAGGGACTTGAAAGGGGAGGGTGAGAATGTGAATATTTTTAAGAGAATATGAGCAAATGCTCAGCTGGAATATATTTCAGTGGAGTAACAGGCGGGCTGCTCCCTGAGTGGTGGTCTGCAAACACTCACTGTGCCTCCTGATGTGACAGATAACGTGACAGAAAATGAGAAGATGTTTAAGAACAACATCCGTGAGCTTTTCAGCACAGCTGACCCAGTCTGGTTTATCAATCCAGAAGACAGATGGAATTTCTTTGGGTCTCTCTTTTTTTGCTGCACAGTATTCACAACCGTGGGTAAGTACAGAGGAAAAGTAACACCCTTCAGAATCAATTCCTACTGCTGCTTTCTCTAATGCATTTCTTTCAGAGAACTGAAACCACCACAAACAAACAAACAAACCACTCCTTCTAAACCCAAAGCCCAAACCCCCTTGAATTTTTTCCCCTGAGTATTGATGATAAATCTGCAAGCATTCTGCAAACACAGACTGCAGAGACATAGCTGAGTCACAGAAACAAGTCAGAATTTAGTAACTAGTGATGGTACACACTAATTAACTGCATCATTAAATATATACTATAATATGTATTCATATATGATGTTCACAGAGGTATTAACTAAAAAGAAATCTCCGTTTTTCAGTCAAACCTTATCCTTCTCACTGTTGTTTGTCCTCTTGGGTAATGTTTTCCTCTCTGGAAAAGGTAATTCATAATGCATATATTGTTTTTCAATTGCTTCTCAGTTACTTATGTCTAATTCAGCTTTGTTGATCTGTGGTTCTGTAATTAACCACGGTGTTCACATTTCTCTGGGTTAACAGTACATGATAGTGTTTAAGTCACACCTTTGAAATCTTTCAGTCTGACTTCATATTTCAAAGGCAGACTTAGATCAAATAGAAACATCTGCTCTGATTTTGGCTCCCTCTGCATTGCTAAATACAGCTCCTCATGCTCGTTCCCAAAGCTACTTTTATCCCTTTGTTAATCTCTCTCAAATGCTGGCAAGTACAGGGACTGTCTATCCAAATTTGTCATAATCAAAGCTGGATGGGAAATATTCCCAGAGCATTGTATCAAATTGCAAAGACATTTTTCCACTGCAGTAGGATATGCCTAAGATCCCAGCATGGATATGAATCTTACTGTAAAAAAAACACTGAACCTTAAAGAAGAGCTTTTCCTACACAAGGAACAGTGTGAGAGCTGATGTATTCACCCAGAGCTCTGTGTGCTGTGTCACAGCTCAAACCTCAGACTCTCTTCTCTTCGGTGACTGCTCAAACTCAGCCTCTTGCAGCTTGAAGACAGAAGTCTGGGTGGTCAGACACACTGGGGATGCGACCAAAATCCTCAGCCCTGTGAATATTTCCTGGAACAAACACAGCAGCCAAGAACTTTTGAAAGGGGATGTTTTATCAGAGAACTTTGACCTCAGCAAACTGGTGAAAAAGCATTTTGTTGGAAATAGGTATATTCCCTGGGTACATTTACCCACCTCCATTAACATGGGACTTGACAAATGTCCCCATACAAACCAACCCAACATATTTATTTCTAAACTGCCAGTGCTTTTTGCCTTCACAGCACTGAGTATTAATGCATATTCCTCAGTTTTGACCCGAGTTTTGGGATCAGTAGAAAGCCTGGAATATTTGCTGTTAATAGATGGAATAGGTGGCTATTTCCATTGCAGTGGGTTTGTTATTTGCAGTGTTAGGAATTGATAAATCACCTTGGGATAGAATCAAATTATCTACCTTGAATTTTCTGGGAGAATTGAGTCTGAAGTTTGATGGTCTGAGCTGCCATCTCTTCACTGCCTGGGGAGGCTGCCTAGTGGCTCAGCTAGGATAGATTTCTGGGTAGCTGAATTTAAGCTCAGGATGAGTTTTAAGCCTGGAAACTGCACAAGGTATTTTTAATGAACAGAAATCAATTCAAAAAAGAGTAAATTAGATCGCTCCATGCAAAACAGGAATAATCTTCCCCAAGTGCTTCAACAGTAAAGCTCAGCATTCCCAGTTAGCCTGTGGGGAAAAGAATGACCAAGAGTAAATGGTATTTCAGTGCCTCACAGCAAAGCAGGGACTGAGGCAGGGTTCAGATCAAAGGCTGTGGCAGCCACAAGTGAAAGCATGAATGGATGAAGAAAATGAAGGAAAACATACCTCATATGAGCTAAAAATCTTAGAGGCTGAGTTCTTGGCCTAGAAGCTCATCTAAGAAAGAGCAGGGTTTTTGAAGGGAGAGAAGAAATACTCAATGTCTTCTGAAGGATGAGGAGAAAAATGGTTGCTAAAATTTAATACAGTTGCTATAATACCAATGTTTTCTCCTAATATAATGGAAAAGCACTGACTTCCCATTTGAGTTTGATATCCAAGATATTAGAGGAAGGAAATATAAATACCCATCCTGGATTTAGGGAAAGGGCATGTGTTCTGCTACCATTTTATGTATCACATCTCTCTCTTCTCTTTCCCTTCTTGTTCTCATTCAAGGTTATGGGAATACCTATCCTGTGACACGGATTGGGAAGTATCTCTGTATGGTGTATGCCTTATTTGGGATCCCTCTGATGTTCTTGGTCCTGACAGACATGGGGGACATCCTTGCAACTGTCTTATCCAAGTCTTACAATGAGTTCAGGAAAATACAGTCAAAAATTCTTGCCTCTAAACTCTGTTCAGGATCCACATGTAGCGAAAGGAATGAACTGAAACCCAGGGCACAGTCTAAAATAGTCATCAATGAGCCCCTGACGATCATGGAAGTGCTGAGAAGTCAGTCAGGTATGAAAAGGAGGAGGGTCAAATACCGCAATGTGGAACTTTTTGAGATGTTAATTGCCAGGGAGAATGAAAACACACAACCAGCAAGAAATAAAAGCATGGAGAGATGGAGCTCATGTCCTGAACTAGCAAGGGAAAAGACGGTGTCCAGAGTAATTGAGAATTTTGACAAAATAGGAAAAGAGTTAGAAAAATTAGATGTGCCTTTTGTATTGATGGTGCTCGTTATCTTTGTGTACATCTCCTGTGCAGCTGCTATTCTTCCAAACTGGGAAAAAAATATGGATTTTCAGGAAGCCTTTTACTTCTGCTTTATCACTTTGACCACTATTGGATTTGGAGATACAAAACTAGAACATCCCAAGTTTTTCTTGTTTTTTTCCCTCTACATTATGATTGGCATGGAAATTGTCTTCATTGCTTTTAAGCTGGGCCAAGACCGCTTAATTGTTCTGTATAAAAAGGTGATTTCATTTTGTGCAGAGAAAAATATGCCATCAAAGAAGATATATCCAAAATAAGAGCAGTCATTTCTCCTGCACTTGTCAGCATTGGCCACAGCAATGAGATGAAGTTGGTTCTGTGCATTTCTGCCTTGGGCTGGCAGGTGCCATATTTTAATCTGATTTCCTCTGAGAAATGACTGTGAAATAGCTGAATACCTCTGAAGGCACTTGGTGAAGGCATCTCCAGGGAATACTTTCCAAAGGGGTCCCTTCTCCTAAATAACCAAAGATGCTGCATGATGAAGAAGTTGAAGGCTCTCCCTGCCAGTTCTCCCTGAACATTTTGAAAAGCTCTGGTTTTCTGCAGCCTTTCTGTCCCCCCTCCCACTACAAGCCAATTCAGGAATTTTGTTTTTTGTCCAAGCAAGGCCTCAATCTCCTGGAAGGTCTTGTCCTGCCACCTTCTCTGCAGCCAGAGCCAGCTTGGCTGTGTCTGTCCTGAGCTGTGACACCCTGCTGCTGCCCTCTGCTCATCACCAGAGAGAGCTGGGGAGGAGGGCTATGGACCCAGCTGCTGTGTATGGCAAACATCACACCTGGCACAGGCCAGGGAAATGTTCCATGGAAAGGAAGGACACCGCACTTTTCCGTCTCTGTCACCTCTCCAGAAATCAGTCAGATAATTGCTCATCTGTTCAGGGCTGAAACCATCCATCATGATCCTGTTCCAGCATGATTCGTGATGTCTGTACTCAGCCTGGAGTCATTCTGTGTCCCACTGTTCCAGCTAGCGAGGTGCTCATGGCAAGTTCTGCTCCCTGGTGGTGTCTGGGGAAGGCACACAGCAAACCTGGAGCGGCTGCAGCCCTGCAGGGACGCTCCGTGTCTCTGCTGGTAAAGGAGCACCAGCCCAGAAATCCCCACTGCTCACCCACATTGCACTCTGCACAGACTGCTCTGGACTTCTGGAAGCTCCACCTGTAGAAGGAAAAGCCCACCTGTTTCACTGGGATGTGGGGAGGATCCTGTAATTATAGAATTGTGGAGCGCAGTAAGATGAGAATATCATTGATTCTTGAAGGTTTTGCTTATATTATTAATAATTTGAATTGTCAGTAATACCTTTTAATGAAAACCAATAATTTAGATTAAAAAGACATACTAACTTTAATTTACCTCCCTTTAACTTGTAGATGATATGCATGCCCACTAAATGTGAACATCTCTAGATAAAAAATGCTTGATTATGACAGAACATACAATGTTCTCCATTAACAAATTTACCTGTTGGAGCTGAGATTTTCAGAATATTTACATGTCATTTTATGTCTGTTGTATTCCATATATGTGGAAATAAGTATTCAGTCCTTATTGATACTTAGATGCAATTAAACATTGCTGATATGCAAGATGTATAATGACTGATAGTATATAGAGAAGTGTTTTATATAAGAATAAAAATAAAAACTAGAGAAGCTGGAAGAAACTTCAGTTAACTCTGTCATGTTTGTTGTGATTTTGGCCTTACATAGAAAGTCCCTCCATTCATATCACTACTCTCATATTATCTTAATTTTGTGTTTCCAGATTAAAATCAGTGTAGAACTTTGGTACCTTGTCAAGTTCTCAGAAATCAATGAAAGCACTTGCATGATATCATGGGCTTTGGATCAGATAACTTCACTTCCTGGCCCTCAAAGTTTTCCTTGTGATATTCTAAACCTGTCAGCATTTTCAATAACTGGTCTTCATGTAATCTAATTTCTTTCTGTCATATCAGTTATGGAGAGCAGTTAATCCTGTATTTATGCCCTGTATATTTCTCATTGTCAGGGTACCTTAATACCTTCTCATTTACTTTATCAGTTTAGGGAATTTTGGCTGGGTTTCAATAGGGATTCTGCACCAAATCATTCTGTTTATGGCCAAGGGATGGCAGTAAACAGCTTTCTTTCCTATAGAACCTGTCAGTTAAGGGGGATAAAAACTGATTTTGTAGAAAGAGAGGGAACAAATCACATATCCTTTACTCTCTATAAACCAATAATGCACCTGTCTGTTGAATATTGTGCACAACTCTGGTCCTTCACCTCCCAAAGGAGATGTAGATTTGGAAAAAAATAAGTTTATAGCTCAGAGTAAAGGGTGAACAAAGATAGAGAACAACTTCCATACAGGACACGTTCAGTAGCTCTCTAGTCTGGAAAGAGGTGAGAGGCTGATGGAGAGATGTGTAACATTACAGGGCTCAGAGAAGAGAAACAAGGAATGATGGAATGGTTTTCAAACATCTCTCATTGTGAGAGCTTGGGCTGACAAATGAATCCCACATGTGACAGGCTTAAGAAAAGAAACAAAAAGAAGAGAAAATGGTGCTTCACACAACATATAATTAAGCTGTAGATACTTCTTGTCATGGGAGGATGTGGCAATTAAAAGTTCCCATTAGATCAATGATGGGACAAGGCCATGAAAGGAAAACTTTAAAAACAAATAAATCTGAACATAACAATTCTGGCTTCATAATCACTGAGTTCTAAACTGGGAGATGAGGAGAAACCTATCTACAGATCTCTCAGAGTCAGGAAGTATTCTGTCTATCCTGTTCTGGCCTGATTTCCATGCCTGTAATGCACAGAAACAGATTGCTACAGAGCTTAAAAAAACACTCAGCAAATCTAATGCCTGAATAGATATTTAGTTTCATATTTGTGCGCCAGGTAGACAAACCAGTCCAGTCTGATTGTGCAAGACATATCAGCAAAAAGTTGTGATTTAGGCAACACAACACAACCAGTCTGCAGTAAATGTAATGTGGCTTGTGCCATGAACCTAGAGGAGGGTGGAGAGTTGGACACACAATGCATTGTCAGGAATAAAAAAGGTATTTGTGTCTTCTGTTCAGGTGCACTGAAACAGTGATCCCACTCAAAGGGGAATATCTGTGCTTGATTCCTTTATTCTCAGAGCTGGGAGCCGGTTTCCAGATGGCAGAGCAGTGTGCAGCAGCCTTGGGCTGACAGAGACAGCAGCAGTTCACACTGCAGAGCAGGATCTGAATGTACATACAGTAAATATAGTCACAGACTTTATGAAAATGAAGCAAAGTAGAGAGTAATGGCTCATTTAGTGCATAAATATTTATGATTTGACTGTTCTTATCAAGGACTAAATCCTGGAAGAATTCACAGTCTCTACCCACAGAAGTTTTTATTCACCAAAATTGACATGGAGATCAGCTTTGTTTGCTTCAAAGCAGTACAAAATATTGCTTTTCATAAATTTTCCCCATCACAATCTGCATGAGACGGTGGATTAGATGTGAAGGGCTTCACTGAAGAACTCTTCTATCAGGAAAGACGTGACTGATGGGGAAAGAGTTGCTTGATGTGTAACCCAGGGCGGATATGAGTTATTACAGCCCCAGCTGGGAGCTTTACAGATCAAATGCACTTGACGCTGAAGGATGCTGGATCAATCACCCTTGATTGGGCCAAGATGGCAGCTGTCACGAGCACTTAGGAGCAGAGGGCAGGGTGTTCCTGGTGTGGGAAGCACAGGGGAACCATGAAGAATGAATGGAAGGAGCAGAAAATAATCTTTGGGCAGAAGGGTTAGAAGGAGAGAATGGCAGCAGCGGTGGAGGAAAAAGCCATTTTCTGGGTAGACATAAATGTGGGGAAGAGATGCTTGAAAATACAGTGAGGGCTGGTTGCTCTGGCTTGGGAAGGTTTGTGCAGCCAGCTTGGTTGGAAGAGCTCTTCTTGAACCAGCACAGTGGTTCCAGATGATGGGCTCTGGCACAGGTCTCACCACCAGCAGCCAGAGCAGGGCAGAAAGTCTGTGCAAGGAATCCTCCTGAGAGATAAAACAGTGTCAGAAAGAAGATACAGGGTCTGGATTGAAAAGCCATTAATGGAACCATCAGAAACATTCCTCTTATGCTCTGCTTTGTCATTCAAAAAATGACATTTTGTTCAGGAGCATCTTTTGCATGAGCAGGACATCTGAGGACTCAGGAAATTCTTAATGGGATGTAGGACTTGTCATCTGTGTGCCAGTAGCTCAGATGCAGTCCAGATTTTAGTGGTCTCAACATTAATAACATCTGATAACACTTTGATGGCTTTTATGCTTTTTCAACTTGTTCCAGGTGGAGATGCACCCACATCATAAAAACACTGGCAAATAATGAATGCTAATTGCATGTGTGGTGGCAGGCTCAGCAGAGGCAAAGGCTGGGCTTGCAGCTGGGAGCAGTCCCTGCAGTCCTCTTTGCTCCCAGGTTCCCAGCATACCTTGTGATCCTAATTTCCAGACCACAGGGAGCATCAAATGGAGCATGTGTGGCTGTTGCATGCGATGTGAGTGTTGTGTGAACCAGAAGGATGGGTCTTATCATATAACCTGGCTTTCTTAAACAAAACACTTTCTGAAAATGTATTATTCTTATATATAAATAACAACAATATTTTAAAAATTGTTATTATTACTATTACTAAGCAACTCCACAGCCTGTGTTCAGCATGTTCTGCCAGGACATGCTATATTCTAATACCAACTTTAAGTATTTAGCTGGGCTATCTTCATTTCTTCCTCACCTTATGCATCACTTAGAAGGTAGAAAAAGTATTTTTCAAGCCATCTGACACACCAGCCTGCATTTAGACACAAAGCAAGGGAGATCAGGTTGCTCAGGATAAATTTCAGTTCTCCCTGTTAGAGTACACAGGCACAGATAGCGGCAGAAACATGAGGAATTTTCTCCATCACTGATATAGCAAATCATAGCTATGTGAAGACAGCAGATCTCTCATATATGAAGCCAATATTTTTAGGATAGCAGCCTGAGGTCCAAGTGCAAACCTTCATGAGCAATGAAGTCCATGAATGTATTGCTTGTACGTGCCAATAACTGATTGTCTGCACGTGGTTTTCATTAGAGAGTTTTAGGAAGTGCTTGAGCAAATGTTAGTCAGCTTGTGTGCTTGTGGGTTTGCATATGAATCTGAGCTTTCTCCTTTTTTTTTTTTTATTTGAGTTAAAAATTCAGTCTCTGAGTAGATAAAATGTAGTTCTTTTGAGGTTAGTTCAGGCTTTTTCAAACTGATGAAGCTCTCAGTGTCTGGTCAGAGACATAATCCTTCCAGAGCTGGTCTTGTGCATAAAACTTTGTGTCTGTGCACTTTCAGGATGCACCAAAGTCCTGAGGAAATTAAAAGCAATGGGCAAGAAGGAAAAGTAAAGCAAAGCAAGAAGAAAAGAGCAGAAATTTGACAGTGAAAATTAATTTCTATGTTAAGCATCTACTGACGAGAAATCAGGGTAACGACGCTAACAACATTGATTCATTACACTATCTCCTTCCACAGATTCCTGTGTGAACAGGAAAACCGAGTGGGAGAACACCACAAAATCAGCATATAAAATTGCCAATGTACTTGATGTGCTGCTGGAAGAAAGCTCCTTGATCTGCTGTCACTGCAGACTGTCATCGTGCCCCGTGGGGGAGAGCCACCTGCTTGCTGTCTTTTGTCACACGTGGCAAAAAGGTTTGAGAAGCAGTACCAGAGCTGGAGGCTGGGGTGCTGACTGAGGGGGAAAGACACTTTCTAATATTCTTCCCACTTTATACTTTTCTTGTGGAAAGTAATAGAAGACATTGCTGCTACAGGAATTTGGGAGTTTGGGGAATTTGGTTATGTATAAAACCTTCTGCTCACCAGCTTGATAATGCATATGATTTTAGGCTGTTTATCTCTCACACAGCCATCCAAACTCTCAGGAGAGCACTGACTGCCTAGATTTCACTGATGCTTAATGGATGGTGTTCCAGTTACACTTGCCAGCCAAGAGCTGCAGGCGTTCTCAAGGCAAATCTGAGTGTAGAGTGGCATTTTTGGCTGAACCGCAAAATGTTGATGGTGAAGAGATGGCTTTTGGAAAGGCTTTAACAATTCCACCTCTGAGTGACTCTGTGAGATGAGCCATTCATGTCAGCAAGCAGGGAAGGACCTGAGAGATAAAGCTCTTTGTGATCCTCCCACGCTGTCACTGCAAGTGCAGCTCCTCACACAGGGACATGTCAGGTCACACTGCTGGTGAAGGAGGACTGGCTTTCTCCAAGGCTCATTCCAAACTTTACCAAAGCTCCTGGGAGAACACCAAACAAGGGTATGATCTGCTTCAGACAAAGCAATATGCAGCATTCTTGATAAAAAAAAAAAAAGTTTCCCCAACACTTTAAATAGCCTTATGATAAGACAGCCTTGTGCTTCCTGGGAAGAGGAAATAAGAGAGCAAATGGAGGCTCGTGAGTTTTCCTGGGAGTTTAAGAGCAGGACATAATTTGCAGGACTAACAATTCTGATTTCTGAATGAATCTGTAAACAGTGAATGCTTGGACATTGACAACATTTGACAGCCAACAGCACCTCTTTTCTATCTCCCTTGTAAGAAAAGTTATGCTGCCAAATGGTTTTTACAGCAATTTTCTCTGCCAAGGAAATGAATGATTTTTTGCTCAAAGAGATTAAGGACTGGCATGGGTACATGTGTTTGCCTTCTAAAAAAGCCGCTTGTAAATGCTATTTAAGAAGAAGAAAGCTGTATTCTGATCTTCTTGATGTCCATGGCAAAGCTCACAGTGCTTTAGAAAAATCAGATTTGGAGAGAAGTGACAAATAAAATATGTTTTGCCATTAATCACTTTGATCCTGGTTTTAGAAGAGCCATTTCATGCCTAAATCGTCCTCGCATGGGAAGGTTTTTCCCTACAAAAACTGCCTAAATTACTGATTACTTGTCTTGTTGTTTTTGTTTTTTTTTTTTCTCTTGAAAGGACTAGATATTTCTCCAGGTCAGCAGCACTGACCTGAAATCAGGACATGGTTACTCTGGAGGAAAGAAAATTTCTCAATAAATCCAAGTTTCTTTTGTTCAAAGTCAGAGAAACATTAAGATGTGTCTGATACCTACATTAAGCAGTGATGTGGTTGTCAACTCTTTCTTTTGTGGCTATGTTTGCCATTGTCATTGGCTTTGAGCAGAGTTCCCATCCTGTCTCAGAGTTCCCATCAATGGCCCAGCATGTCCCTGGTTCCTCAGGAAGAGCCTGAGAAGTGTGAAATTCCCTGGGACAGCAAGGCTCACCCTGCCATGGGTCAGAGATTTACTTCTTCCTTGGAGAAGCGTGGCTGTATTCCCTCTCTTGGCCTTGTTTTCCATTAAAAGGGAAGCAGCAGCATCAATAATAACAACACTATAAACACAGCAACTAAGGTAGTCATTAAACTCAGTCTCCAGGTGGCTTTAAAATAGATTTTAGGGATGATGTTCCAATAAACACTTTGACTTGGGCTTAATTGAAGTCCAGTGATTTGAGAGCCAGGTATTTTATTTATCCAATTATAAGCCTTTACTGATGGGAACAGGAAACCATGCTAGAAACTGCTCTCAGCATTTCTAGTGTTTGGAAAAAGGTGTCATAAAAAACCATTAGGGAGTCTGTCCCTGTAAAATTCTCCGGCCTACCGCTTCACACAGAAGGATTTGAAGTGGCTGACTTTGGCAAATGCTGCTTTGATCTGAAAATCTCACCTGCTTTTTAGTCTGAACAGCATCACCATGGTGCTATACAACCTTTCAGAGCAGCTCAATTATAAGTAAGGAGGCCAAGAGATTTGGTCCCTGACTCTGATTACACTTCCAGCAGTTTCAGAGGGAAGCAGCTCTGTCAAAGTCAGAAAAAACCCATGAAAATATAAACCAAACATGGGATTGGGGTCAGGCTCCTTGAATTCTGTTAATAATTATTATTTCTGAAGTTCATTATTTTTATTATGGTGGTTCCTTGGGGCATCTTAGCTAAGGACTTTAAATCCCCATTTGTCTGAGAGTTTCTAGCTGCATGCCTGCTGCAGAGTGCATCCCTGAAACTAAAGCAGCCCTTATCACTTCCTGCCTGTCCTGGCTGAGCAAGAAAGAGAAACTCCTTATGGCACGTGCACAAATATGTGTCACTGGGTGATTGAGTAGATCTGGGAAGCAGCTGCTGTGTATTTCAAAAAAGCAGAAACTCAGTGAAATAGGAGCTGTGAATGCAGAAGCCTCCTGCAACACCATGAAGCTTCATGGCACAGGAAGTGTCTGCACTGCCCATCTGTCCTGCTCCAGCTGTGCCACTTCACCCCACCAGCTGTGCTCCAGCTCCTGGACACTTGGCCTGGCCAATCCATCAGTGAATGCCTGACCAGTGCATGGGCTTTAGGTGTTAGTATTTATCAGTATCTTTGCTGATCTCCACATTAATCTCTTGGATAACTCTGAATACTGAGGAAAGCATGAGTTTGTCAGCCTTCAGACAATAACTCAGTTTTTGTGGTGATGGATGGCTCTTGTTCAAGCTGCTTGAAGCTGCCTGGAAAGCTGGAAGAGTGGTGTAATCCAGCACAGCAACAATTTGACAAGCACAGATCAAGAGAATCAGTTTTCCCTTCTCTAGAGTGGGGAAAGAAAAATGGCAAAAACTTGCAAAAATTTAAAGTCATCATCACATTTGATGAGACTGGACCAAAAGGCATGTGTCAGAGAAGTACTTACACAGGAGTGCTTATAGTCTTATTATTATATTGCCCAGATGAAGTGATTTATAGTAAAAGAATCTGTACTCAGGGGTCCATGAGCATCACTTGTTCACAGGCAAGAGTTGCCTTAGAACTAAGCTGAAACAGGTGCAGAAAAGAGATCAGTCAAAAAAGCAACCACACTCGAATGCTTGTTATTGTTGAGAAGAGACTGAGATACTAATTGACCCTTAGAAGAGATGTTTCAGTTCAGAGCCTTCCTGGCTCACTCCCTGAAATATTTGTCAAAATTGGACAGAAAGATGCTTAGCTGGAAGAGACCTCCATAGCAAGAAGGGCTCAGAACAAAATGATTTAATGAAAAAAGCAAGAAAATCAGAGCAAAGCAGACTATAATGTCTGAGAAAGAGCTGGGCAATGCACAAATGCTCTGATAAGTTATAACTGCCAAACCTGGGAGGGAGATTAACTCCTTGACATAGGATGGCCTTCCCTTCACTTCTGCAGGCCTGTATGGGTCTCTGGAGACAGCAAAGCAAGGTGCATCCTTTCATTCCTTTAGCTCTACAGAGAGGTCACTGTGTCCCTGCAATCTGGAGACTACACCCTGATCCTTCCTGCAAGATTAACATAGGGATAACCTCTCTGGACTATTTATCTTTATAAATTTAATTTTTAGTCCCAGAGAACACAGTGAGTGAAGGGATGTTAAATGTGAATTTACAAGTGGAAAGCAATATGTATAAAAATTGTCTGCTCGATCTCACATTCTCTTAAAGTTCCAGAGCCTTTTAAACCAAATAGGATCCTGTTGGCTCTGCAAGGTGTAGGGCACTCTTCAGGAGGATCCTAAAAACAAACACTTTGAGGCAAACAGCAAATGCTGAAATTCCTAGAAAGGTTTTCCAAGTCAGGGTGTACATGACTCAAAGGCTACTCTGACTGAAGGATATAATTTACAAAGTGGTTTAGCAGGTTGTGTGTTTTGTAGTGGATGTGTTCTACTTTCTATGTATATTATTCTGTCCTGAGGAATTAATCAGTTGTATTTGAAGAAGTCTTTAGGCATCCATTAAACATAACCTGGAACTTCACAGCCAAGTGCCTCTCTCTTCCTGGGGCCTTTCCATCCTCTGGCACAACCATGGATCTCCGTGGTGAGAGAACAAGGTGCTGTTCTCAGGTAATGAGACAGGTAACAGATGCTTAGCTCAGGTAAATTCCACACTCAGAGTGACTGACAACAATTGCAAAACTCTTATTTTCCTGAATGGAAAACCAAAGACCTCTAATGTGTCTCCATCCCTGAATGACACAGCCCCTGTCATTCCAGTTGTACTTCTGAAGTCTTTGGAGATGCCTTTCTTTCCATTCACTCAATAAGAGTGATGAGACACTCCCTCTGTAGCTTTGCTTTCACAGCTCTACTTCTCTCTGGAGGAAAGCAAAACTGTTCTTAAGCAACTGCAAAAGGAAGGATGTGTGATAATGATCACAGCCTGACCTCCATAATATCCATCCTGGAAGTGAGATTGGACAGATGCCTTTTTTTGTATTGTCGTGGAAGAACTTTCTTCCTTATTTTATTACTTAAGGACTCTGCTTTTTTTTTTCTTTTTTTTTTTTTTTTTTTTTTTTTCTTTTTTTTTGTGCTTTGGATGGTGGTAAGATAAATAAAATTCGTGTGCGTGGGGAAAGAACAGATTAAGAGAAAATTCTCATTTTATTCCTGGAGGTAGGTTTGATTTTTGCATTTCCTGTGTTCACTTAGAGTTACCTGAAATTGCAAATGCCTCACTCGTGTTTTTATTACTCAGGCTTGTTGGGGAGGTGTGCTGGAACCAGAAAATCCCTTTGGCTCGGTTACCTGGAGCCACTAGATGGTGCAAGCAGACCTCGTTCCTTCGGGAGCCCCAGCTCCACCAGATGGCACGGCTGAGATGGAGTCAAATCCTCCCAGTTCTTTCGCGTTCCTCTGCCTTGGGAACCAGAAAATGCCTTAGAAAATTCTGTGCAACGCTAGGAACAGTGGGACTGTTAGCTGGGGACTTTAAAAGGAGGTGAATATGAATGAAGTTTAGGAAGGAAAGAATAACAAAATGCTTTACACAGAATAGTCAATCTGTTCTTGGTTTTAAAGCAAAAAGGGGCCACAAAGGTCATTTGATGTGATGCCCTACATTTATTGTCACAGAGAGGCATAGACTTTAAGACGGTCCTTGATCATTTCTTATTTTAACTTTCCTTTTAGTCAAAAAAATACATGGGAAGTATTGAAAAACCCCAAGTTTCTTAATCATGGCCATGTGAATGGGCAAACTGAGGCACAGAACAGAGCCACAAGGCAGCTGAGGGCCAGAGCCAGAAGCAGCAGCTGGGTCTGCTGGCTCCACAGTGGCTCTGTTCCCTCTGCCTCTCTCCAATTCCTCTTCTGTTCCTCAGGAGGGGAAAAGAGTTTCCTGCAGTGGAACCTGGAGATCCCTGCCCAAAGCAGGGACAGAGGAGGTGACCAAGTGTCATTTCCTAAGCCAGGCCCACATGGGAGGCAGGCAGTGCAAAGCGAGACCTTTGCAATCCTCGTTCATGTGCAAGGAGTGCCAGGAAGGGGAAAAGCACTGCCCACATGGCTCTGCAGGCCAGCAGGGCAAGCACTGCCTGATGGCAAGGGAAACTGCTCTAGAACAGGGCATTTCATGCTCTGTTTTTTATTTTGCATCAATTTGGAAAAATGACCTAAAGCAAATTACAGCCTCCCTTGGCTTTATTTGCCTTTATCCATTGAAGTGTGGTAATAATACCTTTGAGGACTGTGGCAAAGCCTAATATGCTGTTTGCTCGCCATAGGATAAAAGATTTAATTAATACCAGAGGAGGAGCTAGATTCTAATTCTTTGTTCCCATAATTGATCTCTACAGGCCTTTCTAGCATTAGAAAAATGAACATTTCAGACAGAAAGACTTATTTTGAAGTTTATTGTCTTGTACTGACAAAAAAATCACTGGACACACACAAAAAATTTTAAAAAGTCAAACCAAACCACCATCCATCACATTCCAATTAAAATAATGGTCAAAACAAACCCTAACACAGTCAGAACAATGCTGACTTCAGGGTGTGTTGGAAGACAGGGGAGCTCTTTAAAACCATTTCACCAAGCACACCCCATGTACAAGTGGGGGTGTGAGATGGGTAATCACTTCAGGAACTCAGTGGGAAGGTGCTTGTTACCATTTCAGGGTTAGGAATAGAGAAAGAACATGGATCTGGCTGAAGAATACCCTGAATGCACAAGTTTTCTCTTCAGGCAGATCAGTTCCCCCTGCACTTCCCCATCATGCTCATGGAAACAAGTAGCAAGGAGGATGCTTTCAGAACCACTGTGTAAAGCTGGTGTCACCACTGTGCAGTGCCAGGAGTTCAATTTGGTGATCCTCCTGAGTCCTTTCCAACCAAGGATATTCTAATCTATGAATACTAAATGCCACAATGCATCCTGGATGTGAAATTTATGTCTCCACTCAAATTTCAGGCTGAAAAAACATCCCTGAGATATCCCCCTGGAGGCACACAGAGCCTTTTCTCCTCCTTTGGAGCCCTGGTCTTTGTTGGAAGCCTCCAAACATGATTTTTGTTTCCTGGGTTATCTCTGAAGCAAACTCTGCCATTTCCATCCCATTGCAAGCAGTGATGTTTCCTATTTTGCAGCCAGTCAATATTTGAATTGGCAGGAAGATGGGGTGTTTCAAAGGACAGATAATCTTTTATTTGTTCTCTTCCATCCTTGCCTATACTCAGCCCAGACTTCTGCTTAAATGTCTCCAGTTTCTCTTATTACTGTTATTTTTAGTGGAATTTTAGTTCCAATGGTAGGGGCCACGGGACTTAAATCATTCCAGCCTATAGCCCAGGTAGCATAGCTGATTCTAACTGCACGAGGCAGCTCTGATGTGAACACAAAAATGTCAGCTCCTGCACCACAGCCCCATCCCAGAATAACACCGACCTTGCCACCCCTCTAAATGCTGCTCTGGATGCTGAACTTTCCCTGCCCTGAGAGCAGGAGGAAATGTAATGCACAGGGAAAGAGACTGGCTGCCAGCGATGGCCATCAGTGCAGGGATCAGTGATGAAACGAAGGAAGAGGAGATGTTAACCAGAGGTGACATGTTCCTAAGTGTCATTCCTGGGCCATGGAGGGGACTGTGTGACCTTGGGGTGCCTTCCTGAGAGGAAGAGGGAGAATGGGTGCAGATCCCTGCTGGTGGCACCGTGCTAGCCCCTGCTGTCCCCTTTTGCTGTCCCCCAGTGCTGACCCTCGCAGGGGTTTTTCCGTGTCTGCTTTTGAAGGAGAAGACAGGGGCTGAGCATGCAGAGCAGGCACAGCAGCCACCACTGCCCTTCCCCTGTGCTCCCTGTCTGCCTCTTCCTGCTCCCACCACCCTCCTCCAGGGCAATTCTCTCACCATCTCAGACAGAAATCCGGGCAGAAATCCGTGTTGCATGGAGCAGCCTGGATTTACAGTGGGGGCTTCTGAGAGGGACCAGGACAGCATCAGCACTGCGCCCCTTGGGCTGCTCTGCAGATCCAGAGGGGTGAAAACTGCTCCAAATCCATCTTCCCAACACAGATTTATTACCCTGGGCTTCACCAGTGTCCTCATTCACGGTTGTGCAAGCTGTGGCTGTGACTCTGTGACTTGGGGCTGCAGCAGCCCCTGCTTTCCCAGGCAGTGGCTGTTGTCAGATAAGAGCAAGATAAAACAAGGGCTGCTCACACACGGAGGAGAGAGGCTGTACACGCACACAAAATGAGCCCAAGCATTCATTTTGCTATCTGCCCAATGAATTTTGCTTCTGGTATTAGGAAAGACTGGCTGGAAAGCTGTAATAAAAAGCTCAGGGGTTATATCAAAGCAAGCAAATCATTTTGGTGAGTATTAAGTTCCATTTATCAATTAATTTTTTTGGGGACAAACAAATTTTAAAAAGAGCAAGATCTGTTTAATAGAGTTACCTTTTGAAAACCTATCAGAAAAGCAGTGTGCTTTAAATAAGATCATATATCCATAGGTAATTCTTGGGAAGGCTTACAGGATCCAGAAAGGAAATGTTAACATTTAAAAGTGTTAAATGTTAAATGTTTGTTTCTGTTTAATGATCTTCACTATACATTTCAGACCCTGCTCTTTTTCTGACTCTACAAGTTGTGTATATAAAACCGACAAATAGAAACAGAAGCATGTTATCTGTGCAATCGAATAGGACTAAACCACACACAAAAGAGTTTCTAATATTATCAGCTATTTACACTGAATGGATTATTGTCTCACAAAGAAATTCAGCCGGATTACAATATTTGATAAACACCAAGAAGGAGTGCTCTTCCTGTGCAATATCCACAAGGAGAAGTTCCAGCTACAGGATATTGCTGTGCTTTTGTAAACATTTCAAGCACAGCACTGGTTGATGGAAATGCTGTTTGGATTTAGGTGGTCATGCTCAGGCTGCAAGGTAACAAATGGCTCACAAAGAAGCTCGGTGCTGTCTCATGGAGTATTGCTGCTGCACAGAGTATTGGTGAACCCCTTGGTTCTGGTATGGAGGGAGCCTGCAGTCCCAGCCCAGGACTGGAAGTTTTTTATGTTATTCCCTGCATAACTAAATCATGTTGAGGCAATTCCTGCCCTGAGGAACACCTGATTACTCCGAACAGCAGAGGCAGAGCTGCGTGCAGGAGTGCAAGGGGGAAACAGCACAGCCGAAGGTCAAGCAAGCAGCAATTTCTGTGCCACCTGTGCCAAGATTTTTGTACTCATGGGCTGAGGGAGGACAACAGAGTTTCCTTAAATCTTCTTTGGAGAATGTTTCTGGTGTCAAGAAAAGCAGAAGATGAAGGACAGTCTATTTATTGAGAAGATAAGAGAGTCTGAGCATTGGGGGAGTGTCCTGAAGCTGGCACAGAGGTGCCCAAGGGCACACCTTCAGCCAGGCTCTGTTCTTTAAAGCAGCCTGCTTACTCTGCTATTCGTGGACACAGCCACTGCACTTTCCAGCAGGTGCAGTAAATGCAATTAGTTGCTATGGATATTGATCCTGCCTTTAGAGCCGAACTTTGAAGTTGGTTTGGGTTATCTGAAAAACAAAGAGGTAGCACGATGCTTTGCCTTCACTAGGATCGCAAATTATTTCTTTTATCCTTGAATTTTCCTTTTATTGCTTTGCTTTCTCTCTTTTATTTATTCTTGTGAAGAGACAGTCTGTGCAAATATTGTGATTTGAAAATAGAAGCAATGGAGGCAGCCTATTGAAAGCTCCTTTCATGTAGATGCAGGCTCTGGCAGAGCTAGATCAGAAGTTATTATTTTTTTTTTTTTGCAAAGAAGTGGGAATACCTGATTGTTTTTGACAAAGAGAAATCACAAGGAAAGAAAAACATAGTATATAATTACAATCAAAATTCTAGATATGCTCAAGATTGGATTCAAACTGAGACTGCAAACAGCCCAGAATGCAGATGTCCAGCTTATTAAAAAAAATAAAAAGGTTATTTAGAAATATCTAGATTTTAATTTTAAATTTCCAGAACTCCTGAAGATTTCAGGAACTTGATTCTCAGATCCGTGGTTTGGGTTGCCTTTATCTTAAAGTTATGACGGATCTGCTACTATGCAGTTATATGGCTATCTTAAAAAAAAACAGGAAAAAGATTTTACATTTAAAAAAAAATATTTAATTTAGGAAATTAGGAATATTTATTTCAGAAAATGAATCAGCTACAGATATGCAATGCTGAAAAACTGTGCCCTGTTCATATTTTGGTGGTTTATATTTCTTATCAGAAGCTTTGCCTTATGGCGATTGTTCACAGTGTAAAATTTCAAAAGCATACTTAATTACTCCTGAAAAAGGATTTTCAATCAGAAATCAGGGAAAGTTATTGGAAAACACATCATTACACAGAAGTCAACTGGCACCTTCATCACTTCTTCACCTTCTTTACTGGAGGCTATCTAGAGAATTATAATTATTATTATGGTTATGTATATAATTTGTATATAAATATGGCTATGGATGTAATTTTCAGCTTTCAGTGGATATATCTTACCTGGATTCCTCATGGAAAAGGCACAGAAAGAGAAGGAAAAAAAACAAATTAAGATATGCTCTCCTGTTAAAATCCAGAGCCTTTTTCCCACGTCAGGGCTTTAAATAAGGAACTAAACCAGGGAAGACATTCCTCTCTAGTACAAGTCACAGTGGTGCTCAGTCCATTTCCCTTTCAATCCAGAAAATGCGGTCAAAATGAGATTTCTGCTTTAAATCTGCATATAATTCTCGTGTGAAGCATCTGTAGTGCCTGGATTTCATCCCACTAACTGCAGGCATTTTGGAAAACCCAAAACCTGCTTTCTTTATGTAAGAATTTCCTTTCATAAAAAACAAAAAAATTGTAGCCTGTAAACCTGGGACTGTTTATTATTCTTAAAGCGATTCTTGTCCATAAATTCTCACATATGATGGGAAACCCTAGAAGCTAAAAATCAAGAAACTGCATGTAAATATTCACCAGCACGGAGTCATAAAACACAGTAAAGAACCTGAAAGCTGAAGGGAAGAGGCTATGAACATGGTCCTCCCTTAATTTAGCTGAGTGAAGCAAACAAACCTTTGGAAAATGAAAATGAAGAAATCAGATCATGAATAACTATAAAGGCTCATTAAAACCTAGACGTGCGCCCCTCAAATATAATTACCTTTAATATGATTTCATCAAATGTCACTGGAGAGCTGGAAACTCATAATGATGAAACACTTTTCACCCTACAGTGAGGAGGCCTCATCTGGCTTTATAAATATTGACAGTGACTGACTCTTCCTGCAGGGAGAATCTGGTGGCTGGAAAAAGTGGATGTTTAATCTAATTGAGAGCCCAGGCTGCGTCACTCTGGCCCCTCTCAGCCCTGGTGCTGTGTCCCAACACCTGCAGGATGGTCACCTCCACTCAAATCTCACACACTGGATGCTAAGCATTTGTCAGACCTGAATATCCAACTGTGGAACTTCCCTCCCCTAAAATGATTCACAAGGATTAACTAACCTGCCCTGGATCAAAGCACCAGTTGTGGTGAGCTGACGTGTAAAGCAGAGGAACTAGAAGGATTTGTGACTGTGGAAAAGCTGTCCCCAAATATTTTGTGTGTGATTGGCTTTGTTTACACAGGAAAATGGAAGGAAAAATGGTATAAAACTATATAGGTTAAAAAAAAATTATATAAAGCCAGGATTGTATGACAAGGAAGATACGCTGTGTTACAGAATCCGGATTTTACATAAGTTCTTTCCTTTTCAGACAGACAAAAATGTGAAAACCCTAAGTAAAATTTAAAACTTTTGATGTCATGCACAGAGGAATCCCTTCATTCCTTTTGCAGAAATACTCTCCTGCTCATGGGCTGGTCCCTGGATAAAGATGGGTGTACTGGAGGTTTTTAAATGCAGTGTTCAGTAAATGACACTTTTTGATTTCATGGCTTCTGTGGTCTTACCGTTGTGTCTTATCCATTCTGCTGTATTAAAGAAAAACATATCTTGTTGCCAAACTAAGCCTTTTTAAAGTTTTCAGGGAAAGCTCTGGTTGCAGCTTAGTTTTTACAGTTCATGGCTTCTCAGTTTGAACAAATGCATCTTTTGATTCAGCACTCACCCTGTTATTTGTAGTTAACTTTTCAACACCAAAAGGTTGAATCTCTCCCTCCCTGGAGGCTGTGAGGAAGATTGGTGCTGGTCAGTGGCTCTCCCAGCAGAGAGCTTCTCAAGACTCCCCTCTCCAGGAGGGACCTTGCTGATCTTTCTACACCCTTCCCATTCCACATGCCAGACACAACCAGGTTCCTTGCCATGGTATCTGTTAATTCCTGGGTTTTTTTAACCATCTAACACCAAGCCAGCTTTGCTCCTCTCTTGCATTACTTGCATAAAATGGCAAAACTGAGAAAGCAGAGGGGTAAAGAGGTGTTTTATTGATCTGCTTTCCCCTGGAAGATCCATGGAAATCCTGTAGCCCATGGACCATTGGGGCTCATCCAGGACTCCTGTGGCTCTGAGAAGCTGTCACTGTCAGCAGGCCTAACACATCAGGAAAGTTTTAACCCTTAAAAGTGGAATTTCATATGAAAATATGCAGCAAGTTCACCGATGGCCAGAACTTTCTTCACTGCTTGGAGCTTTTCTGGCTCCTATTTTCTTCCTCTTTTTCTGAATGCATTTAACACAGCTTCGTGCTTTTACTCATTGTATTCCCTTGGAAAATGTCCATAAAGACACCAGGAAAAGCTCAGTCAAATATGCTGCAATAGAAATGTCCAGTTGCAATGCAAACATTAGGTTTTTTTAAAGTAGGACTGAAAACAAAACTGCAGATCTCAGTTTATTAGTATATTGTATCCAAACCTATATATACATAAATATATTATATATATTTATATGTATATAGGTTTGGATATATATAAATATATTATATATTTATATATAATCATTATATATATATAAATATATATATATATAAATATAAAAATATAAATTTATATATATAAATACCTATATACATATAAATCCATTTATACATCAATGTGACATTACATGTCCATGCTCATGGATCCCTGCACATACTACACTAAATTATCAATCACATTAAGACTACACAAGACTCAAAAAAGCTTGAAACACCTACAGAAAACAGGAGGGAGCACAGCCAGTTTTGATGGCTTCTGACAATAAATAGTAACCTTTATTTTTCACTTACATAGCACAGGCCATACGTCACATCTAGGGGCAAGCTAATGGGAATATATCCATTAACAACATCAATTTATTCTCCTTTCATTTCAGGGTTCTACAAAGCAAAATAAAATATGAAATAAAGCAGGCTTTATGCTAAGGGAAATGTAGTTTTGAATTTGAATGCATTGACCAGGAAAGAATAATTTGCCCCATGTTTTGGGGTCATTAGTGTGGGAGATAGTGCAGTGCAGTCCAGCAGAGTCTAAGTTTAGAAGTGATATTTTTCACAGAGCATGAAGCTAATTAGTCCCTCTGAAAATTCCTTCTCAGTCCCTCATGGATTTTTTTCTGAAAAACCTCAGAAAGTCAATACAGAAGTTCCTTTAATGCTATGCATCTCTGGTTAACTCTTTATTTTTCAGTGTAGGACCAGGATGAGTGTGGCAGTCCTGAAGGTTGCTCAGAGTTGTTACACTTACACACACTTTTGTGGGCTTCAGTATTGCAGCCATTACTAAGAAAAAAATAAAAGGGAAGGGGGGGGGATTGTCCTGCTTTGATTTTCTATTGCTCAAGGCAATGCTGAAGAAAAGAGGGTGTGTAAGAACCCCAGGATTTGCACCTTCAGGCCCGGGCTGCAGGCACTACAAGCACATGAACTCTGGTGATAAATTTCAGTGGATTTCAGTGGATCCTCAGGGAAACCAGCAGCTCCACTCACAAAAAAGCAAATTGGTTGTGCACCAGAGTCCTGTCTGCTGCTGTTTCCTTCACTTATGGTTCTTCCCTTCCCCTGTTTGCCTTCTATCCTTCCCTGCTTGCCATGTCCATCGCTTACTTCTGCCACCTCAAAGGCTTTTGGAGAACAAATGTTATGAAGACATTTCTGGCAAGGGCAGCCCAGACCAGCACTTACACCCCTGCTGTAAACTCGGTCCCTCACAATGATTTCCTTAGCACTGAGATGTTTTCCCTTCAGTTGAGCAGCTGCAAAAAATTACAGGCTCTGAAATCTCTGTGTATTGTTCACTCTGTGAGTGGTAGGGATCTGCTGGAGCCAAGTTCCCTTCCATATGTGTAAACTGTTCTCCCCAGAAATATTCCTGCTAACTCTGCTCTAACCAGCCACTGGTCTGACAGATTATTTCTAGGCATTAAAAAGATTTTCTTCAACCAAACACATTTAGGATTTTCTAATAGCAATTTAAACCTAATCTGAGAATGTCTGGAAGTGGAAAATGACTTCTACATGCTGAGGATAGTGTTCCATTACCAGTAATTTATTGTCTTTAAGAGCATCACTGGAACATTTATTGACACAACAAAACACAGACATTTCTGGTTTATTGTAAAATCTCATTGTGCTCGGCCATTTGTGACTAAGCACAGCAGTGCAATTTATACTCCCAGGCAGGGCTTCCTATTTTTCCAAGTGTGTTTAGACTCATATGAAGATTGTACGGTCCATGGGACAAAAAACAAATCTCCTTTTGAAAATCAGTGTAAAACCACAAGCACTATTGGTGGAAGAAAATCAATTAAGATCTTTAGAAAGGAATTTGGCTGAAGACATTTACTACAACATTTCCAGTTGTGTATGCTGGAAACTAAGAGATTATGACTGGTTTGTTGAAGCAAAGGGTCTCAGTCATTTTAGATTGTAAATCAAGTTTTTGTGTTAAGAATTCAACAAGCTCAGATAAGTAAGATATAAACTTAGTATTTGTCTCTTCATTGATTCTAGAACAGACATTTCAGAGAAATATAATTTCTAAATAAAAGTTATGCAAAAGAGAACAGTTCAAAAAGCTTTTTTTTTTTTAATACATAAATATTTATAATTATTGCTAAAACATTTTAGATCCAGTCCTGCATAGTCACAGCTTGAAGTCAGGGATTATACATGTGGGTAACTGTTAGGTCTGTCAGAGGACTAGAGTAGAAAGCTTAGAATTTAATCCATTAGCAGTGGGTGGGGGAGAAAGTCCATGGATGGTTCTGGGTGGCCAAGGAGATCCTGAGTGAGTCCCAAATGGCTGAGAGATACAGCTCATGCACCCCACATTTCACTGATGTTCTACTGCATTATTCACAACAATCTCAGAACTGAATTTTGCAAGGATTCAGAATTGTTCAATGTCTATTTTTAACCTTCTGATATTTTAGAGGCTCTTGTGCATTTTTATTTTGAATATATGTATTTCTTGGTACATTTCACCAATCAACTTGATCTCTACCACCTACCAAAAGAAAAATCCATTGACTTCTTAGGTTTGTCTGGAATTGCTCCTACTTGCAGATGTAGGTAGGTGGCAGGAACCTTTCTTCTGCCTTCCCATCTTCCCTGTAAGACCAGAATATTTCATGTAAGGCCTTGTCCTGTAAAACTAATGTGATTTTCTCCAGGGCAGGAAGTTAACATTTCTCATTGACTGCACTTAATTCTAACATATTGCATAGAGGTCTGAAGAGATTTCATTTATGCCAGCAATATAAATAAAGCCATACAAAAGCTTTTTGTCCCCCAGCTGATCTAGTATCCTTATTCCTGCATTACAGTTGTTTGTTTTCTTGCAAGCTCTGAATATTTCTTTGTGCTCTTATCCCATAATTATTTCATTAGGACCTATGAGGCTGCTGCATCAGCAGAGCACATTCAGCCCAGGTGTTGCTAAAATTGTAATCTATGGGAAGCAATCACAGTATTCAGCAGCCTGCAGGTCACACCTGCTCAGGGTGCTTGGCTTGTTTTTCATTATGAATTTTCCACAGGGTTTATCCCAGGATAATAAATTTAGATATAGCTCTGGCAGGCAATTAAAGGATTTTAGAGTGGATTCACTTTTCATGATGGATGGGGTTTGCACTTAACTGTTAATTAAGTAAGGCAACTTTTTGAAGCACCTTTCACTGATGATTGTGTATTTGAGGGACTCTACTGTGATACCATAATTCTTGAAAAAGGCAGAAAATCCTTATTTTATTGACACTTAACTTGTCTTTTAAAAAGACTAAGTTACAGCTTGGTTTAACCCTCTTAAAGCAAACTGCACTAAAACTGTGTTAAAGAACAAGGAACGACTCCCCAGGAACTCCCATGATGAGTGGGTTGTGCACCATTACCTGAATAACAGACCTTAGACACACACCTCCCTTTATGTACATATGCCTGTAAACACAAACTCATCCTGCATTCTTATTGCTAAACATTTTTCTTAATGCAAGGAGCTCACAGTTTGTGCCTGGAGGGGTCTGTGTTTTCTTGCAGACACCAGTTTCAAAAGACATGTAAGCAGTCAATATAAACACAATTCACATGCAGTGACTGAATTCCTCTGAGCTCCAGGGATAAGGAGGATTTTTTTGTCAGAGGCTTTTTAGTTTCAGACAGATTTCTGAAGAAAATAATTAGGTTTGTAAAACTGAGGCTAGCATTTCTTCCCATTGATCATAGAGCTAAGAGTGGCCTCAGGGCTGCGTTCACTCCAAAAGCAAAACCAGCTTGGAAAGAACAGATACAACAAGGTGTAGCCTAGTTATTTTCCAGCTTTTAATGTGCTTGGCAGAGCCTCTTTCCTTGTCAGATGAAACATGTCAGAGCCAGATCTCTCCATCACTAAGCTGTGGTCAGTAATACCAGAGTGCTCAGACAAAGCCTGCCATGGAAAGGCTGAAAACAGCTTTCCTGGCCATCTTGCAGCATGATGGTTCTCCTGGACAGCTCATGAGGACAGACACGTTAAATCCTCTGCCCCATGCAGCTCCTGGCAATGTTTGCTCTCTGGAATGAAAAATATTCTGGCTGCAAAAAGCCAGCAGAGAAATGCTGATGTTTTGGGGTGTGGGATGGAGGGGCACTGCCTCTCCTTCCTCTCCTGTCTCCTGAGGTTAAATTTCCAGGCAAGTCCAAAAGGTGAGGATATATATGCCTGACAGACCAGGAAACCATTGCTACTGATGAAGCATTCATGTGTTTATTCTGCCATTACTTTGCCTACCATGCATATATGTAGACAAATATTTTCCCATCTATACCTAAACACTCTTTTCAATCACTAATTCTTTTAAGTACTCCAGGTGATGTGTTTTCTTCAGGGGCTTAGACAGGGAGCAGGCTTAAGTGGTGTTTTTCTACTTAAGCAGTTCCCCAAGTCCAAAATTGTCAAATGCTTTTTTTTTAATGTGTGTAGCAAAATAGTTTATGAAATTAACTTTAGAGACATTTCACTGTAGAATACAATTTCCTAAATTTGAAATGCATTGAAAATTTCAGACCTTCACTGAGACCCTCACAATGTTTTATTTTTTGATTAATTTTCACTGTACAAAGCAAACCTGAAGGAACACCATCTCTGACTGCTATTGCTATTCTGGGCCAAGCCCATGTATGAACAATATTTTAGAATAAGTGCCCTAACTTGAAACGCTTTACTTTTTAACATGTTAAATTATTTAGTGTATATAGATAGCCTATGTCAATATGCATAGAAGTCCAGGATTTTGTCCATGACACATGTATAGTCTTCCAAAAGCATCACAACAAAGCATCACCTATTTATGTTCATATTTTCATCCACTCTTCCACCACAGCTTTCCTACATCTGTAAGAACCTCCTGAATAGTTTCTTGGTAGGTGGGGAAGTGTCTGCCCTCTATTCTGTCATTAAAATTAATGCAGTTGTTTCTGTTCAAAGGGGAACAAGTGATATTTTACTCCTTTTTAGCAGACACGGGAGCTGTTCAATCTCTCTTCTTCTCCCACACCCCCTTTCTCCACCCTGAGCCTTTCCAGCTTCAAAAATCACCCCCTCAGAGCATGGCAGACCTGGTTATCACACACTCAGCTGTCCAGGCAAATAAATGTTTAGCATTATTGATGAATTGGTCAGTGATTCTCTTAAAAGCAAAATTTCTGCTTTTATCCCCCCTCTCCTCTGAGCATCACATGCCACAGTGAGTAGTTGTATATATAGAAATACACATTCACACATAGACTTTCTGCAGGTTGTAATTTCTGCAGATTAAAATACAATGCACACCCTCTGTGCCTGGAGAAGATGAGATGGATTATTCAGTGAAGCTAACTACCACACAGTCTCACTGCAGAGTAATTAGCAGCGTGACTCTTGGGCACAGAGGGGGACAAAAAAAGTCTGGAAAGAGCTGCAAAGGGTGAAAAAGCTGACTAAGTGTACTACTTGCTATTAGTAAAACATAAGCTGCCAGGTATGCCTTCCAACTTAAATTGTAAGAATTATTTATAGCAGGGATTTTCCCCAGCAGCAATAACTGCAAATGATTAATTCATACAGAAAGCTAAGTTAATTATGAAGTATTGCAAATTAAAACTCCAAGCACTAAAAATAAATGTAAATCTTACAAGGAGACAGCTTTGAAAGGGATTACTTTTCCCAAAGAAGCCAGCAAAGTAGTGCATTTCTCAGACTGGATTGTGAGAACCAGGAGTGGTTTTTTTCTAAATTTCAACATTTAAGGAACCTGTAGGCAAATGGGCAAAATTCCACTTCTCCCTGGTGCTTGCAATGGAATCATAGAATGCTTTTGGTTGGAAAGGGTCTTAAAGATCATCTAATTCCAAAGTCTCTGCCATGGGCAGGGACACCTTCCACTTTACCAGATTGCTCCAAGCCCCATCCAACCTGGCCTTGAACACTCCCAGGGATGGGAAGTATTTATAAGTCCTGAAAATTTTTATTTCTAAATAAATATATGCATTTGGAACTAATTTCAGAGTTTATTTATTTTAAAATTTTCTTATTAGAAGTTTATTTCATATTCATTTCTTATTAAAATTAATAAAGTGATCACATTATTAAATATGGGCCTAATAAGCATGTGTATAGTTAAAGCAGCCAAAGCAAATAAAAAGTAGAGACTTAGCAAGAGATGAGCTGACCAGCATTTTTCAAAGCATGAAAGCATTTTTGAGCATTTTTTCTCTACAGTTCTGTTGAAAGCTAAAATAACAACTGGAAGAAAAAACTCCCTGGCTTTTCTTCACTCTTTTTTGACCAATCTTAATTACAAATTACAGAATAGTAAAAACTTATAATCATCAACAGCTGATTTGGCTGCAGTCCTTTTCTGCTTGTTCTTCAGTGGACACAGAGATGATTGATTAAAGATAAATGGATGTCAGTGAAGGAACCATTATTTGCTTGGATGCAGCTCACACCTGGCAGAGCAGCAAACCTGCCCTGCTCCCTTCCTGGGGGTAACCACAATTCCAGAAGCTGGAATGCTCCAGAAGAAGTATCCAACAGGCATCTTCACATGCAGATGAATGTTTTGGAGTGCTCTTCTGTCTGCCCATGCTAATAGCACAGGCATGATTATGCATTTCTATTTCAGCATAATTTATAAACAATCAATTAGCTGAAGGCGAGAGAAGCCAGGACAGTAGGAAAGGGGAGTGATGTAAAACTCCAGCAAAGTGGGCAGATATTGGCAGTGTGTTGTAGCAGCACAGCAAGAGAGGGGTGAAGAGGACAAATATGCCAGAAGAAAGGACTGAGAGAGGAGGCAGGAGGAAGGGAAGGTCCCCCCTGTCATGTCATTGATGCCAGCAGATAGAAACAAATTGCTTCTACAGTCAAGTCCCTCTTCAGGGATGGTTAGAAAAACATCTTATTTCTCTCCACATCTGCTTTTTGACAGGTGACAAAACAACAGCATTGCTGTCGATTCACTCTCCTGTGAACTGTTGGGAATAAAAAATACCCAGGCCCACATTCTCCTGGTAAAATATTGTTATTGACATTCCACTTATGTGCATTCCATATTAATGCTGCTTCTCCTGCTGACCAGAGCTGGTGCTTCCCTCCTCCTACTGCAATCCATGAAAGCTGTCAACTAAATAATGCCACTTTTTGGCCAAGTGCCTTCTGTATCTGACACTTGAAAGATGAAGCATTTCTCCTAAATTCAGCCCAGCAGATTGTATTTTTCTATTTCCTTTGAATACAGAAGTTTTGGAAAGTCAGCTTCAAACGTGAACGTGTCCAACTCCTGAAGCTGCTGGTTATAAAAGTTTAAAAACCCCAGACCAATTTATAAGCCATCATTCAAGAATCAATAACCTATTAATAGCCTTGGGTGATACTTGTTGTGTGCTGGCATAATAGGTTCTATACAGAAATAATACATGGTGGACATGTCAAATAAAATCAAAGCTACCTGCAAGCAAACAAAAGAGAGCTGAGCTGGCAGCAGATCCTCTCCTACTTCTCATTCTTTTTAGAAAAATCTGTGTGTAGCAAATAACCCACTGTTCTGAAAATTTACTCCCATTCCCAAGACCTGTTAAGCTTCACCCAGAGATGGGTTAAGACCTAAGAGAGCAATTTAGGTCATAAAAATTTATCTCCTGTTATAACTGACATTGGCAAAATTCCAGTGTGAATGTCTTTTGTTCTCAATCTGGGTGTTCACAGCACGAAATGGCTGCTGCCACAGAGGCACCAGCAGAAGTCTGAGCACTTTCCTAAGGAACCTGCATCAGCAGTGAAATCACATCACACCAAAGATGGAAACCACTAAATGCATTAAAATGCACAGCAAGCAATGCAGCTACAGGAATAAATGACCTGCCCAGTGGTGATGTCGTCATCTTCAGCATGACATTTGGATCTGGGGCTACTGAGCTCCTGGTCTGTCCTGATGCTTTCCCTCCCATTCAGTGGGTTTTCCCAAAAGTGAAGCTCTGTGAAGCAAAGAGCAGTTCACAAAGTTCGGTATTTGGTGACTAAAAGAAAGTAGTGTGCTATGTGATATGAAAGATGGGAGTTTTACAGAAGTGGAAACCTTTGTTAGAACGTGTTTCTTGGCCAGTTCAATGTGGTTAACCTCTTTTTTAATAGAAATTAAGAAGAAGGCTGAGTGAAATACTTGGAGTGCCATGAAGTGAAAATAAAAAAAATTAAGGGGAGACCTCATTGTGGTCTTTAACAACCCTATGAGGGGAAGCTGAGGGCAAATACTGATCTCTTCCCTCTCATCATCAGTCACAGGACTCAAGGAAAGGCATGAAGCTGAGTTAGGGGAGGTTAAGGTTGGATATCAGGAGGAAGTTTTTCTCCAGGGGTTGAGTACTCAGGCTCCCCAGGACAGCGGGCACAGCACCGAGACTGCCTGAGCTCAAGAAATGTTTGGACAATGCTTTTGGGCACATGGTGGGATTCTTGGGGTGTCCTGCACAGGGCTGCCAGTTGGACTCGATGATCCTGGTGACTCCCTTCCAATATTCCATGATTCTGTGAGATTCCTAATTTTAGGCAGCTCCGTGTGGCTGCCCAAAGGCTGCACTGACGCGCTCCGGAGTCTGAGCAGTGATTTTCCCTGCCCTGCCCCTGTTTCGGCACATCCCCTGGGCACACAGAGGTTCTGGCACATCCCCATGGCACACAGAGGTTCTGGCACATCCCCTGGGCACACAGAGGTTCTGGCACATCCCCTGGGCACACAGAGGTTCTGGCACATCCCCTGGGCACACAGAGGTTCTGGCACATCCCCTGGGCACACAGAGGTTCTGGCGGGGCCCCGCAGCCCGCCCCGGATGCCCCTGAGCATCCCTGCCGGGGTGGGGGCACAGAGAGGAGGGCAGCAGCGGGCAGAGGAGGGAGGGGAGTCCCCCCTCGCCGCTGGCCAGCGCTCCCCGGGCTCCCAGGGGGAGCAGAGGTGCCGCCCCCTCTCCTCTCCTCTCCTCCTCCTCCTCCTCCTCCTGCTGTGCCGCTCCTCCGGCGGCGCTGCTGGAGCGGAGCGGGGCTGCCGGAGCGCGGCGTGTCCCTGACCGTGTCTGTCCGTGTCTGTCCGTGTCCCTGACCGTGTCTGTCCGTGTCCCTGACCGTGTCTGTCCGTGTCTGTCCGTGTCCCTGACCGTGTCTGTCCGTGTCCCTGACCGTGTCTGTCCGTGTCTGTCCGTGTCCCTGACCGTGTCTGTCCGTGTCCCTGTCCGTGTCCGTCCGTATCCCTGACCGTGTCCGTCCGTGTCCGTGTCCGTGTCCGTCCGTGTCCGTGTCCGTGTCCGTGTCCGTGTCCGTGTCCGTGTCCGTGTCCGTGTCCGTGTCCGTGTCCCCGCCGGGCTCGGTGTCCCCGGGGGCCGGAGCATGGCTTGGGGCGAGCTCGGGCTGCTCCGCTGGCTGCGGGAGAGCCGCCAGTCCCGCAAACTCATCCTGCTCATCGTCTTCATCGCCCTGCTGCTGGACAACATGCTGCTTACCGTGGTCGGTAGGTGAAATGGGCTTCTTGCCCTCGCCCGGGCTCTGCCAGGAATGATGTCCGGCGGCTGATGTGCTCCCTAGTGCCTGATTAATGCTCCCAAACCCAACGTTTGCAAACACCGCTTCATTTATTTCTGTTTTTAACCGTGAATTCTATTCCAGGCATCGCGAACGCGCCGCCGTGTACATCAAAGTCTTGCTTTATTTCCATGTTAATTGCAAGATAAAGAGCTGTATAAAAAGATCCTTAATAACTCTTTCCCACCCCGCTTTTTCTTTTTTTTTTTCCTATTTTTTTTCTCTTTTTCCTGCTAAACGCCACTAATACTTTATAGAACGATAGATAACGGTATTTTTAGCTCATCATCATTTTTTCTCCTGTGGTCGTGCAACTGAAACAACCGGCTAGATAACATTGGAGATGCCTGTTTCCTTGTGATAGTTCCTGTTTCCCCCACACTGGTCTTAAAATGATAGGTTAATAAGAAATTTATCTAAGTCACTTTTAAGAAAAGCACTTCCATGGGTTACTTTAATAAAATAATACAAGTTTTGATCAAAGTCTAAGATCCAACTTTTAATGGCTTCAGTGGCACAGTGTCAAGATTCAGAAATCTACTCAAATAAGACAATTGAATATTTTTCACTGGTAGACTTAGAACTCCTCATATTCAAATATTTATATGAATTGAAAGAATATGGTCCAGAGAAACCAGTGGCTCATGGATGTGCACACAAACACACAGGAATGCACATGGTTCTCCTGGAAGTGGCTTGGTCTGTGCAGAGCCAGCTCCCAGGTGATGCTGCAGACTCAGCTTCTGAATTTCTTGAAGGGGCTTCAGGTTAAAAGTTGATGCCATAAGGTAAACCTTAGTTAGAAAATATCTATTTTTTTGCAGGTTGATTTTGGAAATTTTTTTTGCGTTAATACATCGCCTTATAAAATTATTATAATCTTATTACTTGTTTAGTAATATGTATGCTAGAAGCCCTAGAAATTATTACAGTTTGCAGACTTGAGGGGCTGGGCTTTTTCAGGATGAAATGCAAGATGGGAAGGGGTGGTTCTGTCACTTGTATTAAAATGAATGAACCTGACATCTGTTTTTACAAACCCTGAAATCCTCATGCCTGAGATACATATTAATGCAATTAAATCTCAGCTAAGATCCTAAAACATGTAAGCATGGTTTCTTTGGATGATTTTCAATGTAAATTTTAAAATAATGAGACTTGTAAATATCAACATATAAGTTCCTTGATATAGGTCTGTTAACGTTTTTCCTTCTTATGGCTGGTACCTATCAATATTTCTGTGGTTTATTTTAGAAATCTTTTTAATTGTATTTTTTATATTTTGGTTTAATAATTATTCCAATGCTCTTCTCATTATTCATGCTTTTGCAGCCCAGTAAAAGGACTTGTGCAACCACGTGTGACAAAGAGGCTTCAGACATGGGTTTTGATACTTCTGATATTTTGCTTAATGATGTATTTATAGAAAACCTTATGGAAATCTTATGAAAGCTGGCAAAAAAATAAAGAATAATGTAAACAAACTTTTTTTTTTAAACTGCACTTCTGAGTTATGGGTGTGTTTTTTCCCATGAGCAAATTTCTTTTTCAGTTCTGCGTTTCTGAATGTGCTCTGTAGGAAAGCCTTGCATTCCCTGATCAATGGCAAAGCAAGCAAGACAACTTGGTGATCCCATCTACAAATAACCTGATAGTAAGATGCCAATGTATTCTATTTGTTTTTCCAGTGCCAATAATTCCCAGTTACCTTTACAGCATCGAACACGAGAAAAATGCCACAGAAATCCAGACCACTAAGCCTAACCCACCCCCAGCAACGATGGACAATTTTCACAGCATCTTTTCCTACTACGACAATTCCACCATGGTCACTGGAAATGAATCTGGCGAGACCCAGCGCGGAGAGCTGCAGCCGACCCCGACAGAGCAGATGGTTGTGGGTGTGACCCCTGCCCCCTCTGACTGCCCCAAGGATGACAAGGAGCTGCTGAATGAGAACGTCCGAGTCGGTCTCTTGTTTGCTTCCAAAGCAACAGTGCAGCTGATGACCAACCCCTTCATAGGGCCTCTGACAAACAGGTATTTTCAGGATTTCGCACTGATGTTTTAGCCCAGATTACTATTTCAAACAGATTATTCTTAATTCTCTTTTTGGCCCTGGCTTACTGCCTTCTTGCTTTTTCTAGAGGAATATTTTAGTACATTGGGTGAACGCTTCTAGGCACGCCCTTTCCAATGTACTGCACATCAGCCATCAGTATCACACACTTTTCCTCCAGCTTCTGAGACCCAGGGTTTTTACAGAAACCTTTGCTGAGATGGTGTTGAAATATCTCCCCTATAGTTATAGGAGGCCAAAAGACTCTGCAGTGTAGTATTCACCAGGATTGTGAATTGTCAGTATTCCTGTGGCACCCACGTTAGGCAAAGATGATATTGGAACTGTAGGCAGGGTTCAGATCCCTTCCTGCTCTCCCTGAGAGGAGCAGCTCTTGGTGTGATGTGGTGGGTGATGGTTTGGAGTTGTCTGAGGTGAGAATCAGTGGGAAATTTGTGAAAAGTGAACAAATGTCCAACTTTGCTGATGCCATGTTCATCACCAGGTTCAGTGGGTCCCACATTCCCATCAGCACATGACTCTGCCCAGCCTTCTAATTGCTGCCTCTAAATTCATGGAAATACATGATGTCTTGAACCAAATACGTGTAAATGGGACTTTACAGAAAATCTATTTGAACCAGGGTAAAGCTTATAAAAACAGTTACCAATGACTTAAAGCCCCTCTTCAAATCCAAGTACTTGTGATGCTTACATGAAGATTAAAAATTATAAATAATGTCATTTAAATGTTTGACATTAATAATTAAGTTGATTTCATTGTTAGCATTTTGTGTAACTGCTCCCCGCAGAAGCAGCTTCAGTTCTCCCAAACAGACTGTGACCTCAATCCCTGCAGGAAAGAAACTCCAAACTGTATTTAGTCAGGTCACTGATCTGCATATTTCTGATGTAAGCTGTTTTCATAGAGAATTATTCCTTCCAGAAAATTATATGCAGCAGAAATTTGTACTTGTAGAACACTTTTGTTTAAGCAGTCAATGTCCATCAGAGGTGACAATACTTAAAACAACCAACATGCTCCAATGCCAGATATTTCAGATTTTGAGGCCACAACTACCTTGTTTAGGTTTTAAAGTGTATATATACATAAAATACAAAAAATATAAAAATATATAACTATAACTATAACTAAATATAAATAGTCTGAGTGTTTCCTTTCAGTCTAATAAAAAGTATCCAGCTGAGGGCTAAGCAGCATTTGGACTCACAGTGTTATGTATTCAAAACCTGTGTTTGATCTGTGGAACTGATCTAAACACAATAGACAGTTTCATTTCTGTCTCATTTCCCCTTATCACCAATACATATCACTGACACAGATATAAGTATGCCACCACAAAATTACTTTTGCACAAATATTGCTGCCAGCCGAGAAGGATTTTTCTTACCTGTATTGTTTAGTCAGGAAATCATAGCTCCTCTGTAGGTAAAGTACCATAACAACAAATAATGTTTTTATAATAGTTCTTTGGATGTGCTTCTAGTTTTTCCAAACTGCCTAAATTGTTGCCCTGTTGGTGTTTGCTCTTTTTGTGTTAGTGCCACCATTTCCTGCCAAAACAGGAGAAAGGTGTGTGGTCACAGCTCTGGGATGTGCGTGATGCATCCCTGGGTTTGGCAATGAGGCAGGAGATGTTCTTTTGGCATCTCCCTCTCCTGGCAGCACAGCAGTGTGAGCTTTAGTGCTGGGAGCTGAGTTTCCTCCTGGAAACTTCCTACAGGTTTTTGCCTCGGGCAGGGTGTGTGGCTGCAGGGCCAGGTTTGCTCACATGCCCGGTGAGTGTGAGAAGGAAAAACAAGGAGCATGTCATCCCATCATCCCACATGACAAACTCTTTCCTCATACAGCTGAAGTGAGTGCCTTAATGGAAAAGTGGCCCTAAATTAGATTTAGGGTTCACTGGTTTCATGCATTATTTGTATCATGGTACTGTTATCAGCCTTTCTTCTGAGAAATGTTTAATGGGAAATGTCAGTTAACACATTTATCAATTAACTCTAGAAACTATTGTAGATCCTCCCCCTCTTAAACTGACAATTTCTAATAACAATGTATATGATCAACTAAAATTTGTGATTGTATAAATCAAACAGAAAATATCTGGGTAATTGTTAGAAAGACCCTTACCACTGATAAGCTGTTTGGTTACTGTTAAGCTTTTTGCCTTTGTTGTTTCTACAAAATTCCAGCAAAATATCAAAGCTTAAGGAGAAATGCTTGCTTGTTTCAAGATCAGCGTGGACAGTTGGTTAAGATGCCCAGTAAGTTTCTTTTTCAAATGAGTAGCACACTGTGTACAGTGATATTTATTTTCCAATAGCTGTTCAAGAGTGATTTAGAATTTTAATCAAGTGCTGGTTTTCACCAGGCACTGGCTTTGAGTGCTCGAGTTTGTACAGCCAGCAACAGGATGTTGTACTCATATGAGTCTGTGCAAATAATCACTATTTTTTAGGTTTTCTGAAAGTATTGGAGATCTGTTTTCCCTTCCTTTAAAGTTACTGAAGATGTAGATTTTCAAAAGCAAATTTCAGAATCGATTTCATTCAAGGAGTATGTCCTGCAAGGAACATTTCTGATTTAAAGCCCAGCTCTTTTCACGCAACACCAGACACACCTGGCTCAGAGAGCGGGTTTGCAATTCCTGAAACAATACAAGTTCCCATGCCCTAACAAAGTTCTAGCAGAGCAAACACCAGTGATGGCTTTGCCATAGGAAGTCAGCAACACACTTCCCACCCTGGCACAGTTTCAGGGCAGAGCTGATAAGATTTTGTGGGTCAGAAGCACATTATGTTTTTCCTGGTGGTGAAATTTGTAAGACACTCTGCACAAAGCACAGCATTTGACACAGGGCTCTTTGTGAGGAGGATGCACTGGCAGTGGGGGGAGTGCAAGCTCTGCCTAAAGCTGTCCAGTGAAGAGAGTGGGCAGAAGGCTGCCCTTTATACCACACTGGGTATATTTTATCCAACTGCACTGGGACAGGAGCCCAGAGGAGCTGTGGCTGCCCCATCCCTGGAAGTGCCCAAGGATGGGGCTCTGAGCAACCTGATCCAGTGGAAGGTGTCCCTGCCCATGGCAGGGGGTTGGAAGAAGATGAGGTCTAAGCTCCCTTTCCCCCAAACCATTCTGTGATTCTCTGACTGACTCCACTGCTGTTTTCAAACTCTCACCAAGCTCTGTGCACCAGGCTGTGAGCCCAGCTGTGCCAGCCCCTCAACCACCAGAGCCAATCAATGCTGCTGCCTTCTTTTTTTCATCAGTCTGGAAAAATGTGTAGTTTTAGCCTTGTCCTTATTCATATCAGCCTCAAAAAACATTAAAAAATTAATAGCTATTTTCATTATCACCCTCATTTTGACACCATCCTGGCTACAGCTTTGAACTCCTTTGCATGAGAGAGCGAGTGAGCAGCTGGGACCACAATGTGTTCGTGCCCAAGACACACAAAAGAAGGAAGCCGAGGAATAAATAACATTTGTAACTACCTATTTACAGTTCAGCTCCTGTGTGAGCTTTCCTTTCAGGCTCTGGCAGGAGACTGAGGTGACCTGTTCTGCAGGCCACGCTGTCCCTCTGCCTTCCCTGTGCTCCAACATGGGACCACACGCCCTGGCTCTGCTGACCCTACGTATTCTTCTTTAACTCCACAAATATTAAATGGTTCCTTGGTTCAGAACCTCGAAGAACATGTTCTTGGCATAAATCCTCCCCAGTCTTCACTGCCAGTGAAGAAGAGAGCCAGAGTGCCAGGCAGGACAGAGCTAGCAAGGGGTGCTCACGGGGGTACCATGGAGCTGTGTAACAGCAGGGTTGGAATCAGTGGATTTGCAGCACTGTAATTGATAATTAGGGTCTAATAATCCACAGCTGCTCACCTGGTCAATGTAACCTTTATTGTGCTGATGCACAGAACCAATAATCTGTTGTCTTATTCTAGAGTAATCTTGTTAGTGGGTATAAATAATTTCCTGAGAGCCCTACAATCTGGAACCACAGTGACTGAGGTGGAGTTCATTTGGGCATTCTCCATCAGTGGCAGCCTTTCTTTTCCATGCTTCTAGGAGTGACTCAGACTTTTCCAGAGATCAGAAATACTTGTAATAAGCACTTTTAGCTGCAAGTAGCCTTGGTGAGAGATGTGCTGGACTCTGTTTCAGAATTGCTTGGAGGGTTTTGAAAGGAGTGCCCCAGAAAATTATATGCTTGGCCATAGTAACAAGAAAAAATAAGAGAGAAGGCAGGCTGTTATATCCTTTGGTATTGCATCCATGCAGAGGAACAAAATGCAGAGGTAATTGTGATGGAGGGTGCTATGTTATGGCTGAGATAAAACTGCATATTCACTGTCTACACATGGCAAGAACACGTATGGCCCAGGACCAAGGGACAGAATCTCTGAATTGCCTGTTGCAGGTGGTCCCTCTCCTTCTTATGACTATTTCTGTTGTATTGTGCACTTGTTCAGCACAACCTCCCAGTCTGTGCTCTCTAACGTCTCTAGAGCAGACCAGACCAGGGAATGCAGCTGCAGATTAGATATTTGTGGTAGCACAGCTGCCAACTAATTAGTGCTGCTGTTTCAGGAGGAGCTGGGTTTGCCAAGAGGCAGGGTTTGTTGAGATTGCCCAGGAAAGGACAAACTGCATATCTAAGTAAATGTCAGCTGGATTGTCTCCTGAGAAAGCCCAACCACGGCTTCTAGAGGTTCAGCAATCCCATACAGGGGCAGCACTCCAGAACTGTGCATCTCCACATTGTGGGGGATGCTCTGGGCAATGTTATCCTTTCAGATATTATAAGTATTTGTTTAACTCCCACCCTCTGCTGTGTGTCACTTTCCACCTTTGCTGTGGCCCTGTTTGTCCAACGAAAAGGAAGAATAATATCTGAAACTGCAAAAAATAAGAACAATGCTTGAACAGTATTACACTGAAGAAGTGACTTCCAAAACACTTCTTCCTAACTTCAACCACCACAAAGTTCCCAAGTGTAGGAAGCCTACTGGAAGAGTTGAAATCTCCTTTATTTAGTGTGATAGCACTGCTCATGAATGTTTATGGGAGATCTCACAGCTCATGTCTCTGATGTAATGATGGAAATGGGAATGTGGGAGTCAATTTGGATGGCATATCATTGCATTTCATGCAAATAACTGAGTATTATTTCAATGTACTTGCAACAGAAGCAAATTGCTGACTTACAGGCCCTGTGTTGAGTCTATGAATGCTTGATTTCTGTACTGAAAGCAGAATTCTCCCTCACAGTGTCCATCCTAGATACATCTGGGATGGCCTTGACAGACCCAACCAACCCTACTTTACTTTGCAGTGGGAAAAGGCATAAGGACGTTCATCTTCTGCATTCATGCCCCAGAAAAATCTGCTAATGCTCACCACCAGCAGTATCCAAACCTGCAGGGCTTTTATTCTTTTTTAAATTTTTTTTTAATTTTGTTTATTTTGTCTGTACTCCTGTACAGTACTTTCTTTAGTTGAAAAACTCAAAATCAAAGCAACTGTGATCAAACTCTCTGTGGCCTGTTCTACCTGGGCCCACTGGGAAGTGCTCACTTCAGCTCTGAGGCAGGTAAGAAGTTGGCAAGAAGCAATTTTTTATTTCCTCATGTATCTAGAAAAGGCAGTGGAGACCAGCATCCCATTGTGTAATACTTATGACACACACAGCAAGGGAAGCGCTGGCTTAGGAAAAATCATTCACTTTAAATAAAGCAGACAAAAAAAAGTATTGCTCTTTAATATATCATGTATGAAGATGCTGGGAGATTAAAGTTCTTATCCTAAGGCCACAGGGGAAGTTTGTGATAGGGATTTAATTTGCTTTGGTGACACCAGTTCAGGTAAGCAGCACATGAGCAACCTGTCTCTGCTGGATATTTAAAACACCCACTTAGAGATTTCAACTAGAAGAACATGGGCACCATGTTTTTATCATATTTATCATATTTTAATGCAGTGATGATTTAAGGCAGAACACCACATGAAAGCTCAATTTATTTCATTCACAAGAATAACACAAATAATGAACACTGAGCTCTGTACTTTAGGAAGTTTTCCATTTTCAAAGGTCCTTGATTGTATAAAAATATTAATACAAAAACAAAGCTCGGAATAATTATTTTGGTTTGCCTGTGTCATGACTACTGTCATTAAAAGGACCATTTTTGACCCTTCCATGATTTGATTGACCTGCTTTAGCCATTTAAATGCACAACACTGTCAAATCACTGGAAACTGAAATCCTTTGAAAGTACTCCTCTGAAAATCATGATCCATTGTTGAAGAATTTGGCCATTAAATAATGGCAAATACATTTGAGATGCACAATCCTACAAAAATGAAGCTGTGAGCAAAGTGTGCTGGATAGAATATGCACATTGTCTTCAGAGCTACATAGGTTTTGACTCTAGGGTAGATTTTTAATGGTGTGAAAAATAATATATTGTGATTTTAATTTTTTTTTTGTTGAATTTTCAGTTTTATCTGCTCAAAAAATGTATTTGTTTCCCAGCCAGGAAGTTCTTTATTTCCTGAAAATTTGGAAATACTTGCAGCAACCAGGCATTTCTACAGGCTGTTTAGAGTCCTAATGAAGAAATGGGCTGATGAAGAAAGCTTTGATCAGCTCTGTTTCTACTCCTAAACCCATGGAAAGCAAAAGTATTATTCTCAGGCTCTTTGGGACTCTTCCAGTGCTCCTGAGGCAAAACTCCCAGAAAAGCTGATGACAAATTTTTCCAGTAAAAAAGCCATTGGCTTGACTATGTCTCATTATAATCATTGTCTCATGAGGATGGAAACAGATGAGCATTGAAACACAACTGGGCTATTTCAAAGTTCAGCACACTCAGGGAAACCTTTCCTTGGCGTATCTTTGGCAACCTCCTAGAGGCCCAGAGGGGTTTTATTTGGAACAATTAAGGCAGGATGAGAACAGGGCAATCAGGGCAATCATGAGAAGGATTTCCTCCAGGGATTTCAGGTATAAAGTCTGCTGTGTCCGATAAAAATCAATTTGTAATGTGGACAAATATGGCCATGTGGTCCACAATAAATAGTTCAAGAAACTACAGGTCGGGTTTGTGTGGTGTGTGAACTCGTGTAAGACTAACTCAAAACCTCAGAAATGTGAATATTCATTTTGTTTTCCAGAATAGGCTACCAGATTCCGCTGTTTGCTGGCTTCTGCATCATGTTTGTTTCAACAATCAGTAAGTGCCCACATCTTATTTGGTCTGACCCAGGCACAACTTTTAAATAAATGGTCCATAATAATTATCACTAGGAATTCTTCTTGCTGATGTATGGGGACTAATTTCCAAGGAAAATTTAAGGGAGTCAGCTCCATGTTGATGGTGGTACTGATGAGTTTTGAACAAGTGCTCTCTTGGGTATCACAACTCTTCATCCCACCTCAGCAGATCTCTTCCTTTGCTGAATCTTTCAGGTTTTTCTGACCTGGAGCAGTGCTCAGGCACTTTACACAGGCATGGGAGAGCTGTCTTACAAGGCCCTGAACAAGTAGATATCATGGGGGTTTATCAGAAAGATTGTGAGGCTGCAGTGGCTCATGAGGAGAGGATGAGTCAACAGGATCACAGCGTTGCTAAACATCGCTGTGGGATGTGCAAACAGGAGCACAGCCTGCAAGTCAGCTGAGATAATTTGCCTGCTTTAATGGCATTGATAAGGCTTCAGCTGCTGTTTTATGTTTGGTTTTGGCCTGACATTTAAAGCTGTGGCCCAGGCAGAGTACAGAGAACATCAAGGCTCATTAGAAGCCTGTGAGGATCGGTGAAAGAGCCGTTTTTGCCTCAGAAGGAAGATGTAAGATGTATTGGAGCCTATGACAAAAAAAGAAGGGGACAAAGAGTTTTCCATGTCCACTGTAAATAAAAGAAAGAATGAGAGGTTTCCCAGAGGAGATGTGGATGCCCCATCCCTGGAAGTGCTCAAGACCAGGTTGGATGGGGCTTGGAGCAACCTCATCTAGTGGAAAGTGTCCCTGCCCATGGCAGGGGATTGAGCCAGGTGATCTTTAAGGTCTCTTCTAACCCAAAACATTCCATGGTTCTATGACCTTAAAACTGTATCATCAAGGGGACTGAAGTACTAGAGAGGATGATCTGGTCTTAAAGCCACTGACAACTCTGTGTTTTAGGAACACATTAGATAAACTCTGGTTGGGATGTGGATAAGAGTAGTGAGGCTAATTCATGGCAGAGCAGAGAACTGCTGAAATTCTTTTTTCCTTGATTTTTATTGAGTTTTATGTGTCCACACAGTAGGGATTTTTGTAAAACGTGGTGAAAAGCCCCAAGAGGCACAATCTCACAGGGCAGGTGGGAGGAGTGGACATGGATCCCATGATTAGTTGGTGGATAACACCTTCCTGCAGCTGTAACCTGCCCAGCAAAATTCCTTAGGTGGCCAACAGATGGGAGCTGAAAAAAAACCTTTATGAACTCACTCTAGATTTAATGACACTGACAACAACGTGGGCTCTACAGAGAAGTGGTTGAATTTCTGAGAAACTCCTATTTTGCAGTGTTGTGGGTGGGAAATTTAGCCAGGCTGAGTGCAGCATCCAGGGGCTCTGTCCCAAAAGTCAGGGAGTGGCTGAGGGTGAAGCCTGGGGTTAAATCTCTTGGGGAAAAGAAAGAGTGGCACATCCTCTGCTGCAGTTTCCCTGCTGTTGCAAGGAGAAGGAACTTGCTGGAGGTTTTGAGTGGGGGGATCTGGCTTCCCTGCTCCTTCAGCCAGCTGTGCTCCACACATCTGGCAGCAGCAGGGGAAAACCTCTCTCCACCCACTCATTATTGGAGGAAACATTGGTGAGTGGGTGTTACATCCTGCCTTCCCCATGTGCCTGGAGCTCCAAACTGGGCAGCCTTAAAAGAACCAGCATGGAGAGGTGAGGCTGGAAAGAAAATTCTTATTACTCCTCTTGTGTGCAGCTGAACCACAGCAGATGTAATCAAATCCTGAGTAATTAGTTAAAACTGCTTGGGCTCTTGCATTCGGTGTTACCTGGAGGCTTAGACACCTGAGAGCAATTCAACACTGACACATCTAAATGCAATAAGAGAAAATAATGCAGTTAGCATTGAAAGTGGCACAAGTCACTGTAAACACTTGACTGGACTGTAGAAAGTTTTTGTGATAGTTTCAAAAAATCAAACTTTTTAACCTAGTTAGAGTTAACCTAATTTTAAAAATTACCTGGGTTTTTTTTGTTGGTTTTTTTTTTTTCCCCTGCAGTGTTTGCCTTCTCTGGAAGCTATGCATTACTATTTATTGCCAGGTCCCTTCAAGGAGTGGGCTCCTCATGTTCTTCTGTGGCAGGTAAGAGAAGAGATGATAGAGAAAAATGCAGATCACTTTCAGTAATTTTTTTAAATTGAATTTTGTCAGCACATTCAATAATTAATACAAAAATATTCAATTGAATCAATTTATTTTTTTTTTCTCCCTATCTCTTTTATATGAAGTAGCTCAAAAGCAAATGTCTTTTAAGACTTCCTTGGTATTTGGGTTGCAGTAAGGTAGAGCACTAAATGAACTGCACTCTCCCTGGGATTTCTGCACCTGTGTCTTCAACATTTTTAATTCATTTTTAGCCATTTTAAAGGTCACTGGGAACTTATGTTGGTACTTATTACAGTTAGAACAGCAGCTCTGTCTGCTACAGAAATTTCTATTATAAAATATTGTTTTCTAGGGTTTACCATGCTGGCTGCCAGCTTGGGCTCAGTATTTCTGTACCATGTTTCCAAAAAAAGTGTCTCATTTTCAAATGAGTAGGTAAAACAGAGTATGGGTTTTCAGGACAAATTATTTCAGCATTCTTGAGGCTGAGGCTGGAGAAAATATGTTTTGTTCATGCTGAGTATTTCAATCTTGAAAAAAATTCCTGCAATGTCAGGAAACTGATGCCTGTTAAGGTTGCAAGTCAATCTTTCCCAAGGGAAGACATTCCAGAGTCAAAATCATTGTTCAGCTGTAACTCAGTCCCTGTGCAAGGGAACACCTTGAGCTACGGGCTCTTAGGTGAACACAATACTTTCTTTTTTTCTCAGCCAATGTAGACAAAAGAGCAGAAAAGGCCAAGGACCATCTAGCCCACCCCTTTCTGAAGGCAGGATCAAATTAGTATCTGTCATTCCTCATGCACACTTGACAGGCACGACCTCAGAAGCCTCCAGAACTGCCCTCAGCATCCAGCTTGGTGCTTAAGTACATTTACGGTCAGGAAGGTTTTTTCCTGATGTCTCATCTAAAGACTTTACTGCCATATGAACTTATTTCTGCTTCCCATCCTTCAGAGAACACAAAGAACAGTTTCCTTTCTTTATCTACCTGGCTCTCTTTCATATTGCAAGACTGTTATCACCACTCACAACAGTTTTATCCTCTGTGGTTTAAAGTAGGAAGACTTGCAGCTGTCCCTCACCGATGTTATTCTGAGCCCTTGCTCACCCTCGTTGCCATTCTGTGCATGGTCTCCAGGCACCCCCAGATTTCTCCCTGTGCTGCTCCAGAAGCAGACCCAGCTCTGGGAAGAAGCTCTGGCTCCTTACAGGGTCACCAGCAGTGAGATTCTCATCATGTATCTCACAGGCAAAGGAAGCTTTGTATACCATTGCTGCCAGTCATTTGCTGCCCTGCATTTGTGTGTGCAATCATCCCTATCTAGGGAGAACTTCGTGTTATTGTCTTTGCATTGCCCCCTCCTTCTTTTCTTCCAGATTATTTCCCCAAATCCCACATTCATGGTAAATTCTAATGCAGATCTCTAACAGCTCTCCAGCTGTTCATGCAAACAGTTGATGTCATCCACTCTTTTCACAGTAATCCACACAGGACCTCTGCTCTTTTGATGCACATCATGGATGGTATTTACTGAGTGATCAACCATGCAATGTATTGTTTTCCTTCTCTGTGTAGCTGTGGACCTTATTTACTGAGTCCTATGTAAATCTTGGTTTGAAAACAGAATTATTAATTTCTATAAGGACTCTTCTGCAGCAGTTACGTCTACAGTGTCTGAGTGCTCCACAAAAAGACAAGCAAATTAGGCTTCATGTTTCCTTTTATGAAATGAAGGTTCATAATCAAGAGCAGAAATAAGGCATGTGAAGATAAAGGTCAAAAGGATCCTTTAATTTTCTGATGCTGAACGTGAAATACTCATTTACAAAGCAATCAGCTCTGCATAATTTCTCATGCCCAGAGCTCTGTCCACAGTTGGAGCTAAGTGGACACCAGACCTTTGTGCACTCCAAGTATAAATAAATGATGGTGAATACTTGTCAAAAGCTTTGTTTCTGCTCATTGGAAAGCATCATCTAAAAGCTCTGTGACAAAGAGATGAAGAAAGGATCTAACAAATAAGGGCATCACTAAATTATCTGACTAATACTGCACAACAGAACATGGTCTTGGGGACCATGGACGTTGCCAGGGCCATTTTTGCTTGGAAGTTAGTTCTGTGGGGAAGGACTATATATATAGATATATCTCTGTGTGTGTATATGTATATACAAAAATACTTGGTCATTTCTGTATAATGTTTCGTAGGTGTGGCAAATGATGACCATAAACTGTGGCACACAGATGCTTAATTTTGTGCTGTGCTTTTTTCTTTTCTTTGTCTCCCTTTATTTTATTTTTGTTTCATTGTAGGGATGGGCTTACTTGCCACTGTTTATACGGATGATGAAGAGAGAGGCAATGCAATGGGAATTGCACTTGGAGGCCTGGCTATGGGAGTATTAGGTCAGTGAGTTGGAGGCTCTGCTGGCAAAAGAAACCATCCCAAAGCATGATCTTGGGACCTCTGAAAGCAGCAGAAGTATTTCCTTGGGTGTCATGGTATTGTGCAATCTCCAGACAGCATTCATGGTGCATGTGAGCAGCTTGTCCCGCAGCAGACATTCCCTATGTGGATACGCGTGTCAAGCAGTAATCTCTGAGATTTTTGGGGTTTGTTTACATTGCAGAATGTTTTGGGGAATGAACAATATGTTATTGCCATGATCAATAATCTTTGTGGGGATTTTCAGACTGGATTTTTGGTTGCTGTGTGCCAGTAGCAGAATGCCCAAGCACTCACAGGGGATTTGTTCAGAGTCAGAGTCTTCACAACTGTGTTCTTTCCTTTCCTTGGCAGTGGGACCGCCTTTTGGGAGTGTCATGTACGAGTTTGTGGGGAAGAGCTCTCCTTTCCTGGTGCTGGCAGCCCTGGCTCTGTTCGATGGAGGTCAGTAGGTACCCGGAGTCACCCTGAAGCACATCCCTCTCCTGCTGGCCATCCCCCTTCCTGGAGGAGTGTTACACCAATGATTTCTTTTCACAGCTGTTCAGTTACTTGTTCTGCAGCCCTCCAGAACACAGGCAGAAGTGAGTATTAAGGTAAAACACTGCAGGAATGGGTGTCACTTTGCCTTTCCTAATCCCAAGCTTTTGTTTCACAGAGTCAGAAGGGGACACCTTTACTGACACTTTTGAAGGACCCATATATCATTATTGCAGCAGGTACCAGACCTTTTTTTTCCTTCTTTAAACCAGCCATTGATGCCATCCCTGGTCTCTTGGCATGCTTTGGGCTGAGCTGCTTTAACAGTGTTGTCATTTGCCGGTTTACTTTATGTAAAGATCTAAGAATGTGTTGGTAATACAGAATGAATGTACCAGTAAAAGCAAAAAAAGGCAGAAAACTTGAAATAAATGTGAAGTAACTGAGAGGCCACTAATGACTTGCAGGTGCCTGCTGAGGCAATGAGATGTCGCCAGGAAATTTCTTGTGAGGCAAGTGCCTTGGCCAAGGCTTTCAGAGTGAGGGATTGCCAGCACATCACAGGCAGGCACAGGGAATAACATTGAACTTTGTTTCTGTTTGAAGAGGGAGTGAGTTTGGTCTCTTGAGCCTGAATTGTATTTCAGGAAAGGTCTGGGTGGAATGGTGAGTGGTGTTTGGTATTATATATATAATTTTTCTAATGAGCCTTTCTGTCTCAAGAGAGGCTTGTATTTTTGCATCGCACATTGTTGAATGTTTACTCTGAAGTCTGTAATTAAGCCTGGCCCTTTCTAATGTTGATAAAATACTTGGAAACAGATAAATATTTTCACAGTTCTGTTTCTTCATCCTAGCTTATTTGTCCAACAGAACAATTCTCCCAGGCATTTCTGAAAGTTTTCTGTTTCTTGCTGATCTTAGGGAATTATCATAACCTTAACTCTGTGGCTTGGTTGAGCTGTGACTTAAGTTATACAAACCCTTTTGCTTGAGAAATTCTTGGAGCATGAAAAAACCACTGAATAAGAGTATTTGAGGGAAAAGTATAGCAAAGACAGTACTTGTCATAAGAGATCAGATTTGCCATTCAGCTGATTCAGTAACTTCTCTTACAGCAGTTAAAGCATATAAAGTATGAGAAAGTCCCTCCCATGGATTATCAATGGGCTTAGGGGGAGAACCTGGGGACTCTGCCTCAAGGGACAGAGGCTGCCCAGGGCTTTGACAGCACAGGTGATGCTCATGTTCTCTCACCTCAGCCTTCTCTCCTTGCTTTATTTCCCTTGCAGACCAAATTTGGTTTTGTCAGAGCTGAATGCCAAATGCCCTGGTTAGAGTCAGAGGTGATGCTTCACAGGCTGTGCCATCAGTACCCATTGACCAGGCAGGAGAAATGTCACTGACATGTTTTGTCACTCTGGTGGAAGCTCAGGGAGTGAAACCAGTGACATTCTTGAATCCAAACCTCACTGACAGGGATTCCAGGAAAATCAGTGCTACTGCCTGACAAAGTTGCATGGACAGACAAGTTAATTTAAACTATCAGATTCAAAAACCAGAGCTGAGACAGGTATTGTGAGCACACAGGTCCTTGAGAAGGCGTGGGACAGCTTTTCATGGTGTCCTCGCTCTTTCACAGGAAAATGCCAGTGGTGTCTGTGGCACTCTGCCAAAAGCTGAGGGGGTTCTTGGCTGTGGAGATGAGATTCAGCTGGAAGGCTGCAGTTTCACACCTTCTGGCCAGCACAGGACATTTAATCTAATTCAAGGAAGAAAAGATGTAGGATTCATGCTCTCAACACATGGCACTTTAAAGAAAGGTCGGCTTCATGCAAGACTGGGGAAAGAAATAATTTATTTTCTTTTGAGGAAGCTTTGCTGAGGCAGCAGGCTCTTGGACTTTGCCCCAAGATTGCAGAATACCAGCTCAGGCTCTCACTTTTCTCTTGGGGCACATTCTGCAGATCTGAAGTACCTTTATCACCCTGAGTACTTTGGTAAGCTCTGGTGATGCTTCCTGGCCTAAAGAGAAGTAGGTGCCACAACTGTGTGCAAGCTAACCTGTTTCTCCTTTCTTTGTGGGGTTTGCTCAGAATAGAATAAATCCTTTGCTATTTAAGCTGTCTCAGTTAGAATGGTCCTGCTTCCACTTTGTGCAGCCTGAAATGTTTTGTCCAGCATCAAGGAAGCTGTTTGAGCATGGCTGATTTTGGCTTGGAAGAGCCCCAAGGTTTTTAACTGGGGCTCCTTACAGACCCTCTCTGGGAGCTTGCAGCAGAGTGGAAAGGTTGGCTTTTGTCTTTAGGGTAAAGCAGTGCTGAACTGCTGCTCCTTGCCCAGGGAGGGGAGTGAGCCAGCTAGCCAGCAAGTTCATTTTAGGAATTGTGGATACACTGTCTAATGTATTCTGACAGGTTTGAGCAAAGAATGACATCAGTGCTCATTTGGTTTTGAACCTTATGATGAGGAGCTCCTTGTGAGAGAAATAATGTTTCTCTGACCTCTGAAAAATTCAGCTTTTTTAAAAAAAAAAAAGAGAAAAAAAATTTATAGTAAATGACTGGAAGAGTCCAGAATATTTTCCTGAAATACAGTGGCTGTGAGTATTAGGAAGAAAGATGGGAACACAACTTGAGGCTGTCACTTCCAGCAGTGACTTCCAAAAGCCATTTTGTAAGGGATTAGCATAGGGGACATGTCCTGTTGCCCTGCATTAAGCTTTGAGTGCCTGAGGGTCTTTTGAGTAAGCGTGAAAGGCATCTTGAATGCAAAGAAATACCGTGGGCTTTCATAATCCCTCCACTAAAGCTGAAGTGCACTGCTGAGGAGAGATGAACACGACACAAACCCACTGGAGCCTGGCACTGCAGGCAGTGGCGTGGGGCAGAGCTGAGCTGGCAGGCAAGACTGAATCAGCACTTCCACCACTTGATATCCTTTGTGTTGGGTTATTAAAGGTCCAGGGATTCAAAAGAGATTGGTAAGCATTTGAAATTCATAGGGCTGTGCAAGCTCAAAGCCGTGTTTGCTGCACAGGCTGGCTGACTTGTAGGAGCTTGAGAGAGAAAATTCCCATTTGTGGGGAACAGACCTCCCTGTGGCTGTATCTTGGTATTTTTAGGATCAAGACCTCCCCATCCTGTCATGTGATGTAGGCATGATCTCTCAGATGACAGAGGGTCAGAGCCTGAGCCTCTTACACAACAGGGCTCTGGTATTGCCCCAGGAGACCAGGTGAAGACCAAGTGATTGTAGTTTTAGCTAATCATTTGTACAACAGACCTCATGAACTTTCCAAATGTCATCAAGCTCACTGCAAACTTTCACATTATGAAATAGCTTAACCTTTATTGTAGAACTTCTAGGAGAATAGAAACATATAAAAAGTTAGCATTCAGTGATATTACACTGTGTTCTATTTAATGTTAATCACCTTCTGACACATGACAAATAGGGCTGTAAGAAGTGCAAGATTTTATGTAAAAGCATCCATTTTTGCATGGTGTTTTGTTGATAATATAAAGAAATAATTGCTACTATTTTTTTCCCCTCCCCTTCTTTCTTTAAGGATCAATCTGTTTTGCAAACATGGCTATTGCTATGCTTGAACCGGCTTTACCCATCTGGATGATGGAGACCATGTGCTCAAAAAAATGGCAGCTTGGTAAAGTACAGTATATTGTTTGCATCTCTATATTTTGTCTATTGATTCCCTGAGTTCTGGTCCTGTTAAAGATTATTTGTTTTGGGGTTGTTTGTTTGTTTGTTTTTTTTATAATCTGTAAAGTGCCAGTGTTAAACCAGCAGAGTTACAAACACTGGTATGTAAAAAAAATACAGTGGGGTGATGTTATTGCAATAGAGGCTCCTGTAATGGGCTGCACTCACATTTCAAGGAAAAATAGTTGCAGGCAGCCTCAGGACTGGGGTTGATGCAGCTCCACTGGGAATCCCAGCACTGCTTTGGCAGTGAATGTTGGCCAGGGCAGCTGCAAGGTGCGGGTTGAGCTACAGAGCCAGCCTTGCAGAGCAAAGCCAGTTGTTTGGTTTTTCCCTGTAGGGAATCCCTCCTCAGCTCCTAGTTTGAATTGCCCTGAGCAGGCAGGCACAGAGATCTGCAGCAGGAGCCAGGCACGTTCATGGCAGCACCCCCTCCTTCCAGGCCACTCCTGGTGATGTGGAAGAAAGATGGAATTGTGCTTAAAATGGCCACGGGGACATGAGGAGCACTTTCCCTTGGAATTGAAATATTTGGCATCCTTTAGTGGCTGCTTAATCACCTCTGTCAACAGAAAGCAGCGGGGAGCCCCACCTTGGACCTCGTTATGACTTTTAGGAGGGACACAGCCTTGGGAAACCGAGGCCACAGGTGAACATGGATCGTGCCTCATGTGTCCATTGGCATCCAGGGGAAATCTGGGGCAGTTACTTCTTCTTTGAGGTGAACAAGAGCAGGAAAAAACACCAGAAAGTGGATTAAGTTCTAGTGAGTGACAAACCATGTGTGAGGTTGATGTGAATCTTCTTAAGTGGAGGATCCCCAGCCTTCATCTATCTCTGATTGATTTCATGAAGTGTTCTGGAAGGTATTTTTTAATATCAGTGTATAGCATGAAGGAAAAAGAAAAATCCTTCAGGAAAATGATGTTCAGCTGATATCCCTGATCTGTGTTAATGTAGGTGTCCCTACACCCTAGAGAAAGCACAAATTCTAATTAAAGGAGTTGATAACTAGAGTGGCCACAGATGCAGCTGTTCATGTACTGCTGAACCTGGCAATAACTGCTAGCCTGTAGTACAGCAGAATGAACATGCAGACTTGGGTATTTTGAACCTCAAAAAAGAAAATAAATACTGCCTATCTACTTCCCTCACAGTTTCATACTACTGGTGCAATGGAAATGAGATTTACAGAACTCTTAATAGAACAGAGGTTAATAGAAGGAAAATATCAATTTTAAATTAAGACTAATTTAACCCCTTAATGGTACAAGTAATTGACTCCATTTCACTTTGTCTGATTTGACAGCATTAATTAAAATTTTTAAGCCTCTTAAATTGTAAATTGAACTTCAGTGTTTTAAGCAAATTGTTATCTTATGCAATTGGAAATCCAGCTGTTTGAAGCCTGATCTGAAGGAGGTATAAAGAACCTTGATTTGACCAATGAATATTGCTATGCCTAAAGTCTATTTAGAAAACTATTGTTCTGCCTCAGTGTATCACAGTTTACAGACCAACCTGTGCAAGTCTTCTTTAACAAGCCTTTGCAGTATTATTTCACTTTTACAGCTGTCAAGGTCTGCTCTGTGAGACTGTTTGGTATAACCAGATAGCTCCAAGCACTACTGAAGTAGCTGTGGTTACACAGGCTAAAATTAAACCTTTCCCCAGCGCCACCACTGTAACCCACAAGGTTTTTAATCACAGGATATTGCTGTGCTAACAATTACCTCTTGATTTTTTTCTTATGAATGTATCAGAGAGATGGGAAGGAAGATGGATAGGCAGGAAATGAGAAAACCTGTGCTGCCCTGGAGAAAGATGAGGAGCATATACACATGAAGGAAGTGGTTGGACTGTGTACCCTGATGCCAAGGCTGCTTTCTAAATCTCTGGCTGGGTCCTGTCCTGGGACTTGTGTGTAAGGAGAGGATGAATACTCCTTTACAGACTGTAATAACTGGCTTTTAAACCAGAGATATCACCAGACAACAGCATCTACTCCAGATACAGCCTCTGCTGTGGCAACTTCAGGGAGAGAAAAACACTGCTGGTGCCAACAGTGTGCTCTTCCAAGTGGAGGTGGGAAATGAGAGACACAGAATTTACTCAGGTGTCCTCATCTGCAAACTATTACAGTTTTTAAAATTTTATTTTATTTAAACCAATATGTGTTTTTCTTTAAAAAAATACTAAAAATATGTTGGCTTAATAGCTTTGGTACAATTTTAAAGGTTTTTTCTACCCCTACATTATGGATACATGCTTGACTTCAGTCTCTGCTTTGACCAAGGGCCACATCATGGCACTACAGACATGCCTGTAACAGGAAGATTTGGGGCATGCCCAGGCTTAGAGGGGGACTGTCACTTGCAAAGCCACAGCAGCCCTGCTGTCCCTCCTGCAGGGACCCCTGAGCACCCTGGGCTGGCTGCATGTGCTCAGCATATGCTCCAGAGGCCCTGCAACTGCAGGAGAGTTCTCTCCTTCACCCATCCCAAAGCTTCTTGTAGGCAGATATAAACCTGTTGCTCTTTGTTGTTCTGTCCCCTCTCCCAGACAGTTCTTGTGTCTAATGCTGAAAAAACTCTTTTCAAAGGCATCACGTTGCTCCTGCATTTCACAGATGATGTCCTTAGATTTCATGGGAAGGCTGCAACAAACCGGATATTTGATTCTTTGGGTTCTATTAGATGTGCCCAGATCAAAATTGCAGTGTCTGGGATTTATTAGTTTCTTCTAACACTTCACTAAAATCCTTGCTGATAAAACATCTCATTCATATTTTTCAGGCGTTGCTTTTCTTCCAGCCAGCGTCTCTTATCTCATTGGGACGAATCTTTTTGGGATACTTGCGCACAAAATTGGAAGGTATGCTTAATTTAAAATACTAATCATCTTCCAGTTTCCTTGTGTATCGTTTCCAGTGTTTCCCAGGGCAGTTTACTGATAGTGGAAATTATTAAAGCTTGTTCTATAGGAGCAGAATTGCTTTTTTTTTGAACACATTGCTACTTTTGCTGTTTAACTCAGCGCTTCAGACATGGCTTTGGAACATTCAGGATCAGCTCTAATATCTCATTATCACCCATCTCTGAGTGATGTCTCTTCTTTGATAGGTGGCTTTGTGCTTTGCTCGGGATGCTAATCGTGGGAATAAGTATTTTATGTGTAAGTAGACAATCATGCATCTTTTAAATCACGTGAATGTTTGTGTGCTCATCTTCAAATACGCGCTTTTCCCATGTGACTTTTATGACACTCTATTAAACAATGTGTGGTTAATAGGTTCCAGATCAGAGTTTTGAGTGCTTTCCAATTTCAGTGCTTCAATTATTTTTAGGACTGATGACTCCGAGAGGAGCGTGCTCCTCTGTTGAGCCGTCACTCAGCAGTTTATAATAGTAAGTGTGTCAGTGGTTTAATGGCACAGTTGTCAGAAATGACAGCTCAGAACAAGGATCAAGCTCTCAGGTCTGTACAAAGTGGGCCATAACTACTTGGAGAATTCATCTCAGAAAAAGAAACTTGCCTCATTAGCACATGCAGCATGATGTAATTAACTGCCTGAAATTTTCTTTATAGGTACCATTTGCTAAAAACATTTATGGGCTCATAGCACCAACGTTTGGGGTTGGATTTGCCATAGGTAAGAAAATTTGCAATGAGTTCTTACAATCTGTTGTTTCTGTAAAAATGGTTTGATATGAAATTACACAGAAAATCAGTTTTGTTGCCATTCTGGTCTAACGGAGGTGAAGCCTGAGCTGTGGCCCAAACTGGCAGGCAGAGCAAGAAGGATTAAGGGACGGGGAGTTTGAACCAGGCTGCTTTAGACCAGCTGGGCTCCCAAGCCTGTCCAGTGCCCCAAATCCATAGTCCTTCCTGTACTGGAAAAAGGATTTATATAGACATTTCCACAGGAAAAATAATAATAAAAAAAGGCTTAAATTTTTTGTACATGAAGAGGAATTCCCAAGCTCATGCACATGTACTCTTCAGGGAACATGTGTGAACTTTCTGGGCCATGCAGGCAGGCTGCAGTGGGGATCTTTTGCTTTTCAGTGCTTGGCTGCTCAGCAAATGTTCTGGGGCATCTTCACATGAGGGATGTGTAGTGGGGAAAGAAGCTACAGGCACGAATTCAGATCCCAAGTACCTCAGCTGTTTTGTGAGCTGTCTGTGCTGTTTCTTGCCAGGAATGAGGGTGTGTACCAAAAGACATGATAAAAACACCGTCAGTAGTTTTGTTTGACTGGGGGCTAATGCTGTCCTGCAGGCCTTCAGTCAGGGTAAGCTCCCACCAGGTAACTTTCCCCTAATGACTTGGCAGGTGATGTGAGGTGGGAGCTTTGCACAGATGGTTGGTGGGAAGTGTGGACATACCCTAAGCTCACGTCTCCTGTGACACATGTACACATGCCCACACCTGGCCCCAGACACAGCAAAGACCATAAAAAGCAAAGCCAATGCAGACTATTTTTTCCACAAATCTTTCCCTTAGTTATGAACAAGCACCCTTTTCGCTGCTTTCACATCCCTTCTCAGCATGTAGTTCACCAAGACGTTAAAAGAAGGGGAAGAAAAAGGCAGCATTTTCCTGGGATGTGTTTTGCAGGGATGGTGGACTCCTCCATGATGCCAATCATGGGCTACCTGGTGGATCTGCGCCACGTGTCAGTCTATGGCAGCGTGTACGCCATAGCCGACGTTGCCTTCTGCATGGGTTTTGCCATAGGTAAGTCCAGCCTTTCCCTGCCTGGAAAGCAGAGTTAAGAAAAGGGGAATCTGCTACAATGCCAGGTGTGATTGCCAGGGGTACTTGCAGATTTTATGGGAAGAGGTTCTTGTTTTCTGCAAGAAATCAGAGCAGGGGGAATTGTGTTTGGCTTCTGTTCCTCTCCTCTGCAGCAATGTTGTGCTCACTTCATGAGCTGTAAGAGGCTTGAAGGTGTCTGAACACAAAAAATGGGATATTCTGAGGAAAGAGGCCTTGGAACATTTAGAACTAACACCACAGCTGTGTTCCAAAGGTCTGTGAAGGGAATAACTCCCCACTGACCCCCTGCTTCCTTGAGAGCATGACACAGATGCCCTTAGGAACATCTCTAATCTCCTCAAGGAATGTGGGGTATGGAGCCAGGAAAGTTCTATGATATAATTACAAACATGTCTTTACATTCCTCAAGTCCATTTTTAAGATGGGGGGTTTGTATACAAAATTACTGTTGTTTAAAGTGACTGCTGCAAACTTTGTGTCTGAGCAATCTCCAGAAAAGGGTTTTTATCTGTACAAGGTCCCTCTGCTGGTGGTGCCATTGCCAAGGCCATTGGATTCCCATGGCTCATGACAATTATAGGAATTGTGGATATCCTCTTTGCTCCCCTGTGCTTTTTCCTTCGAAGTCCACCTGCCAAAGAGGAGAAAATGGTAAGTGTAACTTGCTTTTGTTTTGTTTTTTGCTTTTTAATTTATTTTTTGGGGGGGAGGGTGGGTTTAGTGAAACAAATGATAGCTTACATTTGCATCTTTGCCTCTAACTTCCTCAAAACAGGAGCAGCACAGTGTGTTTCACCCTCAGGGATTAACTTTGGAATGAACTCCCCCTTCTTTTTATGTCCAAGATACATAAAGGCAAACCCTTTATTAGATAGATGTTACAAAGTCACGGATTTGATTTTTACGGGACAGGGTCCTGCAGACATTCCTCTGCAGCAGCATACGCTGTGGTGGAGTCAGCATAGAACTCACTTCTCTTTTCCTTGAAGAGCCAGAACTCTATTGGCCAATTGACCAAATCATTCCTTGGTGTGCCTCAACCTGCTTTTTCCCATGGTCCTCTAGAGTCTATTTTCAATCATCTTTTTTTCCTCCTTCTCCTTCCTTCATACAGTTCACCAGTCCCTACAAACTAGTGGCTTCTCTTGTCCAATCTGTGCCACAGGGCTTCTCTTTTAATATAAATTTGCCAAAGACTTAATGCTCCAAACACTCAGAGCTCCCCAGCCACTGTAGGGTGTGTAAGAACAGTGTCACCACCTGGAAGTTTAGCTCACCCAGCACTCCATCCTTGCTCTTCCTGAAAAAGGCTGATCTGTGCCCAAAATGTAGTTGCTGGTTGTTTATTTGGGTGAAAAGAAACTAATTTTGCATGGTCGTGGTCTTATTCTGCAGTGGAACATCTCTGCAAGGTAAGGACAGCACCTGCTGCTTGTGCTGCTCACTTTGTACCGGCACAAGGTGGAAAATTGAATCTTGCTGAAATGATGGTGCGTGTGAGGCCAGAGACCTTCTGTTCTGCTCCTATTTGGACTGCAGAATCCCAGAGATCCCAGTTAATCCCTTGTCATGACCTTTGCTGACTGCACTTGGTTTAGTTTGCTTTGGTTTTCTTACATTAAATAAGGCTGAGGAACAGAAAGGGAAAAAATAAAATCAGCTGTTGTTTGCTGGCAATATGAAATTTATCACGAACTTCCATGGCCCCCACAGTTTCACTTGTAACATCACAGCCCCTGAAGGGACAGGATCTTTCCCCGTGGCTCCAACACCTTCCAGCATCTGCCACCTCTAATATACCTTGAAATGCAAAATAGCTCCTGTTCCCAAAGCGGCTCATGGCCCTAAAATGATGTGACAATTCTTTTAGGTTGGAGGAGAGTCAAAAGGAGGGTCCCAAAATCGTGGTCTTTGCATGTTATTAACCCCTACATTTAATTACAGTCAGCATGAAGGACACTACACAGCTGTTCCTTGGAACAGCTTGGGACTTGGAACTCCTTGGGAAATTTCAACCCAGAAAATTTAGTATTTTATCTGGCCCTTACCATGATTACCACTTTTAGCTTGGCATAGGTGCCAAGGCACAGTAGTGAGACCACCACTCTTGGCCTTATCCTCAGTTATGCTGTTCTGGCTCTCCATGGAAAAGGGGGACAAAAGCAGGAAAAGAGAATTGGCTGGAAGCAGTAGGACTCCTCTTGGCTATTTGTCCAGGTTTTAATGGATGGAAATTAATTAGGGGGTGGGTAAACTACTGTATCTGGGGAGCAGGTAGAGGTATTTCAATAATACCTGGGCTGAATTACTGGAAATAGAAGTTTTCCAGATGCCTTTAGCACCAAAATCCCCCCTCACACAGACCTGTGGACTCGATTTCCCCTAACTAAAATCAGTCTGGGCTCTGCCTCGGGGGAGGAGAGGTGAATCCCTGAGTGGTACATGCAGCATGCTGGCTGTGGTGGAACTGCCCCAGCCTCAGCTGGATGTGAAGCAGAAATACTCACACTCTGTTCTCTTCCAGGCAATACTCATGGACCACAACTGTCCCGTGAAAACAAAAATGTACACCCAGAACAACATCCAATCCTACCCCATAGGTGAAGAAGAGGAGGAGTATGAAAGTGATGAATAACAGAAAAGCCATATATTTAGGTGTACAAAATGCTGTGGTTCATGTGAAACATCTCATCCAGAAATAGGTTTTAGTTGTACTGTAAATTTAATAGTGAAATGGTCAAAAAAAACCAAAGGTATATTATTTATTGCCCGTGACTATAAAGCAGACTGCAAACCGCCTTACAGGGGGGAAAGAGCTTTTATAGACCATTTGTACAGTGTTACTCTTTGTGTATTTAATTTGAGTATTAGACTCTTTTTTTATTAAATGTGTAGTAAAAATCTGTATAAAATGTGAATTTTAACTATTTGGTTTTTAAAATCACCTCCTTGACAGTATTTCATACTTTATTTGGAGTTATAGGTTACTGTCAAACTTAAAGTCTTTCTTATTTAATTGGAAACTTAAAAAAGCAACCCTCAAAGAAAACCTATCCAGTTTGCATCCTTTTAAGTGCATTGAGAGGAGTTGGAACTCGGAGTACGGACAGCACTATCACTTTTTTCATCAGCTTCAGGTCGTAATATATCTAAAAAACTAAAAAAGAGGCACAACTTCTCTGCCAGTTTAAATAGTGAGTTCTCCCTGAACCAGCAATGTTGAGGAAAACATGGTTGCTAAACAGATGAGTGTATTACTATTATTGGTATTTAACAAAGTTTTAATCAAGCAGTTGTGCAATATGAAGCCCCCCAAACTCACACCACCAGGTAAACAAGTCGGTATGAACGTGCGCTGTTCCTTTCCCTTAGCCGGGAATGTAACAGCATCAGGATACTTTTTATATTTCTCTTTTGCATATTTCACCATATTTCAACTTTATTTTAGCTGCATCTACAGTGAGTGGTTAGGAAAAGCTGCAGTATTACAATATTTAGTCGCAGCATGTACTGAAAGTGAGCTGTGAACTGGAACAGTTCAACTGACTCTTTTACATGCATTTATATATAAACCTAAAAATTCAATGTACATTTATTTTGTTAAATGAGTTCAAATATACTCTTTGCTTAAAAAAATGGAAGCAAAGCCAGTTTGTTGCCACTCTCTTAACATTTGGGGACACAGTCCAATACAGGTGAAGTATTGTATTAGGCAGCCCCTGCCTGCATTTAGAAAAAACAAGACTTGGAAAACAAAGCATTTTAAAAAACAATCCCAATGTCCTTCTCAGCCATGGTGTATCATTTAATTTGTAAAATGCAAAATCTTTATGTGCCTTCTCTCATGTAATTGCAGATGTTTTATGTACTACAGCATAAATACTATGTTTACATATAGTTTTGTAAAGCGTATATACTATGGTCAAAAAATATGAAAAATATAATGGATCAAACTTCAAGTATTGCTCTGTCAATAATTATGCATTCAGAACACATCAAAATAAAGTTATCTGACAGAAGTTCATGATCTATTGTAATAAAGTGAGAAAAGAAAAAGGAATGACCCCCCAGCCCCATGATTCGCCTGCAGTGTGCGTTACCAGTGTGGGGGAAGCGCTTCTCAGAGCTCCTTCAGACACCAAGATTCCATCCTGTGATGAATTCTTCACCAAGTAATAATTGTGCAGATCAGTGGCTGTTTATATTAGGCTCAGATTTTACTGTGATTTGCACACTTGGAACTTTGCCCCAAGAGCTGTTATTCTACTCCAATGAAGTCTTTTGGTCAACATCAAATTGTTAATCTGATCAAATTTGGGACTGAAATACCAATGCAAGAATTCTAAATTATTACAGGATGTGTTCATCTTTTTGCCAGCTGATCAACAGCGTATTTCTTGAACTCACAAGTATATAATTCAAACTTAGCAACTCACTTTTTTTTTTTTTTTTTTTTTTAAGCACTGAAAGGCTTTCTTCATGGCTTTGTTCTGTATTTTTGAGCACATCAAAACTAAGGAGGAGTTTGCATTAATCTGCAACATGAGTATGAGGAGGAGACCCAAGGAGCGATTAATGGATCACATTCCTCTGCTGCAGCTGGAGCCAGGTTTCTGCTGGGCCTTAGGGAGCAGCATCCTCTCATGATTTGCCGAGCAGATCAGTGCAGTGCAGCGGCTCCCCTGCTATTGCTCCACTCCTGCTCCACCAGAAGAAGATGATTAATTAAAATCCACACAGTCACTCTCATGTTTGGAATCTCTGGGCCACCTTTCCCCCCACTCCCAAATAAAAACTTAGCAGTTGTTTTGGATATTTTGAGTAATGAGTAACCAAACCTTTTTTGGTGACAGGACAAAATTTTACTCAGAAAATACACAAAAATCCTCCTTCTGTTCTGGAAATTATGTAGATTTTTACTATTTTGTATATTTGGATCTGTGTCAATTCAAGTGTGATAGACACACTTTATTCATTCACTCCCACTACTTATTCCTCTGCAGCTGTAAACTTCCACAGATGATTTATTTCAAATTTCTCAGCAATCAATTCAGTTATCAGTAGTTTTATATAATGCAATATGTATTTTTCCCCTGAAGATCCTTCCTGTAAGTGGTGGCTTTAGATAAGCTACTGCAATAGAAGTGTTTAAAAAACATTGACACAATACAAGAAAGTTGATAATTTAGCAAAACTATTTTATTAAAGCTTATTCTCATGATAAAATAATAGCCAACAAAATCATATTAGGCAGGTCTTCTGCAAATGTGTGTAGCTGCCACCTATTCAGATATCATTAAGTCAAGATATTCTTGTTTTCTGTGGTATTCTTTATTTTCAGCTATTTACAGTCAAGCATGAAGCAAAGATTACATCAGGAATGTAGTATTACAATTTCCCCCTCGAGATTCACTGCTTATTGTAAATAATGCCAGATAGGAATTTATGTTTTCCTTCTTATCACTAAAATACAACTATTTTGCCCTTTTTCCATTCGGTATATTTAAAAATATTGCACTACATTTAATTAACCTCTTACAATCATCATCATTAGCAACACTATGTGAGGAAAACGATATCCAGCTTTTCTTGCCCACTGTGTTACACGAGTCAATTTAAAACCATGAAAGTGTTTTTGAAATCAGTATTTGCATTGTTTTCACAGCTCCTTCATGTGCACCAGGGCTTAAATGAAGCACTTGGATATATTTGAAAACCTCTGTAGTAGTCTGTAAGAGCAAACACTGATGGGACTGAATGCAGATCACCACCAATGGTAAGCCGCTGAGAAAATGGAGTGGGGAAGTCTTAATATGCATCTCAAGCAAGTACAGGTTAAATACCTTTTAGACAAGAAGGGAAGCTAATTTTGTGCGATTATTTGCTGAAGCTTAATTTCAGAAGTGTGTCACATGCCTGTTTTAGCATGGATAGTGTTTTCCATACATCAACTAAGTAGTATCAACTGCCCAGAACTCACAAAAAAGTGCAAGTAGTCGCATGACTGGCAGTAACCATTTTGTTTAGAAGCATAAGCACGCTGTTCCATGGTGAAAACCACTGCTTCTTAATTTTGCCCATCACAAACTAAACCAAGAAGCAAATTTAAAGGAGAGGTACATTATAGATTACCTCAAGAACTAAAGGAGTTATTTTACCATCTCAAACTCCACTCCCACGAAGGCTTTTTTTTTTTTCTACTACCTGCAATACCAGTGATAATGATACAAGTACCTAGCACAGTACCTAAAATAAAGATGATATTTTATACAAAATTTCTAAACACAGAAGATGAAACAAAGACGTGTCTACAGGAAATAAATAAGAACAATGGCCTTAGCCAGGTGATGCTAAGATCCACGATTTACACATAGCACAAGACCAGACAGTTCTTTTCAAAAGCAGCTGGCTGAATTTCTTCCTCATCTCTACTGGACTCACAAATTAACTCAAATAAAACATGTTATATACACTATAGGACATTTTGCTGACAAAGGTGATCCTTCTGCTCAGACTCTATCTTCTGTCTGAGAAGCTGAATGCAACTTACCACTTTAAGATTACTCAAAAGTGTTGAGAGAACATTAGTTACTTTGTATTTTGCACCTTAAGCTTTCCAAAATGATAGTCTGCAGCAAAATATTAATTTCTTTATACTACTTACACCATCATTACATGCTTTTTCACAGAAGGCAATGAAACCTCCAACTCTTGTGAAGAACAACTTTCCTTTATCAGGCTAGCAGATAATACAACATCACAAACATATGATTTTGTTCTGGAAGGCAATGAGCCTCTTACCTTCAAAATATTCCCAATTAAAGTATTATGAGATACCAGTTTATACTTTGATATCTAACAATAGTCCAAAGTTCTAAGGAGGATTTTTAGTTTTTAGCATAGCATTACTACATTTTGTGTTAAATACAAACTACAAAAAGTTCTTGTATTTAACAAAAACATGGAAAACAAATGATATGCAATGGTAACTTCAGTAAGTATTAATAACAGACAAAATTAAAGACCTTTTGTTTGCTTTCATGATATGTTTGGCAAAAGATACACAACTACCTAGAAGACATACAATAAAACTGATCAACACTTAAAAGCCTGGCCCCTCGGTGACTTCTGTGTCAGTCATCAGCTTAGGCATGCAACAAGCTTATAATGTTTTCATCATACAATGGAAATGAAACATTTTGAAAACCCTGCCTGTTTACCATTGAAAACACTACCAAAAAAAACCCAAAAAACAAATAACAACAAAAAAAAAAAACCCCAAAAGATACAGAGAGGGGAAGTGGGGGCAAGTAACACATTAAAGGAAACCACACACATTGATATGAAATGGTAAGATTACATAATTAGAAAAAATAAAAATAAGTTATTAAAAATAAATTTCCAATATAAACCCCAAAGTGTAGTTTTAACCAGCTGGTTTAACAAAATGATGATGCTGTAGCTGGAGAAGAACCACTATTAGCAATTAACTGTGGAGAAGCAGGACACGCACATTATACCAGTGTTTTCATTTAATTTGTGTGTGTTTGGAGTTAAGTGCAAAGTATTCTTTTAGTCCATTCCTTCAAAGACTAAATATGTAAATATCAGTCTACTGATTGAGGTGGATCAGCTGGTTCTTCTGATATGATGTTCAATGTTGGAGCCTCTGTCAGACTGCCATCTTCGCTATCAACTTCTTCTGCTATACTGGATTCCTCAGAATCTTTAGTCACTTTTTTGGATTGCTTCTCTAAGAACAAGGTCTCCAGGGACTCTATATCCTCAATGCCTGCCTTGTAGTGGATCATCAGCAGCGTGAGGGCCTGCAGTCTCTCACCCGACTTAGCCAGCGCAGCAGAAATAAGGGCTTTTTTCCTCGGGTCACTTGTCTCTTTTGCTTCTTTAACGAGCGAATTATTGTTTTCCAGCTCTTGGTCTATTTCATTCTGCAGCTTTTCCAACATAAACTCCAACTTGTGAAAACGCTCCTCTGTGGGTAAACTTCTGTAGAGATCCCGCCCGATTTCTTTAACAGCAATGAAGACACTGTCGTCGAGGCCCCCCTCCTTGCGGACCAGCTTGATGCCGGTGCCCACGGCGCGCTTGGAGGGGCTGCTGGGCCCGCTGAGCTCGGTGTCGCTGCTCTCGTTGTCAGACGTGTTCGGGGTGTGCTTTGGCGAAGGCTCGGCCACGTCCGGCCCCTGCTCGGCCAGGCGGCTTTTGGGCACCTGCCGGAGGTTCAGCAGGCGGGTGCTCGTGTTGATGATATGCCTGGTCAGACCTGTAGTTCTGTTACCAGACTTGGCCTCGGAATCAACCCGAGAGGAGGCGGCTGCAGGAGCCTCCTGTCCCTCCGCTCTGCTGCTGCCCACAGTTCGATCGAGCCGCTTTTCAGCTCCTACACAAAAGGGCATCTCGGTTAAACATTTTTCTTGACATTTTTTATGGCAAACGTAAGCACAGAGCATGCACTGCGAAGCCGCTTTAGTCCATACTTTCTTTTTGCAGTAATCACACCAAGTTGGATTCTGAAACTGAGTATCCTGAAAGTTATGCTTGTTGTCTGTGAGAACTTGTCCCAAGCAAGGATCCTCTTTCTGAAGGGCACGAGCTTCCTCTTCTAAGTGACATTCCCTCTCTTTCTCCAGAAATAAGCTTGAATCATCCATCTCACCTTCTTTTAAATATTTGAATTGTAAAGTTACATCACCATAGCAAAATTTTTCATTGAAACCTTTATGGGTTGTCAAACTCCGCAACGCTGTTCTGGTGACTGCTGCTTTAGGTGTAGGAGCAGCCAGTTGAAATTTCCTAACAAATTCCATCGAGGATGTAGCTAGACAATCTAAAGCAATTTCTTCAAGTTTTATGCTTGCATATCCTAAGCAGATAAAACCACCTGCTTTGAAAGGGTCTCTGCACCACAGTGCAACATTAAGGTACTTATGGTATTTTTCTACTTCAAATAGACAGGAGGATGTTCTCGTCATCGGCCATCGGCCCTGACGGATTTTATAAGGAATTTCTGGTGACTCCCACGTTCGATGATCATCACTATCTTTACCACTACGCGCGTTTTCTGTAAGTCCATCTTTTAATGCATCTTGCTTCGGTGCTGTTACTACTTTTGATACTGCTGGGTCTTCTATCTGATCACTAATTTTAATTATCTTCTCTGTAGATTTTTCTCCATTATTTGCAGGTGGAGGTGGCCTCTCTGGTTTATCAGAACATACACCTGCAGTTTCTAACACATTTTGGCTATCACTAGTAGACAAAATAGGCTTAATTTGTGGCCTAGGTGGCACAGGAGGCTTAGTACCAGATCCTTGTGACTGCTTACCCAATGGCTGTGATGCATCTGAAACCTCAACAGTTTTAGGTGTTACCACTTTAGCCCCATCTTTTTGTTGCGTTTTTGATGCTGCCTGATAACCTCCTAAATGCAGTTTTCGATTCAGGATGGGTGATATAGTTCCAAGAGGTTTAGCAGCAGCAAGAATTACTACTGACCGTTTGGGACTTGGAGTTGTTGGCAGATCTTCTTTTTGGTCAGGTGCATCACAAGCTAAGTCTTCAAATTCTGAGTCAAAATCTCTGCTATCGGTATCTACTGCTAAACTATTCTGGTCATCTTCTGCCTGTGCCAAGAAAGCTGTGTCCTCCAATTGTCCAAATCCATCCTGCAGTGCTGAGCCATGCTGATTATACCCAACAGGCCTTTCATAAAAGACTAAAACTCTGTCCCCAGCCTGTCTAATAAGCTTCAATACTTGGACAGTTGATGTGATTTTAACACCTATTAAAAAAAAAAAAAAAGACAAATATTATTAAGTTCTAATTATGATAATAATCTAAGTGACCAAAAATAGTCAACAAACACATTGTTGCTCAGTAACAAAGGAAGTCTATTATGACAGAAGAGATAACTGAAATGTAACAGATGGATTCTCTCCATTTTATTCATATAAATATGGAGCTGGAAAAAAGAATTACATAAATACTCCAGTTTGCTGTCCTTAATAATACTGTAATCTTAGTAATGTTGATTTGATATGGAAACAGCTTTAACCTTGGTCTTACTGTAAAGTTTCAACTTTTCAGCAGTAGACATGTGACAAAGGACTCAAAAAAAGATGGGTATCTTTAAACACAACTGTAACAGAAGCAGGCTAAAATGAAAATAGTTGCTATATGTTAATGAAATATGGGCATAATGCTACATTATCAGTGTGGCTGGAGTGAGCTGAAACATATTCCTGAGCAGAACTTGCTCAGAGCCATTTGATGTATCTCCAAATTATGTGCAAGCCAAAATATCTTAATGAGCACACAGTCCACATACAGTCATGCAGAGGATCACATAAAAATGACTTTTCCTTTGTTCTAAAGCAATCATCAGTTATCTCTTCAAAGGAACTGAAAACCCTTTTAAATTACTGGAGTATTGCAATGGGGATTAATTTAGGCAGTATCTAAGCAAAAGAAGTAATTTATTCAGATTTTAAGCTCTGGTCTGTAAAACCTCTGTAAGAGGTTAAACTTCCTCCTAGCCCAGTCACATTAATGTTTTGGCTGAGGTTTTTATTGTTTTGATTTGTTCTTTGTTTGTTCTGTTTCTAATGTTGTTGTCAAATGTTTATTCAAGCTTCTTTTGCCTTTTACCTATGACGGAGTAAATAAATATTCAAGAAAATAAATCAAGCAAACAAAGACCTTAAGTGACCATAAATACATAAATGTTAGCTTTTGAGTGCCAAGCACAACTTCAATTATTAAGAAATTAATAATGATTAAGAAAGGGAGATTAGCCAAACTGCAAACACGACAAGAAGGACCTCATTGTGAAATTTGACATATCACTCACTGCCAATTGCCAGCAGTCTGTCTCCTCTCTGGAGATCAGCAGCTGCAGCAGGTGAGTTTGGAGTCACAGTTTCGATGACAACGTGCCCTGCATCCTCCTCCTTGGACTGCACAAGGCGCAGTGTGAGCCCAACGCTTTGCAGATTCCCTTTCACAAGTTCTGCCTGCAGAGAAAGAAATCAAAAGCATCTCAGTAAAACTGACTGCAAGGATTCATGGCTACTCTCAATAATTTAAATAAAAATTTAATAAAATGATACAATTTTAATATTAAAAACAAATTATTATTTGAAAAACGCATTAGAACATCCATTGACTTCACCTAATTGATTAACTGTCTGCCAACGAAGTTTACATCTTTGGAGGTATTCACAAAAGTCCCAGTCCTAAATCAAATACTACTATTAAACACGAGCTCATTTTCCATTTTATTAGAATATCCAGGTATCACTCTGAATGTAGCCCAGTTGTTCTATAAAACCTAACACTATGAATAGTTCTCCAGTATTCTGTGAAAAATGGTGTTTGGAGTAACAAAAACAAAACTCTTATATACTTACACATTACTAAAGGATATTTAGAACAAATCTCAATTAACAATAGCCTAAAAAGTTTCTTCAAAGACTCAAACTCTTTCCTCATACTTATCTTGCAAAAGAAATACAATTTACATTTTAACTCAAATAACCTAAAATATCTTTTTCAAAAAAACAACGAAAAAGGACAACTGAGGTGCAATCTCTGTAGTTGACTTTCATATGACAGACCAAGATAGTGATTAATTATTTACAGACCTCAATGTCTGAGATCTTTGGCAACTTTTTTCCTAATAAAAGCAGTCCTTAATGAATTTAAGAATACCACTTTTTCCCCTAAAGCACATTCCTTTTAGACTATTCCAAATTACTGTCTACCATCATTCCATCAACAGATATTCTATTTGAAAGGAGAATTCATATGTTTCAGCTTCAAGGGTAGAAATTTAATTTGCTTTTTTGATTCCCAAGAAGAGAGAGGCAGTCAGTGTAGAAACCTCCACAGGAAATTTTATATTTGGTTTCAATTTACTGAGTTCAGGTAGACAGCCTCCTCCTTCGGCCTTCTGCATTTACTTTGTTGCTATTCAATTGTGGATGTTTGAACTGTCTGGAATTGAGCCTCCTCTTTGGAGGATGTGATTGTTTACTCAGTTTGTGCAATGGCTTTCCACAGATGGATTATTCAGCTCAGTCCATGGCTCTCTCCTTGGCTGCATGGCTGTCACTTCTTTCCTATAATCTTAACAGCACTGCATCTTTTTTTTTTTTTAATTGTAGTTCAGTTCTTTATAGAAATAAAAACGCTATAAAAATTCTATAGCTTGGCAGTTTGCTATAGAACTGCACTGAGTTTGAGGAAACAGACTTGTATTAACTTTTTAAGCTTTCTCACTATTTTCTGCATTGTCCACAGGCACCTACTCTTTTTTCTCAAACTTCTATAATTAATACCCAGTAATGTATGTAAGAATAACAAGACCAATATAAGCTTAATTGCAGTTCCAAGACTTAAAGGTTATTCCAGAATGAAACAAGTAAATAGTTGCCTACAGAAACAACCTTGATGGAGTTTTCAGGTTGATTTTTGTTTGTTTGTTTAAATGCCATCCTCATTTACACCAAAACTATTGTTACATAATTAAATTTCAGAACATTTAAATAATAAACTGCTAAATGTTAAGAAATGAAGAAGTATTATAAATGTCTGTGGAAGAAGATGAACTTTTTTTATTTAAAAAACCCTGAATTAGTCTTCTGCTTTAGTCCTTTAATTATATGCAATATAGCTTTAAGCTAGCAATTCACAAATGTTGCAATGTGCTGCATGGAAACAACATGAACAATTACTGCAATTTCAAACAACACTAATTGAATATTTTAACTGTCAAAAACACAAATGACATGAATTTGCTTTGGCAGCACACAAAGCTGCAACAAAAACAACATCCAAAGATCACAATAATATAACTGCACATTCTTATCAAACAATGAGGAAACCATTATTTCTGAGCTTTGCTCGGAGTCCAAGTACCCAAATCTCAGTTTTCCTATGATGGTTCCTTTGTAAGTCTTGCTCTAAGCGATTAAGCTCAAAAAAATATTTCCAAATCATTGTGTTTGAATAGAAGAGGAACTATCATAACGAAGATCAGGAAGTAAACTCGCATTCAAGGAATGCTGACAAACATGAAAATTACAAAGGGCTGAAAAACAAATTATAACCACTTTTTCCCCTAATTTCTGTTAGTGCACTGAAGTAGAAAGCTGCTTAGTGAGAGAATTCCAGGAAAGAAATGGATGCTTAGAACACGAAAGGAAAAAAAAAACAACAAAAACTTAAAGATGGCTTTCCTTTTAACACCCTGTTATTCTGGCCGTTTAATTACATTCCTTTAGGAAGTCATCTATTTTGACTATATAGTTTCTTCTGAAATCTTACGTTAGATCTGTATCTCAAAGCCCAGAACTGGAGTTCATTAGTAAGAAAAGATGTTTGAGAATCATGGCCTGTCCAGGGTGGACATCCTGTTAACTTTGCACGGCAGCAGAAGAGACATTGCTGTGAGTGTGTTCACTACATGAGACAACTCTTGTCCACTCAGTCTCTGAGCAGAGCAGAAAAACACCCAACTACTGAAGGAAGGTGGCCACCACAGCCCTGTCACAGGGGTCACCTCAGACAAACCTACTCCTTTCTTCTACAGTTGGTATTTTCTCATCCATTCAAAGAAAGGCCCAAAGTGATACAAGTTTTCCAGAAAGTCACAAGTCTTGTCTGAAAGAGAATGTCAGGAGAAGAGCTGGTGTTGCCACATCTTTTTTAAGAAAGGCAGCAATGACCTCTGACCACTGTTGGTACATGCAATCATGGCAAAGTGCATGGTGAGCAGATATGGAGAAAGGGCATAATTAGACAGTAAAAAGGGGAAAAAAAAGTTACCAAAGCTCTTTTTAAAGCATTTGTCGGTACAGACTCTTGATGCTCTTGAGTTTCCTTTGAATCCAACGACTCCTTTGAGCAGAGCTACACAGTGGATGACTTAACAGTGAAAATATTCTGTAGTGCAAAGACTAGAAACCCCTGAGGTGATCCCCAGCATTTCACCCTTCCCTCCTCCTCCAGGGAAAGACCACATGAAAGAAATGAGGGACAGCTGGGACCCAAGATATGTAGGTATCTGAACATTTGGCTCTCATGCAGGAACACGGCCTGCAGATTACAACACGTATGACTCACTGATGGCAAGGAGACTTCCAATATTCCAGCAGTATCTGATGGAAAGCTGTTTTTGGAAGGAGAGTGCCTTTGAACATAACAAGCAAAGTTCATCTCAACTTTTTATTAACTTTGGCACAGTCACAAGCTTTCTCATGAGGTAAAGTGGTTTTATTTATCAACCCAAACCAGATGAACAGTTTCCTTGATTCTTCTTTCTGGCAATTGAGAGAAACACTGCGCTATCTCAGGCTACAACGAACGCAGGTGAAGAGCATTTGGAGGTCTCAAACACCACCCACCCCAACAAGCTCACTCAGAAACTCAAACATCTTTGTATACCCAGCACAGTTACTTTATGCCTTTCTGTCTCCCCCTCAGATTAAGACTTGATAATAAATGTGAAGAGCCAAAGACCTATTGGAACACAAAACACGAGGAGGATGAAAATCAGCTAAGTGACACAGAGGTTAGAAGAAAATTGCTGATAATGAAAGGACATTTATTATCAAGAAACCTTGCTGCAAGGGAGAAAAACTAACAGCTGCACCCAGGAGAAAGGGAAATTTTAACCAATTAGCTATATCATATTAAAGCAAGTTTATTTTAATTTGGTCTAATTAATAGCTCTGTTTTACAAGGTCCTGCAAACCTTAGTAGTTATTTAAATAAGGAGCAAGACAAAGCAGATATTAGCACTTCATTGTCAGTGACAGGCATATATTCAGTGTATTTTACATTGAAATAGTTAGAGCTAAACTGTATCACTGAACTTAGAAAATGTACCTCTTTAAAAAAAAATTGCTTTAAAAAAAGCAATCCCCTAGACTATTTATTAAATATTTGTTGAGATTAAGATGCAACAAAACAGGAATGACTATCCTGGAGAAAAAAAAAAGTAATTTCCTTAGTGTTTTATTATTAAAAAAACCCCCAAACCCCAACAATAAAACAAGAGGACACAAGATGTCCATTAACTTTAAAATTAATAGAACATTTTGATGTGGAGCTGTGAACACTTGACTTTTACAGGACAAAGTCCATAAACATTGATTCCACAGCACAGGCATCAGTCTGTTTGTATGCACCAGCGTATGAGGCACTGCAGAGCACAACCTCACTGCTACTTTCAGTTCAATATTGGATGTATGCTCTGGAAACACAATGCAGGAGAAAATTATTTTGGGTCTCATACCCTTTTCTTGTTTCAGCCTTGTTGTTCTGAAAGCACAGAAGTTGAATGTCAGTGAAAATCAATTTTTCCAAACCTTTTCAAACATGAACTGAACTTCACAGCTCCACAGTGATTAATCAGAAGTTTATAGCTTGCTAGTATCATTTAAATGACCAAATATTTGCATGAGTGTCAAAACACAATGCAGTTTTAATCTTCAAATGCTTAATGAAATTATCAATCTGAAATAATTTACAAATACAATGGGATGATAAATAAACATCCCTTTTACAGACAAAAGATAAATGTGATGCCATCTCATTTACTATTTATTCCGAAACCATGTATGAAGTTAGATTATTATTTGATTCAGAGGTAAGAATGCCACCAGTAATACTGAAGTCTCATAAGTAGATTCTAAGTTAACATTAGATACAGTACTTCCATTCAGAATTTCTAAGACAAGACATAATGTTCATTAATAAATACAGAGATTACAACATCTAGGAAAATCTGTATGACAATCTCTTACCAGCAGTGCTACATCATTCAGCTAAACTTTAAAAACTCTTAGGTGCATACAAAAACAGAAAATCACAACGTTAAGCCATAGCAGGAAAGTTAGAGCATAACACTTCTGCTTTTAAACCAAACTGCTTATTTTCAGGAACTAAAAAGGAAATGGTTGTTTTTGTAAGCTTAATTTTACACTGTAAAATAATTTCTAATATTCTAAATTTACTTAATTATTTGTAAGCATTAACTTCATAAATCTTTACTAGAATTTAGCAAGCATGTCACATTCTTTTGAATAAATGCTAAGAAAAGCTTGATCAAGTACAAATAAAATTTTTTATTTTACAGACTTTACATCAACTAGAAGAATACCGCTTTTCCAAATTGTTCATATTCCCCATCAAGGGTATGTAACACACTTCATGTAGCAGAAACTGAAGCCATGTCAGTGCTGTATGATAGAACAAAATAGATTTTTTTGGCCAAACCATCAGAGTTGCCAAAGGAGATTTTAGGTATTCTTGCAAGGTATAGTCTAATGCATTTTGAGGAAAAAGAAGTGAAAACGTCTGTGAGTATGTCTGTAAAGTATTACATTCTCCCAGAGAACCCTGCACGCTGAGAGGAGAGGAAGGAATATTTCATGTCAAAACCCCCCAAAACATTAAAGTCCAAAATTGGGAAGCAGTTTCTTCTCTTTGGAAGACTCAGTTATTTGTATTATTGAAAAAAGGTTTTTGGCAAACATCCTTAAAACATTGACTTTAGTATTATTGCATTTTTCCACCCTATTACTGAATGGAGTTATTATATATGACCTGCACAGCAAAGAGAGTGTGAGATTATTTACAGGGGAGAAGAGGCAGTGAAAGGAAATGGGAATCACCAAACTCATTATTTGCTCCTTAGAAACACCGGACACAAAGGAAATAAAGTAATTTTCTTTTAATGTTCCGGGAAGATTTCAATCTATGCTTTAGAAAATGACTAGATGTTTTTCTTCTCTGTGTGACACAGCCCTGAAGCCTAAAAAGGGAACTTGTGCCAGTGTAGCACAAGTCTTTTCCAAACCTCTTCTCCAGCCCTCCTGTCCACGGGGCAGGATAACCCGAGACGTGTTCTGTTGTAAACCCTGACTAAGGAATCCAAGATGACAGAAACATTTCTCAGGAACAGAGAAAACTCCCAGTTAGAGAGAGAGAAATGTTTTCTGAGCATTCAAGAGCTAACCCTGTTCTTGGGATGCTTAAATAGCTCAGGAGTCAATAACATATGCCCTTATTATAAACTGTGGTCACTGTTATATCTTACACATGCACAGGTGTAATGATGCAGATGTGTGGATGTGCCTCCATCTCCAGATTTAACCTGTGTATGTCCTTCAGCAGGTTCTGAAATGTTGAAACACACTGACAGAAGGTTTAAATAAAATAAAAAGCTGTAGTAATATTTATGGAATAACTAGACTATATGACAAACAATGAAAAGGAAGGAAATAATATCTGTAATCAAATTAAATCTACATAGAAAATTTACCTAAGTTATTTTCCTCCCCACTAGAAAGACAAATTAATTACAAATCACTGATTAGAAAAAGACTGATGGCAATGTAATGTAAAAGACAATATACTGGCTACTTGAAACATCAGTACACATTACAGCTAGAAGCAATATGCCATTCTAAGAAACCAACACATACTAGGAAACAGATTTACAAGCTTGGAAATTAATTTACTGATTTTGAAATTTTTTTTCAAATAATTAATAAAAGACTGCTTGACTAAAAAATTGATTTAATTTTTTCCATAACTGAATCTAAATCCTAAATCCAAAATTGCTACTGTTCCACAAATTGTATCAGGACTTTATGACAACTAACATACTCTTTCCTTGCTATGTGATCCTTCCTCCATACCAAAGATACACACATCTTTAGTTTTATTCAAATGGAAATTTTAATGTATTTTTCCACCAGGTTTATATTGGTTTTTTATATATTGATTTATTTTTTGTATTTATATTGATTTATTTTTCACAGGTTTATATTGATCCAGTTAATTTCAACAAACATTTTAATTTGTCCCCACCTTTTTTTAATGTCTTAAGAAAACATGAGACAAATACATTGAATGAATATGTATTTCTTCCAGATATACAGAATTGTAGGTGAAGGGTGTGTGTGTGTGGTTTTTTTCCAAAATAATTCAGTTTATCAATACATTTAAACATTTAAATATATATACACATGTGTGACTAGAATTTTCAATAAGAATTCAAAAGGAAACTATCTGCTGCTTATAAAAAAAAAATCCTGTTGAACAGCAATCCCAATTATTGATTTTTCACAATTCCTTTTACAGTCCTAACTGAACAAGTGCCAAAAAGATATTCTTATGTCCATTTTGCCTGAAAGAAGAAATTTGATGATACTATTAAAAGCTTAACATGCAAAACCAAAATAAGTTTGGAAAAGATACTAGAAAGGACTTCTACCATAAGGAGATATCACCAATAAAAATAAAATTTCAACCACATTTTCTTAATTTTTCTTTCTGTTCTGTGCCACATATTTGCTAGTTAAACCACTCCTTACTTCTACGCAATGTTCACTGGAGTGTTTGTAGTGGCTTTCTGGACCAGGCTGATCCTTAAAATTTTAGACAATCTTAATTGTTTTTTGCTGAACCTGGTGTTCTGCCTTCCTCCACTGCAGCACTTACTCTGTGCTGAAACCCCATAAATCAGGAGGGTTTTTCTGTACTCACACCTGCCCTGAGCAGATCTTCACTTGCTTAATCCCCTAAGAAAATTTAACTTTTCACACTGCTCACCCTTCTCTCCAAAACCTCTGAAAACACACTCTGTTCTGAAAACAATTCTCAGCAGTAACACACAGCAATCAGCCAACACTCAAAATCATCTTGAGACTAATTATTCACACAATTTTTCTAGTACAAATATCAGAAAACATCTAGTGCAGTATCAGAAAATAAGTTCTTCAGCTTCTTTCCTTTGATTCAACATTGCCCATTTTGCAATTTCTGCATTTTTGACGTATTTGTGCATTCCATACCCTATCAGCTGGAGCAGCTCTACAGGACTGGCTACACTTTGGTGCCTCATTGAGTGTCACTGAACGAATAGCCAGCAGCTGTTTTGTGAAATACTAGGAAAACCAGATTTTTTATGACTGTAAAACAGTGAAAAATGGTAAGTGGGATGTTCTACTTTTTTGCTGTTTATCTTTGCAGTCTTGTGAACTCCAGTCTGTGCATTGGGAGACAACGATCTCAGATGGACACTGCATTTTTCCCATTTGGTTTGTTTTACTTTTAGGAAGAAGTTATGGACAAAGGTCTTGATATTTTTTTCTTACTAGTCATCTTAAATAGCAAGCCAGTGGGACTAATTTTCTGTTCTACACAATAACTTGTAAAACCCAAAAAATACAAGTTATAAAATATGATGGTAATTTCATTCTGAAATGAGTTACATATTGGACCTAGATCATATTTAAAACAGTAATTCATTAAGGCCACAATACTGCAAATGTTATGCACATGTCTAACTTCACCATCATGAGCTATTTGTCTGAAAATAAATGTGACAATTCATCGTAGGAAAATTAAACATCTGCATGTCTGCCTGATGAGCACTGAAAACATTTGACATCAGCAAAATCCAGAAGAGGCTTGTTACTGAACAGAATGAGGAGCTGTATCTTATTTTCCCCAAATACTTCTGACACATTGCAGATACTCTGGCTAAACTACTCCTAAAAAATTGCACCTTTCAATTGCACGGTGAAGCAGGTTACATGACATGCAAAAAGCAAACTGTTTAGCAATTATCATGAATTGCTGGGGCATTCTTACAGCAATTACAGGACTTGAATGGAGGAGTTAAAGACAAACAAGGCAGCAGAAAACCTACATTTAACTTTGAAGTGTCAAAAGCAGGTAAAATAAAGGCCTTCAGTTATAGGCGGAGCTCTTCTTTGCAGAGCAATTTAGCACAAACACCAATATAGCTCTTTCTTAAGTGCTGTTACTCACTGACATCCTTCTAGTCTTGATTAAACCCAACTTCGATGATTTCCTTTGGCTCTGAAGAATTGGAAAATATCTATTTTTTTATTTTCCTAATGTTATATCACCTTTATATATAAGCCTTTGATAGGAAAAAGGCTTCCTCCAATAATGCCTGAGCATTACTTGGTCATCATATAAATATTTTATACAAAACTCCAGTGATCTAAAAAGAAATACTGAAATAAGGTTACCAAGTTCATTAATAATACCATGTGCGACATTCATCCCAATAAAAACTTTACCTTGTTATGAATCACTGCATTGCCAATTACAGATAAAGGAGATTGATGAAAGCCTGTGAGTTTGTGCACTGTGAATCAGTGCACATGAGAGAGCTCAACCCAGGGGTTTGCTCATCTCCAAGATGGAAGCAAAAAAACTGAAAACATTCAAGTATATACATTAAAGTAAAACCTCTAAAACAGTAATTACTTATATGTATCTTGGAAGTATCTAATGAATGGTGATAAGATAGCTACTATTAATCTTCTTGCAGTAAACTCCAAATATTGGACTATCAGCTCTTTATAATGGAAATAATGGCCACAGTGAAGAGTTTTCTCACAGAGAAACTGCTTGGCAATTTTGACTATCGGACCCAGCAGCATTAACTATCTGAATACTGACATGGGTATTGCCATCAAAAATAAAAATATGAGAAGCTATTACCCATTGTGATTAAAAGAATATACATCACAGAGGCTAGTCTCCATGGAAATAAGATATACAATATAATTTATATTCACTAAAAAGTAGCAACTCTTAGATTTCAATAATGGGCTTAAAAGTCACATTTTAAAGGGCTTAGAAGTTACTTTTCTGACAGAAAAGCTACTCTCTCAGAAACAAAGCATTAAAACTGCAGGTAATACAAATTACACTCTTATCAATAACACAGCCAAACCAACAGGGACCTCACATGCACCTAGAACCTCCATATTCATACAATTTGAAATATTATAGAACTTAAGAGAACAGTTTTATTTCTGCACTGCAGAAACACTGTTTTCTTGGCTACTGGTACATTTCTCATCATCATTAATGGCTAGATGGCTACTCAAGCAAAGCACAAGCCTGAATAAAACCCACTGAGTGTCCAGAGTCCCACATTCCCACTGAACTAGCTAAGCCCAAGGAACTAAAGCAGATGTAGTAATATGAGTCGTGATCTTAACAGCTCTTCAGAGATAACAGAAGACCCATCTGTATCAAAATGAAGTTCCTGTTGTGTACAAGCCCCAGCCCCACCCTTTGCCCGGTAAAACCAGACCAACACTTCTCTGAAATTCTACGTTACCGTGGCCAGAAGAAAAGAGGATTTATATTTAACTTATTCCAAATAATTGCTGTGAGAAGGCCAACATTTTGTATATAATAATCTTTCTGTACCTAGAAAGGCAGCCAAACCACACTGAGTTGTTTTCAATTAAATTCTGGACAAAATGCTGCAGTATAAACACACAACTATACAACCAGTAAAGGTTTCCATGACCATACATCTATTTCTGGTTATTTTGTTGAACACATCACATCAAATCAATTTATTTATGGTTATAGGGCACAAGTTGCTGGCAGGCAGTGAAACAGCAGCTCAGTGTCACATCTGATTAGTAGCACCAAGACAACAGCACACCTAGAAACCAGATTTTCATTTTGTTACCGACGACCATCACTTATAAAAACTGCCACAACTATTAAACTGAAAATATCTTTACATCAACTCAGTCAAATACTGACAATTCACTCTGCAAAAGAAATCAATAGCCAGCTCTATCTCCTGTGCGCTTGAAAAATAATCCATTATTTTTTAATACACATAAAGATCAATTCCCAATAGATTTAAAGAATAATTTAGAAACAGGTCATCAGCTGTAAATTAGAATCCACATACCAGCCAGCTTTGCAACCGAGCTTCTAAAAAAACTTCATGAAAATCCAAATAGCTGAACTTTTCATAGAAGGGATCTTTGTCTGCAGCGTTCTTTCCACACAATCAACGTGACCGTAACTGCCTAATAAAAAGTAGGATTTCCTTTTCCTATAGTCAGCTATCTGAATGATGAGAAAACAATTTGTGTAACTACGTCTTCTCCAGAAACTAATTTTAGATCTCAAACCACTTAAAGCACATAAAAGAGCTAAAAAGAAATATTCTTCCAGAAACAGCTTATTAGGAGTAAGCCCAAAAAAAAGTTAAAAGAGAAGCAGAACACTACTCATAGTGGAAGTAAAAGTTCATTCCTTGTGACCTTTATTTTTTTCACTATCTTCTGGTTCAGAGAAGTAATATATACCATGTCCTCATCTCCCTTTTGTAAGGTAAGTGAAAGAATGAATAGGAAATTATGTCAAGCTTAAAAACTTCTTTTACTTCAGCACTCACTATAACTTCATACACTCTGGTTTTATGCACTATTATTTTTAAATTAGCAACATATTTTATTGATAGTTGGTGAAATATATATGAAAAATACCCACGGAATTTCATAACGCAACATGTTTCTACTTCCCTTTTCCCCTTCTCTCTTCTGTCACCAGAAACACAGCTTGTTTGGGACTGTGACCAATTACCTCTTCCAAAGAATTCACAACTCAGTCATTAAATTGAAAATTGAACAAAGGATTAGTCAATACTGTACAAGGCTTGAGAAATAAATTTAACTTTAAAAAAAAAGTCATACTGAAGAAGGTAGGAATGATTCAGCTTACTTAATGATTTCAATGACTCTTATTATAAAAGAAAAAGAAAATTGCATCCAAGAAGTTGATGAAAACTTGTGAAGTAATTTGAATACTTGGTTCAGACTATGGTACTTTACCTTTTTGATTATCACTGTAAGGGCACTGGTGAAACAGCCAAAAAAAGGCATCGTTAATAAATGGCACTTTCAAAACTAAGTGTTCAAAAGTCTGGGGTTTCTCTTTTGAAGTGCTACTTTAAAAAATATTTCATTTGAAAACCTACAGGCTTAAGTCATTAGGACTCTATAGAAAAAAACGATGTGCAATGTGATGAATGATGAAATACCTCGCAGTAAAAAGAAGAGTAAACCCAACAAAATTCCCAACAGCAAAGCTTCAGGATACAAAATTACAAATTTAATCATCAGCTTGCTCCCAAGGTTATACAACCAATTTCTTCCTGCTGGAGTTCAGTATTTTTTATATCCTCTACAACACACTAAAAAAACCTACCAGAAAAATTATATTCTGTCAGGGTATAGGAGGGGAAAAATAAAGGGGTAAAAAGATTGTGTATATAGAGATGGGAAGGGAAAGGAGATTGGGGAAAAAAAATCAGATCTGGACTAGAAAATTGCAGTTTGTAAATCCATGGCTTCACTGTGACGGCAAAACACTTCTAATTTCCCCATTCCCATGACCTCTGAATAATAAAACTTAATTCACATCAACTACCAAGAAACCAGTGGATGTAACTTAATATTGATAATTTTCAGTTATTTGTGTACAGTGTTACATTTTGGTAGAGACATCCATGCATATATTATATTAAGAAAGGATTTCCCTTTTTCACAAGAAAAATGAAAAAAAAAAAAAAAGGACAACTTGGGAGCTAAGAAAGCAAAACTATCAATGTTTTTTTTTTACTTAGGAGTTATACCAAAAGACAATCATAATGAATAAACATATGTGTTCATCATGCACAGCTTGCCCTTCCTCATGAACTCCCCCAAGTCCACAAAACCAGCCTGTGACTTAAACACTTTCATACCATTTGATCAAGAGCATCACAAAGTAATTAAACCTCAGGTAAATCTACACTATTAAGTCAGACAAACATCAAAATTAACTGCAATTTAGATGCTTTCAGCAGAAGCATCATTGATTTTTTTGCCATTTTTATACAAGAACACATTTCTAAGTTGACATAGTATTTTGCATAGAAAGCAATACAAGGTTAAAACTGGCATGCAAGGATCATAACCTGAATATAATGATAACATGAACTAATGAGTTGTTAATAATTATTGGAAGAGCTATGGTTTTATTACACAGAGAGTGAAGGAGACTAAAGAGGACTAGGGCCAAGCTAGGCCACCTTCTTGGTTTAAGTCTCTACCTAGGTAAACAACTTTTTTTCCAACAGAAGTTCAAATTCTCTTTTACAAATAACTGTGCTTTCTTTAAAAAAGAAAAAGAATTGTAGAGGTATACAGACACTCATAAGTATCAAAAAAGGAGACATAGCTAAATTAATACAAAGATGAGACTTTTCCAATGAGCAATAAGACACTTTGAAATGGATATCAAAGTTATGTCTCCAGATTTCAGTGACACTCACTCATCAGTTGACATACCAGCCTTAAAGCAGCATGGCTAAAATATGATTTTCTGAAATTCTTAAATAACAAAAAATTGCACTACTAACAATAACCAATTAAAAATAAATCTCTACACTAGATAAGACCCCTAGCCAACATTCACATTACAAAGTATTCAAGATAAATGGGAGCAATATGCAAAAAATGGAACTAAAGATATGCTGGGGAAGAGACAAAGTGATAGAAACTCAAAAACAGCTTGTCTGCATCTACAGTGCACTCCTGCACACTTTGCATATCAACCACACTCTCTCTCTTACAGAAGGCATTGCTTTCAAGTATTTCTGACCAATTGATAGCTACTGACTGCCTGCTCATTCAGCACTCTCAACTGCTATTCCTTCCTTAATAAATGCCATGTAGAAATGGTACCTATAGATTCATTAAAAAATGACTGTACACTTCAAGTTCATTATTTATTTGCAAAATTTTTACTTTTCAATAATGACAAATTAACCACTGCTCACCTATTCTGGGTTTATGCTGCTGCCTTAAGAGAAATAAAAAAAAAATTCCATCTGTTCTATTGACAGCAGAAATTTATACTCCTGCAATTTGCATTTGTCAATACGTAACACTTGAAGCTTACCTCGTAATCTGTAGAGCTGCTAGACACCAGTCATCAGGACAGCACAGAGCAAGAAAAAAACCAATCTAGCTTTCAAAAGGAATAATCTCTTTCAGAAGCTGGTTGGTAAAATTACTCCTCAGTAAAATGCAAAAATAAAAAATAAGATAGAGTGCCAAGTCTCAATGTCAAATATTTATTTCTGATATGGACAGAAGAGAAGAAAGAGAAAAGAATTTGCTTGCACCTCTCCCATTCTACCACTGCTTTGCTGAAAAGGAGGCCCAGGATAAAATCTGTCTAAACCCACACAGCATTTTTCCCTACACTGTTCTTCCTGCAGCCACAGCAACATTCCTTGAGTATTTTCTATTATAGATTTAAAATGTGTACCTCAGCATTTGAAGAGTTATTCACCAGGTTGAGGATTTGGCAAAATCAAAAAAGAACCCTTTGCTCCACTAAACCATTTCTGAATGTGCAGAAAAATGTGTATTGTGTCCAGGACATATTTCTAGTGCCTTTACAGGTTACTGCTTCCATCTGTTAAAACAAATTCAGAAATAAAACTAATCTCTGTAGAATTTTTTCTTCTTAGTGAGAATCAGGTTCTTTATTTTCTGGTAAATCTCATTTATTTTCACTACAATTACTAGATATGAGGGAATATTGCTTTAATGACCCATCATAAAATCTGTTCCTCCTAGCAGCTATTTTTAAAGCTCGGGAATTAATTACAACTCTTGGTTACTTCAATACTGTGCAACCAATACTTCTGGTTCCTCACCCACTTCTACACATCAGTTGGCAAGAATCTGAATGCTTCTGCTCACAACAGCAGCCAAGAGTTTGCTCCTAGTTATTACAAACATTTTTAGAATACCTCCTATTTCAGATTCTCTTCCAATAGTGAAAGCTTCAAGAACTCCAGTGGAAACACAAGCGTTTATCAAAATTGGCAAAAAACTTGTTTAAAAAAATGAATTCTCAGATATTGTTTTGCAAGGAGTAAAAATTTATCATAGATGGTCCCATGTTTTGGCTAAACACCCACTGTAGCCAAAATGAAGAAATTTAATATCACTTTCTCTCTCCAGCAGGTCTGTACTTCAGATGTAATCTTGATGCAATTTAATTAAGAGTTTTTAGGCTAAAACAAACTGCCTCCAGCCTGGACTGCCTGCTACACAAAGAAAGTTTACTCCATCTGAAGCCATCCCTACAGATATATTCTTCAGCTAGTCTGAAGACTAAATTTGTCTTTTTGTGAATTATTTTTATTTAACTGGTTGAAATCAGATAGATCTGCTGCCCTGCCCTCCCCTTCCTGTGTAACATCATAGTCTGTCACATACTATTTAGCAAAAATGAAAAAACAATTTGAAGAAAAAAACCTTTTTTATCAATGAGCAATGCCTGGCTGTGTTCAGAAAAGCATCTGAGCCAGCTTGGCATTGACCTAGCTGGATCTGGGACCAAATTACTTCCAGAGTTCCCTTCCACTCTAAATTACTGACTCAACTCAAACTTGTCTAGATACCATTTTAATCTTGCTTTGGACTATATATATTTATAAAGACATGCTTGGAATTCAGCCAATTTTTCTGCTTAATGTTTCTGATAGTATGACCACATATTTCCTGGGAGGTTCTCAAACCTGTAAACAACATACATTAATCAAGCACTTTAAAGATTCCACACTAGCCAAATACTCACAGCTACTCTACTCCCGTGAGCTGACTTTGCTGGTAGTGTTATTCTTGTCCTACTTCCTCCGCTCTCTGTTTGTGCAGCAGAACTGGAGCAGGTATTTATCACTGCACATGGTCTCCTGCACCAAGCTGACAGTCACTGTTTGCTCAGAACACCCCATGGTCCCCACCTCCTCTGCTTTGATTTGCACTGGAATGTGCCCCTGCTCCTGGAACAGTGCATTCCCTGCAGAGGAAGCTGCACCAGTCAGCAGTGGTGCTCCTTATGCTAATCCTGACGTGAGCATTCCAGGATAGAGCAGAAGCAGAGCCCAGCAAGACCTCCAGGAGTGTGGTGTGGAAGTGCTGCCCTCAGTCCCGAGGCTGTACCTGTGCTAACAGGGGCAGCCTAAGCTCCCTAATGTTCACTTTGCTTGCAAAATGCACATCAGCTTCCCAAACTTTCATTTATTTATATGTACAAGTCCATAGAGAGAATCTGATCTACAGTCTATATGCAAGTCTTGAATCCAAAAATAGAGTAATTGCCATATTGGTGTGTTTCATAGTCCCCAAGAACAGACTACACAGCTCAAACAGAACTGTACTCCAGATTTCACAGAAATACCATGGGACTGAGCAGCACTTTGTGACTTACACAAGTTACTTGCTGTACACTTAACTAGTCCAATGAAATCCTATTGTAAATGTGCATTTGATTTAAACCAGTGGAGATCACTGGTTTGAAAGGGGGAGATTTACAATGGAGATGAACCACATGTTTTTTTGCATTAGAAGTTCTGAACACTGTAATCCTGTATGCTCCCTTCACATGTAGCTCATATTGTTATGTAAAGTGATTGTTTTTAGTTTACAAGCTGCTGTACAGACTATTCCTGATATATTCTCACAGATGTGTGATTTAACTACTGTGGAGCCTAGAAAGAGATTTCTGCAATTGCTCTCTAAACATCAACCGTTTTTTCTTGACTCTGCTGATGAACTTCAAGTGAGTCAATTCCAGTTTCTCAAGGGTCACTTATTGTATTTGCAAGTATCTACATTTTTTTAATGCATAGTCAACCTGTTATCCATCAGATTTCCATATATATTTAACTGAAGTAAAGCAACTGATGTTTTTCATTATATATATTTATTAAGTGCATGTACTTATATATATGCACAACTTATACATAAAAAGTGCATATGCATATTTATAATATATATATTTTTAGATGGCTTCTGTAATTTTAAAAAATCCAACAAACAAAAGACTAAAAATATTTCTATGTATCTGCCTCAGGTTTCTAAGGAATTAGGTTTCTTTTCTTTCCTTCAGACAAGGAAAAGCTAAAGCTCCCATTAACATCAAATGGATCTGAGGGTGCAGAGACATGATCTTTGTTCTAAACTAAGCATCTAAAAATGGAAAGGGATGACATAAGTATAGATCTGAATATACTGACTTTTGGTTAAAGTATCTGTGAAGACACTCATAGTTCATAAATTCTGTTTATGTCACCCAAACTCTGACAGAGACAGCCTTTAACCAGACTGTATTAAAGGAAATGCTCCATTTTCTAATGATGACTTACTCCTTATCACTTCTGATCTGCAGGTGGCCTTTGCAGAGCATCACTCTGCTCCCTCTAACCTTAATACACCAGGTGACCTTTTAGTCATTTCATTTGGATTATGGGAATTGGCAATTCCAGGTTTGATCCTCAAGGCTTTTCCAGGACAATTGTTGCCCACTCCCATTATTCTCTTATTACTCTCTGCTGCCATTACAGAACTCTGGGAGGACATGCACTGCACTTGCCTCATGAAATGTTTGCTTATACATTTTTTTTAAATTATGGAGACTATTTTTAAGATCATTGGTCACCACTAAGAATCACTTACCTAGCACTGATAATTATCTTAACATTCACTTTTGCCTGCAAAGTGAGATTTGACTCCCGCTATTCTATGGCCATAGAACAGCGACAGTGACTGGTAATGCAGTAACCAGTGAAAATTATAACAATATAAATTCACCACTGTTCTCTTTCACTCTATGTGGCCTCCCTGTGCTGAGCTCCACCAGACCTAGAAGGGACTTGTAACACTGAGACAAGCACCTAATTTCTGGTTCACCTTGTGATTGAAGAGGAAGAAAGAAAAAAAGACAAACAGTTGATTTGAGATAATGTTCAGTTAAATAATTACATTCTAGGAAGACAAGATGTGACACATGTAACAACACTGAGTCCAAGAATCTGAACTACTTAAAGCATTTGACCTCATAAAAATAGTTACAATGCATTAGAGTGTACTCAGAATAAGGAATTCCTCCCACAAAATTAAAGGCTTTCTTTGCAGTCACTCAGCACATTTTATGCCTGTATTTTGACACTTGAACCACAAAATTTAAAATGACTAGATATCAACTAACTATTTGTGGTGTATGAAAATTCATTTCTATCCCATTGAAGGGCACCAGATACCTATGTTAAAGAATGGTAGGTTTATTAGTTAAATAGTTGAAATAAAGAATTATTTTATATTTATTGATGATATTTTTAAAAATTTCCTTTCCAATTTCTTCCTGCTATGCAACCTGGTGATGCTTTTGTTTAAGCTACTGTAATTGTTAATTTCAGCAGTGTTTAATAAAAAAATAGGAAGCAGAGCCAAGCAACTGAGATTTCTTGTATGGTCTTCTCAGTAGTTATTAATGCACACCAAAATATATAAACAGGTGAGATGTTTATACTCTGAAGCAAGGACATTCTCAGATTCCTGAAGGGCAGAAGTAAAACATCAGCTGTTCTGTGACAACTACAAGCACTTGCCTCTCCTTTGACACCTGCTGAAACTCCAACATAATATTCTGTTCCTTGACTGCAAGATGAACTTCCAGATGATGAACTGCTTGTGGCAGTAATGCTCAGACACATTCCCACTGAGCAACTCGCAGTCAGAAAAGAACAACTCTGCAACTCTGTCATGTCAAACCTGCACACATCTCCCACAGATTTTGGAAGATGACTGGTTTTAGGAGAGTTTGTGAGCACCAAGTGCCAATTCCTTGCTATTTCTTAACAAGTATTTTTACTCACAGCCACAGGCCTCTTTTCCACAACTTTCTACCCACTCCCAGGCTTTCTCTCTGGAAAATGTTTCTGTTCAGTAATTACACATTCAAGCACAGACTCCCCTTCATTATTTTGGGAGCCATAACTGCTCACCAATGGAAGGAAAACAGCTGTCAACCTGCCCAGCTTGATGAGGCCCTGATTTGGTAAGGAAACACTGCAAAATCACTAAAATCTGTACAGATGAGTAAATTAGCTCCAATCCAGTTACTACCTCCTTAGTAAGAACAGATCCCAGTCTCTCACTCTGAAAAGAAACAACCTTTGTTAAGAAAAGGCTAACTATTATAAGGTTATCAGAGAAAATGTATTTTAAAAGTAAACTGGAGGGCTGAAGAGGAAAACAAGCTACAAACCAATGAGAATAGAATCAGCTTATTTTTCCAAAGGTGGCTGTAGATATCTGTGCTTAAGTAAGTCCCCTCCCACTTCAGCCAGGTGAGGCAGCCTCCAACACAAGCTACCAGCTCATCTGGCCATGCAACTTTGCAATTGGATGTAACAAAATTATTTAAAAAGTCATTCCAGAAATACTGAATTACCCAGAAACCACTTTGTATACTCTGGTCAATAAAACACTGTTATCTCTTACAATAAGCCATACTGTTTATACAAATAAAGTTAGCTTCCATGCATCAGACATCTATTTATTTAGCAAGATCAGCTATCACTGTAAATCAATTTCTTCACAAATGAGCAAGACAGCTGCTGTAAAACCCACTTAAAGCTCTTTTCTGCATTCAGTATTTAAACATGTAGCAGAACAGGCAACAAGAATAGGGGAAAAAAGTCACCAGCACCACATCTGGTGACACACTGAAACAGTCTGCACTTTTACAAGCATTTCTAAGGAAAAGGTATAATTTACTGTTTGCTTAATAGTTACATATCTTTAAATAAGAAGCAGTACATTAAAAAGTATGACAAGCTTACAACTAAGAGTCAAACTGGGTGCTATCAGGATGATACATAAAATAGTCAACTGAAAGGTAACTCAGAATCTGTACTACAGGTTGGCTATTATATGCATAAAAACAGCAAAAAAGAGTATTCTTTTCATATCAGCTCTGTAAAAAGTACTAAAAGAACACAACTAACCCCTGAGCAAGCCTGAAGTTTCACATAACTTTTGTCCTACAACAGTCATACAGAAAAGTCTTACTAAGGACAATTCACCCAGCACAACCAACTAAAAGGCTGGAGCCTTTTTCATGACTCTATGATGAATCAGGAGGTCACTGCCATGTTTTCAGATGTCAATACCTTGCAAAGTATCAACTTGGAAGACCTCAGCTGGACAGACAGTATCACCAATGGCATCTGCAATACAACTTGGCTACAAAATCAGGAGATTTCAATTGGAATTGGGTGGCTTCAAATCAAACTTATTTCACTATACAAGACAAGTATCTGGTAGCAGAAGAACTCCTCCTAAATCCAAAGGCCATGAATTAGCCATGATATGGCAGCTCTCCTAATAAGAGCTGGGGGTGAGGAAGTACAAGAACACAGCTTCTTCTCACTCAAGTTATTATAAATTAATTTATCCATTAATCTTCTCATCTAATATTTTAAATTTGAGATTCGGTGAGTCAGATTTGTTCTGAGCAGTCAATGTCTGCAGCACTCAAGAGAAAATCACAATGTCAGAATTGGTCATAGGGAGAAAAAGGTGCAGGGAAGCCCCAGACTTGGATGTACATGCTACATTTAGTACTGTTTGCTGCCAAATGCCAGAGCACGGCAAGTTCCACTTTCTGCCTGCCCCAGTGAGTGTTTATGCCCAGGCTGCAGCACAGGACAGCTTCTGATGAGCAGGTAAGAAGTACCAGGTCAGGCTGTGACTGGAATAATGGCATTGGGTTCTAAAGAACTATCTGAATATACACTGAAATAAACCCCTCTGTTAATGGGGTTTTGGTGGGGGGTTTTTAATGTTCCTATTCAACAGTCTCCAAGCAGTAAAGAACTACAGTGCATTTCCACAGAAGGTTGTTCGTCACAGCAAAGCTTTCTGAAGCCGCAAGTCAAAAAGCTTCCGTGTTTAGGATGAGACTGAAAAAATCCTGATGGCCTTCAAGTTTATTTGAAAGACAGATTACAGAATATTATGTAAGGCACAAATCTCAGAACTATTCCCCATTGTATTTACAAATATTACCAAGTTTTACAAGATCATGAATTTTCATAAAAAGTGACATTTTCAAAAAGCTTTTCTTGCTTTAATCCTCCTTCTTTCTTTTGATAGGATTAAATGTTGAAATGGCAGGCTGTTAAATAAGCACAGTGAAATGCCAACTGTGAGGCATTTAGCTCCGTGTATTCACAAATTAACATTTCACAGTTGCTTTAAATTTTGACATTATAGTTTAGTACCTTCAGGCAACTCATTTCAGAAGGTGCTGGATTTGATTTACATTATTTTTCATTTTAGATTCATATGTTATGGTACTGGAATACCTTGAAGTTTCCCTTAATCCCTGATAAAGGAAATTTAATTTTACGAAAAGCTGAGAAATATTGCTCTTTTTTTTTAGAGTGCAGGATTGAAAGATGCTGCTATAGGTCCTCCCCTTGAGTTAGTCCAGTGCTGACCACAATGTTCAGAATGAACTGGAAAAAACATCAAGCAGTATTCATAAAAAAGCACTGGGATGCTTATCTTAATTCCTTAATTCATTGTATTATTAGATTACTTCAGTAGATATTTCTGTGCTTCTGAGACAACTGCTACAAGAGTGAATCCTATGGGCCATCAGATGTGGCATTTTAGATGGAAATTTTTACTTTGCAGAATATGAAATGCAGTTTCAGTATTGCTAAAGTTAATATTTACAAAAGGGATTTCAAAAAATTGTAATGGAGAAACCCCATCAACAAGCAGAAAGCCCCAATATTTACTGCCTGTAGAAATAAGAAACTATGGAGAAATATGAACCTGTGGTTATTCTTACAGTACCACTTCAGACAACATACCTGACACCAGAGTTTAAAGATGTTCCCTTATATTTTTCCTGGGTTTACTTATTTAATGATCAATAATGGTTCTCTTGTGCTCCTGAATTTCTATAAAAAAGACTTTAAGAAAAAACTTAGAACAGGTACATTTTTGATGTGCAGTTGAGAATCCCTCCTCATTACTTCATATTCTTACAACCAGTAAAAAGCACAAACCATTCACAGTTTACATACAGTTTTCCAGGTATAAGACTAACAGAAGATACCAATCCCTTTGCAATAGTTTCTACACTATTTCTAGAAAATTACTTAATCTTTATCAGAAAAATCAGTATGTAGATAAAAGAAGCATGACTACAAAGATTTGCAGAGCACTTCTTAAGAAAAAAGATTCTCACTTCAATATAACTGCACTTTTGAGTCATTCTCCTCTACAGAGGTGGATCCAGAGAAAAGCACCAGCACCTCCAGAGCAGTCAAGGCACTGCACTCAATGCACAAGGTACTTACAAAGCTACCTCAGGTCTCTGCTACTCATACTTCAAAAGTTCATCTCCATGTCCATTCTTCTGCCAGTTCTAAAGAAAGCAGACTATATTTTCCTTTTATACATAAAGAAACTTTGATTTTTGCTGAAAAAATCATGCTATTCTTCCCCAACACTACACAGGAAGTGCTGCCACTGGTAAAGTCACAGCAAGAGCCTCACCAAGGGTAGAGAGGGCCCAGGGCTCACTCTGAACAGATGTGCTCCAAGGGAAATACAACTGTTCTTTTTGTTTGTAGAAATCAACCTGGTACTGCTGACTGGCAGTGCAGTGGATATAACCATCCACATTCATGATATAGCCTCCACTTCACATCTACAAGCATGAATCTCATTATTTAGAGATATCTCACATAGAACACCCGTGAGGTAATCCAATGCTGCTAATGCTAATTACTGTATCCTAGCCATACATCATTTTTACATAGCAGTGCACTGATTAACGTTAATTCCAGTAGCATGTACTAGTAATTAAAGTATTTAAGGATGTTTATGTGTTTCACATGGGAACGTGCCAAATCACTCTCTGAAGTCTTACTCATGTTTCAGATTTGACCAACATAAACCTGAGACACCTTTGTATTGTAACAGACACTTCAATAATGCTCCAGATATATTCAATAACACAACATCTTTTTTCAAAATCAATTGTGACATCTATTGATGTTCTATAAATTCTGGGATCAGATTAAAGTCTTGCCAAAATTCATTACAAAGTATTAAACCTGTCTAATCTTTTATCACTACTACTAACGCAATAAGAAGAATGAAAATGTCAGGAAGTACAGAAAGTTATAAGAATTGTCCTCAGCAACATTGTAGAACATAGTCTGAATCAGGGGATGTATTGTCATGCCTTTGTGAGGCTTGTACAAATTAGACCTTGTTTAACCAGAATGTATCTTTTAACTTTTCACTTCAACTTTGTCTGCTATTTCCTCTTTGTAGTTTCTGAAGTTGTTGTTCATTCTAACTTCACCTCGAGTAAGTACTGAACATATGCTCATTAAAATAAGGATTTAATATTAGAAAGGTATTAAGTATTGCCATCAGCTGCCTTATGGTTAATATTGCATTAGGGCTAATAATCACAACTAAGGATAGAAGTAAACTTTTTGTTTGGAAAAATAACATTATTATTTCCTTATAACTAACTTACTATTTAACTAATCACACAGTTAATATTTCTGAAAAGAACAAACTAAGTTCTAGTGCTAAATGTGTAAGCAACACTTCCTGTTTCCTTGAGGACCTTTGAAAATCTTACCACTCAGTGAGATGTCCTAACATTTTGTAATTTGCAAATTTAACCGGATTTCCTAAGGGAAAGAGATTTCCATGATTTCGCTACATCTGCTGAATATAAATTGAGAACCAAAAAGTAGTTCTGCAAGCTTCTAATTTTCAATATTGTCTGATATCGAGACTTTAAACCAGGCCACCATTCCAGAGTCCTCAAGCTCAAGGTGGTTGGGCACAGTGAATTCTCCAGTGCCAGCCGAGCTCGAGATGCAGCACCCCAAGCTAAGGAGTCTCTGCTCTCCAGCAGTGTTTGAACATGCTTAATGAAGGACTGCACCACAAAGGCACAAAAAACCCTCTGTACATTGTGGCATTGTGGGCCACATTTCCAAAACCTTAGGACATTTTTTTAAATTGCCACTTCATTTAAAAACCTTCCATTTCACTTTAGATACTGACACATGAGTTTTTGAGAGTCTCTCCCTGAATACTTTTCCATAGTTTTAAAAAAAGCCCTTCCACCCTCACTCGTTTACTCCTACTGCCATCTGCTGTCACAAACACATCAGTGCCACAGTGTCTGCAGAGCATTTTTCCTTTCCTCTTCTCTTTTTAGAGTGTAAAAGAATGTGTTCTAACACTGCTACTCAACTTCTAAAAATAATCACACGCTCATTTGTCTAGAAGTGTGTACTGGTAAATCAATGCACTGCCACCTTCACTGCCAGAGCATCAACCCTGCAGATCTGTGCATGTTTTCATACGCAGCTGCTGCTCAGCCATACACCCTTTTTGGCAAAACATAATATACAGTAAGCTGAAAACAAATAACACAGCATTTGTTACAAGGATTTTAGACCCAATGCAAAGTGGAATTTAATGGTGGACAACTGAATGAGATGTTGAAATTCTGGATTCTTGCTGCTCCAAGATGCGGAAAACGATGCTGGTCTCCAAACACAACTCCAGTCAGATGTAACAAAGGCACAGGCTTGAGTTAGTGGCACTCAGTAGAGGGTAAAACACATGACAGGGATTTTTGTTCCAGTGATTTCTTTACATGAAACCAACCGTTAACATGAAGTCTTTCTAAAGCTTTGGGGGGGGTTTCTTCAATAAGCACACTACTTATTGCTCAGCACAAGCCCAATTCAGTTTGATTACTAACACAATATCCCTCTAATGTAAAACTAAAAGGCTCTTTCATACATCCCAGCTCTTCTCCGAAGAAATAGAAAAAGGTCATTCTCACCCTCACACACAGGAAAAAGGCAGGCAATCAGCACACTGTATGCTGCTAAACTCCCGTTATCAAGTGCAATAATTAGTAAAACACTACCTTACAATGCTGGCCCCGCAAAGACAGGTGAATCTCACTGCTTTCTAAACACTGCCCCACCCAAATATAACAGGGCTATAAAAATGTATATTTCCCATTGTTTGTTTTAATGCAGCTGGACAGTATATTCAAACCAGGTACAGTTTCAAGCACAGTTATGAGAACTGAACGTGATGTGATCCATACATGGTAACTTGACTAAAAATTAAATAACTGATCTGCTGTGTTTTGGGTTTGGTTTTTTCTGGTATATCACTCATTTCACTGCCTAAAGACACACTTTCTAGACAATGTATCAAGAGCATAAGACAAATTGCAATATGCAAAGATGACACCCTTTTTTTTCTTACCGTTTTAATAGAACTTCTTGATTTTTCTTCCCAAACATTACTGCTCAGCTCCATTGTGCAATGAACATTTGTTTCTCTTTCATAGGATCCAAACATCAGTAACCTGAAATAGAAAAGCCTATGGTAAGAACTGTAGTATCATTACATATACCCCAGGTATCACATTAAAGTCTCTATTCTTCATCTATACACTTTTATTGCCAATGTGTATACACAGAAGTCCAGAGAGAACAGATTGCACAGCCTTACACCAAAGGAAAGACACTGCCACCCTCTAGTGGAACAACTCCAAAAATAAAAAATATAACAGAATTTTTAGCTACAGGGTTTTTTGAGTCACCTTTTTTTTTCTACAGTGCTTTCCTTTCTTTTTTTGGGGGCGGGGTTAGTTGGTTTGTTTTTAAATAAAGTGTTCAATTGGCATTTTTCCCTTTTATTTTAAGAAGAGCAACAGTAGCCACGAGAATCTTCCACTTTAGTCCTAAACATCCCCATGTGAAGCTCTTGTTGGTTTAAGAGAGTGCTACTGTAGATTAAGACAGTTTACTACTGCTTATATTTGTATTTCATTAAACTGGGATCCTCTTATCTATGATTTTTGTAGCACTTATAACAAAGAGTGGTTCTTCATGCATGATATCCTATTCCAGAAGGCTACAAAGCTTTTCAGACACATATTAGTACTATGAAAGAAAATAAAACCTGGACTATAAACTTGAGGCTATAGAACAGCAATCTAGTTGTTCACAGCTTATCTCACAGAGCTGGAAGCAGATAAATATTTGAAAATAACTTCAAATAGACCTTATTCATTCAAAAGAGCTGTTAGATTTTAATTCTCCCCTAAACTTCCTATATACATTCTATATAGAAATATATACTTTCTATATGTTTGACAAGAACAGTTTCTAAGCTTTCATCTCAAGTATCTTATCTGTGATTGTGATGTGTTATACAACTCTTTAGATGATACAGACAAAAGCTGTCAGAAGAACATGTCAATTTTCTCTGTTTATCTTGACATTGTTAAATAATGTTTCTAGGTTAAATACTTATAATCAAGAAGTACCTCATTTTTCAGATGTGGAGATTTTTAGTAAAAATACTTTGAAAATTAAGTAAAGCTATCGAAGACAACTTTTACCAATAATCAGAACTGGTAAAGTTAAGACAACTCAAGGGTAAACACCTCTATTTTGCTGTACTGGATAGAAAAACAAGCACATGAGATAGCTCAAAACAGGAATAGAACAATTTTTAACCAAAACTGCAACATAAGTCACAAGCAAAACAAAGAGCCATATTGTGATTTCACCTTACAGTGGGGGTTAACAGCACCTGCTAACCTGGTATAAAGTGATCAAACACATCACAAGATAGCCAAATTACACACTTAAATTTTAAAGAGCTCTTCATGCTGGAGTTTGGAGCTCAACTTCCCATTTCAAAAAGACAAAGGTGAAATTTTAACTTCTGCTACAGTAAGAAAATTTTTGTTTGAACAGTATTTCCATTAATATGCAAACAAAGGTGCTGTATCCTGTAAGACAGCTGCACATAAAGACTGACATTATTATATATGACTATATCTTAAAGAGATATCCAAATCTCACAGACTGCAAAGTGCCCACTTTATGGCACAGTTTTGGAAGTGTATTCTTGCCTAATAAAATCAGAGTTTATGAGGTATGCTACTTCACAGTGTTTCTTTAAAAAGAAACAAAAAAACCCCAAAATTTAACAGAATATTGCTTTGTTTTTCCGTGTTTCTTAAAAGTTTTTAAGATAATGACAGATAACAGCATTTTTACAACAATTATGTTCTTTGAGGGCATTTTTTGAAAACTTGAGGTTTTTGTACAGGTCAGATTTGCAAGACATATTCAAATCAAAAGATTTGATGTCAAAAGACATCTTCCTTATTATTTCTTTAAACCAAAGTTCCTATCCTTTCATTAATTTATGAGCAAATTTAATTTTTCTTTCAACAGCATGACAGCAGAAAATTGCTATGGTCAAGCCTGCAATTACAAAAGAAGTGTGAAAAGTTCAAGTTTTTGGTCTTATGAAGAGTATAATTTAATTAAACAAGCCATTCCCAATATAGAAAAAGTTTGCTAAACATTTCACCACTATAGTTTCACCACTGATATCCTGACATAGATGGGAGAAGCAGCAGAACTCTATTACCTGACTAGATAGAAGAATTCCACTTTCAAATTCTGTAAAGAAGTCAAGGATCACCTACCGTACTGAGAAAATATAAAACCTTCTGGGGCACTGAGCAAAACTGAAAACCACAGAGAAATTAAAGTGATCTTTCATTCTGGAATGAGAATGAAAGAATGAAAAATGTTCAGGTTCCTATGGCAGATGTAAGTAAAAAAGCCCTGGATGTCAGTACACAGCGCTGCACTGGGAACTGACCCAGCCAACCTCCACACCAGCTCATAGAGGCCTGGTGGAAAAGGGAAATCTGATCACTGTTACTTTTGTAAATATTGTATGTTTCTTCTTTCACTACACAAATTCTCTATTTCTCTTTCTATCTCATCAACCTCTTCAGATGCAAAGCAAGAATATTTACTCACTAGGGACTCTGTGGACAGCAGTTGTAGCTGTTTAGTTCAGAAAAAGAATGTGACAACTGGAAGATCTGAGGAATTACTGTGGGTCCAAGAGTCAGATATCTCAGCTGAGAAGCGTCTGTTGAGATGATTTTCAAGTGTGTGTTTAAAAATTCCAAGCTGCATAGAACACTTGGATTATGTCAGACCTGACAAATCAGCAACTGCATCCTCTCCCAGCCATCTGATAAGCACCTGTGACAGCTGAAAATACTGAGTTAAGAATTATGTCAGACTGAGCAATCTAAGGTTCTCTTGTCAGACTGAGCAAAGAAACTCAGGAGTTGATGCTGCACAGTGCTTCAGATTCAGGAAATACAACATTTAAAAGATTACTTTCCAAACCAAGAACAACTGCATACAGTGTAAGGTGGTCATTCTGGTCCACAGGATAAAAACAAATGCATCACTGGGCTGAAATTGGAGAATTGCTAGGAAGAGAGATCAGAGTTCCCTTACTGAGAACAGTCAAAGGGGAAATACTCCCGGAAGCCAAGGAATGCAGATTTAAAAGTTATTTAGCATCCTTGGATCATCCACAGAAAACACCACAAAGATAGGGAGACAAGGTAAGCAGGAATTTTATCACAAAAATATATTTTCTGCTGCCACCAAAGAACCCTTAGAAGCAGAAGACTATCTTCAGGAAATCCTGACCACTGATAAGTCACATCAGTACAGCAAATACAGCTCAAATGGTTGCACAGTGCTACAGAAAGAAAGTGCAAGGCAGAGTTGATATAGCAATGAAAAATGACAAGCAATGAAAAGAAGAGGTTAAAAAAAGAAGAGTCTTTCTGCAAAGCAGTTAAGTTCATAAAGAGTAGAACTGCACATAACTAGATCAAAGCCTTAGCACTACTTGGATAAGATCTAACATGAACCAAGAGGCCTGACAAAAAAACCCCAATAAACCCAGAGCCCACACACCTTTTCTCCAGCTTTGAAGAGAATAATATTCTCTTCAGTCCATGAAGGAAGTAGATTGTATTTCTTTCCATTACTTTGTTCAAGACCAAGACAATAAATAATGCCATATAAAAGTGAATTGGATTTCTCTAAGTAAGACTGAGTGAAATAATTATTTCCCTTTGCTTACATAATACAGTAATATAATTACAACACTTACATTGTCCTGGAAAGAGACTCATAATTTGGTGTGGCAGAAAAGCAAACCAAGCAAGTAAGAGGAGGCATTGATTAGCTTGTAACCAGGCAAAATTCAGAAAGGCAAAGGCTTGCCCGACATAAACCAGAAGTGCCTCAGAAAGTAACTGCAACTTTCATTTGTTCATTTTTACTTCAAGACAAGTACATTTCTTGTTTAAAGTGCAGTCATAACACCAAAGCTTCCACTTCGACAATCAGAACTGGCCTACAACTATAATTACTACAAACTGAGCAAACACAGGTCCTTGCTTAGTCAAGAATGAGCACAAAAACATACCTTGTACATTCAATTAACGTGACCTTCAGTCGACCTTCTGTCAATAGCAAATCCTGTATACAGAGGTCTCGGTCTTCATATTCCGCAGATGGCAATACTTGAATTGGAAAAAATGGCTTGAACCTGAAAAATACAGAAGAAACCTCTCTTAATTCAAATTCCACAACATGAATACACAAAAATATAAAAATGGTAACAGGATGATAATGAATCTTTAACACTCTTCAAAAAGAGAAATATTGCCATTCCTACAAATTCACTGGTCAAAAGGAATGAGTAAGAGCTACTAATGCTTTTTGAATGTAGCAGACTGGACAATACAAACAAAAACTGCTTCACAGGAATATGTGAGGAATGAGTTACATCTACTAGCATAGATAATTTTGAGAAAGTGGGAAGCTGGTAAAAATCACACAGCATGTTTATCTGCATAACCATCACAGCACAGAAAGATGAAAATAACGTTTTGACCCTAAAGCTTAAACTTTTTATGACAGTGTCGTTGGCGCACCCTGAACACTTCACTTTAGTTACCCAGACTGATTCTTCTCTCACTTCGTAGGAAACTTTAGGTTTAGCCAGTCTTCTTGAATAAAAATAAAGATACAGGTATTCTAAACATTTGCCCCTAAGCTTTATTTCCCCCACTGCAGCATGTGATTCACAGGAAAAGGAGTTCATGTTCAAGATAACGTGTGTAAAACACTGACTATCTCACCACATGATTCTCTCTCTTTGATTAGAAAATGCTGACTTATAAATACCAATTTGGTTTTTGAGTGATAGTGCTCTGCTGTAGGACACAGCCCTGATCTGAGGGAGAGAAAGAGGGGGAGAGGCTGCACAGCTGCAGCCCCAATACATGGCTGACACACAAAGGCAATCCCAACAGCAAGGGCCACAACCCTGCACAAAGAATGATATCACAGCATCTGAACTAAAGTTTTTGAAAAAAACTCAAAAACCTCTTACAGGGTATTCCTTCTTTCTGTCTTTATTGTTCTAATTTCCTAGCACTGCCTTGTGCCTTGGTTTCCATCCTCTGTCACTGATGCAGCCTCCCAGCAGTTATTTGTGTGGAGACTCACAAATCGCAGGACAAGAGCAGCACAGCCTGCAGGATGTCCCTGCCATTTCATGAGAAAGAAGTCTTTCATAAGTACTGCTTGCTCAACCATCAGAGGCATCTGCTTGTCACATTCAGGGATCACAATATGTTCAGGAAACAGTCACATGGAGCTGAACTGAAGAGTTTCAGAAATTCAAATAAATAATTAAGCATCCTTTAACTGTCAGCACACACTTTGGGAGGGAGCTCCACGCTCTGATTCAAGACACTTCAGTTCTGTACGAGCAACAGCCTCGTACAGAGCCATGAGAAAGACATTTCTTTTGTTCTCTTTGTGAATAAACACAACTCAACACTCCAGCTATTTTCCTGAAATCCAATTCAACTTCTAACTTTAATTTGGTTCCAAGTTTCTCCCTCATTAACTCCTTCTTGAGGAAAACCATTCTGAAACACGCCACATAAAAATACTCACTTTTAAATACTTTTTAAAAAAAGTCTTGTGCATGAAAAATATGAGGTTATTAAATCACTTTGGCCACCGTTTAGGTTTATGAGTATACCACAAATAACTAAGTCAAAATATGCCTTGTTCAAGTACTGGCTGATCTGGTACTGTACTCATAATCTTCCTTTATAGTTCTTGAATTACTAAAGTAATAGCAAGCATTATAAGGGTAGGCAAAAAAACCACCAAGATGAACCCAGTGTTTTGATTCTACAAAACTTCACACCACCTTCCTACCGGCCACCTTCCCACACAGACCCACCTCACATTTCTCACTTCACCCTGTTCCTGTTAGGAATGATTTTACCCCCTCAAAATACAGACTTAGCTCAGATTTTGTTAGGCAGAAAAGGAAGAGCTAGGAAAGCACAGGGGAAAGCAATGCCAAGTTTTGAGTGAATAGGTACCTGTAGGTTTGAGGATTTTTAAGCACTAATAAACTACTTTTCAATTACTACCAGCAACTGCCAATACAATACACCTTCTCTCAAATCTGTTATAAAGATAGTTTTCCATTGGAGCATCAAACCAACAACAACCATTCTGAGCTTCAGTGACTTACTGAAACAAGATTTCTGGCAGGGAAAAAAAGACAAAGGAAGAGGATTCAGTAGGTTACCATTAGTTCCCCCAATTTCTGCAAATATGCTAAAAGTGTTGGTACTTCAAATGTCATTTGCTTACATATGGCACACATCCTGCAGGCCGTTTACAAGAACACAAACTTGGACAAATCTATTTTAAATGCTAAAAGTAAGAACAAATCAGAAAAGCAAAATAACAGACTGAAACATTCCAGTAGGATGCAGACATATCCACCTACACATTCAAACCAAAACTATCATCCTCAAGTGACTTCAGAATAAAGTGTTAGTGCAACACAAAATAATGAAATAATCCCCAGAAAAAGCCATTTTCCTTGCTAGATTAAGACAATGTTTACCGTAATTTTGATTTCTATTTTCAAAATCCTTTTTTAAAAATTTATACAGCAATGAATTAAAGAGGAATTAATTCTAAAATACCAATACTGTTATATACAATAATATGTAAAACACTTAGCAGTGTATGGGGGACTTTGTGCAGCACTTCTTAAATTTTCTACACATATGGGATTAAAATGCATTCTCAACATCATGTTTAATTTACAACAAGCACTTATGTTCACTTATCACAATTAATTTGCAAAATCATTAGCAAAAAAAAAACAAACACATCAACTACTTCCATTGGCACTAGCAACATATAAAGAGCTGAATATCCCACATTAAATGCATTTTTAATGTTTTAGTGCTGCTCTGAAGACTTCCAAATTTATATCATAGCACTTATCTATTTAATTTCCAGAGTTTGTGCATTTCCAAAATTAAACATCAGACAAATTAATATTTCCTGCAGATTTCAATTACATATTAGGAAACTGAACTGTTGTCAGAGATTTAAGTGCAAGACAACACTATTTATTTGGAAAGTCTTTCCCACTGGGAGTTGGTGAACTAATACAGACCCAAATGGGGACTGCTGGCAGCAGGGTGGGTCCGTTCCTTGTGCTGTAAAACCACACACAGGAAATCCATGTTCCCAACAGGGTCAGGCATCACAGGCTCTCCCATCTTTTTCCCCATGGTAGGAAAAGCCTGAAAGCCTCCCCACCTCTTAAAAGCAGGGCACATGCTCTTACAGAGACATCATTGCTCTCCTGTTTGGCAGGATGCTCTCTCTGCAGAAAGCCTTTAAAAGTGCTTTATATTAAATGCTTATAGTGTCTTTTCAACTTGTTTTTAAATTACCAAAATCCCTCCACAAACTCATCTTATTTGTCCAAAGATCTGAAATTCAGACAGCACACCATTAAGAAAATGCTGGCTAAAACCTAGCATTAATATGAAGAGGAATATCCATCAATCAAACTTCATGTGACATTTCAGCAAGTGAAACCCTATAGAAACATTTAAATTTAAAAGAGGCTGTAGCACAGCGAGTGTTTCTTAACAAATACTGCAAGATACAAACAGCAAAAATTCCTCCTTCACACGAGGAATTAGATTATTATACTGAAATTACGACAAAGTTATTGAAATAATATATAGGATTAAAGGTAGACACTAAAATAGCACAATACTAAGCTTTTCCACACACAGCACACAGCAAAAATGTTTCCAGCCACTGAAGGCAGTGTCTCCTTGACGTGAAGTCCTTCTACCCTCTGCTCATGCCAGACTTCAGAGTCACTTCAGTGGCTCATTTGCTCTTCAGTGACTCATTCCCTCTCATCACCACCTCCTTCAAAGTCTAGACCAAAAGTGTATCCAGAAAAACCCAAGCACATCAAGCTTACTCCCTTCATTTTGAGTGCTTTCAGCCCCTGAATGGGGAGAATTCTCCCGTCCAGTTGCCAGTTTTGGGAGGCAGAACTCATCTACTTGGAACAAGTCTGGATTTGGTGATTTAATTTTAAATATGTCTGACCTACATTCCCTTTAATTTAAATTCACTATTCTGTGATTATTTGTGGTCCTTTAGCCAACTTTTAACAGAAAAGAAGACAGAAGTCCTTTATACATACCTTAGTTTAATTAACCTAATCTCCGAATTAACTGCTCCACTCAGTACCTACTTAATAGTATTTTTAGTTGCATGCAGAAATCTATTGAGAATTAAAAAAATATCTATTTTTCTGGTATGATAACCATATGCTTCTGTGTCTGCTCATTGCATCAGTTAAGAATATCCAGAACAACAGTAAAAAAAACCAACAATAAATTGTTCAGAGCTAAACATAGACAGGAACAAAAGTCAAAAGCTCTCAGTATTCCATCTCCTACCTGGAAAAGCAGAAAGTCTTAGCTTAATTTCCAAGTGCAGGAGGAGGTGGGATTTTGTAAAGCTTTTGCTAGGAAGTGAGAATAATTTTCTAGAATAAGTTACAGGAAGGGTTTTAAATTATTCTTTGGTTTTATAAAGGAAGTTTGGTATCTAAAACAGTGTGTAAAATTACTGAATATCAGTTTAAGACCACATTAAACACTTGTATGTTATTAATCCTAACACTACTGACATAAAGATGAAACTCTTTCAGGTTTGGGTATTTTTAAGTTACATTAACTGAAATGAATTTTAATAAAAAGCAAAACTATTTTAAACCTCAGAAGAAGAAATCAACCAAAAATACAAGCATCTCTGGCATAAAGCTACTCTGAATGCATTGCAAGTCTTAAGTTTCATCTAGAACGTTAAGCAAAATTCTATCACAATCTGAAGAGAGAGACTGTGTTTAGTAGCTTTCAATTTTGCAAGTGATACTGTGTGTGAAGATTCTAGTATCTAAAGTACTGTTAAAAGAATAACTGTGGGATTTATTTTCAGTGTGGGGATTAATCAAAAGGTTCAACTAACTACACAACAGAATTGAGTCATTTTTAGATTGTGTTTTTCACCTGAGTTACAGAAACACAAGTCAGGCACTTGGAAAGTGTGTAAATTTCAAAGAGTGATTGAGACCAGATATTTTAAGATATGAAGAAATCCTCTATTCTTACAGTGCATGTAATTAAGATGAAGTTTTACTTCTGCAAAAATTCTAAAATATTACAACCCACTCCTAAAAAGACATGATCACCTTAGTAAGATTTTAAAAGTACTTATCAGCTAACATTTACAGTTGTCAGGTATTACAATGTAAACAGCTTATATCATTCTTCACCCTGAAGATATAAAAATAAGGCTTTATCCTTATTTTGAACAAGGAAAAAAGTGGCAGTACTGGTTTCTTTGTATATTTTTTTATAGATTTTAGAAAAGCAATTTTCCAGCTTCCACTAATTTCTGCTGCTGAGCTGCATTCACACCCAGGGGACTTCTAACAATTCAAATTATACTAGATTTCTTTAACGAATAAGACTAATTTCAGCTTTACTCAAAGCCATGAAAATCTGGCTGACAAGAAGCCTGAAAAAACACTGCAATAAGAAAGTGTTTATTTTCTAGGAAGTTTTATGGTAAACTGCAAATCAGATCTAGTAACCCACCCACAGTTACAGGATATTCTGCCACACATATGTAGGAGGCTCATACACACAAGGTCTCAATATATGAACAGTCCCTCTTTTTTTTAAAACCAAGATCTCAAAAGAGAAAGAAGGCAAAGCAAGGATTTTACTATTTTTTTTTTCTTCAAAGAAGTTTCACACATTTCCAGATTTTTAAAATAGTCTTTTTTCTTCTCAGTAATTCTGAGGTATATCTTGAATCATACACTTAAGACACTTCTCAAACTTCAATTTGTTCTTGACTTCCACAAGAACAAATAAAAGAATAAATGCAGTCTAGTAGCTTCTTCAAAAATATTATAGTTTTTTTCCCTGCTTACATAACAGAAATTGCAAATACAACATGGACAGTCTTAACAATATGGTTTTACTGCCTGTATTGGAATAGCTACAGGTAAAAAATAAACCTTACCAGAACTTCTTTCTTATCAGCACAAACCAGAATAAACTGACCAAGTGGATACTTTTTTGAATTTCAGGAACTCTAGCTTCCCAAATTCTAAATGGCAAAAATACTGAAAAAGCTTTGTTAACTCAATGTTAATGTCAATACTTGTTTGATCCCTGAATTTTCAGGTTCTGGTGATTCAAATTAAGGGATGAAAATCCTGCTGTAATTTAGACAGGATGAAGACAAAATTTCCGTGTCTAACCAAAAAGCCGGAATTGTTGTGGCTCCAAATGGGACAGAAAACACAGAATATGCTTATGTTCACGTAGAGCTGAAAGAGAAATAGGTGTGGTTTAGCAACCAGGTATTAGGCCGTCAAGGAAAACAGCAGCAGGAAAAAAATCAACAAAGAATAAAAAGCACACACACAAAAACCAAATAAAACCCAAGCCACACCAAAACTCTATCTTCAGCCAGATGGATTAGAGATTGGTCCCAGTGACTGGTTCTAGGCAAACATTGGCCTTTGCTCACTTCAGCAGATTGTTCTACCATAAGGTAGTCTCAAGTCTATCCAAACATCACCGGTCTGCAATCCTGGTTACAGTAAAAAGATGACGATGTTCTGTGAGAAGTCTGAGCTCTGAACATGACTCACTCGCTGAGCTGAAGAGTTTTAATCCTTTGCTTTAAACCCCAGTCTATATCCATGTTAAAAAATGTCTCTTAGGGTGCTTAGACAGAAAACAACTGTCTCACTGCTGAAAGGAGTCTCTGACAGCTGTAAACTGAAAGTGAAAAAAATATTTGTATCTGTTGTGAATTCTAGGCAAGAGAGCTTCCCAAGGTTTATCCTCACTCCGTCAGTCAGTTTTAAAAATGCTTGAACTGCACAAGCTTCTCCTCAATCTACATTTACGCAGTCACTTCTGACAAGACAGAAGATGCTCCAATTCACAGCCTGGGAGCTCAGCCTTGGCAGTAGCATTTTCAAAGCTGGTGACTGACAGCTCACCCTGCAGCTGTGAGGAGCAGTCATTACGGGCCTGGTTTGCAGGGAGCTCAGGGACTGCAGTGCTGGGGAGGGCACGAATGGACCCAGGGACACACCATGGCCATGTACTTGCCAGTTGTCCCCCAAGCAAAGATGACACCACAGGCAAGTCACAGCATTTTATTAATAGACCCATACTGTAAACAGGATCAAGTAACACAGAGGCTCAGTCTGGACATGACCTGAGGCACCACTGTTGACAATCAAACACAGGAAGGGTTTGTGAGGTTAATTAACAGGAAGAATTCCTGCACTTTCCAAATCCTGCATCACTTGTGGCATGTTACACTTAGGACTTGTGATTACATTTGATAGATGCAGCTGTTCAAATTATGAATTTGGATACTTTCTCTAATTTGCCCTTCATTCAGAGGAACAGAGGAAAAGAAAAAATGATCTAAGTTTTGTAATATTGTTTTAGAACAATACCACTGCCTAACACTGCTGTTCCCACCCCACCCCCCTTTCTAATTCACTGGGCTCTCTTGGCTTAGAAACATCAGCTTGTTTTGTTTCTTCTAACATACTGCATCAAGTTTTGTTAGCAAGTATGCAGTTATTCTTAAAAAAACCAACAAAAACAAACCAACAAAACACCACACAACTTGAAGTTTTTGGAGTCATTTCCTCTGGTTAATTACTTAGGAACTATTCACCAAGCCAGATCATTCACAGGTGATGCAAACACCACCAGGAAGCGCAGTGCCATGTCACAGCAAGACTGGATCTTCGTATTTGAGCTCAGGCAAACTGGAATAATGGTTTAATAGAGTTGAAACAATTTGCTACACAAGTGACATTCATTTAAATTTTTACTACTCAGTAGGTTTAAGATACTACATATAAAACATAAGTGACAGGATATTTTTCACAGCTTAAAGCATAATTTAAAGCATTTTACATATATGGTAGTAGTTTTACTACCAGTATTACTATCTTCATTCCACTGGAAAACACCACAATCTTGTACTTAATACCATTACAAAAGTAGATTTTAATATTTATACACATTTCCTGCTGAGTGAGCATTTTTCATAGCAATGCTGCCATTGACACTGATGCAGGAGAATATCCTGCTTAGCATTAGGTCCCAGTTAAGAAAGTCAGGACTGAAGTATGTGTTATGATTTCCATTAGATATCATCAGATAATTTTTAGAAGACAGAAAGTAAGAAATAATTTTTTTCAATTTATATCTCAGAGCCCCTGTGAGTTTTTCAGCCACAGCAACAAAAAACTGCCAAAAAATTAATTCCCAAATGATTATCCTAATTTAATTTTATGCTAGTCATATCCAGCAATTAATTACTATCTTTGAGTGTGTGTAACAGTGTGATTAACTATCATCAGCTGATCACTGTAATACACTCTATTTCAGTCAGAGCTTTATGCCATCTGGTATGCCTTCAAAAATGTATGAACTCTATTGCTGTTGTAGAATTCCTTATGAAACAGCTTTAAAGGAGAGGGCTGGGGACACTGCTCCTCACAGGCCATTCTGCTGAACTCCAGCAACACTGAACAGGGGAATTGTTATGAAGGTAAATTGTACCCAATAGTTTTAAGGCTAAAATGAATTAGAGCAGCTAGTAGAGGGAAAAAAAAAATAGCAAACCAAGCAGCTCTCCAGAGCCCAACTCAGGGCTGAACAACAATTTCTGTAATTTTATTTTTTTTTTACCTCACAAAATTTAAGGTTTTCCTTCTCCTTCTTTTATTCTCTGCTATGCCCAGCATCTCCTGGCAGTTTGCAGAGCTGTTTTTGGCCACAGACAAGTCTAAAACACTGCCAGCCTCCAGCTGAGTCCTACAGCAGTCCTGAGAGGATTTAATAACTCAGGCAGAGCTCCACAAAGGTAGGAGTCCCTCTAGAAGGAAGGGTTCTTATGGAAACAGATGTACCCAAATAGCTTTGGGCAAGTGTAGGAATCTTCATCATCAGATTGGATCATTGCTTCTCTTCTGGATGAAAGGACAGTTTGAGATCACAATGCAAAGTTTTTATGTAGTTCCACAACTCAAAGATTTTAACAGACTGGGATGGACATAAATTATCTATTAATGTAACCTACCTATGTGGGTTGCTAATTTCCCTCCATACTCAGTTTAGAAAATAAAGCTTGTTAATCCTAGAAGTGTTAAAAGTCCTTTACTATACTCTAAAGAAAAAAACAATATAAAGAATACCCAAATGTTGAAACAGTTTTACATCAAACAAGTGTGAACATGAACTGTAAACACAGGAGCAAAGTGTGACTTTAGGCCACCTCTGCAAGAATGCAGAATAAGCAGCTTCCCACAGAAAGCCAGACCATGAAAGGCCGAGCTCCAGTAGTGAATCCAGCAGCTTGAGGCTGAGCTTCACCAGCACTGCACTGCTCTACCCCACTAAAACCTACTGTCCTTACCCAGGCTGCTTTTAAGAGCTTTCTGATCAAGTGTCATTTGCCAGTAAAAGATTAACTGTTTCATGCATTTAGAATATATAAATAGGTTTGACAAAAAAACACTCCTATATTTTTACATTCAATGAGCTACTGAAAGCTCTATTAGCTACACATCTACACAGGTAAATTCTGTGTCATTGTTCCTTGAATTAATCTCCCCAGGAAAACACAGTGTTCAGTTCCATGTGACAAGTGGGGAACATTAATCATACTATCTATCCAGAGTCTAAAAATCATAATACAGCCTGTAGAAGGTGGTTCAGAAAAGCCCAATTCCAGAGCCTGAAGACACCTCCCTGCTCCAGCAGAAAGGCTCAGAACCAAATCCAGACATTGCTTAGGTGCCTACAGTTCAGCAAAGTCATTAACTCCTATATGATCTATATTTTGAAATAAGTTACCTTAAAAAAAATAAATACTACTACTGCTTATTTAATATTTTATTTAAATGCAATTAAAGCAACAGAAATTAGGACAACTGAATAAAAACATCCATATTTGTGTTCACTGAGCAGCATGATCAGTTCAAGATCAGACTCCAGATGAACAGAAATGTGGTCTCAATGCTGGTGTATACAAAACACCATCAAGTACTAAATAAATCTTAGCAGATTTTTCAGATTTATTCACTATCCACATGAAAGTTCACTGCAGGACTAAGATCAAGTAACTTTTAAATAGAAGCTAGCAAAGGATTAAATGAGGTAATTTTTTTTATTATGGTACAGTGTTTTATATACTGTCGCAAGGAAGGAAAGTTGCAGGAGGTCCTATTTTCAGATCAATTATGCTGGTTGGATTTCTATCTGCAGCAAAGGCAGATACAAATCACCAAAACATATTCCTTTCCCCCTCACTGAGATTTTTTCTTTGTCCCATACCTCTGGTCTACAAATTTTTTCACTAACCTGTCTCAAGTCAGTGATGTGTTAACTCCTCACCCTTGTAAGGCAAGAATAGAAAATGCAAGATTTGTTGACTAACCACAGAAAAAGGCTCACTCTTAAGCTGAAAAGAATGCCACCTGTATACTGGGAAATGTCTGGTATGTAGCTGGTCACTCATTAAATCTGACTTTACTATGAACGAGTTTCAAACTGGCATTCTTTCAGAACTCAATCTTTCCAGTGTAAAAACTCATGATTTGCTGAAGCTGGGCAATATGACTAAAAATGTTTCAAAACCCTTAGAACTAATGGATTTGAACTTGCTAGCTACGTAAGGTTTACAAACAGACACTGTACCATATAATTTCATACAATCTTAAGAAACCTGTACTTAGTGACCCTCCAGAAATTATGTATGCCTGAGATGGTGCTCTCCTAATATAAAACAGTAAAAAGCCCTGCACTACAAAAAACTTCCTTCTACATATAACAGCCTCAGAAAAAATAAAAATATTTACTGTTCTGAGGTTCGGTTGTGCTCATTGTGTGTCAGGTTACCTACAGACCCATTTATCCAATTCCTCTAAGACTAAGCAAAACCACTTGTCCATGTACTACTAAGATAATCTTCCAAGCATGAAACTACTGACTACAGACAGATCTACTGAGTGAAATTATCACCACTTTGCCATTAGCAGAATAGTCTGTGCTGGCATCATTCAAGGCAGTATCTCTGGGACAATCTGAAAATTACAGCGCTGCTTTACCATCAATTTTTGTGAAGCAGAAAAGGACTCGGATCCTGGAGGCTTTTTTAGTGCTTTTGTACAGTAGATGAGTTTTGTATCTAAAATAGGCATGGTGTTAAAAAACTCAATAAATAGAACCAACAAACAAATAAACCACCCCTCTTTCCTTTCAGCAGCAGTAGGAATGAGAACTTCAAACAGGAGTGTCCTACAGATTTAACCAGTGAGAGATTCATATCAACTACAGTAGAAATCCACTAAAAAACAAACAAACAAACAAAACCCCTCCCTTTGCAGCAGCTAAAGGTCTCTGAAGCAAAGACATGATCACAGTCCCAAAATCTGAATATTTCTGGTCATCATATGAATAATACATACTTTTTAAAATTTTATACTTTTTCCAATACCATTTCCTCATTATGAGGTAATTTTTATTGTAGAACACATTTCAAATCAATAGCTATTTACATTACTTCTAGACTTAAGTTTTGCCAAAAATAGGAAACTACTATGTAACTCTCAAATTGCATTCTATAATGGTAAATAAAAATAGGTTTGTCTAATTTTCTTCCCAGAGAAATTCAATATAGCCCCAGCTTCCAAATAAAGCACAAAACTATTTAACACGACTATATTGCAAATAATCAGTTCTAAGGATAATTCATATTGGAAGCCAGAGGAGGTCATCTAAACACCCAATACAGAAATGGTAGAAGCGATGCTTTGTGAGACTATCTATAAAGAAAAGAAAGTTATTCCCCTCTGTGGCAGCACACATTAAAATAAAGCAGAGTTTCCCAAAGCAGACTAGTATCAATACAACATATTTGGAGTTTTTAATGTAACAAGCTAAGGAAAAAAGTGTACTTGAAATATACAGAACTGACCCACACTGCTTAGGCAACACCTGGTCTGCTTAGAATCTGAATGGATGAACTTGCAAGATGTGCAATTTAAGAAAAAGGCAGTATCAGGTTTTTTTACATCGTTGTTTAAGAAACACCAATAAGTTCAATTTTGGCAGAAAAAGGACTTTACATATACACAACAGGCTCTGTATCTTCATTATGGCAAAGTGTATTTTTATTGCCTAGAAGGAACTAAATCTAAAAGCAAAATCAGGAGCTGTGCAAAAGAGCAAAAATACACCCAACTATTACAAAGAGGATAGACACAGCAGAATCAGTGTACTGATAAACCTGAGGTGAGGGGGGGCACAGCAAGGCTGTCACCATAAGCGACTTAATAAAAGGTTAATGAGCACGGTAGAGTTCATTAGAGAACTAACACAGGGACATGATAAAGTTCAAACCAATATGAACAGTGTCTATAGCATTAAAGAACTGTTTGAGTGTATACAATGAAAAACCAAAGGCTGGACTCAGGCCAGGAGATAAACTCCACTTTGTGCTGACAGTATTCACTGCCATGGTCTATTAAAAGAAATCTACATGAAAACAAGGTTGTATTAGATCTTCCCCACATCTGAACCAGACACTGCTCTGACATAACAAAATGTTTGCAGAAAAGCTGTTTGCATTTATATTTTAAAGCAACAAATACATTAATATTAATGACAAAAATTTAACTATTATCAATAGAAATACATAAATCCTTTATCAATGATGACCAAAAAAAAAAACAAACAAAAAATACCCAGCCTACATTCACTGGATTTTACCAGCACCCTTACATGCAGGGATTTACTTAAATTCTACTACACAAGATAGCAATTTCCATTCAATGGCAGAGCAGCTACAAAATAGGGTGTTTTGCCAGACACAAACACATTTGTAAAAGAGACAGAGAAAAGTGATTACATGCTATTAGAGTAAAACACAAATTACTACTTATTAGTTTAGACATAAAGTGCAACCCTTCCTTTTCAATTAGTTTATTATTATTTATTATTTTATTATTAGTTTATTATTATTTTCAATAATTGCTTTTATGGAGAAAAATGTGTGTAAAATGCTAGACAAACTTTAAATGCACTTACTAGGCTATACTGCCTTTCCCTATAGACTCTAAGGAGTGCAGCAGGAATGCAAGATGCCATTCCCTGCTTTCAAGGTACAGTTATGCAGATCACACGAAGTCTGTAGAAATGGATGATACAAAATATGATCCTACTCATCACTGCTGTGCTGCATAAATCTGTACCTAACTGGAAAGAATACAAAGTACTTGTGTGGTAATTTGGCTGTAGCAACAGACAGTACACATATGAATATACATTTTTTAAATGCAGTGTTTTTTAACTAAATAAGAGAGGAGGCTAGGATCTGTAACAAAAACTTAGTTACAGGATGTTCAAGATAACTGCTGGCAGAAGTTCTCTTCATACGCCATTCACCACCAGCAATAACCTCTACAAGTTGCCAAATACAAAAGGCAAAGAAAAAGGCATATTTTTATATGCTAATTAACACCTTGAAACAAGATAAAACTCTTTTGTGGGCTTCAGTGTGGAAGCCAACAGAGTAGCAAAGTGCCCCTTTTAACCAGTTGAAGAGAGAATCCCTCACACTCCAAGTACTTTTGTTTACAACGTTGTAACCACTGCTATTCAACGTTTTATTTATAAAGTTACTTGAGCAAGGGTAGGGAGACATCAAAAAGGTTTTGAACTACACATAGAAACAAATGCTGTGTACTTAAAGCCATATAGGCAATAGGACAAAAACTGGGAGAGAATAATCACATTCCATGTAGATGAGAAACTTTTAAGTAAGGTAAGAGGTTATTAAGCAGTTGTGAAACTCCAGACTTTCTCCTATATATTCTCTGCTAAGAAATATATTATCATACCATGATCCCAAATCCAATGTAATCTTACAATTCTGTTTAAAGCCCCACTTTTGCATCTTATCAGCAAGGGATTTGATTTTCCAAACCAGCTCTCAGTAACACCTGAACTCTCAGCTCTGCCACCACCTCAGAGCGTATTGTTGCTACTCAGCTGTTAGCAAGTTTGGGGATTCACCTGCCTAAACTCAGCTGGGACACGCTGGGGAAGAATTTGCAGTTTCAGACTGTGTTTTACAAAACTTTGGGACACTGTGGATAGCTAAAGGTTCCCACCTGAAGCTTTAAAGGCCATGTTATGGACAGGTGGAACACCAATGACCCAAACTTCCTTCCTTAGGACAACTCCATTAATGTGCATTGAGCTTTGTGTCCTGCCTTAGTGCCCCCTTCACAACACGGGAGGTTGGAATGATGCGTTCAGTACATGGCATAAAATGTAAAGGTCAAAGCATCAGAGCTGGGCACTGTTTCACTAAACACAGCAGGCTACCAGCCCACTATCTAGTGTGAAAATCAGCTATGATACTGCATTTTCCTCTGAAGCATTCACATATTTCCAACTCCTTTAACCAAAGAGAACACTTTAAGTTAACTGTTAATTCTTCTTAGTTTTATAATTATTTATGCTTTATAATATCATATATCAATTCACAATAGCATTCTTACTGTCAGTTACCTTCTGTCATCACACTTCTCATTTCTGTCTCAGGCTCTGCACTCTGCTTCTTTCCTCATTTGCCCCTCCACTCCCTCACACATGCCTCATTCATTCTTTATGGTGGCAGAAAGTTTGAGAAACTCGTGGAAAATTGACTATCTCCAACTAAATGATGAGAACACCTCACTGTCCACGTGCATCTCTCAGAGGCAAAGTGAAGATGTCTGTCTTCATCTGCTGAAGGGGAGGAGAACATCATCACAGCTTGGACAGGAACCCTAAAAACTTGTCTAAGGAGTGCAAAGTTCACTTGTACTTTCTAGATGTGCTGATAGTGCTGACTCTGCACCAGGATTGGGCTATCCCAACCTCTCCTGCGTGCTCCTCTCCACAGTTTACAGCTTCACTCTTCCCCAAACAGTAAGAGAATGGAAGCAAACTTGCTGTGACAGCTTCCCTGCTGTCCAGGGATTGCTCTCTTCTGGAGGGCAATTCAGTACCTCAAAATTTGAAAGAACCACTACATTACTCGAAAAAACCATTTATTGCCCTCTTAAGGCTATCCAAATCTTGGATACTTTAAAAATCCACTTTCATGAGAGCACTTATAAATTCAGTTGCAGGGGAACCAGCTGAAAAGGCTTCAAAAATTACACCACTACAAAGCTAATTACACTTCAAAATCCAAACAAGCATTTTCAGTTACTCATCTCTCATGAATTTCAGGGAAAAGGCTTATTGCAGAAGAATGTGGTAAACAAACCTAAAATCCTTCACACATAACAAAAGCTACAAAGAACAAACAAAAGAGAAAGGACACGTGGCATCCTAAGAGTGATAAGACACAACAGAAAGGAAACAGTACCTGAGCAGTGGTAAGACATTCAATATCAATATTAAAGGACAGAAACAAAGCAAGTATGCCTCATGCCACTTCAGCTACAGAAGTATCAGTGCACATTTCATTATATTCACTTTATGATGCAGTCTGTGTTGCAATGTGTGCATTTGTAAAAGAAAACGTACTGTAAAACAAAAAAAAAAAAAAAGCAAACCCAAAAACGTCCTTCAAAGTTTTGCTTACCACAGCAGTAGCGATACTTCCCTTATCAACTTTCAGATTCCCCCCAAAATTACTGAGGGAATTCAGTAGACCAGAAAAGAAGGTGACTGCCTATATCATGGGATCTCAAAAATATTCCTTAGACTGTGAACTCTACCCTTTCTTATATTAAGTAATCATCACCTCACCTCTAGAGGTAAGCAGAAGCCACAAGTCTTGCCCTGGTGGCTGACCAGTGGCAGAACACCCCAAACGCGCACACACTCTCCATGGAACCATCCTCCTACCTCTTCCAAAGAGGGGTATCATGGTCCAATCGTCACAACATCCCCAAACTTTTCACACGTAGGAATTCTGCCACTTTAGTTACACCCAGATGAGGGCATGCAACAACCTCACTGTGCAATGGCTTCTTCACCTGTTATAAATGGAAAATGATCCTTCCTTTCATGGAAAACTTCTGCCAGCAGACAAGCAATGTATCGCGCTAAATACCCATTAAGAGCAAACCACTCAAAGTAAGGCTGAGGACGCAGAACAACTCACCTGATTTTATAATTGGGTAAGGTGTGCTTGCGCTTAATTACTTTCTTGAACTGGTTCACTATGATGGAAGTGAGCTGAGGCATGGGCCTCCCTTCAAACTGAGATTTCACCTCAAAGAGTATCACGGGGTCGTCCATAAAAGAGAAGAACCAGTGCGTGAAGGGCAGGCGAGTGAAGACCAGCTTCAGCTTACCCATCACCCGGGAGATCTTCACGAACAGGTAGGCCGACTTGCCGAACACCAGGTCGGCATCGATGGCCAGGTGGAAGCCACCATTGTACTCCAGATCTACCTCAAAGCCCAGTTCCTCGGGAGTGCCCTCCTCATTGCAGGCCACCGGCCGGATGAGCTTCACGGACTTGAAGACGGGCAGGACATCGCCGAGAGAGACCTCCCTGAGGCTGAGCCCCTCCAGCACCTTCCCTGTCATCTTGGCCTGGAGCAGCTCCTCGAACTCCACCTTGATCTTCTTGATGACCCAGTCCCTGACCAGGGCAGTGTCCCTGAGCTCCCTGAAGAGGAAGAGGAAGATGGCATTGAGGAAGTGGCACGTTTCCTCACGGGAGGAGGGGGCCGGAGGGGGCTCCGGCTGCTGCTGCTGCGGCTGCTGCGGCTGCTGCTGCTGCTTGGGGCCGGGCTCGGGGCCCGGGGCGGCGGCGGGCGCAGAGGCCGGGGCCGGGCTGGGGGTTGGCTCCGCGGACGCCGGGCCGCCGGCCGGCTCCGCGCCCTGCAGGTATTCCCTGAGGCCGTGCTCGGGCGCCACGCGGGAGTAGACGATGCCGCCGTAGGCTCCGTCCGCCCCGGGGGGTTCGGGCTTCCTCCTGTAGACGAGCAGGAGCTGAAGCAGGAGCGTGAGGCAGCAGCCGGCCAGCGCCGAGAGCAGGATCACGTACAGCAGCGGCATCCTCGGGCCTCCGCGCTGCCCCGGGCGCGCCGCCCTCACCGCGCCGCCGCCATCGCGGGGGTCGCGCCCGCGCCCCACCGGCGTTTAACGGCCGCGGCCGCCAGGGGCCGCCTCATCCGGGTCCCCCCCGCCGCCAGCCGCGGGGCGGGGCGGGGGCGGCGGCGGCAGCCAACCAGCGGCGCCGGCCCCGCCCTACCCCCGCTCCGATTGGCGGGAGCGGCGGGTTACGTCATGGCGCCGCGCGCCGCCGCGGCGTCACGGCGCGGCGGGCGCGTGCGCGCGGGAGGAGCGGCGCGGGCGGGGCGGCGGCGGCGCGCGGAGGGGTCACCCGCGGCCGTGAGGGGCGGCGCACGCTCCCGAGAGCGAGCCCGGGGCGCGCCCCCCAAGCGCGCTCCCGAGACCCTTTCTCAGGGCGCGCTCCCTGCGAACGCTCCCGGGGCACAGTCCCCGAGACCCTGTGCCGGGGCGCGCTCCCGAGACCGACCCGCGGTCCCCGCTCCCCTGATTTACTCCCGGGCGCAGTCCCGACGCCCAGTCCCGGGCGCGCTCCCGAGTGCCGGCGGGCCGTGCCCGGTGTCGCGGGGCGGGGGAGCCGGGCTGGGCGCGGCCGCGGGACGCACCGCCCGTGGGAAGGAGCCCGGTGTCGGTGGCACTTGGTGGCCGAGGAGCACCGAGGGGCGGTGACGGAAAAAGGACATTGAGCATCTTTAAAAATCGGCGGGTGGATGGGGATTGTTTCGGTGAAATTGCTCCGGAGAGGGGCGATGAGATAAAGTCTGTTTTCGTGGGCGTTGTGCGACTTCCTAGAAACCTTGTTTCCTGCTGATGAGAGATGCTTTTAGCACATTAAGAAAAACCAAACCAAACCTGCCTAGATGGCATTTTATCCAGCTCTGCTATTATTGGTGATAAGATATAAAATCTGTTTCCGTCCCCTTCAGCCATTTACTTGTGCTTAAAAGTCATGATTGAGTAAGAGGTAGAAATAACCAACCAAAGCTGTGGAGAAAAGGAACACGAAGAAAAGCAAGCTGAGAGCTTTGCATGGCATTTCAGCCTCTGATGTGCGTGATGAGATCGCTGCTGTCCCGTGGGTAAGACAAGCAAGGACAGAGGTTTCTTTTAGGACAGACTGCGGCTTCGATGAGATCACAGAGGAAAGGACAGGAGGAATCTCAGTGTCCCAGGCTGCCCAGAGCCCTTCCAGGGAGGCGACAGATGTGCAGGAGGCACAGACAGTGACAGCCCATCAAACCGGGGACCAGGAAGGATGGACATTACAGCACTGCTTTAAAATCAGTGAGTGAGGATAGAGAGAGGAAACGTGACATGAGGCAGGGCTACAGCATGCAGAAAAACCTGTGACTCTTCAGAAAGACTCATTTTGAACATTTTGAGAGGCTAAATCGGAAGAGTCATTCAAATTTCGCTTACAGAATTGTCATAGAAATAACCATATTTTTACTGGAAAATATAAACATATATCCAGAAGAAACTACTGTTTTCTAATCCAGCAAACTCATTTAAAGACCAGATCAAAGCTGTATATACTGTTCGAGAATGTACTATGTCAACTGTATACTGTTTTTCCAGGTGCTTCCCTTTTCAGTCTTGAAATAGAAGTTTTGCAATTTCTGAAAGGCAGCAACAATTGAGACAAAAGTTACTTAAATTATTAAGCTTATTTTTTACATTTTTTTTTGTTTAGTTAAATACCTAGCTAAAAGTTCTTAGATAACATTATATTTTAATAGAATAAAAGAAAACTCATGCTCACATAGTTGGTTGTTTTTTTCCCCAACCTCCAGAACTGTTTAAAAATGCAAACAAGAGAAGAAAATGTGAAATTTTATTACCAAGAAGATAAAAGCTCTCTTCCCCATCCCCCTTCGTAAAGCGTGTGGGGTGGGAGGACTGAAAAGCTCTTGATGATGTAGTGCTGTGGTTTGAAACTAGAGATTCAGAGTATGAATTTTTTATAGGCCTTGTTACTGAAAGTTGAAATGGCTGGGTGTTTAACAGAGCACTTCTATAGAAATACCAGAGAGGTCATTAGTCCAACATTTGAGCTGCTCTGTTACGGGCCTTTACCGTGGCTAATACCGGCATATGTGGTAATAATGGAAAGGTTTGGGATTTGCAACTAAATGGCTTTTCAGATAAGGACTGATCTATTCAAAAAGGCAATAGCAGCCTTGCTTTTGGGTCAGGAGGAGCAGTAGGAGGATAAAAAAAAAAAAAAAAAAAGTCACATTGCAGATGTCTCAATTGAGTATTTTCTTCTGTTAGACAAGCAGAATAGGGAATTTGGCACATTCTGTGCACCTGATGGCAGCTTAAGAGCCTCTGAAATGTTCAGCTCTGTAATCGCTTTTCTCCTTCCCCAGGAACATTTTCAACAGGAGCTGTGTTATCTTAAAAGACACGTTATGAAGCAAGAATCGGGCGTGTTTTAGGATTTTCAATGAGAATGGGAGAATGGAGGGAAATAGCAAATGTGTTAACGTGAATACAAAATGATTATGCAAAAATGTTATGTAACACAGGATTGAAATAAAATTTTTAAAAAAATTAAATTTGTCAGGTAGACGAGAAAAAGAAGATTCATCTTAATACCATCTAAAAAGGGGCTTTAAGAACATATTTTACTTTGGCTTCCATTTAGAAGGTCTTATTTGAATTTTTTGGAAGTCTAGATAAATAGAAAGGTTTATGTAGTCTCACCAATTTCACCCTGGTTACACAGAGCTTTGTAAATCTGTAGAATGTACTCAATTGTTTACTCTTTGAATAGCTGGAAATTATTAAATGGGACTCAAGACATGCAAAATAAGAAGGCCTATATTTATACTGATCTTTTGAAAAAGTATTAGGAAATAGTCTATTAAAAGGGATATTTCACCTGTATTTAAGCAAGGAAAATGCTCTTTTCATTTGTAAATCAATTTAGTACATGATGGCAGCAAATCTTCAAGTGCAGAGATTCAAAATTAATTTCAACATTTGTGGGAGATTTCAACAATGATTGTGCACAAAGATTGCAAAATATTTAGAGTTCTGTAATTGCTAATAGAGAGCAAGTAGCATAAATTCACAGAAGGGGCATATTTGAGGCAATTGTCCTGTTCTAAATAAGGGGTGGTGGTGCCTTGGGAACATTTGTCTTAGTTCACCTCACTGCCTGATCCAAGGATCACTGGCCTTTAGCAGCATTTGCAGTAACCCCAGGCAGCAGAACCTGGAAAAGCCACACACTTTAAAGTTCACGTTGTGGCACCAAGGAAAGAAACATACACATCACAATCTTGGAAAGGCAATTACAGATGGGGTGGGTTTTATTTTTTTCAGAACTGCAAAGTAGTCTAAATAGATTGTTTTTCAAAGCAGGATGTTTTGTAATGAGTGGTTTTAGTAATTTTCTTCATCACTGGAGTAAAATTGTTGCCTTCTTTTGTAATTTCTGTTGGCAAAATGATTTCATTCTTTCCTGGGCCTCCTATTGTTTTTGTATTACATCTCTTAGAGACCAAAATTAGATTATCATTCTCATGGTGCTGCATGAAACAGGATTTAGAAAGTGATTAGGTAAATTCATGAGGAAAAAACATTGAAGGCTATTAAACACAAAGATTGCTGGAAGTTGCTCTGTGACAGACAGCTGGCGGGTGTCTTTTCCTTTTGACTGTCCTCAGGCATCTACAAATTGAGACAGGATATGCTGCACAGAGAGCAGCTGGTCTGATCCAATGCTGAAAATATGTTAAAATATATATATGTATATATATAGGAAACACAGTGATCCGTACTGCTTCCAGTTCTAGTTCTGAACTCTGCCAAGCACAGTGTTACCTTAATATCAGGCAATTCTGCATTTTATTGGTATAAACTTCTTTAAAATACTGGGATTTCAGGTGAGATTTTCTTCGATGCCATTTTAATTCCTACTTTTTCACTGTTTTAATTCTGCCTTTGAAGGGGCAGGTTGCACTGTGAGTCTGCAGAAAGAGCTCATCCTGTTTGTAGCTGGTCCCTGGGGAGATTTGTTCAACTAACCCGGAGGAATTTGTCTCATGCTCCCTCTGAGCCTATTCCTTGTCCAGAGGAGAATCCACTACTTGGGGCTCCATATTAATTTCCAAATCTCCCAAGAACATTTCACTGTTATAACCTAAATTCCCCCACTCATTAATTTTGTGGGAAAAAAATACAGTTTGGGTGACTCAATCATATTTAGGCTGTGTTAGTGCTACAGAGACCCACCACCATTTCATCAGCCAGAATAAATCATTGTCTCTATTGCGTTAATGCATCCATTTATCCTACTAAAAATTATGACACATGCATCCCCCAACTTCTAGTTATTTTTAAGGATGGAAACTGAGAATTTTAGGAGGTTTTATTCTTATCCTAGAAATGTCTCACTGGAAGACTTATTTTTTCAAGATGGAAGTGCATGCTACATATTGCTTTTTGGTGGTTCCTACCTGAGATACCCAACCCTCAATTTTCAGAGGTTATGAGAAACTGCAGAATTTACTTTGGAATTGTGAATATTGTGTGCAGCAGGAGGAAAAAAACCAAAACAACTCCATTGGCTGAGCAAAGATGTGCCCCAAATTAACACTCACTTTTGAAAAAGAAGAGGTTTTTAACTCTGTGTCTAAATTTGCAGATCTGGTATAATCTGTCTCACAACAGGGATACTGTCATTTATGAACAGCTTTGCAATCTTACCTGCAGCAAGTACAACACTTGTTTGGTAGGAGTGGCTCAAAGCCCAACCACTTTGGATCAGAACATGTTAAAACAAAAAAAGACAGTGAGGGTTTGCATCCGAGGTTTAGTTTGGCCCAAATACAAACCCAGTATTTTCACCGAAGCTCATCTTTAATTATCTTTTAAAGTATGTTCTGCTTGTTTAATCAAGAGCTTAACATTTTGGATGTAAAGATGCTTTGGATACTTACTTCAAGAGGCTCATCATACTCAAGCTTAAAGTATCATGGTTCTTAATTAGGGATTCTGTTACTAGCTTACACAGACTCTGGTTTTTATTATATCATGGAAAAAGATACTTAGGAACTGTAGCTCTAAGATAACTTTGCCAAGATTAAAAAGAAAAAAAATTGAATAGCTATTTTAATTGTAAATATAACAAATTCAGGTTTTTAATATTACCAGTATGCAAGGCAAACTGAAGATTTCCTTTATTGCCTGTCTGATGTTACATCTTAAGTCCAAAAACTGTTACTTAATTTGCAGATGCGAGTGAGACTTGTCACACGTATTTCACTTTTTCCTGCATTTACTTTACTGACTTGTGGTATTCATGTAAATGCCAGTTTTCTTAAGCTTTAGAAAGTGAAATGTTTGGGACAGTGATTATCACATTTGTCATTTAGTGTTCACTCCAGAACCTTTTCCTTACGTGCTCTGAAGCACATTCACCGTCCCTACTCAGAACTGCAGGCAGCCTCCCCAAGGCCCTCTTGCAAGCTCCCAAATTATCTTTTTCAGAGTAGAGATTGTTTTAGCTACTTCCCCTAATCCATTTCAAGTATAATTACACTATGGTCAATATGTTTTTCATGTTCCATAACCTCACAATATTTTTTTTTAATGCTTGCCTCATTTCCTGGATTAGTCCAGAGCAGCCTCTGGCTGATGGAGAGGCTTCAGGAAACTGCATTGAAAAGCAATTTTGGTTTGCACGGGGATTCACTAGCTAAAGGGTTAATACACACTTCAGGGATGAATGTGGGGCTGGAGATGAGGCTTTGTGCCTCACTTGCCCTTCATTAAAAGTGTAATTCCCTGCATCAGTCCACAGGTAGTTGGTTGTGTCCAGCAGCTGCCGGTCGTGGAGCATCTCCTGTGTCTTCTAAGCCTCCAGATAAGCCCGGCCAAATCAGGCCACAGAGAGAAGCTCCTTCCCTCCCTCCTTCCCTCCCTCCTTCCCTCCCTGCTGCTGGAGGTGATCACCCCTGCAGAAAGGTCACAGCTGCACACGTGGCTGGGCTGCAGCTGCTGCAGCTCAGAGAGAGACTCTTCATCAGCCTCTATATCTGACCCTTTATCCTTTTATCAGCCTCTATATCTGACCCTTTATCAGCCTCTATATCTGACCCTTTATCCTTTTATCAGCCTCTATGTCTGACCCTTTATCAGCCTCTATATCTGACCCTTTATCAGTCTCTGTCCTGCAGCAGGGAGGGCGAAAGGGCTGTGCTGGGGGAAAGAAGCACCTGGCATTGGCACAGTCCCAGCCTGAGTTCATGTCCTGAGGTGTGTGCTCGGGAGAGCTTTGTGCAAAGACTCAGTAATCCAATTTCAGCAGCTCCAGCCCTGGGATTGGTGACACGCCATGCCAGGTCCTGCATTCCTGTAGCTGTTCACATCCCCCGTGGATCCTCAGCTGGAAAGAGAAGTGAAGTAAGGGAACAGGAGATTTGAGGGAGCTTGCTCCAGTACTTCAAGCTGGAGGGAGTATCTCAGAAACTTTAGCTCATATTGTAGTTTTCTTGGAAAAGGAAGATTCTGGGATTTGTCCATTATTCACCTTAGTGTCTCTGTTTGCTGCTGAGTTTCGTACGAGGTCTCAAGCCATTAAAACAGAAAAGAAAAGGGAATTACTGATCAGCTCATGAACTTTATGGGGAAGGTGTGTTTGGTGTAAGTGCAGTGCAGGCATGACTGTATCCTGTCCCCCTGGCATTCCGTGGACTTCTGAGGCCGCTTCACAGGGCTGTACATAAAGCTGTCCATCTCAGCATCTGTAAATGTGTTTGTGGAGCTGAACCAGTCACTAATGCCTGAAGAGATCCTTTCATCTCCCCTCCTGTTTGGTCAGCCCTTCCTCCTCTCAACCCAGCAGTTCAAACTAAAATTAGTATAAACTTTTCCAAGCACTCAAAGGTAGACCAGGCATTTTAATAGAAATAAACCTGGGGTAAAAAACACCTTTTGTACTGGCGAGAAGCTCAGGAAAGGTAGATGGAAACATTTATTTACATGTTCTCATTTCTGTTTCTTCCTACACACAGGTTTTCGCAGCAGTCTTCCCCTGCCTGTACGGACGCTTCTGAATTCAAAGAACTAAAAGATGCATGTGAGCTCCCATGGGTAATCTATACACATGTAGTTTTATTCCCTTCACAACATATTTCTGCACAAACTCAAATAGTTTTTCTTCAGATGTCCCCAAGACTATGTTTAATAACAAATAAAAATCACTGCAGTCATATCTGAACTAGAATTTTACATATTTTAATACATATATATATATATATATATATATATCAATTTGGGCTACATATTTGTAATAACATGATTTACTTTGTTTAACTATGTAAGACAAATAGCTGTATTATTGAAATCTCTGTAAATACCATTAGTAACACATTTCAGCTGAGAAAGAATAACAGTACAATTCCTGCCCTTCTCCCTTTAGACTTTATTTAATAGACTGGTTTCATACTACTTCTGTTCACAGCAAGGCAAACATTGGCCGATTTAAATTCATCCAGAAACACAACCTCACACTCAAGAAGTGATACATTTGAGAGGCCAGAAGCAATTCATAATGCTACAAACATTTTGCAAGTTGCCAAACTGTATTATCTCTGTAGTAACAGTGAGATCTGGCTTTATGCTTTGACATGGAGTCTAGGCCGTAAGTTTTAACACTTTTTTTTTTTTTTTTTTGTGCATAAGACATTGCAGAGGAATGGGCTAAGTGAACTGCCTACTCAAAGGAAGTAACAAAAATAAGTAAGAAAAGAGTAAGGAAAATCAGCAGATTGGGGAGGTTGTTCTAAAATTTGGATTATCAGTAAAAATAGATGGAGATCTCTGGCAGAAATGTAATTTAAAACAAGGATCTTCATGTTCACTTCCAAACTTCTGACAAGGCAAAAATTCCAAATCCCTCTTAACTGAAGAACAACTTCCCCATTTTTGGACAAACTGTACTCCTGTAGCATCATTAGGCCAGAAGGCAAAACTCCTGGATGTTTGTACAGTTTTGGATCTGTTCAATTTCCACTCTCTTTTCCTGGGCACTCAGTGATGCTGAGGATGCTGAATTGAGTGAGACGGTGAAATTCCAGTCTGCAGGCTAAAACAAGTGAGGAACCTGTTTGTTGTCCTCATCATCACAGCAGATTAGCATTTCCTCCCACTACCAGCCTACAACTTTTCAGTTATTCCACTAATTTAAGAAGCATGTCTCAAAACCACAGCTGCCTGAAATGCAGCCTATACACTTCCATTTGAATTTACTTATTGAGCTCTACATCTAACAAATGGAAAAACTGAAGCGAATATTTTCAATATGAAATTTAAAACTACTCTGAAATAAGCCTTAAAGAAGCTTGGGTTCCTGAATAATTTCTGCTAAAATTTGTCATCCACTCAAGGTTATTTAATCCAAATCAATATTAAAATAAAATAGCCAGAAAGATGAAAACTGTCATCTAAAAAGTGAATCTGAACTTCTGTGAGGGCTGTATTTCCAAATAATGTTATTTTTATTGGAATGAGTAAAGCTTAGGATATGGTAATAAAATCTTGGAGTTTTTTTTGCCAAGATTTTGACTTAATTGCTTTTGATCAAGCAACATTTTCTCAAAGGCTTTTGAAAAGAGTAGCCCATGTAACTACATGAGTAGCAGCAATACATTTTCTGCCATTGGTACTGTGACCCCATCAGCTCAGCTTAAAGACAAATAAAATCTTTCATGCAGTCAATGCAGTTTTTATTTGAATGCCATGTGTTGAAACTACTCAGATTTTACTGAGGGAACTCCAAATGCATGCACTGCCAGCCATATGAATGATAACTCTTATTTTTATAATAGGATTGCTGCATTTATCACCCCAATTACAATGATCCTAAGCACTGATCCTAAGCCCTTCTGCTTTAAAAAAGGCAGAATGTATTAAACAAGGGATATCTGCAATGGCAAGAAACTGTTAATGGAGTGCTGAAACTGTGCATCTACAAATTGTTAAGGGTTGAAAAACAGAAAAGCTCCTCTCGAGTGCTGTTTAGTTCCACAGCCTGTGTACTCCCACCACCTCGTACAAGTGGGAGTATTGTCAGTAGTCTGAGAGAGAAATGTTACCTATGAGGAATATAATCAATGCATATCACATACAGTGGCTATAATAAAGGTCTCCGTAGCAACATTAAGAACAGATATTTTTAAATGCTCTTAGTCTCATGTTCGTGGGTTTTTTAAAATACAACTATTAACTGCTTCCACTGCAGATGCTGCTGTGAGCTAATCATCCAACAGAACTCCTTTGCTGAGGCTTGAAAAGATGATCCCTGCCTTGTTTTTCTGCAAATCACCACAGGCTTGCTTTCCCCTGCAATCAGTTAATATCCACTAAATATTGCACCATTATTTATCAACAGGCAGCTGGTCTGAAAAATCAACCTGTCAGAGCTTTCTCTCTTCTGAGAGAAGCCACAAGAGCTGTGGGAATAGGAAGATTTTAAAAAGGAAAACTTGGGCAGGTTATGGCTGACAATCCACCAAAAAACAAGAGATCAGGGAGGCTTATTGTGCCCGTGAGTGGGGCTGATGAAGCAGAGTTGGAAGGTAAGGTGGTGAGGAGGAGGAGGAGGAGGAAGCTGGAAAGCTCCTCAAAGGCGTGTGAGCTGCTGCAGGTGCTGCAGTGGGGGAGCTGCTGTGGGAGCAGAGCTTGATTAAGAGAGGAAGAACAACAGAAAACAGCTGGGTTTATCTCAGGGATCAGAAGTGGCCGCTTCTGGAGGAGGAGCAGGAAGAATGACAATATTTTTCTGAGAAATGAAGCAGCGTGTGTTTTTCTTGCGTTTTCTTGCTCCTTTGGACCAGCTTTCCCAGAGCTTCAGCCCCTACTGGTTCCAGTGTAAAGACTGAGTTAAGGCAAGCATGGATTTCCACACCTCCTTGTATCCAGCATTTTTCTTTGTTATCTCAGAGTAATCCTATTTTCCCCTGATTCCTCAGCTCTACAGATGGTGAACCAGTTTGAGAGGGGAATGTAGATTTCAGGCAGGTAAAACAGGTAGAAAAAGGCTGAGCTCTGCCCTGTGCTTAGAGTGGTACTAGGGCTTCATTTCTGAAAAGAACAGAAAGCTCTTCCTTTTCACTGTTAACTTTTTCAGAGCAAGGACCAATAATAGGAATAATTTATACATTGCTGTACACAGGAGTGATACAGCAGTGATAGAAGCATGTATTGCAAGCCCTGGACTTCATTAATTATATATAAATATGCATACTGGGTAAAAAAACAGCCCTCCTAATTTGTTAATAGACTTCTGAGATGCTAATCTTTGCTTCATCAGCTTAAATGCTTAAAACACAGTCTGCCAATACTGTTTGTACTGTGCAGTAATGATCTGCTTTGGAGAGAGCACAAACCAGGGGGCATGAGAGTGTAGTCATCCATTATCCACTCCATTATGCACACAGGGTTCTGGTCCATCTCTGGAGTAGCTTGGGCACAAAGGATGTCAAAGGCAGGAGAAGGGAATCACAGGTAAACATGTAAAAATTGCATGTTGAGGAGGATGGCAGGAAAAAAAATGTGTGGGGATTTAACAGCAGGCCTTGTCAACAGCAGGGTATGCAGAAGGGTAGGTAAAAGGAGTGGATAGATAAAATGATTGAATTCTGTCCCATTCTAAAGCTCTTCAAGGGACATCAGTGGTCTCTAACAGGGATTCACAGGTGTGCATTTGTGCAACAGAATTGCCTGGGCTAGGCATAGCTGGTTTATTTGGCTGTTCCTTTCTCTTCGATTAGGATGGGAACACAAATTTCTTCAGCTAATTCAGCTCTGTCCCTAATGGTAATTGTCTGGGATGCTCTCCTTCTTCAGGACTGAATCCCCATTCCACTCATGCTGTTTTGCTGGGAAAGCCTGGGAGAGAGCCTGTCGATGGCAATTTGGCTGAGCTACCCATATCTCTAGGAAAAGGGCAGCCATCAGCAGCTCTGTGAATGCTTAATGCAATCAGTGCAGCTCCTGGCTGGGAAGTAGCTGAAGATTTAGGACCAACTGCAAGATCTGTTCAGGATCTGTGCCAAGGAGCAGCTGGACAGGCTGAAGCCTGTTACAGCACCATGGTTCATAACGGAGGTAATTGTCTGTGTTTGATTTTACACAGGAGATTTGTGGGCATCAGTGCTTCCTCCACACCAGTTGCTCAGCATATCTGAGGCTGTAACGTGAGCTCCCCTGCTTTCTCACTGTCAGAAGGGCAACATCAAGGACATTTTCAAAGTGTATACCAAGTTATTTGTGAAAACCTCTTAGAAAAATGAAAATATTACTTTTTCACAAGGCCAAGTTCTTATTTTATTCCTATAGTTACCCTCATCAGCATGACTCTTTCCACAGTAACTTTCTTTCATGTCTTTTCTTCATGTGCATTTACTGGGGGAAATTCTTCATTTGACACACGATAGGTGCCATTAAGAGCAAACACAGGTTCAAATTTAGGTGAAGAGGAGGTCAAACAGAAGCAATGAAGATTTATAAGCAAGTTATTGCTGTCCTCACACCATTGATTTTCCTCTTTTGCTTTCCTCACTTTTTACATTTAGTAGAGTTTGCAGTAACAATCTGTAGTTGATCTACATTTTGTATTTAATTTTGTTGTTTTGGGTTTTTTTTGACGCAAGTGTTACCTACAGAAATAAATTTTAGTCAGAATTCATCAGCACAGTCCTGTCTTCCCTCCTTGCTCATAATTCTGGCTCAATATCTTGTTTCTATGTTATTCTCTGTCTGAGCTCAATATGCCCAGGGTGATTTTACTTTGAATCTGCCCATCCCAGCATTTAAGGAGGGTATTTTAATGATTTGGATACCAGACCTGGAGAGAACAGCCCTGTGAGACAGCAATGCCAGGATTCCTGCCTGAATTCTCACCACAGACATCAGCAAAGATGCTTCATTGTCTTCAGAAGGTATTTAGTCACCTGAATCCTGAGATGGAGCTTGGATTTTGAAGCCCTGAAGTGTAAGATGAGGATGAATGTGCTTATTAAAATTACAGGCTGGTTAGATAAGTTGGACATGTAGACACATCTGGGGCAGCTGGAATAAATATCCCTAACCATTATCCACATTGATGAGCTAATTTAGCTCTTGTTGGAAGCCAGGGCTGCAGGAAACAGTGTTAGGTGCTGTGGAAGGAACACGGGGCAGTGAGGGTGCTGTGGTAGCTCTCACTACATTTTCTCTCTGTCTGTGGCTTGGTGACTCATCTTTCACACTTACTCATTTTCCCATCTACCAACAATACAAAGTACCCTTTTCTAACAGAGAAGCATTTTGGGTAAACAGTTTAAGAAGGATTCTTGGTGAAGAGTTCTGGTTCACAGCTTTTCTGAGGAGTGCTTGTCTTGATGCAAACACACCTCTTTTCCATAGCCCATTGCTTACACAAGAGCTCATAGTTTGAGCAATACCCCATATCTACTCAGTGCTTCTCTAGTCCAGAATTCGTGATGGATGATGAGAATTTGCAATATCTGATCCTCTTCATCTGAAGATTTCATGCTCAATAAATCTCATGCATTTTTTTTTCTTATTTTCATCTGGGAAGAAAACTTTCAGTGCCTTTTCTGTGTTTGCCTTGGCTCATTCTGCTTTAGCTACACTTGTTTCCTGATTTAGCTCATCCAAGGAAACGAGGTTCTGCATGGGTCTGGCAAACAGGGTGTATGTTCCTGTGTGCTATGATGAAGTAGCAGGTGGAGAACATGATAAACAAGTTATTTGGAAATGCAATTAGAGATGACAGGGAGTAACTTGCAAGATTTTGCTGGAGACCCAAACAGGCTATTGCTAAATAGGTGCTGTAGACTAACACAGCTGAGTGGAAGGAAAATCAAATAGAGAATGGTCATAATAAAATTAAATAGATTTTCATGTAGGAAAGGAAGGAGGGGATCTTCTGTCTTATATTACAGATACTAGAGGTTTGTGACTTTCAGTTAAAATTTTTTTTTGTTTGTTTGTTAATTTGGTTGGGGTTTTTTTCACTAATTATGAAATATAATATTTCAGGACATTTATTAAATAGTTCAGGAGTTAGCCACACAAAGACTCATAGCTGCAGCCCTCAGTAGCATTAAAAGCCTAACCAGCACAATAAAAATATATTATCCTTTGAACAGTTCCTCCTGAAGATACTCTTGGCTTGAAGAGACAAAATATGGTCCAAAACTTCATCTTCATAGATCTTCTAGCATGTGGGGCTCTGAAACTGTTCTTTTTGAATAGCTAAAGATGCAGAGCCAGCTTATTCTTTCTCCAAAACATCAGCATCTGCACATCAGTGTAATGTTCTCCAAAACAGAGCAGCAAAGAGTATGAGATCATTAGATCTTGCCAAGGTTTGTCTAGTCAGGCTTCCTGTAACGTGATAGTAAATCCAGCAGCAGAGGAATACTGGAAAACCTAAGTGCAGTGCCCTCCTTTGCAGGCATTACATTAATATGCCATTAAATCTTGTCAGTTCTACTTATTGATGTTAAGAGGAGAGCTTTGCAGTTGGGTAGACATACTCAAGCAATCATTACAATGAAGAAGTTTTTCAGTTTCTTCCCTTTTTTGCCCCCAGACTGAGCTCCCATTGAGGTAGAATTAGCACAAGGGGGCCTGAACTCACACACAAAAATATGCAGCATTGATGGCTTTTTTTTTTTTTTTCATCCCTGGCTAATGATAAAATTGCTGCCTTCACCAGGGAGCACAACCCTCATTTCTTAACAAATTTTGAAGACCATGAGTACATTTCTCACCATGCAGTTGTGGTACCTCACCTATAGATAATCCACAATCTCATAGAGAGGTCCAAAGAAAACAGCTGAGAGAAAAGACAGCCAGCAAACATCACAATTGTGTGCGTTCAGAAGATCCTGAGGGAGTTCCACTTAAAAACAGCATTTCCACTTAAAACCAGCATTGAACCCAGTCATTGAATCCACTCCCCTTGGGGACACACTTTTTTGTAGTGCCACCACCACCCCCCCAGAGCTGAGACTTCTCTGGACAGATACACAATATTTCTGAGCATAAGTTAATAAAGATTTTTGTACGTCTCTCTGTGTTTCTCTTATGTCTTCACTGGGAGCTGGGCTGGTCCCTTTCCATGGGATGCAGGACAGCCTCATGGTCAGTGCAGTATCTGCTCCACAAGGTGTATCCTCTTTTGCATCTCCACAGTGCAAAGTGAGAAACCATTCCAGGTCAGGGATGAAGAAATACTGTGGGGGGAAAAAAAAGAACAGGCCTTGTTAATTGATTTGGACAATGCTATAACATTCTTCATTCTGGGGAGGCAGGAGAGGGAATGAGATGGGGTGAAGGAATTAGTTAGGAAAGAAATAAAACTCGGCTTTCCTCCAACAAAACTTACTTTCCAGGAAGCTCAAGGAATTCCACCTTTATTTCTTGCTACAAGAATTAAAAAAATAAAAATGGAGACACAACCAGCGCAGTTGCTGTCTGTGCAAATGGAACTGCTCCCTCTTCCACACACAGCAAAGATTAAATCTTTATGCTCACTGTCTCCAGCAGCAGGTAGCTGTCATGAATCCCTCACCCTGGCAGTGCTGGTGATCTCGAGTCTTGGAGAGAGACCAGGGCACCCCAGCAGAACCCCACCACACTCCAAGACAGGACAGCACTGCATGACCAGTCCACAGCTGTTTTTCCTTTCAGCCTGCAGCCACCCTCCATAAATATTTCCTCTTCTGCAGGTGGGTCACCTAAGGACCTTATGCTTGCCAGGGATTTTTGGAAATAATAATAATAATAGTGACAAAATATGCTTCAGCCACCTCTTTTAAGGTTTCATTTCTTACTGAACTGCCAAACCACCAAATCTCAAATTTTGAGAAAGCAAATCTTACTATTTGCTCTTAATTCAGCCAAGTTTAATCCTATTACATTCTGTTAACTCCTGCTAGACTTACATTGCCTCATAAAGACTCTGCTGGAGACTGATACTGTCACTTAGTTACTTCCTTTTCTACAACCACTCTGCTCTGTCACCCACCTGGCAGCAGTGGCATAAAGCTTTCCATTTCTAACTCCTGCCTTGCAGCCTGATATTTTTCTTAGATGTGATTCTGATATCTGGTAATCTGTTCACTCTCTCCTAGCTTAGAGGATGTTTCACACCCCATGACAGGGGGTTACTCAGGGAGTAGCTCAGATCTCCTATGGATTCAGGCACTGCTTACTTTCTGTTTCTTTAGCAGGAATCAAACTTCTCTGTAAGATGATGGACTTGTTCTGTTCAGAAGGTTAAGCAGAGGTGCTAATTATACTGCTGAAGTATTAGTAAATTCCTTGGATTTGGTTTGGAAAGTCATCCCATCATTTTCTTAAAGGATCAGAATCTGAAGTTACTATGAATGATAGTAAGTACAAGCTGAGTATAAATAGTTGCATGTGAATAATAAGAGGTTGCTGCCATCTGGGTCCTATTTGGAGCCTTAGCATCTTTTAAGCATTGGTGAACAAACATTACAAGAAATGGAAGCAGGAGAGAAATAGGAGTCATCCTGACAAGGGTGAAACAAAAAGTGACATGACAGAAATGTCAGCCATCATCATGATGTCCTTAAGCAACCACCCTGAACAGACGAGCAGGATGTTTTATCAGGCTGCTATCTCAGATAAAGCATCAGCAGGATCTGAAAGGCTGGCTTATGTGCCTCTGCTTTTTAGTTTCAATACATGTGTTTGTAGAGTCAATTGTCATTCCTCAGAGCATCCGTATTCTAAATGTAAGCAATGAATAGTGAGCAGGGTTTTACTCCAGCCCTTTCCACCACTGTGAATTAAAGGTTTGGATCCCTGTGCAAAACTTGTTGCTCAAGTGCCTAAATATAAAACCCTGGATCAAGCACAAATCAAGTACACCAGAGCCATAAACCAGGCAAGAGCATTACCAAAGCCCAGGGCTCAAAAATGAGTGAGCTCCTGCAGTGTAATGAGTTACTTACTGAGCATCAGTGGAGCCAGATGTTCTTGGCCTGTCTCAGATTTGAGGAAAAATGTGTTCATTTAAATGTCAGCAAAAGAAGATTTAAGATAATGCATTTTTGCTGCGTGTTTGTGAGAGTCTAGAAGAATGCATGTGGTGGAACCCCCAGTCTCGATGAACACACAGAAACTCTCCAGCCAATGGTAACTTGATTATCTCCCCCAACCCTGAACTGAACCACAGCAGTCACTCCAGATTAGAAGTGAACAAGAGGCACAGGGCTGCCAGAGAAGGTGTAAATTTAATGTCTTAAATGGCAAGTCTGGTCAAGTAAGAAACAGTGTTCTACTGAGGATTTCCTTTATGGAGTCACAGCATCAGCACTTCACTGAAGAAAAGGCTATTGTCTCTGAGGGAGAGTTGAGCATTTCCTAGTGCACAGTTAGTAAAAAATAGTGTGTTTCTGGCTCACACTGGGCTGGTCAGTATTTTTTTCATGCACCAAGAAAGAGAATCAAGGTATTCCCTAGTTCCCCAACACGTCCAAACCATCTGATGCACTCCTTGGTGGCCTGGTTCATATCCCCCATGAGGAGTCACTCTGCAACCCTGGCTCAGCAAGAAGTCAAGCAGAGTGGCTGCAATCCAAGACAGTCCCTGTGTCTGCTTGTTCAAGGTCAAGGAGCTATTTTCATGCTTGGAGTATTCCCTTTGCTATATTTAACACATTGTGGGTTGGAACATGACAACGTGAGAAGGATAAAAAGCAATCATGATGTAGAAAAACTCTCATGATGTAGGATTGCCAAGTTGGACTTGGACTACCTGGATCTAGTGGCCATCTAAACCTTGGGAAATAGGGCTGTGAAAGTTTTAATTGGGATCTGCACTGTATCTCATATACATTTCCTTTAAAAGAAGCATTGATAGATCCTTCACTCATCATACAGAAACCACAGCATCTATATGACTCTGCCAAGTACAGAAAGCCCCTTTGTTTAGACAGCATTGCCAGAAAATGAATAAGTAGCCAAGGAGATGAATAGAAACCATCTGAGAGCCAAAAAGCCCTTGGAATAAACTTATTAAACAAACTGAAGACCTGCATAGATACCCCAAGTTTATCCATACTTTAACTCCAAAATAACTTATTGAGTGAATTAAGCTTATTTTGAAGGCAAATATTTATGGAGGGAGGTTTGTGTGGGTCAGAGCAGAAGACAAGCTCCTGGTACAAGATCTGAGTGGATACGTGTATATATATCTATCTCTATATCTCTATATGTTTATAACTCTATATCTCTATATCTCAATATCTTTATATCTCTATCTCTATCTCTCTATATATCTATATCTACATATATGCATACATATTCATATATATTCCTCATTCCCTGGATGGTGGCAAATCTACAAACTTTTGGGGTTTTTTTGTTTGTTTGTTTTGCTGGTTTTTTTGCATTCACAACACTTTTAGGAGACCTGTAATTAGTGGTAAATCCAGCCCAAGCTGCTACATCCCAAAATTACTGTGGCTGTCTCAGTTTGTGGCCACTGGATGTCACTACTGATCCATTTCAGAGGACCGGCAGATTTTTATGAGTGCAAAACAAATGCCCTCCTAATTTGGAGAAAATGAAACATTATTTTACTTCTTATTATTGTTTATAAGAACTTGACAGACCATTTTCCTAAGTCAGCATAGCACGCCTGTCTCTCTGTCTGTAGCTGTGAAGGAGCACAGGCACAGACTGTTTCCTTGCATTGCCAGACAGCTTCTTCTAATCAGGGAGGAGATCTTGGGATCCAGGGGGAAAAACTGCAGATTTGAAGTGATGGTGCCATGTCAAGACTGCTTGGAGCAGGAGCACCTCCCTTCAGCCTGGGCTCATGAGCTGGGGAATGCCAGGAGCCTGGCAGGGGAGGGTGCTGGGAGCCTGCTCCGTGCTTTCCTGGAGCTGGTGCTAAATGCTAACTCAGCAGCACCCCCCTTCCCTGCCTTTTCCGTGGAAACAGGGCAGATTTGCTTATTTTCTTTGCAATAAAATACTGATCCCGAGTATTACGTATTTTATAAACAGCAGTGGCAAAGCACCTGCCAGGTCACTAAGGATGGTTCTCTAGAGACCCACCCCAGTGTGCTGGACACTTGCATGGACATCAGGTGAGAGCTGGGTCTGCTTCTGAAGCCTTGCAGTAAAGGAGGTAACAGAGATCAGAGGAGAAGAATATTCTGTTCTGTGACATCTTTGCTCTGCTCCTCTGGCATCCCCACAGACCAGAGGAGAGGCAATCTGACAGTAGCAGATGAAATGGGGTTCTGGGGAGGGAGGAGAGAAGTTGACATCAAGATTTGGATGAGAAGATAGATTTCTATGGCAATGAAAGTCATGTTAAGAGATTCTAGGACAATCATATCAAAAACATAATGAAAACAGGAATTAGTCTTGCTTCCCTGAGACCTCTGGGCAGATCATACACATTTACCCACTCAATGCAGTGCTCTGGGAGGTTGGCACAACCACTGGAGTGCTCTTCTAAACATTCTGAGTCCACCCTGCACTGCCTGAGTATCACTGCACTTCCTGAGAAAACAGGAATTAGTCTTGCTTCCCTGAGACCTCTGGGCAGATCATACACATTTACCCACTCAATGCAGTGCTCTGGGAGGTTGGCACAACCACTGGAGTGCTCTTCTAAACATTCTGAGTCCACCCTGCACTGCCTGAGTATCACTTCATGCCAAGGTTGCCCAGAACTTTCCAGGAAAAGGTCTTATTTGCCATTCAGTATAGCCTCACAAAACTTTCATCATTCAAACTGAAAACTCCTGTTGTTTTTCTGCCTCAAGCTGAAAAACAAGGGAATAAAACTATTAATCTCTTTCTAAGAAAGAAAATTGAAAGAGAAATAATATACTCAGTAGGGACTTCTGGAAATTAATAATTGGACTCTTCCAAGATTTAGCCCCTTTAGGCAGGCAAGATCCCCAAGCCACTTGAAAACTGGGTGGCAGCCTGGGAGGAGAAAGGAGAACAGGACCAGAGAGCTAAAGGGATGGAGATTTAATAGACAGGGTAAATTAAGTTGGTATAGGCAACCCAAAATTACTGCCTTTGAGCTCCTCCTTACCACCTGGAAGTGTTTTGAATGCATTTTTGGAGTACCATCCCCTTGTCACCCAGTTTGTGGCTGGGTGTTGTTTGGGGTGATTCAGGTACTTGCAAAAGCATAGATTTTGGAGCTGCAGGGTTCCCAAGCCCCATTAGAAGCTCTTGGGGAGCAGAGCATGACCTTACAGCCACGAGCTCGGTCCAGTGTGAATTACATCAGCTTGCTGAATTCCTGCAGTGACACAACCAGATAAAGATAGTGGTGACCAACACCCAGTTATCTCATGGAGCTGTGGCTCTAACGGGGCTGAGCTGGGGCTCTCCCTGTCACCAGCCCACTGATCTCATTGGAAACCTGAGGAACTCCTCAGATTTATGCTGGGAGGCTCATTTTGATTTAATCAGTCTGGCATTTTGCCAGTGGAAAAATTTCCTCTCTGAGATTTTCCAGCCTGTTTCAGTGAGAGCTGAAGGATAAGCCAAAGAGGTCTTCAGGAGCTCCTCTTTTTCCTCCTGTTTCCTTGCATGCAGACCCATGTTAATGCCGTGGGGAAATAGCACCATGTGCAGAGTTGTATTAATGTCATGGGAAATGAAAGAAATTCATGTAACAGCACAGAGGGGGCACAGAGCAGATACTTCACCTAATTGGCTGATTTTGTTCAGGAAAAGAAGCAGTAGGACCATGCCCATGGGATTCACTACTTTATTTAAGTCAGGGTATCCAGTGAAGTACTCTCACTCTACCAGTGTGACTGGGAATTTGGCTGGAGGGAGGAGGAAAAGCAAAAAAAAAATAAAATAATTAAACACTATCAAAAAACGTAATCAGAATAAACAAAATGGCTTTTTGGACAAATTTGCTCCATCCTTTCTGACTGTGGATTTCTTTATGTAGTCTGGGAGAGCCAAGCAGGCAGCAAAGCTCAGCCATGGCCTCTTGGTCCCAATGTACTGCAATGCCTGTAGGGCATTTAAAGCTTTCTAATACGTTAAGTAAACAAGGTGAATGGATGTTTGGAATCAAATCTAGTGGTCTCTACACCATGCCAGGACATCTTTCAACTCCATTGCACTACCATTGGTTTCAGCACAATTATTTGCAAAGTAAGAATCTGCTCAGCCTGAGGGAGAGAACCTGATCCCTTGTTTTCATCTGAAAATGTAAACTTTGCGACAAAGATAATTTCCATTTTGCAGAGGTTCAGTTTGGCTCTGTCTTCAAGCATTCTGTAAAGCAGCATCTTACAGAAAAGCCATTTATTAGTCCAAAGCAGGATACTGGATATCAACTTTAAATCATCTTTTAGAATCATAGAATTATAGGATTGATTTGGTTGGAAGTACCTTTGTCCAGCCACTAACCCAGCACTGCCAAAGCCACCCTGTCCCTAAGCACCACATCTACTGGACTTTACAATACTCCCAAGGTTTGTGACTCCACCACTTCCCTGGGCAGCCTGCACCAGTGTTTCCCCACCAGCTCATCTCTGAGCACATGGGAACAACCTGCTCCTCAGCCTTGAAGATTTCCTTCCTAAAAATGTCCAGCCTTCCTGAACTCCTTTTCCCTTCAGCTCTTCTTCCAAGGGACTCCATGAATCAGCCTCCTAAAGAGGCCAAAGTCTTCCCTCCAGATGACCAACACAGCAGCTCTGTGGATCCTTCTCCTTACTTCTCTGAGAATCAAAATCTCTATCATTCCATGGTCCATGTGTCCCAGGTGGCCTCCAACCATGGCATCCCCCACGGTCCTTCTCTGTCACAAACAGCAGGTTCAGTGCTGCCTTTCCTGGCTGGCTCCCTCACCAGCTGTGTCAGGAAGTTCTCTCCTGCACACTCCCACCACCTTTTCCAGGGAGAAGTCCTAATTCCTGCCTGACAATTCTCAGGTGCTTCTGTGGTTTCTAACATAGCAATAACTCTCGTGTCTCTGCTGCTGAACAAAGCCCCATCCCTTCTTTCACTGAGAGACCAGACCAAAGGGCTTCACTAGCACCCTGGCCCTCAAATTTTGGGGTGCTGGCCCCAGGCTTGTCTCTAGCAAGCCTGGGTTTCTCCCTTCCCCATTTGAATCTAGTTTCAAGCTGTCTCAGTGAGCCCTGCTCACTCCTGTGCAAAGCTCCTTTCCCGTTTTGACACAGGTATAGCCCATCTGTTGCCATCCAGCTTGGTCTCATGTAAACCAACCCATGATCAAAAACCCCAAAATTCTGCCAATGACACCAGGCTCAGAGCCAGCTATTGATCTGCTGCCTCTTCCTGTTTCTTCCCTCATCATTCCCTGCAACTGGAAAGATAGAGGAGAGCATTGCCTGTGCTCCTGATCCCTTAACCTGTTGTCTCAAGCCTCTGAAACCTTTCTTGATGGAGCTTGAAATTCTTACCACAAATTTATAACTTCCTACCTGAAAAATCATTAATGGATAAAATCCAAGACCCACACCAGGGCAGAAAGCTTTCTCTTCACATCTTTAATCTGGACTCTAGGAAGGCTGAAGACTTTAAGAAATGAGTCTGACATAGTAGACCTTCTGAGCCCATCGGGAAGGAGTCTCCTCTGACTCTGACCCATTTTCATCAGCTCCATTTCACACTATATATTAGGCTAGAAAACTTCCATTTTCCCAACAAGTAAGCAAGGGGGGAAGGAGCTGGCCAGAGCTTTCCAAGGCACATTGGCAGGATCCTTCCTTCCCCACTCCACAGCCTGGCAGATGACTCCCTGAATGCCTCAGCACCCGCTGCACGCTTCTCCCTCCTTTCCTGGAAGTGTTGCTTTGTCTTGTGGAAACTCAAATACATATGATAATACGTAAGGAGTTCTTACTAGCTCTTTTTATGAGCACTGTGAAAGATGTCAGATGATTATCTGAGGCCTCCTCACCAAACCCATCGCTTCAGGGGGACACAGGGAGGCTGGCAAGAAAGGGAAATCCTATGGCCAAAAGCTCTTGGAGAGAGCAGTTTCTCCTCCCACTTGCAGAGACCATACTTAAATATTTGTGGTGTCATAAATATGCTCTTTAGTGTGTGCATTAATAGGTCTCTGGAACACAGCTGGGTTTGGATCTTGGGCTTGTGAAAAGCAAGGTAAGCAGTGTCCAGTGTGTGTGTGAGGGGGTGTTGGTGGAGTGTCTGCTGGGCTCAGGGTCATTCTGTTTGACCCCATCCTGGTACTAAAGCAACCTGCCACCATTACAGCTGTGGGATTTTGAAAATAACAGGTTTTTATCGCTAACCTGGATGAATATAGCATAAACATTACATATAGGGAGGAAAAGTTACTACCATGGGGAGAGAACTTGGCAAAACAGAATTCTAGTGCCTTACACATTGTATAGCCACTCATGCATGCATGAAATGAATATAAGAACATATAAAATTGATTGTATAAACATAACTGATAATATTCTGGTTACTCTCCATACAGTGATTTTATGCTAAAGGGTGTCACTTACCTAACATGGTGCTAAAGCCTCAATCTGAAGTCTTAATTCCCTTCTTCAGCCATGTTAAAACCCCTCCTTTGGGAGAACTTCTCTTTTCCCCCATGCCCTTGCTTTCCCATGCTGTTTGCTCATGGCTGCAGAGAAGTCTCTTCAGTCTCAGAAGCTGAGGTCCTTCCTAAGAAAAGCGAAGTTAAAGACATGCTGAAGGCTTTACCTGTGGCAGTTTGGTGGAACAAGACAGCAATCCCTCAGGGGCAGAGGGGTTGAGGTTATTTTTAATGATTTCCTTCATGTCACAAGTAAAGTTTAAATAGATTTCTGTGCCCTGAACATGAGACCAGTAAGAAGTGATTTCTGTTTAAGTGGGTGTTAGGAGGTAGGAAAGAGTGTTGTAATAACAACCTGTCTCATAAGCCAAGGAAGTGAGATGTTGAATCTGTACCCAAACAAAGAGTGAACCTGAGTCACAAGAACACTTTGTATTTATAGGGCAGCTTTCACTGGAGAATTTCAGACTGTTCCAGAGTGTTTTACCTACCTGGAGAGCCGGGGTAAACATGTGAGCTTACACCAAGTGCAGCTTTCCTTAGTGATGTCATGGAGCCAAACACTCAAGGAACACAGAGCCTGGGACTGTTTTGGTATGAGTAAGAGGACAGATTTTGGCCTCATATGCTTAACTTTCACATCTCTTTTCCCTTGTAAATTAAGCTTTCATTCCACTTTATAGATGGGTAACTGATGTACAGAGATCCCAGGGAGTTTGTCTAAAGTCACAGATTGAGGAAGGTAATGAAAAAGGACCCAAAAGTCTTGGCTTTGTGCTCTAACCCCGAGGAAAACTTAATTTGGCACTGGCAGCTGCTTGATCTTTAGGGCTTCTGCATGAACAGGGAGTAGTTTGGTTAATGAAATAATATCCCAGGCACATATGAAGAGCAATTACTTGCTCTCATATAAACTCTCATGTATTCATCTAGAAAAAATGCTCATGACTCAGTCATCTGGGATGGTTCAGGCTACTCAGCCTCCAGCATGAGGCGTAGGCATTGCAGTGGTAAAGTTGAAAAGGAAGACACGTGACCCCAATTACTCACAAGGAGAAGAATTATGATCTCAGATACAGTTGTATAAATCCAAAGTCATTCCCCCCCCGAAGTAATTGGCATCATATTGTATTTTCTCTAACATACAGGAAATCAGAAAGCAGTCTGTAATACCAGTTTGTCTGCAGAGCTTTGTTCAGGGAGAGACTTTGCTCTCCTGCAATGGATGTTAAGTGATGGAGAAAAATAAGACTGGAAAATGTACAAGGAATAAAAATGTGCCAAGCTTCCCTGTAGCAACAAATTACTACCTAGTTTTAACAGCGTGCTTAATGAGGATTTCACTTTCTTAAACAGGTTTTCTCCATTTTTAATAAACAATGAAAATGAACCAATATACATAAAGACTGTCTAGCTGACCTGTATCCCAATTTCCTCTTTTTTGCTCTGGATTTAACAAACACTGAGGAAGGAAGGCGTTCACTGTCAGGAAAGGTGAAGAAAATGATGAACTTAGAAATGCACAGATGACAACAAACACAGATCTAGTATTAGGGACATTTCAAGTTCAGAGAAAGGATTAATTAATGTAATGACCACAGTAAATTGTTCCTGTGGGACGTGGGAAATTGTATGAAACTATTTCCATTAGGGCAGAACAAAGGACTTAAGGTTTGAAGAGTGGAGACACTGGATTCAGCACAGCAGGAGATCACATAGAAAAATATTTGAAATAGACCTTCCATTTATCATTTCTGAGATTTTGATAATTTTAATATTCTCAACTTTATGGTTTCAGTAATTTGGAACTGACAGATGAGAACTTTACCCCTTGGGACTACAGAAAACCTGGCAAGAAATGAACAGGGAAAGGATTCAGTTTGAAACATTATAGGCACCTAGCAAGTTTCCAGCACATCAGGCAACCCAGAGGTTTTAAAAATATGTGTGCTTTTAACATTTTCTAAGACCACAGAAGCAGTTCAAACATATGTAAAATTATATTATTGGCAAATTGTACCAGCAGCATACAGAGGGACGCACAGGAGTTATTCCTTAAAATCTCTGGATGTGCAGGAGGATGGATGGGTTGCCACCACAAAGCATCCTGCCTGCCCCTGCTGCTGGCAGGAACACAACACACAGCTCCAGTGCATGTAACAGTACTTTATGGGCATTTATTGAAATTTCTGGCTGGTCACCCGGTTCAGATTCCTTCCTGAAATGTCTTGGCACGCACATCTTGTTGATATAATTTCTAAGTATGCAGAGGACATGCTTGTGCACCAGTAGAGCTGCAGATCTTGTGGACTTAGGAAAGTTGATACCTGTATTACATGCATGAATGCAAAGCATGTATACTTACACATGCATAAATGTAGATGTATTTTACACATGTGGCAGCATGTGTGTAATGGAGTGTGACACAAGGTCCAGGGGTATCATTAGGAGACACTTGAGTGAAGGTGGTGAGGAAACTCTTGGCACTGGCACAGCTGAATTACTGGAGCCTTCTGCCCCTTTGCAGGGAGAGGCATTGTAACAACTTGAAATGTTTCTGTGACAGATCCAAGAATAGTAAAGCCTTTCCCAGCATCAAGTACAGTCAAAGTGATGGTTTGCAGTCACTTGCTGTGTGTAATTAACAAATCTCCATATCTGCCTCAGTCAAAACTCCTGCTGTGGAACTTCCACATATCTGGTAACCCTGGCAGAGAAGTGGCCCCAAATACAGCCAGCCCAGTGCAGCTAAGTGGGGTCAGCTTCTCTGATGCTTCATAATCCCAACTGTGTCCTGGTCTGGTTTGGGCACCCTATAGGTGCAAAAACGTAGAGCAAAAAACAAAGTCCTTTAATTAAGTATCCTTTATTACTAAAGTAATGAGTGTTTTTGGAGCAGTTTTATGCTATTTCAGTTCAGGGGTGATTTTTTTTACTGAAATAGTACCCCAGCCCATGCCTGCACATGTGCAGTGTGTCCAGTGTGATCAGCAGAGAAGGTGCTGCACACCAGAACAGCAACACCCACTTCCCACAATAAGCTCATCTTCCCTCTGAAGAGGCAGTTCTGCTTTTCTCATGGAGAGACACTTACAAGAGCTGCCCCTCAAAGTTCTTCTCTTCCTCAATGGGACCCCAATGGAAGTGATCACAAGGTTTGGCTAACCAGCAGCATCTGGGTCTCTGATCCAGGGAGAAGAAGCTGGACACATGGCACATTTGTGAGATAAAGGAGTATGTGAGGGGTAAACACCTAAAGGACCCTGAGAAATTAAAAGGTATCCTGTCATCACCAAGAGTGTGCAGAGAGCTGTGTTTTGGCAGCTGGGAAAAATTCACACAATATAGGACCAATCATCACAAACACAAGAGGTTCTGGTTCTTGAGAAGCTTTAAAGAAAAGGATTCTAGCCAATGTTGCGTGAAAAGGGAGCATTGTCTCCAGAGGTGACACACCTCCCTTACTTCTGTTTAGGGATCTTGAGTCTCCTCATCATAGACACAGTCCCTTACAAGCTCTGATGGCAGCACAGGGCTGTTTTCCAGCACCCAGACCCCAGCCAGGACCAAGTCTGCAAGGCTCTGGGAAAGGTAAATCTCTAAAATTGCATAAAGATCGCTCTGCAGACCTATTTTCAAAAGTGTTGATACTGATCTAGCTTCTCTCATGTGAAAGCTAGCTAAAACACTTTGGTGAGGGTTGTAGGGCTGCAGCAGAGCACTTTGAACTGCCTTTTCCTCATTCTTGGTGAATAGAGAAACCTTTAATGGGGTATTTATTTAGTGTGCCAGAGCCAACAGGTGCAGGTAATTTGGAACTGCCAAGGACAAATCACCACGTGTAATGTTAAGACAGTTACTCCAGGGAGGAGAGAGGGAGGGGGAAGTGCTGTATATTAGCATAACTATCTCCTCACACATCCTCTCTCTTCTTTGCATAATATCCCAGTCTTGTGGGCCCCTGCCAGCAAAATAAAACAATGATCCCAGCCCTGTGGGCCTGTCATTATTGATTTATAAAATACTTACAGCTAGTTATGTTCAATGTGTCCTTCCATTGCAAGAAGGAATTACTGGGCATACAGTGGTGTAAGACTGCAGAGTTATTATCATGCTACAGGAGTTACATATAAAGGCATCTTCAAAATGCCTTTTTTTAGGCATTTTGACCACTTTACAGAAACCCATCTGGAAATAAACGTAGCTGGCCTAATGTATGTAATGAATTTAATGTGCTGTTCTTCCACATTAAGGATAAATCTAATAGGATGATTGAGTGGGGCCAAACTTCTCCAGGAAATTCCTTTATAATACATGATTGAATTATTGTTTTTCTATTAGGGCAGCCAAAACATTCAGCGTTCTTGACAATGCAGGATGTGTGCCGTAACTTTTTTGCCACTAAGCTAGGCATACTGTATCTGGACATAAGCCCAGCTTTTTGAGTATTTCCAGTTGAATGATTTATTTATTTTCCAAAGAAAGGCTACATAAGTTATACAGAACTCAGTAGACTTCTTTTCGGGTCAGATGACAGAACTTGGTGCCTGGCTGCCAAATGAGCGAAATCTCAGGAATCCGGAGGCATTTACAGCAAAGCTGAGATTTTCCTAATGGATACCTAAAAGTTGTGCTTAGGAAACTACTGAACCTTTGCTCAGTAGAAGTTGTGTGCCTAACTTTGCCTTTGCAAATCTCTGTTTCAGGTCTGCATTCAAGCCCCTAAGAATCCTGATTTTCAAAAGTGTTTGCCTTCCAGCTTCGACCATGTAATCTAAGAGAAGCTGAATGTGGCACATATGAAAATTTGATTATTTATTTATAAGCCTAAATATGATTCTAGAAGCCTGACTTCAAATGCATTTTAAAACCTAGGACCAGATTCAATGATTTTAAGGGTATTTTCCAACCAAAATAATTTGATGATTCTATAAGTTGAATATGGATTGTTTGGTTGTTTTTTGTTTCTAGAAAGACATTGCGTATTTGAGATACTCACTTGCACTCTCAGGGGTGACAGCCATAAAACGTGCATCATTATTAGTGTACATTATGAAAATATGCTGTGACTCTAAGACATCTTGAAACCCCAAACATAAGTGTATGGCAATATACAAAAGGAGACAGGGAGAAGAACTCTGTATTTTTTCAAACTACAGCTTGGGAAAAGGTGGTGTTTATTAGTGTAGCCTCCTAACCTTGTCTAAAAGATCTCATTGCTCATTTCCTGTAGCAACAGAGCTTCTTCCTGTCTGTCTTCTTAATAGGGGAGGGCAATTATTTTTCTTTTGTGAATAAAATACTTGACACCCCCCCCACCTTCCCAAGTAGTCTCAGGTCAAATCAGTCATATAGTTGCAGCTGGAAACTATTTTTGGCCTAGGTTTACAGCTCTGTAGAGGATATCCAGATACTTGACCAAATATTCAAGGCACTCAGCCAGGGTGTGGGAGATGGCAGGTTCAAATCTCTCTGGAGAAGTGGATTTGAATCCACCCCCAGGAGGTAACTATCATCAGCATCTTGCTGTGTACAAATGATGAGTGCGAGAGAATGATTTGAGAAACCCGAGGTTTGACCAGCTACTTGTGTCACTTGAGGCTTTCCTCAGTTCTTGGGCTGCAGAGAAGGTGGGATGGGGCAGAAAACCGAGCAGTGGCCTCGGTTTTACCTCTCAGGCTAAACCAAACCACTTTTACATTCAACCATCATCTGTCTCAGTCATGCAGAGGTGAGGCTGGGCTCGCTTTCACCTCTACCCATCTCCCTGAGAAACCAGTGTTTGATTGCTGTGTTTGATTTCTTTTTAATCCTCCATAAACTGAAACTCAGAGGTTATCTGCCACCGAGCCAGGATCCTTACTCATCTGGCAGAGATCAGGTTCTGACCTCTGGGACATCAAATAAAAGCAAGGAGGAGAGTAATATTTGTTGGCCTTGTTAGTAACAGAAAGTGAAAGACACCCAAGTGGGTAAAACTGTACCCAGTACCTGCTCTGTGCACAGAAAATGCTGGACCTCTCCTGGTGATATTTCTCTACATGTGCCCCACAGCCTTGCTCCTCAAGTGTGTCTTGAGTCAAACAGCTCTCCAGGTTAACCCATACTTTTTGTGCAGGATTCCTACGCTAGCCGAGTGTTTATCATCCTTGAGGAATCTCGCCTGTGGAGGCTTGATTAATTTTTTTCATACACATATAAACAGATTCAAGATGTTCTTGCTCAGCCAGAGGATAAAGGTCTCTCCTGCTATCTCAGTTCTTCATCAGAAAAACAGTCAGTCCCAATGTGCCAAGATTCTCCCAAAGGCATTATTGCCGTCATCTGGGTTTGCTAACGCAGGCTTGCAGGCATCCTGAAAAACAAGGACAGTGTCCTTTCCCAGCATGAACTCAGAATTCTGGATAGTCCCAGGTTTGAGCTGCTTCTTACATGTACCTAGAGCCAGGAGAGCTCTCAGAGAGACCTGGAGATCCCATCCGCACTGCAGAAGTAACGGCGGTCAGCTTTGAACAGTGGCCCAGCCTCTCCAAATCAGAAGTATTAAATCTGTGATTCCAGTTTGGACAAGTGCAGAGAATGACCTAAACCTTCTTAGTTCACTCAAGAGTCTTCCTTTTCCCTCCTAAGCTGCCAAATCACGCTGCCAGATATTGCTTAACCGCTGATGTGGGTTTGCACTGCGTGTGCCACGTGTGAGTGGATGTTAAAGAGAGTCATTATCATTAGAGAATCCACATTTGCTATAAAAAAGTCACTACAAAATCACCAAAACCTCATCAGAGGATTGAGCCACATGCATCCACTAGCAGCCTAGGATGCTCCAGACCCACTTTTCCTTTCCTCCAAGGCAGAGGGCAGGCTGTGTGTCCAGCACAAATCCAACCAATCTCTAAGGAGTCTCTAAGTGATTTCACTGATCTTAAATGAAGAAAAGATTATTTGGTTTGGGATTCAAAAAAATGAAAAATTTCTGCCATTCCACCCTTTCTTGCCAAACCCCAAATATTTAAATTGAATGCAACTGGACCAAAAGAAAATCCCACCAAAACGGAGTGTTTTGATTATCTGGGATCTCAGCCTTCTTACTGAGAAATAAGGTTACAGAAAGTGGAAAAGAAAGTATATTTTAGAAAATCCTTGACCCCATGCTACAGCCTTGCCCTTGTATCAGTGTCCTAACAAGGTGAAAGGCTCCTCTGAACAATTCTGTTTAATTCTTTGTGGGACATACCTGCCTATTCAATCCCATATAAATCACCTGTACTATCTCATTTACAGTCTAATCATCAGCACAACTGTATTCCAAACTGGCAGCATGAACATCCAGGTTCAGGATCTCTGCTTTCTTCTCCCCTTTTATTTTTCCTTCTGTTTTGCATGTATGCACATCCACATTTCAGATATAGCAAATGATACCAGGTTTTTAATTCCCCCACCATTTTCTATCTCAGAGAAGTGTGCAAACTAGAATTCTTAGTTCTGAAAGACCAGAGCTTGTCAAAGCTCTCTTCTGCACCACTGACATATTTTCATGTTAACAAAATAAAATGCCAGGGATTCCCTGTAGCATGTTTCCAGCTTTCCAGAGCAATCTGGGGAAGGAGCTTGTTCACTGATTGCTACAGCTACACAATGTCATGAAGTGTCATTATTAATATATTTGCTTTATTAGGCAGAATAATAGAAATTATCCCCTCATAAATTTTTTACAGTAACTCCTCCCTACACAGGGCTCTGGTTGATGAGAATTGTAGGTTTAATTATTGGGACATGTGCTTTAATGTGTTTTAATGTCATGTTTTCCTTTAATTGTATTGTATTGTAAGCCTGCTCTAGAAATAACACTATTAAAGTTCCCTTTCAAAACAAAGATCAATCAAAGAGACAAGCAATTATTTCATTATCCTTAAGAAACTCATAACATAATAAAAGGAATGTTAAAAATAAACTAAATGGGTGTACTTGATTGAAAGAATAGATCAGTCCTAGTGACTGTTCTCAGAGAGTAAAAAATTATCCAGGATTACATTTTCACAGCTTTGAGTACATTATGGATTCTCTGTTTCTAACAATTAAATAGGGAAGACTTTCTTCAATAATAAACTAAGAATGAAATTAGCAGCAGTTGTATCTGAGGAGAAGCAAACACTCTGGATGGAAAGCCAAAACTGCAGTTTTGAGGGCATTAGGTGATGTTTGGATTGACTGAGTCCTCTCCAGCCTGGCTTGAAAGAAACTCCAGCTGTCACTCCACACCATCCCTTGCTGGTGAGCCCCGGAACACTCTAGAAGGGAATCTTACAAAGCTTTATGAGCTTCTTTTGAGGTTTTTTTCAACTTTTTTTTTAACACTGGAGCTTTTCAGAAGCTCAGATGCTGAAGGTAGAAGCAGTTGAGAGGGACACCAGAGAAAAACTTTTTGTATCAGAAAAGCTTTTCCAAGAAACTACAAGAAGAAAAGCTGTTAAGGGAGGAGTTTGTCTCTCTTCTCAGTCCTCTATCCAAATCTGACTTCTCTGGCCTTTAGTCTAAGATAGGCAGCACCTGGTAACCATGGGACAGCCTGGCTGCAGAAGGTGAAGGCAGCTTTGGGGCGTTTGTCACGTGTAGCACTGGGGCCAGGTGGACTTTGCAGCATGGAAGACAAAGCTCAAAAGAACCAGAAAGAAGAAATTTCTCCTTTCACAGGCAGAGTAAATGCCTTGCTTCCTGTCTGCTCTCCTCAGTGGAAAAACCAGATGGGAAAACCAGATGGGGGACGAGGGATGTCAATCCATCACCACTGGGCAGGCCAGGTGAGCATCACTGCTCTCATCCAGGGCCAGGGGACCCATCAGAACTGATTCTCATGGGGTCACTCTGAGCAAGCTGTGCTGGGAGCAGCTCCTTGGACGTCAGCTCGACCTACACAGCCATTTTTACCAGCATAACTCTCCCAGGGGAATGTGTTTTTACTCCTTGCAGCAGAACTGGACTGGCAGTGCCTTCCCCTTTGGTTGGACCTGAGCTTGAAGCTGGAAATAGTCCAGTCAATGCTGCTTTCACTGAAAAGCATGAAATAAATTCCTGCTCAGAATTCTTTTAGCTCCCATTGTTCCCATTTTCCTGAGCGAGGAGGGGAGTGAGAGCAGCTGCAGCTGGCCATGGCACCAGGTGTGGGAGCAGGTGACATCCCTGGTTCCAGAGCTTCGTTTGTCACGCTGACAGCAAAGATAAGGGTTTCAACATGACTGAACTGGGTCCTGACTTCCAGAAAGCAAATCCCTCTTGGCATCACTGCATCCCAGCATGGCACCATTGTTGGTTTAACCAGTTTCTCAATCTCTATAACCAGTTCATCCTGCCTGAGGTGTATGCATCAGTGTTTGTTAGAGTAGATGTCTCATGTCTTGTGATTGCTGAAGAAAAGTCTCTGCCTAACACTCTTCGTCATTTCTTTTTCTGTTTCTTTCTCTGCTGGGTGGGGGGACTTGCTGTGGCAATTTCTTTCACATGTTAAGACTGTTGTTTTTCTAACACAAAACATACATTTCAAAATCTTAGTAGGAAAGATATATTTCTAAGTCATGTTTTTTTGCCAGAGGAGTAGTGAACACTAAATGTTGGCTGTAGACAGTGATAGACTTGGGATTTGGTAGTTAACCAGTAAAAATATTAAAACAGGCAAAGTCTGTCATCATGTAAGAGACAGCTTTCAACTTTACTAAATGTCTTTCTACTTGTAAAGTTAATGGAAACCAGTCACAATGATAAAATCTGTGATTGTCTTAAATAGAAAGAATTCTTGGTTCCTTGTGGTAGAAAGAAGACTGGAATTTAAATTCTTGGGCTTTCCCTCCTCATTTTTAATTCCTTTCATTTGATTAAAAGAAAGTTTTTTAAATGAACAGGCCAATGCAGGAAGAAAAGAGAAACATACATCTTAGCAAGATAAAACCCCAAGCTCTTAAAAAAAATACCCAAACCGTGCAATTATGGAAAATCCAACAGTCCCAAAACATGTGGACCCAGAGCAGATGGAGAAGGTAAACAAAACCTTGGGCAAAAATGGGCAAATGTAGGAATGTTAGTGGAGAATGCCTGATAAAAACATGACGGGAGAAACCACCATGCAAACCACTTGCAGCTCAGGAAAAAGAACAGCAATGAGGCAGAGATGGGAGCCGCAGATAACAATGTGTGGAAAATTTCTGAGAGAAATCAGGGGGAAAAACAAGCACAAAGAGAAATCTAAGAGATTCAGATGTGCTGAAATGCCAACAGAGTAGAGAAAACCACCAGGGAAAGAAATTGTGAGAGCATGGAGTTGAGGAGCTGTGATAGCTCTGGAGAGCCTCCCCAGCCACTGAACATTACGAAAGAAGGAAAAACACCCCAGACCTTCTGCTTCACCTTGAACATCTCTGCCCAAAGGAGGAGGCTGCACTCTGACATAGTGCTGCTGTTGCAGCCTTGCTACAGGTCAGGTCTGGAAGAAAACCTCAGCTCTTGCTCTCACTTTGTGAAAGAAGCTGTTCTTTCAGCTCTTTTAGCAGCACAATCCAGGCTCAGTCCCCTGCTTGGGCTCTGAGACAACAGCAATGGCCCAAAAAACAAATAGCACAGTATAGTCTGAGTCTCACAGCGTCAACACTCAATGGACTGACTCTTGGTAGCCTAGGGAAGATAATATTGGCCCCTGCATGGAAGCCAAAATGCAAAATCAGCTGGTGTTTAGTGCAGATTTTTGTCTGCCCTCTGGAATAGTCTTTTAGAGTGATGAAAGGGGAAGTAATATTTTCTAGCCTATGAAAACTTCTATTGTAAAAGTGGTCTAGTCTGGTCTGTGCTAGAATGAAGCCACGACTCCCTGATGTTTCCCATTAGCTGAGAAAGGCTCTCATCACAGCACACATTAGCCAGTGACCTTGGCACCTGCCTGTTCAGACCTACTGCTGAGGTCGGCTCTCCCATAGCTCAAGGGGGTCACCACAAGGTTCCTCTGTCTCAGCCTCATGTACTGGAGGCTTTTTGTAGTGGAACTCTAAGGATCTGGAGTCTGACCCAAGTCAACGAGAAAGCAGGCTGGAATTAATCTCTGAGGGCTTTGCCAGTGTGGTTTAACAGCAAGATAACCAAGTTATCAGCCAGGGGCGTTTCTTCATTCATGGAAAAATACAGTCCAGTGAGTGGGGCTGTGAGAAACTCCAGGGGATGATTCATGCCACCCTGAAGCAGGTACCTACGACAGGTGAGTCAGGGTGCATGGTTGCCTCTCTCTTGCTCCATGGACCAGAACAGCAACCTCAGGATTTATTGAGCTTTAAACATCCAGCTCGCACAGGGCTCATGTTCAATTAGGAGAATCCACCCAGAAGACTTTGACATGTTTGGGACAGGCCCTACAAGGGCACGTGCATTTGGAAATAAAATTTGCTGGGAAAAAAATATCAGTTAAGCCCTTTTACTCGGAGGAATGTCTATATTGCTGCTTCTCCAAATTTAAAACTTTCTCTTTGGGTCCGGGTAGGAGAACCATGTTGGTTCTCACAGTACCTAGGGAAGATTTCTTAGTCCAGGCTAGAATTGAATAGAATAGAATCTAAAATGAAGAAAACACCCCAACCACAAGAGCTGAAAAGTACTGCAGTGATAATTGTTCCTGTTGGAAGAATCTGAGCTTCATTTGGGAGGCCAAAAGAACATCTGAAAGCCAAAGACACAAACCTGTCAAAATGGCATTCACCAAACCTGTGACTCCTCTTTGTCCCTCCTCTTCCTGATGCTCTCCTGAATTGAACTGAGCTGCATCTTAGCAATGTTAACATTAAAGTGTTAAAATATGCTGGTTACCTGTGCAAAAGTGTAATTTGACTTAAAAGAAATACCTCAGCAAGTGGTCAAGTGTAGCTGGCACACATTTATGCTGCAACATAGCTCTTGATGATTCCTCTTAAATGTTCTAATTTAGTCATTCCAGGCAATTTTGAGAAATATTGATAGTTTTACTAGTTTTTAGTAGTAATGGACAGTACATAATTACTAAAAATGTAATATTTTTACACCTGTGTTCTTTTATGATAGTGTTACTCCTGTGCAAAATTAAATGTCAGCAAGAGAAGAGTTATTCTAAAATGCAATTTAAAAGAAATGTATTATTACACTGAGGAGGTAATATGGTGATTTAATATGGTGACTAGTCACACCTGAATAACTAAAGAGTTTGTTTTTACAGGAAAGCACTAAGTTTACTAAAGTGAGGGAAAAGTATTTTATTACAAATAGATTATCTTGGTGCTTTCACTCAGTTTGGTGCAAAACTTCACGTAGAAACTGGGATTTGACAGAAGTGTAGCCGGGGAAAAAGATTTTTTTAAAAGCAAAGGAAAACCAAGTAAAAAGTTATCAAAGCAAGGTCACTAAACACAAAGTGCTGTGGAAGAGAGCAGCCAAAGACCTTCCTCCACAGCTGTGGGTCCGTGCTCTGCACTAAAACCCCACAGGGTAGGGCAGGAGTTACTGCAGCAGCAGGCTCAGGGGTGCCCCACCCCTCTTTGGGGTGAGACAGAGCATCTCCACCGCTGCCAGTAGCCATTGGACTAAAAGCCACACTCCACCCACTGTAATTTATGGAGCTGGAGAATTTATGGTAGCTCATTTTTACAAATTCTGTTCAACCCAGGAGCACCAGGTGCTGCATGAATGAAAAAGAATGTTCAAATTTTTTCATCTAGAAATTTCTAGAAGGAGCTTAGTTTGCTGACACCATAAATTCAAAAAGTCTCTTTCGTGAGTACATGGTAAATTGGAGTTAATTGCAATGCTGAAGTTCTTATTCTGACTGGGAAAAATTCTGTTTTACACGTGGGTCTTCTTAGGGCTGGAAGGCAAGTTTATCCACAGATATGTCCACTGTGTTCTCTTTATGAGGAGAGAGGTGTGAGAGGCTGCAGGACTGAACCACAGATTAGAATGTGTCATTTATGTCATCCTCCATTTTTTTCAACAGCGTGAAAACTGCAGGAGGTTTTGAGGAACCCCTGCCCAATAACAGCAGAAAAATTCTGTGTGTCTTTCAGGGTAAGAGAACAGTGTATCTTCATTCTACAGAAAATGGTTCTGCTTTCTCCTGAAATGGCCTCTGTAATTTTTTTATAACTTCCTTGTTTTCCATCAATTCAGTTTCCCTTTGCTGATTTCTTGCATCAGACTATTCACTAGATAGGAGGATGTAAAAGAGAATTAAAAAATAAAGAAAAAATAAGGATCTGTTCCCAAAGACAGTGAAAACAATGGGAGTCAAAGAAACTGGCATTGACAAAAGATTTTATTTCCCTCAGGAGAGTAAGAATGATCCTAGCCAAAATTTTATAAAACAAAAATTCCAGTAATAAGTCCAACACAGCAGAACATAAACTGGCATCCCATTTAGGCTCTTCCTTCCTTGGTAACAGTGGCACACACCTCAGATTATGCTTGATGAGTGAGGTAAAAGTTGTCATTATTGTAATAACTGCATACAGCATGGTCTTTAATCTTGCTGTGGAATTTTAGGCTGACTACTGTACATATTGCTTCCGACTGCTAAAAGCTGAGGGTAACCCCTCAAAAAAGATAAAAATCTCTTTTTTTTTTCAACTTTAGAAATTACAAACAGAAGAGTCAGTGATGTAGAGACACACACAGAAGGAAATGATCTGAGAGAGGCTTTAATAAGCTAAATAGGTTCATCCTAATGTAGATTCATGTCTTCATTAATTTAGTGGATGATTTTCAGAAGACTGAGCTTCTCTTCCTCTGGAGCAGGCAAAAGGCAGCTAAACTCACCCCCTGCTGATTTGCTGTGGGTAAAGTCATCTAGAAATCACTTAATCTGAAAGCAAAAATCCTCTTAGGTATTTTTTCCAAATACTTCTCTGAATAGGCTAAGCGTAGGCAATCATGTGTGGAAGATCATGGTTTAGCTGAAGGTTTTCCTGCAACACAGTCCCAGCCCTGCATCTCTTCCCCTCTGCTGTGCACCATGGCTCTCCCTGCCCTGCCCTGGCTCCCTGGGCTCCAAGGAGCTTACAGCTCCAGGTCAGATTCAACAAATCAAGTTAGAGGCTGGTGAGGGGCTGGGAACACAAACCCTGTGAGGGAGCTGGGGTTGTTTAGCCTGGAGAAAAGGAGACACAGAGGTGACCTCATCACTCTCCACAGCTCCCTGAAAGGTGGCTGTGGGCAGGTGGGGTTGGTCTCTTTCTCCAGGCAGCAGCTGACAGAATGAGAGGACACAGCCTCAAACTGCACCAAGAGGAATATCGGTTGGGTATTAGGAAAAAGTTTTTTACAGAAAGGAATAAATCACTGGAAAGGTCTGGCCAGGGAGGTGGTGGAGCCACCATCCCTGGATGTGTTTAAAAAAAGACTGGATGTGGCACTCAGTGCTATGGTCTGGTTGAGGTGTTAGGGCTGGGTTGGACTCGATGATCTTGAAGGTCTCCTCCAACCCAGTGACTCTGTGATTCTGTGAAATCTCATGAGAGGGAGCTGTCACATGGGGTCACATAAAAGAAAAAGCAGCACTCAAGAAGCAGGTGTGTCTCAGGCACCAAAGCACTGCTCCTGAGGAGCTGACTGAATGGCAAGAACACCTCTGCTTCCATCCCAGCTGCTCCCCAGTGCCCATGCAGCAATAGCAAGCCCCCACGTGCCAGCTGCTCCTGTGGCAGGCAGAACAAGACAGACAGGGAGGGAACAAAAGCTCCAGCCCAATCCATCACCCCAAAATCCTGTGTGCAGTGCAGGATGTGCTGGAGCTGTGCAAGGAGACTGAGAGCTGTACAAAACTGGTTTTAAAAAAGCCCCCAAACATATTCTAGTGTGGCAATGATACACATTGGTTAAGGGAAATTTAATGCAGAATAACAGTTGGCTTGGATGTTTCTATCTTCTCTGGAACCATTCAGATTGGGGGAAATGGCTGTCTCTGCCCTGTAACAGCTTTAGGGTGGCTGTTGGGTTTGTTGAGAGGTTGTGGTCAGGAAGGTTTTGTTTGCAGGTGCTGTGCCATAGGTCTGAATGGAATTCTCTGAATGGGGTACTTTATTCTCCTTATTGCACTTTGAGCATAGAAAATACACTAAACCACATGAATTCACTTAAATAAACAGCTCCTGTATCTCAGTGGTAATCTAGCTGCTACAAACTGTTGCTGAACAGCAGCCTAACTCTGACACGCTTGCTTTTGGGAAGCTGGAATCCAGAAATTGATTTCAACTTCCCAAGTACCAAATATTGCTCTTGCATTAAACACTCTTCTTTTTTCTTTCTTTCCTTTTCTTTTTTCTTCTCCCAAGGCTTTTTAAAACATCTCCTGATTAAAAGGTGTCACATTTCAGTATTGATTACCCATTCAGCTTTTAACTGGTATTTTTATGATTTTGTTTCATGATTTTAACAGGATGCTGGACATCTACATTTGGAGGCTCACTAAAAACCTAAAATTTTCTATTTGATTGCCAGGATCTTTTTTTTTTACTTCTTATTCACTGAAAATGACCAAAAATAGTTTAGCTGCAGTGCTTGCCTACAGTGAGATAAAGATATTTTTCTGTGCAGTGCAAACTCACATGATGGTCTTTGCTACATGACAGTAAGACAAAGATCTTAGCTGGGATCTGATATGGGGATCTGCATGAGATGATTTATGCTTTTTATTCTCATTTGGTCAGGGTAAGGACTTTTTACCCTTTAGTGGCTCATTTGTGTCTGGAATCCCTGCATCTGTTGGCAGCAGAGCTTGTGCCATGGATTAACTGATGAATTAGGCTTCAGTAGTGAAGAATGAGACTTTCTTTCTCCCCTCACAGTCTTTAAGTGGTGTTGTTGGTCCAAATCCATTAATGGTTTTGCTACCATCCTCCAGCAACGTGGGAAAAGAAAAGACAAAGACTATTCATGTCAACAAGAAATTGGGAGGGGGGAACAAAACCAAACCAAACCAGGCTTTCATAATCAAAGAAATGTCTCTGTCCTTATACAGTGTAAAGCAGGATTAAAAACCAAAATGTATTTAGCATTCCCCAACAATAAATATGCCTGTAGTGTGAAAAACAGCATCAATAACACAGAGATAACTGACATGCCTTTTTAACTGCATATTTCAGTTGAAAAGTTTTGAGAACTCACCAAAAAACCTCCCAGTCTGAGGCATACAGAGCCTGTGTTCACACTGCCACACGATGGATGTCTAATGGTTTCCTCCAGACAACAATCCTTAAAATATCTAAGACCTTATTGCGTTGGTGGTGTTTATAGCTTCTGCTGCAGCCTAAGAGCTGAGGGCCACAACTGCAGTGGGAATGGCAGAAAGAGAGAAAAAACAGCATCCCCCAGATCCTGCAGTCTGAGCAAAACCTCATCTGCCACCTGTTCTTTCCTCCAGCTGATGGTTTGTGTTTTTTCCAGCCTGACTCTTCAGTGAAACCTCTCTGAGATAAGAGCAATTTGTTGCTGACATGTCTGTGCCTCATTGGCTTTTAAAGGGTTGATGAGTGAATAAACAATAAACTGAGTAGAGCTTTATATGTGCCTCTTTGGGTTTTGGGGTTTTGGAGTTTTGGGGTTTGGGGTGGTTTCTTTTCTCAGACAGGGAATGGACTCCAATGGCTTTTGGAATATTTACACTTAGCTGAGGTTTTTTTGAATCCACAAAATACAGGCCATAATAACCAATAAATTATATCTTCTGTGTAGTTGTGTAATTCCATTGTAATTCTCTGGAATTCTATTGAAATTCTTCTTGGAGATGCCTCTGTCCTTCGCTGGATCTGGCCAAGGAATTGAATGTGGGCTAGTGAGGAGCGTTAATGCAGTGATGGAACATGTCCATTCACTCTATTGTGATTCCAGGCAGCCAGCTTCTTTTCCAGTGTCTCTCTTAAAGGCTGTGGCACTTGAATGAAGCAGCACTAGAGTCAAGCAGGGCACTAGAAGCCAATTCACCTTCTGCTACCTGACCTGTGAAAAATATTTAAATAGAACCATAGAATCATCAAGGTTGGAAGGGACCTTGAAATCTTCCAGAGTCCAACCATCCACCCAGCACTGCCACTGCATCCCCTAAACCACAAAGCCTCCCCTGGCCCCTGGAGCTGCTGGTTATGAGGAGGAGGTTGAGCCTCAGCTGGAGGTGAATGTGTTCACTCTGTTCCCACCATCCTGCTTGCATCTGGCTACTCCAGGCAGTGGCTGCTTTACTTAAAAACTCTCCACTGCTCCCTGAGCAGCACTGACAGCCCCACTGGCAGGGTTAGGAACACCAGCACCGCTGTTCCCTCAGCACAGCTGCATAGAAATACACCCCTTTAAAAATAAGATTTTAAAGATCTCATTTTAAGATGTAGCTACATCTTAACCAAGTACTTGAAAAATCAAGGCAGAGAAAGCCCTTTGCTAACTCTAACCTGAGGCCAGTGCTTGCTTTTGGTGCTGTGAGTTGTGTGGCACATTAATCCCTATGGATGATCTCTTGCATGAAGCCCCATCCCCACTCCTGGCATGGCCAGCCCCACCTTCTGATCTATCCCCTGCCTGATTCATGTGGCAAACTCCAACCTAAATTGCTCTCTCCAGATTTTTGCTGGCTGATTCTACTGCTGCCCATTCTGTCTTTTACTAAAACTGCCTGTGAGTCGCTCAAACCCACAGAGTCTGTTTCGTTTCTTCACTCAACCCTGTCATGATCAATTGTTTCAGCTACTTCGAGCTTTCTGTGGAACGTGTGCCAGTTTTATTTCCAAGAATGCAACATCACCAACATTTTTCAATTATTCAGATAGGTTTTAGGCTGTCATCGTCTCCATCTCCCTGAATTACTCACGCTTGCCCTACCTCTGGTCCTGCTGACACTAATGTGATGACACTGACTCTGCAGAGGTTACTTCCAAGTCCAGCAGGAAGGAGAGAGCAGGATCCATCCCTACTATGCTGCCTCTCCTGCCATGTGGAGCAATGCTGAACTGCTCAGTGCATCTGGTTTCAAAATAAAACCCTCTACAACAGACAAATATGTTAAACCTTTGAAAGACTTATTTCCAGGTTTCAACAACATTCTCTTCAGAAACGAGCACTTAATGGAGTTCATTTAAGGTTGTCGAAGCCACAACTTGCTGTCAGCACTATTTACCACTTCAGTGGCTCAGCTAGAGCCTCAGCTGTTGTGAGCCAGTTCAGTGCTAATAACGGAGTCCTCCTGATTTACATCAGCTGAAAATCTGAGCGAGCTTCTGCCAGGCTGACAGCCTTCCTCTGCTGAGTTCCAGTAGCTGTTTACACGCTCACTCAGTGCAGACAGTAGGAAAAACAGTTTTTCTTCTGACACTCCTGTCTGTGCCCTATTTTTAATGTAAAACCAAACGAGCGTGGCAGATGCTGCAGCGTGGGGTCCTCTACTGACTGGGCACCTCAGCTGGGCAGACACCAGGGTTTGCTTTCACAGCCCTGGAATGCAGCTGGAGCAGCTCCTCAGTGGTGCCTTGTACTCCTCTCTCAAGGACTGCATTCAGGGTCTCTTCTCCCTGGTCCTCTGGGAGCTGATGGAAGCAAATCTCCATCTCTCACAGCAATCCCCACTCCTGCACTCCTTGGCTTTGCTCGTCTGGGCTGAGAGGAGGGACCTTCATTTTTCCAATCATTACTTTTTAATTCTCTTTTCCAGGAAGAACAGCTCAGTTCCTTTACATCCATTGAGCTTCTTGCTTGCTGCTGCTCTAATTTCCACTCCTGCTCCCAAGTTAAAGAGCCACGGATCTTGCCAAAGCCATGGCACTGGCCCATTTCCAGACATGCAGGTTAAAATTATCAACATTTTTTTACTTCAAGCCTTTTATCATCTTCCAGGGTTCTGCCCTGGCTAATGCTGTGTCTGAAGCCTGTAAAAAAACTGTATCATCAACTCACAGAGCCAAAGCCCTGCAAAATGGCAGCCATCTGCTTCATGGTAAACTGGCAGGGCCCAGTAAGCTGAGAAGTGCATGATTTTAGGGGATAAAACCACAATGCCTTCTGTCATTTATTTCAATAGTAACATTAATTTTATTATCTTTACCCCCCATTTTGCCACAGAAATATGCTGAGAGCCATCATGGGAGGTTTTGACCCTCTGAGTTCTTAGGTTGATGAAATGTCAGTTTACACCTCCTGCAGCAGCTCAGCTTTTTTAACAGAGGAACCACTGCTTGCAGGCAGATCCTTCCTCCCCTGCAAGGTACCGAGGGAATGTTAACTCCCTGTTAGCTCATCCCCATTATTTAGTAGGTGGAGAATGAATGGTGGCATCAGCCAGGGGCTGGGTTGGAGCAGGGGGCACTGAGCTCAGGGACATCGCTCCAAAGGCCCTGGGGGAGCAGTGAGCTGTCATCTGGGAGAGAGAGCTAAAAACTGGCCTGGGGGTGGAGAAACCAGGATGCAAAGGGCTGGGGAGATTTGTTAATTCACCACATGGCCCCAAATCAAAAAGCTGAGAGGCAAGTTTTTGGGGCTGCCAATGCCAAAATGTTTTAAAGAGAAAAGAGTGAAATCCACAAACACGTGTGATTAGCTTAGTAATAAGAGCATTGCATTTGTGGCTGTGCCTTAATTTCCCTTCTGAAGGGGGCATTTTTACCATTTTAAAACATACCTTTCTCAAAAAAAAATACCTCCTTTAATAACAAAAATCTAACACTTTCTCTTGATTTCATGCTTCCCTCAGATGGAGCTTTAAAGAGAACTGTTGTATATGACATGAAAAAACTGCAAGAGCTGACAACAATAAATCTTGCTTACAAGAGCTGCTACCACCACAACATTTGTGATTTCTGAATTTAATTTTAATGTACAGATCTCACATTTTTGTGTCAGTTTCTAAGGGCATATCAGGATATTGTGCTCCAGCACTGTATGTTAATGCATTCCTGCCTCCCTCCAGGAAAAATGGAATATTTCTTCTCTGAGCTTTCATGCACTCTTCTGCCAAGTCAAAGCAGAAAGGAAAAACTGTGTGCAATGTTTTATTAGGCCAAATGTCAATTTGTTTTTCTGAAATCTTTACCAATCTCCCTGGCATTTAATATTAAAACAGAGCAAAAGAAAAAAAAAAAAAAAAAAAAAAAAAGGCAGAAAAATAATAAGGCTTTCATTACAGTCAGCAGTGCCTGAGACATCCAACAGGCCGTGGTACATGGAGCTACATTTCTCTCTTACAGAAGAAAGGGGGGCAGTGAAAGATGCTTGAGAAGGTGGACAGCATCTGGGTAAAAAGGCAAGGCATAGAATCATGTTGCATTTTTGAGCCTTTTAACCAGCTTTCATTAATTTCTGCTGCGTCTGGCTAAAGACAGTGCACCTCCCATTTGGTCAGATCTTGATCTTTCCCTCAAAAGATGAGTTTCTTCCATGTGTAAAAGGATTTCAGTTTCTACCTCACTTGGAAACCTTCCTGCATTTCCAGCTCACTAGACAACACAACATGAATATAAGCTGAACCTTTTTACATATTAGCATTGTTTTGTACTTGATATTTGACACAAATCAGAGCAGGCACCTTGGTCAGCCAGGAAAGCCCAGCTGAGTCAAGAATTTCATTTGACATAAGAGCTCAAGAGTTTGTAAACTTAATTTCCAATGCAGGGGTGGCTGCTTGATCACCCCACGAGGGGTTCTTCCCTCTCCTGAAACCCAGCCTCCCACAGCAGCTCTCTCCTGGCCAGGGGCAAACTGGATCCTGCCATACCCTGTACAAGGTCTGGGCACCCCAAGTGCCACCTCTGCCCTTTGAACATCCTTGCAGCACCCCAGTGAAGCCCAGTGCACACATCCAGACCCCTGCCTGCATGACAAGGGTGCAGGGCTGCTCTGGCCATGTCCAGCTGCCTCTGGGTTTCAGCTCCAAGGAAAGCACTGGCTGTCTGTCCAGGTAGCCCCTTTGATAAAAGAGAGACAGAAATAGGTTTGCTTTTTTGCTTCTGAGGGCTGTGGAGAGACTTGGATAAGCAATGCTCCTAGGTATTTAACACAAGAACTAGTATCTAATCCAGATTTGGTTCAGACAGGGACAGCTCTGTGCCCACAGATACCTGTCAGCAGGATTTGTGTCATATTAAGAGATGCCCAGCAAGGCTCAGAAGTATCAGCCACAGATTTAAGTGACTTCTGTAAGTTGTAACTCTTTTGTATTTTCAGTTACACAGTTTTTAAGCAGGAAAAGGAGCCTGGATTTTACTTAAAAGGTCTTTACTGCAGACACTTAGTGTGTTAGCAGCCTCTGGGATCGCTTTTCTCCACTGGGTATTACAAAGGGATTCAGTCTGGGACCTTAGCCCATGTCAGGGGTGTGTGGGAAACAGAATTCATCCTGTTTCACCATGAGCATGACACAGGCTTTTTGCATGAATGCCATGCCCAGACAATGGCTTCTCCCCAAAACACCACTGGCATGAGATGTTCTGAAAATGTGCTCCATCACCTAGCAGAGCTGAGTGCTGTACTCCTGTTGGGACTGTGAATTGCTGCTGCAGGAACAGCTCTTTCCTCTGCCCCTGGAAAATGGGGTGCTGTTGCTTTGCCTCTTGGTGTTGACTTCCCCTGCTCTCGAGGGGGCTCTGAGTGACAGCACAACAGAACAGGACAACAAATAGTGCAAAATAGTGAATCTATTCACTTGCCCAGGAGTTATTCCTCCTGATGCATAGGAACATTTTTTTCCATTGAACTCCAGTTAAAAGTCTACAGTGCTCTTGCACTGAAATCCCAAAGAAAACTGATATCATGGATCATCTAATTATTTCTTTTTTCCAGGGCTGTAAAAAGCAATAACTCATCAGAGGAAGATTAGATGTACTTGAAAGTAAGAGATTCACTCTGTTTCTCCATCACTGCTGCCTCCCCCTTCCTCCTGCTGATCTAAATGTGAGAAAGGTGCCAGGTCCCTACAGAGCTGGTCTAAAATCAGCCCACAGCCTGCAGGGAGGGCAGGGGCAGACTCCTCTGTGCAGCAAGGCACTTCCCTTGATAGCACAGACCCAACCTCACTGGAGAAGGAAGTTTTTCAGGGGGATAGAAGGAATATACATCCATGACAACACAAGCAAGAATTCACAACTTTTTCTTTGAATCAGCACAAAAACATGTCCAAAGCATGGAGGTGCTCCTTTGCCTAATGCTCTACCTTTCTGAAATTATTTCACACAAAAATACAACGTCCAACAAAGAGCTTTTTGCCCAACTCAGATCTTTTCCATCTGGTGTGGTCTGTGCAGGATCCATTCATATTTGAGCCTTCCTGGCTATTAGCCCAATGAAGTGATCTGGCTAGGATAAAAGAAAATGGTGAATTTCCATTTCCCCCTTCTGGCATTCTCACTCTCTTCTATATTTTTAGTAATAATCTTGTTTACAGAAGAGGGGTTCCTAAGGAGTTACTGTATGTTAGACAAAAAGAATAGCCATAGGCCAAAAGTTGACTTGAAATATATTTCAGCAGATATTTATATTCTAGTTAACTCCAAAATTTTTTGTAAAATATCTGTTTTCCTCTGCTCAGAGGAGGAAGGGATCATTTGAGGAAAAAAAAAAATTAATAATTTCAGCCATTTATTTTTCTTCTAAAAATACCCCTGGATTTGGCCAAAAGTAGAATATATTTTCAACAGAACATCAGTGACCTCTCCAATACATGGATAAGTAATAAAAGGATGGCATATGGCCCAAACAGTGTGCAATCAAAGAGATCTTTAGGCATTTTTAAAGCCCTGGCTACCACAGGAGATAGTGTTGATTCAAGTTCCCTTTCATCTTTTTTTTTTTTTCCCCTATGCTTTCAGAACCCAGCTAAAGTATTATCACAGATGATTCAGGGAAGATGGAAAGGTCCATCTCACTGGGTTCTGGCAATGAACCCTTTATCACCCCAAGAAGAGCTTTTCTGGAATGTCACATTCCTACAGGAGATTAAGAACACCCAGGCAGGAGGTGGGGTTAAGCCCCTGTCTTCTCCTTCAGACTTCAAGGCTTGCATGGAGACTTGTGGTTTTCATTCTGCTTTCTGCACCAGCGCCAGCTTTGGGTCTGAGTTCAGCATATGGACCTCTCCAAGGTCTGGAAACGTGAGGATCCTGTGTTTGGGTTGGGTCTCCTCCTGTTGAAAACATGTCATTGCCTTCGGTGAATTGTGATCAATGTGTATTTAATAAACCACAAGGAAGCGTGCAGCTATTCAGTACCTTTCACCAAAGGCTCTGAAAGTATTTCACAAATAAATAGCTGAGTTTTATAACAATTTCTCTTTCCAGGTTTTCTAGATAGTAGGAAAGCTGACATCCAAGTGGCTTTCCCACAATCACACATCAAAACTGCACCAACTTGTGAACAGAACTAATACATCCCAATTCCAGCTCTAGTTTCATTCCCAAACAAGATTTGCTGTTTCTGCACTTCTTGTTTATCCAAAGCTGCCATTACTGCTAGCCAGAGATAGACGTGATCATTTACACCAATTTCTTTAGCTTGAAACTTCTTCCCCTCTTTAACATGAATAAATGAAATGGATAAATTTGAGCAATCAGAAGAGAAGGTGTGCAAGGAAAAGAAGCAACAGGTTCAAACACCAACTGCATGTCCCAAACCAGGGCTGGTTGCTCCTGTCCTGACACATCACCTTTGGAGGTGCTGCCATGCTGATCATAAAGCTGAGGAGAGTGGGAGGAAGGGTGGAAAGCAAGAGGCTGTGTCTGGAGAAACTGGAGACAAACCCAGTTTGTTTACTGGGTCCTGAATTCCTGCCCTGCCATGTAAGAATGATGTCCAAGGCCAAATAGTTATTAATAATTCTCATTAGTGAATAACAACAGTAGTGCTATTGGAAAATTTCAGGTCCCATAATCACAACTTGCTGCCAAGGTGGTCACTTCCCAAACTGACTTCTAAAATTAGAAACAAACAGGCCCCTTCTAAAGGCAATAAACAGCATTTTAATTGGACTAAAACCTATAAATCTGTCAGCAGCTAGTTACCCTGGCTCCCCTGTGTGATCAGCAGCTTTGAGTGCCCTTCTGGGTCTTTTCCAGAGGGCTGTGATGCGATCTGATGTCACCACAACAAAGGTGTGATAGGACAAGGCAGCGTGGCCTGGTGGCTCAGTGCTGGGGCTGACATGGCCCAGGGGGGGCTGGGTGTGCTGGACAGATGGTGTCACCATCAGCAGGACAGAGGGACAGCCCTGTGCTGCACAGCTCTGCCTCTTGTGCTGGGAACACCGGGATGTGGACATGAACTAATACCTTGGGTAGCTCTCATGTCAGGGCCACATCACATGTATATTGAAATTCATTTTCCTTAGTTGAACCAGTACATTTTCATCTATTTGATGTGTGATGGAAGGCTTTTAAAGGAATTCTCACAAGTCTGAAAAAAAGGCCAAGTGTCAGTCTTGTGATGCAGAAGATCCCATTGAGAGAAGTGATGCCCCAGCAGCATCTCCCCTGACAAGAACATGCTCATAGGGGAAAAAAAACTAATAAATGCACAAAGCAGATGGGAGGAGGAAACAAACCTTTTCTGAATGAGCAATACTGGGAAAAAATCATGATACAGTGTCCAGAACACAAGAAATAATCAGCAGTAGCTACAGATCTATGCTACTGTTTACACTTTGCTTACTTTTTCTTGCTCTAATTTTCATTCTTGAAAGAAAAATAAAACATTTCGTTAAACAGAACTGAGTATTTTACTCTAAATTACATTGGCCTGAGGTTCTCATAGAGTGCAGTAGGAGCTTCCCAGCAGACACACAGCTTCACCTGTCACAAGGCTGTCACCTGGGTGTGACTGGTGACCTCCACCGAGCTGTGGCCATTCACACCACTGCAAAGCTGATCCTCAGCTGCAGGTGTGCTCAACGCCAGGCTCCAAAGGAAAATAATAATAAATTTCAGCAGCGTGCCTGTGAAAACAACTGATTCTCTGGGCTCTTGAAATACCCTGTATTTATAAACAAAAGAGCGGTTTAGTTTTTCTTGTCCTAGAAAAACACACTGGCACATTTCACCACTGTTTTCTTTCATTTTAATTAGCAAGCAAAGAGGGAATGTCAAAGAGCAATTATACAAAATATATACTGTGCTGATAAGGGATTTATTTTCTGTAAAATGGAGAAGGCAGCTTGAAGTTCACATTAAATCTCTCTCCCCCTCTAATGAGATATATCATTATCTATGCCTTATCCAACCCAGAAAGATACTATTAACTCAGGAAAGAATGCAGCCACTTTCTCAGGGGGAAAAAAAACAGAAGGGAGGGAAGGAAGGATCCATGTTAAAAGGTGAAGCACAAAAAGCTGATCCTGCAGATTCTGAGTGTGTATCTGACTCAAAAAGAAACTCAAAAGAAACATCCTGAGCCACTCCGGACCTTTAAATAAGCCCACAGTTTAACAAGGACCAGTCCTGGTCCTGAGCACTTGTGTGTTCCAGCCTAAATCACCTCTCTTTCTGCCTAGAAGTGTTGGGACCATTTGCTTCCCCTTGCCCGGGCGATGGTTGTTTGGGGACGAGGAAATCAAAGGATTAGGAGACTGGGAAGGGGCTTAAAGGGACCCTAAAGGCCACCACCAGTGTGGGGTCTGGGGACTGCACCGATTCTGTGGGTCCTGGCTGACCTAAAGCAGCTCTGGGAAAGCTGGGGAGGGACTCTTTACAGGGACATGCAGTGATAGGACAAGGGAGAATGGCTTGATGCTGAAGGAGGGTAGATTTAGATTAGATACTAGGAAGAAATTCTTTACTGTGAGGATGGTGAGGCACAGGTTACCCAGAGAAGCTGTTGACACCCCATCCCTGGAGGTGTTCCAGGCTAGGCTGGACAGGGCTTGGAGTGACCTGATCTATTGGAAAGTGTTCCTGCCCATGGCAGGGGGTTGGAACCACGGGATTTTTAAGGTCTCTTCCACCCGAATCATTCTGTGTTTCTGTGATTTTATGTCCAGGCAGCCCCAGGTGCACCTTGGCCACCCCACTTCCCACAGGGAATGTGTGTTCCTGGAGCTGCCCACCTCGCACCTCAGCCCAGCCTTACTGCCCATTTGTATTACTTCAGGATGTTTGGGGTTGTTTTTTTTTCCCCTATAACATTTGTTATTGTTTTCATCTGAAATGACACGGCATCCCTCTCTCCCCTTGCCCCTGGCGATGAGCAGAGGGTCCGGCTGCCAGAACGACACTGGAGCGCATCCTCCTCCAAATCCCTCCTCAACGGATAGCGGGGTCACAGGGGGGAAAAAACCCCAAAAAACAACACGGCAACAACCCAGGAGCATAAATTGGAGCCAGAAGGGCAGATGCAGACTGAGCAGGAAGCGCTGGCCCGAGGCGAAATGAAACAGCTGTTGCCATTGTTCTGTCTCTGCGCGCTCCGGGCCGCGGCAGCAGCTGCTCGCAATTACCGCACATGAAAGGGGGGCACGGGATTAGGAGAGTGACGAAAAAGCGAGGGGACCGAGAGATTTATCACCGAGCAGCCCCGGGACCCGCACCGAGCCCCGGCACGGCCGGGGATGCTGTCCCGGGCGCCGGCTGGCCCAGAGAGGGGATGCGCAGCCGGGGATGTGCCTGGGGAAGCGCAGAGCCCCGGCCGGGGTCTGCTCCTCTCCGCGGATTTCAGTCCTCAGTTGTTGATTTCAGTCCTCAGTTGTTGATTTCAGTCCTCAGTTGTTGATTTCAGTCCTCAGTTGTCGATTTCAGTCCTCAATAGTTGATTTCAGTCCTCAATTGCTGGCGTGATCCTCCCCGCAGGGAGCGGGGACTGAGCGGGCTAAGCCGATGGGCAGATTCCATCACCCCTCTTCGAACGAGACACAAGTTTAGCATTCCCTCTGAAATTACTTCATCTCTCCCGCATAATCACAGTTGTAAAATAAAAATAAGGTAAATAAAACAGAACAAACCCTCCCAGCCTTCTTTTTGCGAGCAGTGATGAGCGTAAGAAAGGTTTTTTCGGAAGGTGGAGCATGTGTTTGCCATCTTCGCTCCTGATATGGAAACCATATGCTTAAATACCCCACCAAACAAATGCAATATAACACTCTTTTTTATTAAAGGTGGTTTTATAAAAGCTATCCACCTTCCATCCACTGGTGACTCCCAAAGAGGTCACATATTCTTCATTACAACTATCAATACGTATTTGGGATAAATTAAGCTCCAAATAGACTGTTTCTGATTATTACTGCCAAGGGAGCAAGAGGCCGTCTTATTTTCCCTCACTGATAAATTAAAAGAACTGTAATGGGTGAATTCTGCAACCTGCAAAAGGGCAACACCATCTGTGACTCATTTAGTGTCGCTTTAAAGAAAATTTATTTTATTAATTTGGGCAGAGTATAAAGAGAATATACTTTTTTTTTTTTAAAAAAAAAAAAATCTGAAAGAAGCAGCAGCAGATTTGCCCCATCCCTGGAAGTGTTTGCCCCATCCCTGGAAGTGTTCAAATTCAGGCTGGATGGAGCTCTGAGCAACCAGATCTAGTGAAAGATGTCCCTGTCCATGGGATGGGGGTTGGAACCAAGTAATCGTTAAGGTCGCTTCCAACCCAGGCTGTTCTCTGATTCTAGAAGAAAACTCTGACTGAGAAAAAATATTTTGCAAATGAAAATTGCCTAAAGTGTTATTAGAGGTGCAGAAGCTCCTGCCTCTCTCTTTGATGTTTTTTGCCCTGGCAAATAGAAGATCTCAACACGAGGTGGGTTTAATTAAGCTCCATATCATTGGTGAAGGAATAGATGAGAAGCAAAACATGAAAAAAAGCAGAAGTGAGATTGAGGCTGCTCCATTGCTCCTCTCTTTTGGAGTCCAAAGGAACCACCCAGCCATCCCCTGGTATGATCCTTACAAAGACCCATATAACATTATTTCCTTCAGGTTGTGCAGCCAGGAGCAGCACCATTTTGTCATGGGTTTTTAGTGTATGCAGCACCCAAAAACACCAACAAAGAAGAGTATGGAGGATGTAGATGGAGAGAGGATGGCAATTTCCCATTCTTCAAACCAGAGGTAATGGTGGCAACCACGATGTGACCACCTTTGTCTGGACTGACAAGCAGGAAGTGGAGAAAAGATCAAAAGCAAGTGGAAATCAAAAGGATTAAGATATTGAAATTCTTCTGTTTTGCCACAGGCTGTCACCCTAGCTCCACGTATCACTCAGCCAGACAGGAACATTGTGCAAAGACAAATAGCTCTAGAAGTCTGGAAGATTGCTCCTCTTTAAATTTAATTGGCCTGCAGGTTGCCCACAACCTCAACTCCCCTGCTTGTGATTCAGAGAGTAATATTGAATAGTAATTATAATAAATAATTATTTATAATTATAATAATCTATATAAATAATACATTAATTTTTATAAGTGATGGCAAATTCTTTGGGGTCTGGCTTGTCAAGAGGGGTCTGCCTCAACTCTGGAGTGCCAAATGACATCTTTTCTGCTACAAACTTTGCACATGGATGAAGTTGTTTTCTCTTTGACCAGGCTGTTATTCTGGACTGCTTAAGCCCTCTTCAAAGACTGGGCACTTTACACCTGTGCTGCTCCAAGGATGAGGGCCCAGCACAGTTATGTACCTCTGAGCACCTGGATCTTCCTTACAACCCCTGACTCATCCAATTGCATGTTTTGTCAGCACTAACATCAGCCCTGAGACAGTCCCACAGGAAGTTGCCCATCTTGCACACCCAGCATTTGCCACCTGCTCCTCTGCTAAACACTTTGGGAGTCAGCAGGGTTGGATCCCTGAAGGTACTCAGGTTGCTCACTGCTCTTTCTCCATTTTGGACAAAACCCCCCTTTCCTGGGGGAAAGATTATAATTATAAGGGTAGTGCTGTTTTCATGACTTGCTGTAGAAAACGTGGATGGACCTCCAAGTTGTAAATGAGAAAAAAGGAAAATATGTGAGTTTTATTAGGGCATCTGAGAAACCTGACAGGAGGGGGTTGGTGCCAGGTGGGGGTTGGCCTCTCCTCCAAGACAGCCAGAGACAGGACAGGCACTTAAGCTATGCCAGAAGTTTAGGTTGGACATTAGAAAGAATTCCTTCTCAGAAAGGGTCATTAGACATTGGAATGGGCTGGAGAAGTCCCCATCCCTGGAGATGTTTAAGAAGAGACTGGACGTGGCACTCAGTACTGTGGTTTGGTTGACAAGGTGGTGTTGGATCATGGGTTGGACTTGATGACCTCAGAGGTCTTTTCCAACCTAAATTATCCTGTGATTCTGTGGTTTCTAAAACACAATAATGTCATGCTTGCTCTCCTGAGAAAAGGAAAAAAACAAACTGTGAAATACTCATCAGGATATTTCATTGTTGAAGATCCATTTTGTTAAAATACTGCTCATCAAATATGTTGGTTTTTCTTATTAACAGTATTTTAATTTATGCCTAATTTACCAACAGCTATCATAATTTATCCAAATATCGTTGTTTCACTTAGTGATGAAATTTTCACAAATCTCTGGCCTGGCTGTGACTTCTACAAAGAAGGATTTGATGATCCCATCATGTCCTTTCTTTCCTTTTGCCATGGAGGAGCTGCAATGTCAGGTCTGGAGCTGCTCAAACCATTCAGTTTTGGTTTTCATACACAAACTGCTCAGGTTTGGTTTGTTTCTCTAAGTGGCTTTTCACTCTGAGCTGTCCTGGTTTTGTCAAGTGGAAGCTGGGGGATAGGGAGGTGAGATTATTACTTGATGTGTTTCTCTAATCACAGAGATATTTAAAAATATCTGATATTTAAAAAGGGGTTCTGTTGGTGCAGGAGGAAACAATATATTTCATAGTCATCAGCTAATTAGGCTTTTCCAAAGTGGCTCTGGAACTACAGGAAAAAAAAAAAAAAGGATTTTAATTTGACTTTATGGTAAATTATTTTTATTTGGGAATGACATATTGTGAAGTATGTTCATGTGGCAGTACAGGGTCCTGCCCTGTGAGATAATCATGCTGTGTATTTCTTTATTTCACACTGCACTTAGGGAAACCTCCTGCCTAACTTTTGCACAGTGCAGCTGCGCCTTCAGTGAAAGGCTACTGATGTCTGAATTTGCAGGTGATGTAATGGCTTGGGGAATTAAGTCTTATTTTTTCCTTCCTCTTTACCTCCCTCTATTTGCTTTATTTTGTTTTGTGCTCTGTGAGCCTTTAGTCAGATATCCCACATACACACTCATCACTGGGGCAGCTTTAAGCACAATGCATGGGCATGTCTGGGCACTGCATTAATACATCTTCTTCTTGTCTCTCTGTAGATTATCCTCTGTTAGTGTAATTTATAACTCCAGCCCTTTGTGTACGTGCCTCCATTCTGAAAATGTAATATCACTGCTAATTAAACAGTGGTTTAAGAAGTCAGCTGCTAGCTCCTCGCAGCATCTAGGAATTAACCTCACCTGGGAGCAAGCTGCTGGTGGAGGCTCAAGTGAAGCTTAGATAAAGGCAGGGGAAAGAAAAGACATCAAAGAAGTAGTCACCACCAAAACCTCGTCCTCCACACATTCTAGGTGTGGAAATGTTTTTCAACCATAGGGATCCTCCCTCCACTGGATTTCCAAATAACTATAATCATCAGAATTCCCTCTTTCACCTCCCTCTGGCCTGATTATCTCATCTTTCTCATTTGAACTCGCTTGTTATGAGCAATACATTCACTCCTCTCCTCTTTATTACTTTGATCCCAAAAAGCCCTAATTTGGCTCAGATGGTGCTAATTTAGCAATGCAATGTTTCGGGGCAGCAGTGTCCTGGTGGGCTGCTGTCACCTGTGAACAAGGTTTTGTTCCTAATCTAAAAGATCTTCCAGGAATTTGTTTTATGTGTCCTTTCCTGCAGCTCCCTCAGAGACCATGGGTCCAAACTGGTGTATGCAGAGGACAGAGCTGTCTGGACACCTGACCAGTGCCTGAAATTCCTGTAAGCTTTAGCAGCTAACATTCAGAAGCCTCCAACTGTTTTGGTTTGTTTTTGTTTTTAATTAAATATTCTTCTTAGCAGGAGACATGGAACAAACAAAAAAAAATCACAACCCAAATTAGGCTTAGTCTGAGTAACCTCATGTCAAAATCCGGATACCTAAGTCACTAATCACTCTGGATGTAAATTTTAGGATGTAGACAGAGAATATAATCTGTGATAAAGAGTGTAGTATGGATATACAGCTGAGATAAGGAGGTGATTGAATTCTGCAAGAGATTAGCAGGATAATTTCAAGGGCTACACAGGCAATTCATCCAGCTCTGTAGGATGGAAAATATCACTCCTGAGTACTATTAATGCATCTTAATTATTTCTTCTCTCTCCATTTTATTTTGTTTTCCTTTGTTTGTTTTTTTGGGTGTTTTTTTTGTGTGTATGTCTGTATGTTCACAATTCTTAATAATATGTTTGGAAACTGATTAAACTTACAAATCAAGACTTGGGGTTAAAGGCAGCCCTGTCTAACTATCTTATTATTTCTAAAAAGATTATCATTAAATATCTTGCAGAGAAATTCTCAACCACTGCAGAATCTGAAAGAAAAAAAAAAAATAAAAGCACAGGAAAAAAATGGCTAATGTGTCTACTTTTTAATTAAATGTAAATATAATTTGTAAGGCTTATGGGTTTTAAACAGAGAAAATTTACTCTGCATAATTTTCTTTTCTGGTTAACCTTATAGACAGAAGGGTAAGTAAGGTTATTCAGAACAATTTTGTAGCTATTAAGCCAGTTACCAGCTCCAGGTCCATTGTTGCAGTTCACTGTAGAAACATCCAAGGTTTCACCTGAATTTAAAGTTAATTAACAGTGACAACATGGTGATTCTGAGCATCAAAACAAACTTTGTTAAACAACCTGGTTTACAGCTTGTTGGGGATGTCAGCAGATTTTTCATCTTTATTGCTGCAGACAGATAACAAGGCTCTGATCTGTGTGTACCTCATGGAACATGGAATGGCTCAAACACACAAAAGTGAACTCTTGGTTATTTTAATGTGACAAGTAAATATAGCTCAGTTACAAACACAAAGGCAGGATAAATAGGCCTGACAATACAGCAATGCCTAAATTACTGCCAGCTTAGTATTAAAAGTTCTGTCGTGGTTTCTGGTTCAAAGAGTCCCATAAAAATCAGAGTTAATTTAAATGTAGCCATCCATGGGCGTATTTCTTATTCACAAAATACAGGATCTCTTGCACAGGTCTGTTTCTATGCTTCAGCTATGAAGAACTTTTCATTTTCAGATCGAGAAAGTACCCACAATCAGTCCAGCAAAGTAATTAAGCACATGCTTAACTATACACTTTATTTAGGTATGTGCCCATTACTTGTCATCATTTCACCTGTCACAGCTTTTGGAGACAGTTGCTTCATTATTTGCTGCTTTTTTTCCTTTGAAGTGACTAATTCCTAACAAGACTGACATACTAGATTACAGTAGCTCAAATGTTGTAGAACACTACTGGGTTTTGTACCAGATTGTGATCCAGCCCATATGAAATGTCCACTAAGCATCACTGCCTCGAGACACTTGAAATTCCTAACCCTCCTATGGAAATCCATGTAAATCTTCCCTAATTTCATCAGGAGAATCAGCCTGTAACAGGCAAGAGGAGTGAAGGAAGATATACTACCAGCAGGCAAAGGGTCACCAACCCTAGAGAGACACTCCAGGAGACCAAATGCAAAGAGTTACAGACTGATTTACAGATTTGCAGGCTGCTTGTGCAGTGAGCACCACCAGCACCCAGGGACAGTGCCCTCCTGCTCAGGCAAGTTTCTCAGTTCCAGCAATGGAAGATACTGTTTGATCAGCACTGTCAGAAATGAGAGATGCTTTCATCAAAGGGACAGAACAAAACAGGCCTTCCCAACCCATATTCAGTCGTGCAATTACTGGCAAAAGGGACCTCTGGAGCTCTGCAGTCTAAGCTCCACCTCGGAGTGGGGTCAATGCTGAATTCAGACCTGGTTGCTCAGGGTTTTTTCATCTCAGTCTTGAGAACCTCCAAGAATGGGGATTTCATGACCTATCTGGGCCCTGCTGCAGCACCCAATGGGTCCAGCAGCTCTGTGCCCTGAGCCCCACTGTTCACCTCTGACAGCAGCCAGGCACATCTCAGCCCAGCTCGCAGCTGCTTTGTCCCAGCTTTCAGTTTCCTGCTCCTCTACAGCTGCCTGCTGTTCCCAACCACTTCCCCAGCTTTTCCCAAAACCCTGCTGCTGTTGCTTACTTGTAACTCCTAACTCACCCTCCAGAGCCCTGCAGAAGCCAAATAGTTCCTAAGTAGGAACTGCTGGCCTTTCCCACACCAGAGACCTTCCCTGGCGCGCCGTCATACGGATAACACATGCTGTGTCTGCACTGCCAAGAAGCTGCAATCCAGAGCCCTGCTCCCAGCTTGATCCCAGCGCTGGGGAAGTGGCTGGAGTGCATCTCAGATCCCCAGAGCCCACTGCTGTGTGCCCTTCTCACCCACACTGGGGTGGGAAGGGGCAGAAGGTTTGGGGATGTGCTGGTCCTGGCACAGAGCAGGGTGAAATGGATGTGCGTACCCAGACCAAGGAGAGGAAATATTTCCTACATGGCTTATTTTACTGCAGCTTCTGTGCCCAGAAACACACCAGGGCTGGCATCAGATTAGTCAGAGGAGGAAGGGAGGTCTGGCAGGGATGGATGCTTCACCAGGCATCTTGTGCTGCTCCTTCCCTTAACCTAACGAACTGGGGCTCCAGGCACTGGCTTTTGGTGCCTTTCCCTGAAACCAACATCTCTTGGAGTGAGATGCCTCCTCCTCAACCTACACAAAATTGTAAGCCAGGTTCTCCAGGCTTGGTGCACCCTTGCCCTGCTGGAACTTAACTGATGTGGGGAAGCCAGGACCCACCAGCCTGGCTGAGCTCTACAGGGGCTGTGCTCTGGTCCTCTTCATGGCAAGAGGGACTCCACAGTGGATGCTCTTTCTCCAGACCTCCTTCCACCAGCAGAAGGGAAAATCTCCATCTCATGTCACAAAAAGTATTGAAAAAGTCCTTTCTCATATTCTGCCCTCTGAAGGAAGCAAGCAGAAAACTGCTGTGAGGAGTCACCAACAGCCTCTGTCCGGCTCATGGAGCCTCTGCTGCAAAAGGAAACACCTTTTCTCTGCAAGGAGCAGGGAGCCAGGACAGAAAGGCAAGTTCCCAGCTGCTCATCTGGAAAGACCAGCAGGGCTGTTAGGAGAAGGAGGAGGAGGGTGTGGGAGAGACAGAGGCTAGCCTGTGATCTGGGTGTGAAAGAATCCACAGTTGAGCAGGATCAATAAAACAGTGCCAAGGCTTGTGACGAAGGGAGCAGAGAATAGGATGGTGGAGAGTAAAAGAGAAGGAGCCCCCCTACAGCTCCTGAGAAGAGAGGGGTAGGTAAAAAGAGAGCTCCGATACCACCAGGCCCACAGGAGACTCAATGGGTTGTCTCATTATTATGGTGAACAGAGAGAGCTCATGAGCTGGGAAAGATAGGAAGCTTTTATTTATTTTTTTTTAAAGAGCACAGCCTCTAGGAGGGTTTTTGCAGCTCAAATGCTTTTATTTTGTGCCAATTACTTATACAGGGTCTGCATTATTCCCGTAATCAGTCTAAATGAAAGTCAAACATGAAAGATTCCTAACAATGAGCTAATTGGAATGCCATTACCATTTAGATTTAATAAGGTATTTGTAATAATAAACTTGCCTCAGTCTATAGAGTTGTCTTATTCCTGCTCAGATCTTGCAAGAGTGTAAGGGTTGACATTTGTCATTCGTTCTGCAAGACATTGGATATAACCTTCAAAATGTTTTAGTCTTGCAATGCTCAGTAAATGTCAGGGACGGAAACAAAATCTATAGCCTGCTATTGTTCTGGCTGTGTCAGGCTCAGAGTTAACAGGAATTGTGCTAAAGCTCAACAGCAGATTATATCCACATATCCTTCTTTATTTGCAGTCCAAACATCTCGTGGTTTAGAACGAGTTACTCAAAGTCCTCTTATGTAGCTTCATTCATTATTTGCATTGAGGTCTTGCTGAGGAACTTCAGTCCAGTTCCAGCACTGCCAGGTACTACACTAGCAACGAGAGCCTTGCATAGCTTAAGATCTAAGTAATTAAGTCAACACAGGCTCTATCTTGAAGCCAAGATGTCCCATCTGCAGAGGTAAAAGCTAATTAGAGCTCCATGCACAGCTACTTTTGAGAACAGGTCACAAAAAAAAAAAAAAAAAAGAAAAAGAAAAGAAAAAAAGAAAAAAAAATTTCTTGCTTTACATTTCTGGGTGAGCTGTTTTCCCAGAAAGCACATGTGAGCTCAAAGACTTGGTCTCACTGTGCAGCTGGGGAATTTTTATTCAACTGTAGTTCATACCACAAAAGCAAGGCATAATCTTGGTAGGTATTTCTTCTATTGTGAGGAAAAAGAACTTGGTACTTCATGCAGTCTGAGGGAATTCCCTTTGGAACAGACTGAAAAGGCAGAGGTTCAGCAGGTGTGTGTGTGTGTATATGTAGGAAGCATAAAGATAAAATAAGACAAAAAGCCAACAAAAGACTCGAGGCAGCACTGATGATACAGCATGCTGAGGACATTCTTTAAAATCATGATACTGCTCCTTCTGCCCTCTTTCACCCCAGAAAGATGCTACAGGTATTTCTCCACCCTCTAAAGAGATCTAACCAGCAAAGAAAGGGGCAACAGAATGCTTGATTTCTGTTTTAACAGGAAATAAACCTCACCAAGTTTTCTGGTGGTATCTCTGCCTGAAGAAGCGTTACCTATCCAATAAACCATGCTGCCATCAGCCGCAGATGAATTATGTCCTGCTGACACTCTGTGGTCCCAGCAGCTAGTCCTGAATGATCTGACTCAACAGAAAACTTTGTACAATAGCTCAAATAAACATCAAATCATTGGAAACTGGCAAAGCTCATGGAAATTTGGAACGTTCCTTTCTGAGGACAGTCTTTTAATACAATCCGACACTGGGGATTCAGCTGAACATTTATAACGTCCAGGAAATTCTAGGCACAGTTGGTAAAATGACCAATGCTCTTATAAACCCACTTTTTTGGTTTTTTTTTTCCTCAAAACTGTGTGTACTTCATTCCAAAAGGTTTTTTCAGAAACATAAGCCAACAGTCAATGGCCTTAAGTTAACCATATGCCTGAGCACTGTGCTGGATTGTTGGAGAAGGGCAAGGAAGCACGAAAATCAATAGCTTCCCTCTATGTTCTCACAAAAGACAGTTTGGCTAAGAGTTAAAATCTGAGCCTAAAATTCAGACTTTCTTGCTCTTGATGGTCTGCTTAAATTACTTTTTCTTTTTGATTCACTTCATACATTAGGAAAAAAGTGATGCTTGTTATTTTGATCACAGCAATGTTGTGAAACTTTATTTTTTTGAGAGGTGTTTTGGAATCCTTGTATGAAAAGTGCTATAAATATGCACATTCTTAGTACTATTTAATTTACTTCCTTTACAATTCCTTTGAGCCAGCACATGTTGCCAAAAATGCAATATTCTCTAATATGTCTTTTCTTCTTATATCTGTCTGGAGTCCAGGACATATCCCAGCCTTATAAAGCATCCGATATTGATGTATCCACATGCAGTGTATATATATATATATAGCTAATACCATCAGATGGGGTTTTTTCCCCCACACAGGAACCCAGGCTTGCTCAATGTACAAGATGGACGTGCTTAGCAAATGAGGCAGCTGTTCAGGTTTTATTTTTATGCTCATTGTTTGCTGTGCAGCCACATGTGTCGTGGAGTGCATACCATCCAACCTTGGGAGTGAATCAGACAAGGCTCCACCATAACTCACCCACTTGGAGCATCCAGCTCCACCCTGCTCCCTGTTTGACACACATATGTGACCATGTATTCAGGGGCTGGAGCACAAGAAGACTTTGTCATTTCCAAACTTTGTTTTTTAGCCTTGGATTTTTAATTTTTTTTCCTGTGGATGTCTTTACTGAGAATCCCTAGAGATGTAAAACTTTGCAGTATCAAAAGAATCCTCTGAAAGCTGCATAGGACTGTGCAACAGCATCAGTGTCCTGCTCTGTACCTGAGCATCAGCTGGTCCCTTTCCTTGGTTTTCTGAAAGAACAAAGACACTTCCAGGGCTGCTCCTGGTTTGTTCTTCTGCACTGTGTCATGGAGCACGTGCCAGATATAATTTCATCAGCTTGCCTAATGAAGCACAGATCTGCCTTTGCAAGAAGAGATTAACTTTTCAGTGTTTGATAATAATATTATCACCTGTGCATTCCCCTCTCTGGAGGAGTTAAGGGGAGATGTATAAGGCATCACCATTTTTTATATGCCCCAGGATTTTGAAGTTAAGAGTTTTCAAACATTTTACAGAAGGGCTTTGTTCCTTGCTTCTATAACTGGAGATGGTATAGACATATTTAAAGCTCTTTAAGTTGACCTGGCTCACAAGTGAGTAGTTGAATGTGTCCTGTAGTCTCTAAATAGAACAATGGAAATAGCTTTTACTGGCTAACCAAGAAATTTGAGACTAGACTGGAGGAATAGAGAAACTTGAGTTTAGGAGCAGCCTGGAGAAGACCAGAGAAATCACAGCACTGGATGCAGAGCTCTCTTCTCTTACATCTTCAAACAAGGACAAGGAGGTGGCAAGAAAGCAGCAGTTTATGTACAGACAGAACAAGAGGCCAAGGGCTTTATCTTTCAAAGATTTATACGCATTTATCTCTAGACTTATGATTAGCCCCATTAATTTTGGTAGTACCTTGTCTTCAGGAGGGTTCTGAAGCATGCAGTATTAGACTATTCCATTATCATGCATTGTGTTTAACTGCTGCAGAGAGCAAATTCCAGCAGTGAGCAAAATATGCTACAGAAGGTCATGGGCTCAGCAATTACTGCAGGCAGTTCTGGACAGACAAGATAGTGTTGTCCTCTGCTTGGTAATATATGATATAATTAATGTTTATCCAAGTATAGGTGGTATTTTTACATCTCAAAGTCCCCAAGTTTAAATCAAAGTTGAAAGAGGAGCTATGAGAGAGTTGGTGAGGGACTATTTACAAGGGCATGTAATGATAGCATAAGGGAGAATGGCTACAAACTGAAAGTGAGTTTAGGTTATATATTAGGAAGAAATTATTTGCTGTCAGGGTGTTGAGGCACTGGCACAGGTTGCCCAGAGAGGCTGCAGATGCTCCATTCCTGGAAGTGTTCCAGGACAGGGTGGACAGGGCTTGGAGAAACCTGGTCTAGGGGAAGGTGTCACTTTCCATGGCAGAGGAATGAGATGAACTTTAAGGTCCCTTCCAGACCAAACCATTTCATGATTCTATGTAGACAAGAGGAGGATGCTGGAGAAGAGAGGGGAGGGAGAATGGGGCAAGTCCCTCCCAAGCCAGGGCAGGAAAACACCTAGAGAAATGCATCCACATGAGCTGAGTGAGCTGGGGATTTGGCAACCACGGGACTCAGGCAGTGCTCGTCACAGCAGCTCATGTCCCCCAGGCACAGGTTGTCACAAAGTGGAGCACCAGGACATGCACAGGAGCACACAGTGGTTTTGCAAACACTGCCACTGCAGGTCCCTTCCCCAAACTGTGACTGTCACTTCATGTGCTCCTTATCATTGTCCCACTGCCATTCCCCAAGGTGTCACCTGCCTTTTGACACCCCGTTCCTGAGAGGGTGGCACGTCTCTGCTCACACCCCTGTGCTGCCCCACCACACTGTGCACTCTGCACTCAGCAGAGACAGGCTCGGATCTGGAGGATCTGGGTCCTTCACCACAGTCCCCATGTCCTTGGGATGCCCCCAGTCATCTGTCCTTACCTTAAGAAGCACAATGGAGCCCACTATTCTGACTGGGGCCTCTAGGATCTCTTCTAATATAAATAGTAATGACTATAATTATTAATCATTACTGTGATTATATGATTATAATTAATAATCATAATAATGAATCATTATAATTACTCCACTAAATGACAAGCCCTGATTCCTCCAGTGAGCTTTGGAAGCACAAAGAATGAGCTGTGGTGTATATTTAAGGAATCTCAAACACTTCTGGTGTTACAAGTCCAAGCATCTCTGTTTGTTTTAAGGACTTCCACATTGTATTTAATTTGGAAATCTGCAGCTGCCTTGAATCGTGACCAGTGGAGTGCTGCTACCACATGCAAGGTTCTCTGCTTGAAATCCATCAGAATTATGAACAAACAGGGATTGGAAAGAGGAAGGAATGTGAATGTGGGTATTACTTGAAGGATGAAGAGACAGATCTGCCTAATATTTCATTTTTTCCATCTTAGATTTATAACTGTAAGTAATTCAACTAATTGAAGAGCATTTTCAGAGAGATAAAATAAAGCAGAAAAATGTGAAGGCTGCAGGCACTTGACAGACAGATGGCTTGGCATGCCCTGCCACTCGGGTCTTGGGATCCATGGGCACAACTCCTTTGGTGCTATAAGCTCAGGACAAGGGAGGGGGATATATAAAAAATATTAACATGATCTTAAACCTGCACCTAAAGTGTAAGGATTTTCTCTCTTTGATGATGTGCATGCCACAAGCCCAGGTGGCTAAGACATAGCTAACTGTGAAGCTCTGTGTTTTATATGAAATACCTGAAATGTATGGAAAATACCATGAAATGGTCAGGAACACGTGGCTGCTCCGTGCCTTGTGGAAGAGGGAGTGGAACAAGTGCCCTTGGGAAACCTGCTGGAGTCACTGTATATATTGCATAGTTACCTCTGGTTACTGGGCTGCTGTGAGTCACTCCTTCCCAAGCACAAAGAAACTGATCTTGCACAGTGTAAAATCCACCCAGGAGATGTCATTGTTTAGGTTTAGCCTCTCATTCTGGCATGTTCAGGAGGGGCACCGGATGAGTATAGTGACGAAGTAGAGGAATTCTGTCATGTTTTTAAGATAAAATGTTTGCTAAGGTTTAGCTGATATGATTTGATTCACTGCTGGTGACCATAAAATGTCATTATCCTTTTTTATAGCTGGGCATGTGTGTTTGAGAATGTGTATTGATGAGTTATTGCAGCAATTACTCTAATGAGAAGAGTGGAGTTAGGAAAAGAGCTGCTTCCATGTGACTGAGTGCAATGACAATATATGAAAACTTTTGCATTGCCTCTTCGTATTTTTGATACATTTTGGAAGGAAAGTAATAGGAAAAGGGCCTGTCCCTGTTTGTGTGTCAGCATTGTCCCAGCACAGAGCTCTCCAAATTAACTCTGACAGAAGGTGAGCACATACATGTATCAGCTCCTCTGTAAGCAAACTAAAGAAAGAAAACAAAGCTGATAGGAAAGAACATTAGAGAGGTTATTTGGGCTACTCATAACCAGTGAAGTCTATTTTAGGTGTGCCCTATTTTGAGAGCAATAGGTGATTCTAGAACTTCTGCAATCCCCTTGCAGTGATTACCTGTCTAGAGGCAGGGGACACTCAAGGGGAAGAGGCAAGTGCATCCTCAGCCCCTTTGTGTAGTGGTACCAGCCATTGCCCCACAGGAAGCAGGACCATTCCTGCTGCTGCTGATGCTTGTGCTCCTTTTCAGAGAAGATAAAAACTTATGGGCTTTAAAAAAGGAACTGAAAAGATAAGTAACTTACATGACTTAATTATAACAACAGCTCTCAGGTCTGGACTTGAAGCAGAGTTTAGCCATTACTTACCATATTTCTATTTGCAATGGCTGATAGGCACTAGATACTGTATGAAAGGAATAAAAAGATGAAGGCATAAATCCTGAAGGTCTTTTAGTGTCTAATTCCACCAGCTGCTGTCTAGCATCAGGCTTGTGAGTTTCTGTTGAGAAAGAAGTATTCCTTGAGGGAACAGTCCTGAGAAATCCCAAATGAGCAGCCGAGAGAGGGCTGACACCCGCTGCCCTCAGGCAGGATGGGTTTTCAAACCCCACACTCTGAGGTGCTGTGAGCACAGAGGAGATGAGGCCTGGGGCAGCCAGAGCTTCTTCAAACAAATGTGTGTATGTATAAATGATTTAATTACCAGACTGTTTAGGAGAATTTCTAATCTCTCTTTAACCACTCGCACTGACATCTCTGATGTGTGATACCATTTAGATTGAAAAGAGAATCCATTTAAAGCCTAAATACTCCAATTACTTTTTTTAGATGCCTGGGAGCAGCTCAAAGTTCAAGCACATGATGCTCTTAAACCCCTTCTAAATTAGAGGCCATGGGGCATGGGGGGAGCTAAAGAATGTTGAAGTACATTACATTTTGAAGTATGTGGTTTTCAAACTGACATGAACGAGTTTTTTACTAGAAGTGTAACCTAATATGGGTCAAGGTTTCCAAACTGAGGTGTGTATGGTGCCAGATTCATACAAGCAAAAAGAAAGAAACCAAACCAAAAAACCGGGGCAGTCCAGCTCCAACCCTCACTGTGAGACGACCTCCTGTGAACATCTGGAAGTTCCTTGCAGGAACCAGGAGATCTCAAATCTCAGCCTTCCCTCAAAAATCAGGCTTGCCAAGCGCTGTGTGGGCTGCTAGTCAGCACGAGGTGCCTTTGCCTGCAATTGCAGCTTGAATATAGTGGAGGGAAGAAGACTTTCAAACTGATCCTTACACATCACTGCAAGCTGCCAGTTAGGTTTTGTGATTCACAGATTTGTTCTCCTGTTATAAATAAACATTTCTTTTCATTATAGTGTCATAAGGATCAAGCTTGAGAGCCTCCCTGTATTTTTTTCCTTTATTCTTGGCATATCAGTACAGTTGAAAGACACACTCTTGCCTCCTTATACTTCTTGCCAAGCCACAACCACAAACCATCCTTACAACCCCAAAGCACTTTTGGCAGTTGTGACACAGAACGTATGGCTCATGTGGTAAAATGTGCTGGCAAGTTCCCTGCAGGCCCCATCCAGCCATCACTTATGTGGAGAATTTGATGCCAGATAGCAGCTGCTGTGTTAAGGCTGCTCAGTATCACACTAATCAGTCCTGTCTCATCCTTTCTTTCCCCTTCCCTGTCTCCACCTGCTGTTTTCTTCTCCTTTTTATTTTTTCACTTCCCTTTTTCACATCTTAGATTAAGACTGGAAGTGCTCTGGGGCCCGGACCATCATTTTGTTCTGCATTTCTGTCTCATGCCACGGAGTCTGCTTGCCTGGCACAACAGTAATGCAAACAGTAATGCCAAATAATACAGCCCAGCAATCCCTGGCAGGTTACACGGTAAGTGGCCTGAAAAGTGACTGCTGTGGGTAAAAAACACAGCTCTAGGAGAGCTTTTAATGAACTTTTTGAAGGTAACATAACACTGCTTTACCTATCTGGAAGTATTTGCACAGCAGAGGCCTGACCAGTCATTTATCCTGTTCTGACTGCCTGCGTGTGTTGCATGTGTTTGTTTGGTAGTTGCTAATGCTTCTGGTCTGAATTGCAGGACATGTTTATGGGTTAGGAAAGTTGCCCAACAGAAAGCCTTAAGGGAATAGTTTGCTCGGAAATAACGACACTCTGCATCCAAAAGATGTCTGACAGCAGGAACCACACTTGGAGCTGAGGGTGGAGATCATCCTTGGTTTAGGTGCAGTTTCCAGTCGGATATGAACAAAGAGGAAGGATAGCTTGGAGTGGATGTGTCCCTGCAAGCACTTTGTCTTTTCATTCATGTCACTGAGCTTCCCTGGCTACTGGCAGCTTTTGATTACGGTGAAGCTGCAGTTCCTCACACCTTCTCTGAGATTCTCCAGCCTAGGGATAACAAATGAGGAATCAGTGTCTGGTGGAAAAGCTGGAAAAATCAAGATACCAATCTAAATACATCTGTGTATCATCTGATTTCCTCTGAGGTGTCAGTTTTCTTTCTTCATTTTGTCTGCAGATACAGGTTATAAACCATCACGGTCAGAAAAGGAGTTTAGTGGTAAGTTCCCTCCTCGGAGCTCACGTGGCCATTTTTTGATGACTTGGTAACTATTTAATTGTTCTAAGTATGGAAGGAGATTTTCCATAGGAAGTATTAACAAAGCATTTTTCACAGTGATGAAGAAGCCCAGAGAGTAAGTGTTGCAATGTAATTCCTAAACTGAATACACGGAACACCTTCACTGTGGCTGCACATCTTGCTTCTACAGCTCCTCCTGTGATTTGCTTTTTGACTTTCTTGGTAGTTCTGCCTCTGTAGTGGATAAAGTACAATGCTCTGAGACAGTGCACATGTTTCAGGGCATAAAGAAAAAAAAAATGAGAACTACTGTTTGAGAGCTGAATACAATCATTATATCAACATGTAACGTTGTTTAATCTTGCACTCTGAGTACCAAGACACATTTTACCGCTGGCTTTATCCAGAGTTGCAAACAGTTTATAACCAGTACACTGGACTTAGGAGTGTCCTTTTGTCCTCAACTTCACCATTTCTTATCTATTATTTACTGTAGCACTTATTCTTTCTTTTCTGGCTTTTCTCAAGGCACAGACACTTGCTTTTCCCTCTTACCAACACTTCTGTGCCAAGGATCATCATCTGTGTACTGAAGAAGAGCCCAGCACAGTTTCTCCTTAGTCCATGACAGGGTACACTAAATATTATTGCAAAGCAAATGAGTTATCCATAACCAAACCCTTCTCCAGGGAGTCTTTCAGAAGCCGAAGTATCAGAATTCCACTGAACTGTGCATGGCTGCAGTGAGCAGTGCAGAGATGAGGTTCGTGAGAGCTGATGCTACTCATGGATGTCCTGGATGTTCATGGGCAGCTCTAACTCAGAGCGGGCACACAGCTGCCGGTAATTCCCTCCTTTCTCCCTCCCTGTCCATTTTGGGGTGCCCAAAGCAAGCAAGAACCAGTTCTGGACAAGACAAACGCTGCGTTTCCAAAGAATTTCCTGCCCTTCCGGGACTCTTTCCATCTTCTGCTCCAAGCGAGGTCAGCCACAAGTGGGCACTGTCCGGCCGCCGATGGCCCGGGCAGCTCCGGGAGAAGGGATTTGCTCCCGGCGCTGGGCAGAGCTCTCCACACCAACTAAAACAACGCTCTGGGGGCGATCCGAGGGTGGCCAGCTCCGCTCACGCTTTGCAAAGCATATTTTTATGTGAAGCGTCCCGCCCGTGGTAGCAGCGATAATGAAACGGTATTTAAACATAAATGATGCTCATTTCTTTGTCAGTTTGAAAAGCAGTTGTTTCTGGATTTGCTTCTCTCGAGCACACACCCTGTGTGCTGCGTTGGACGGCTCTGCCTTTGCCCTGACTCCCTTCCAAGCGCTCATTCCTCCGCAATTCCAAGGGCGCCACCTGAAGCTGAGCCTTCTCTTGGGGTCTGTCCATAGAGGCTTCACCATAGCTGGGAATCTCCCTCTTACCAAAACTTGCTAGCAAATACCAGCAGTTCTAGCGATTAAAGCTGCCACACAGTTTAGTCAAAGACACGATTGTGCTGTTTGCTGCTGTCTCCCATTAGGGATTTAGTTGCCTAAAACTTTCCGTGCTGTCCAGCAGAGTGGAATGGGCTGTTGACGGCTGTGCCCTATATTTTTTTTTTTTTTTTTTTTTACTGCACTGGGATAGAAATGGGTTTGGTAGAATATTTTCACACTGAATTGCAAATGATCCCATGCAGCTATTCTTTTCTTCTCGGCAAATATTTTCCATCTCTGGTCTCCAAACAGTTAAATGAAAGACAGCCAGTAAAATGGAGATCTCTTTAATCCTGGGATAGGCAATTGCAAACACAATAGAGGACACCAATCTCTTTTTATTTCCCATTTAGGATCGGGAGGTGAAAAGTCAATACTCGTCTGTGAGGTGCGTCCAGCTAAACAGATGCTGAACTGCATGTGCTCGTTTAAGTCCACTCCGCAAGTTTATGGAGACCAGAAATATTTACACACCGAAATAAGTACCTCACTTCTCCAAACCACAGACTTGACTCCCAAGCCAGGCGATTTCAGTGCGTGGTGCCTGCCGCGCTGTTTAAAGCGTGGTTACCTGTATGGCCGGACCCCCTGCCCTGCTGCAAGAGACCCCGGCTTCCCCCTTCCCACGGCTCTGGGGCTCTGCAGAGGCTGCCAGGGCCCAAGCCCGGGAGATGATGAGGCCGAGGGAGCTCAAATCGCGTAAATTTGCAAAATGGCCACTTCTGATCAAAGCCTCCTGCTGCAGGTGTTCGCAAACGGCCGAGTAACCGTGGTGTTCCTGTGCTCCGGACAGAGCTGATGGGGTGGGGAGCGGAGGGGGAGGCTCTGCGGGGGACAGGGGGTCGTTCCCCCCTCCAGATGTGCGGTCAGATGCGCTCACGCACCCTCGGCCCCGCAGCTGGGCAGGGCTCCAGCTCGGCCGCACACGATGCCCCACAGGGGCTGGAGCATCCTCATCCACCCTGACACCAAGTCCCGTCGTGGGGTGTCCGGAGGGCCGGGAAATGCATTTAGCCTCGGGGACCTGCGGGGGACAGCTCGTAAATCACCGCCGGGACCGCGGGTACGCTTAACCCCGAATTTTTATTCGTTATCACTAGTTCTTGCTCTTTATTCTCTTGGCTCTATGGCTTTGCCCGGCTGTGCCAGAGCGTGTCCTGCTCCCTGCCGACCCCAGCTGAGCTTTGTGACAGAGATGACCCCCAGGTCACCGCTGCAGCCCGGTCCGCAGCGGCGGGGCGTGTGAAGCCCCGGGCCCGGTGCTGCCCGGCGGCCTCGCTGGGGGCTCGGGGGACAATGGGGAACACTTTAAGCGCCGTCTGCTGATGAAACATAGCCGGGGGCTGGTACAATGGGCTATTTTCCGTCAGGCGTGTGAAGAATGGTTAGCTGATGGCTTGAAAATTCAATTGAATACCTTCACGGACCCAAGTATAAATATTATTTTTTAAAAGAACAATACGTAATTAAAAACTAATATTTAACAACTTAAACGCCTATCCTCTAGGAAATAACAGCCTTTCTTCGCAAAACCTCCGAGATTGACTTCGCTTCCTCCTGTAAAATGAGGCCAGATTTAATTCTCCAAAGATCAGTGAGATCAAGTATTTCAGCGCTCAATTTACAGCTCCGGGGTATATGGGACCCTTTCCCAGCTATCTGGGTAGGCTAAGGAATAACTCGGGGAAGGAGGAGGGGGAAAGGAAGGAGAATTAATTCCCGAACACCGCAGTAACACCTGTAGTATTTCCTTGACTCAACGTCACGGCGGCGATCGCCGGGAGCGGGTTTCTCTGCCCACGGTCAAATTGCGAGCAGGAAAACAGCTCAACTCTTGCAAACAATCAAATAAACAAACAAACACATGGTGTTTGCTCGTTTGTAAGGAGGAGCCCTAACCCGGGAAGATCGCTTCGCGGAGCAGCTCGGTCCCGTGGTGACACGAGCGGGGAAGCGGGCGAGGTACCATCTGCCACCTCCGCCAACATCCTCGCCTGTGGATGCGTGGGATTGTTCGTTGGGCCGGAAGGAGGGAACCACAAATAAACCTGCTAGCGAAACCTTAAAACATACATAAAATACATGACACTGACTCCGAGGGTCCTGCTGCCCCCGAAGGGTCGCGTAGTGCTTCCCCGCAGCGCCTCGGCTCCTCTCTGCAATGTCAAACCGCGGCCCGGCTGCAGCCTATCCCAAACCCTCCGCAAACTTATTTCCTCCTTCCTCGCTCCCTTCTTCTGAAATACAGCGGAAGGGGAGAACAAGGCACCCCTGCTAACCTCCCGGGGAGATGGGAAGCGGAGAGCAGGCGGCCTTTCTCCTGCCACCGGCTCCCTTCGCCACCACCCTGCCCTTGCCCGCCGCGGTGTCTCCGCTGCCCGCTCTGCCCATGCTGGGAGCTGCGGGAGCTGCGGGAGCTGCGGGGAGCTGCGGGGAGATGCGGGAGCTGCGGGGAGCTGCGGGGAGCTGCGGGGAGCTGCGGGGAGCTGCGGGGAGCTGCGGGAAGCGCTGTGCTTGCCTTGGCTGCGCTGGGGAGCAGGGAAGCTGCAGAGCAGATTTTCAGCAGCGAGACTCTGCATCGGCGCTGCCTGCGGAGCAGACCCCTCGCAGCCGCACGCACTTCTTCCCACAAGGAGGTCCAGGCTCCTGCTCTGCCTCCCCCATCCTTTAGCTATGGGGAGCACTCCCTCTCCGGGACACCCGCGGCTCTCGGACGGAGCCTGCGGGCAGCAGCGCGCCCGCCCCTCGCCGGCACCGGTTGCATTTTCCGACCTGCGGTCAAAAACCACTTTCTTTACCATAACATCTCTCTCTCTTTTTTTTTTCTTTTCTTTTTTTCTTTTCTTTTTTTTTTTTTTTTATTAATTTCCCCTGTAACTGTTTGTGGAAAGTGAAAAGCAATTGGAGGTAGGTGATTTGTGGAGAGAACCGCCGTGTGCGCGCTCTCTTGCCCATATGGAGAAAATTATCGCTCAAGTTCAGGCTTCGTTGGATCGCAGCATCAAACAGCGCAGACCTGGCAGGAGTCGGGAGAGAGGGTCACTTTCTATTCCCGGCTGCTACCCCTGGCGCCTTCACGGTCTGAGAAAGGAGCGAGGACCCGGGGCCGCCGCAGCTCCCCGGGCTCGCTCCGTGCCGCAGCCCCGCTCCGTACCCGGCCAGCTCCGGCTCGGGGCCAAGCCCTGCCCGGGCAGGCTGCTGTACTCCTGTCCCGGCCGTGGCTATTCCAGCCCGGCCCTGACCCCGAGCGCTGTGTCTGGATGCTGACGGAGAGATGTGGCGGCTGTGAAGAGCTTGGCCGAGCAGCACGGCCGGTGTCCGCCCGCAGCGAGCAGGCGGGAGCCGAGCAGTGACTCCCCGCAGCGGCCTGACCTTTGCGGTGTTCTTGCAGAGAGAAGAGCCGGACAAGCGATGAGTGACCCGCACTATCCCAGGGGAACGGCCAGCGAAGCGACGCGGGGAAAGGCAGCACTTCTGCCCAGGTATTCCCTCATCTGTGCACTGCACCGAGGTGAAGTTTTCTAAAACTCCGAAAAGAGCCTTTTCCCTATTTTGTTTCCGTTTCAGGGAGGAAAGAAAGACAAAAAAAAAAAAAAAATTGTAAAAGCACTCTTAGTTTGGAACTAATCTATGGAAAAAGTTGTTGGATGGAAGCAAGGTAACGGAGTGGCAACCCGATGGAATCACGCACAGAGTTTGAGCAAAAGCCCTCATGCCTATGTTTGACATATATTATGCATGTAAAAAAAAAAAAAAAAAAGCAACCCCGGGCTTCGGGGGCCTGGAACTTCCAGAGAAACCGCTAATTTTGCTTTAGGAGTTCTGTTTTATTACACTCTGTATGACTTCCCCAGCGCGCACATCCCTGTGAGCTTGAATATTTGGGAACACATTAGCAAATGAAGGAATTCAGTGAGGTTATGCGTTTCAAAACTGGATACTTATATTGGTATTCCAGGATGCCGCTACAAGCAATTATGTACTTGAGGTCCTCGAAAAAAATGCATGTTTTAAAATGAAATACGTATTAATTAGTGTCCTCAATGACATTTTAATGTGCTAATATTTAGTCGCTACATTTTAGAAGCTTTGGAGAGTTATTTGTGAGTTGATTTGTCCCTTTCTCTCCTGCGAACACTTTGTGCCTCAGGCAGGTCACCAGGACAAAGATAACTCGGGTGGATGGAGCGGCTTGTGGGGGGATGCAGAGAGAATCACTCTGAAAAACCCTCTGCTCTTTTGCAAACTCGAATTTCGCCTAAGGATGGACAAGAGTGGACACAAGTACACACACAAAATTAAAAATAAAACAAAACAAAACGAAACAACAAAACTTAAAAAAAAAATACCTAAATAACCCCGACCCGACCAAGGGAGGAGAAGGAGCTGAGCCTCAGTAGAGCTAATTTCCTTCCAGGCTCTCCCCAAGCCAGGTCAAGAGGTACTGGAAAATAGGGAGGACTTTCTCTCCGTTGCCCAGAAAAATTCTTCGTGAAATGCAAAGTAAATTTAGGCGGGTCCGCGAGATCGGGCTCTCTAGGAGCAAGTTAAAATGGAATAATTCACAAAATCGAATGTCTGAACGAGAAACTAAAAGTATCTCCGTAGTACTAAAAAGTGACGAACAGAACTCGTGGTAAATTATGTAGTGATTTTCTGTTTCCCCTTAGAAACTAAACTTTTGCTTTTGAAGACATGGTTTAGTTTGCTTCTCCCCACTTCTTCCCCATCCCCTGTACGGACCGCTGCTCGGTCCAGAGGAAAGTTTAGGAAAGTTTGTAACTACAGCCCCCTCCTCGGGCGGGATCTCTCCCGCCGCCAAGTCTGGGCCTCCCTCGGCCGCTGCTGGGGCTGCGGGAGCTGCGGGGCCCCGGGCAGGACGGAGCCCCGCACAAGAGCAGCAGGGCACTGATGAGGAACGCTGTGTTCTGAGCTGGGATGGGGAACGAGAGGAGCCGGGAATGCCAGGCATTGCAATGCTCGCACGGGGCAGCGAGCGCTGCGCACCCGCGGGGTCCCCCCGTGTCCCCCCCGGCCGCTCAGGGCAGGAACGTCCCCGCCCAGGTGCAGAGAGGGGGTTCATGTCGCGGACACCGAGTTTCTGTCTTGGTATGCATCGTATTCCACTAAGACAAACAAGCACTAGGTCAAGAGCATCTCCCGCGCGTTCTTCCCACGCAACCTCCACATCAGTGGAGGCTTGGACACCTTTTCGTTCCCATACGAGACGAGCGCTTTCCCACGGGATGTCCTGAGCTCGGACACCTGCAGTCCCTTTCTGGCCGGCAACTCTGCCTCCGCTTTTTTTTTTATTTTTTTTTTTTTTTTATGAGTCTGACGAACTCTCGTCAAGGAAGAGTCCCCGTGGCTGGCACGGGTGTTCAGAAACCCACACAGTTTCAAGGCTCGCCCAGGTAGCCGGTGCCGGGCAAAGCCCGTGTATCTGCCGTGAATTCAGCACTCAACAGCTGGAAGCTGGCTGTAACTCCACAGCGAGCGGTACCGCACCGCCGAACAGCCAGCGCTTCCGAGCCCACGGAATCCCCGCAGGACCTTTTCCTCCGGGATAGAGCCCGCAGGTCAACCGGACAGGAGGGCAGGAAAGACAGGCGCCTTTCCAAAGCCCTCTCGCCTGGATCGCATCACGCACGAGAAGCCACAGTACGCGGCGTGGCACAAGACAAGATTTTGGTGGAAGTGCAAAAATAAGTTCAGGCAGGGGCTGGATGCAGTATTTGGATCCAGCTGTTCCGGTGGCTGTCCCGGAGGAACAGATTCCAGACGTGCTGGTCCCTCGGTGGGTAATTCGAATCAAGCGCTCTGCCAATTCACCGAGGGGAGTTTGGAGTGCGTGAATACACACGCGTGGGCACGCTGCGCCCCGCAAAACCGAAAAAAATAAAAGACACACACACACAAAAAAAATCCCTTTAGGCCTTGATTACTTTTATTAATGGACACATTAAGCGGCCTTAATGCTCCTGGCGGATTTTCGCCGGGACCGGAGAGCTCGGGAGCGGGAGGGTCCGCCCGGGATCCGCTGCCAGCGGCCGCCAGGGGGCGCTGCCGGCCCGCGGATGCGCGCCCGTGGATGCGCGGCCCCGCGCAGCGGGCGGGACCGGGCCCGGGCCCCTCGGGAACGGCGGCATCGGGACCGCTCCCAGCGGCCCGGCCCGGCCCGGCCCGGCCGCACTGCGGCTCGGGGAGCCGAGCTGCTCACCGCGCCCTGCCGCTGCGGGGATTTTCCCCCGCTTCCCCCGCACGTGTTGGTGTTTAAAAGCTCTGGCACGGGTGGGTGTGGGATTCGCGTGGAAAGGCGGGGGTTACGGATGTCCCGTGTTAATGACAAGGTATTGGAACGGCGAAACCGACAGCCCCGGGACGAAAACAGCTCCGCGGAACCACGGCGGGGCCGGGCTGTGCGGAGCGCAAGTGGCGCTGGTTCGGGAGCGAGAGGCGACGGGGCCCTGAATTAGCGTCGAAAAGACAAAAACTAAAGCAATCCTGCCCGACCGCTGTTCCAGGGTCAGTGAGAGGAACCCGGGCAGCAAGGCCTTTTCCTGGTCCCGGTCTCGGTCCCGGTCTCGGTCCCGGTCCTCTGCCGCTGAGATGGGATCCCGGCGGCTCCAGGGCTGGCCCGGCTGTGCGGGACCGAAATAGAGGGGTGAGGTTTTCAGGGCTGGTCTCCTCGATGGGGAGGTCCACGGAAAGCATCCCGTGTGTCCGGGAACCCAGGATGAGTGGGGAGCAAGGCCCTGTCCACGCGTGGCTCTGGCTGTGAACGGAATCCACCTGCTCGGCGGAGGCCGTGGAGCCCGAGCCCGGCCTCTCCCGCAGCTCCGCAGCCCGGCCCGGCTTCTGGAGCCAGGCCCGGCCCGGCCCGGCTCTCCTGCCGAGCACTGCGCTTTTGAGAAGGACTCGCAGGAGGCTTAGACATACTGAGTAGGGTTTAGGGTGTCCAGAAAAAAAATTATATCAGGCTTTTCACCCTCTCCTTTAACTCACGCCTGCCTAGGTCACCTCTCCTCCCTGCTGTGTGCATGAATCTCTGGGACACGGGGGAGAAAGGGGACAGATACCATCCGGAAAAGAAAGTTAAAGGGAGGCTGAAACTTCCCTCACTGCCACCCCCATACCCGCGAAAGTTCAGTCTGGTTTAGCCCATGAATAACCGGCTTACCCCGAGGTTCCGCATCTGAGACCTTCCTCGCAATTTCTTCTTGGCTCGTCTTTTAAAAGATGAGTATTAATTTGGAAATCCGGAGCTGGTGCCTTTGAGGCCAGCCATGTAATTTGACTGCGAGCGCAGCGCACCCCTCCCTCCGAGAGAGGCTGCCACTCGGTGCGCTTGGAGCACATCGGGGATTGCTGGGAAGGAAGCCCCTGCCAGATTTTCTCCATGTAGACGCCAAGAGGACAGCGAGAGCAGCCTGTCGAGACCTTGGGTAGGAAAAGTTCAAGAGAGAGGCTTCGGGAGGTGTTCCCGGGGCAGGCCGGGCTCAGCTCCGCGGCCGTGGCCGGGCCAGCAGAGGCCGGGGCTGCGCTGGAGGCGCCCACGAGAAATGGCCACGGCGACGAGTGCGAGAATGATACAAAAATTTAGGGAGAAGAGGAAAATTCTGGGAAGTCCCATCCCGAGTCCTTTTGGTTTTTGTTCTCACTGTCCCCGGCCTGTTTTATATCTGACAAATCCCAGGGAAAGCTTGTGTTCTCCAGGCTCTGCTCGCGGTTCCTGTGCCTGGATGTGTCCCCGCACACACACACACAACATGCACACAGATTTGTGTGCGAGTGTACGGAGCACAGAGAGCGAGCAGGGCTCGGACCTCCAGGGTGCTGCGGCCGACATCACTCGCTTTTCCCGAAAAAAATCGGACTTGGCCGTGGAGAGCTCCGCGCTGCAAGCGTAGCCTCCTCCGTTCAGCTCCAAAACAGGGGGACCCCCCTTCGGAAAGGGATTTTAGGCTAGAGGATATTTCCCGGGAGGTAAAGAAGGTCGAGGGAAATTTATCGATCGTTTTGGAGGTTCTGCGTGTGTGAGGTTTCTTTTCAAACGGATATAATTCCTCCCTCCCCAAGTGCTAAATTACTCGATGCAGTTTTCAAAGGAGCCCCGTGATTATGTCAGGATGTCTGGAAAGAAAAAAAAAAAAAAAAAAAAAAAAGCAAAGAAAAAGGAGTTGAAGTTTTTCCAATTCAGATTCATTCTTCAGTCCCGGAGAAGTGTAAATATGCAGATGTAGAACACCGTTCTTCCTAGTAGAAGTTTCTATATCTCTCTCTCTTTTTTTTTTTCCTTTCTTTTCTTCTTTCCTTTTTTTTTTTATTTTTTTTTATTTTCAGTGCTCTGGAACCAAGACCCCAGCAGAAAACAGCACATCAAATACCCGTCCTATTTAGGGCACTTTCTGCTCCTTGCTCGTGTCTATAACCCTCTGTCTTTTCAAGAAGAGGAGTAATGACTGCCGCTTGAGGGGAAAAAAGTTGCACGGAGAAGGGGTGACGGGACTTTAAAAGTTAAGACACTAGCGATTCACGAGGGACACGAGTGGGGCTGAAGGGAAATCCTTCTCTCCATTGCTCGGCTCAGCGGAGCCGCAGCCCTGCACTGCGGTGTCTTCGGGCAGGAAAGGTTTTCCCAAACGTGTGAGACCCGGGAGAATGGCACCTCGCAGCAAAAGCTGCCCAAAGACTTGAGTTCCACCGTGCAAAGCTCACTCTGCTCTGCGCTCACACGTGTGGCTGTGGATGTCTGTACGTGCAGCCACCCCACGCCTGGAGATCAGATTTACATTTCCTACAGAAAGTGAACTTCTCCCTCCACAAAGTGCACGCAGCGCGGGGTACACAAAGGGAAACACGGCCTCAAACAAAGGCGCAAGAACAGCCGCATATTTGCGTGCCCAACACTGGTTTGTCACTTATATTTAGCCCGTCGATTTGGTATTGTGTTAAAAATATCGTCAAGCTTGGAATAGATGCTTTTAGCAGAGAGTGGGGAAGGAGAATAGAATTCATCTCGCCCTTTACTGGAAACAACCGTTTAGACGGCGATTTATTTTTTAGCATAATTTAATGCAGTGAAGTAACGGATTTTCAGTGTATAAAGTGGAAAGAAAATAGAAAACAAGGTCCGGGAACGAAGGAAAGAAACGCTAGGCTGGTTTTAGGACTCCCCCCCATCCCTTGGTTCAACAGAAACATTAATTTACATTAGCAATTCCGCATCTTTAAGATAAATTACACAGCGGCGTAATAGATTTAAAGTACACCAGATTTTTTTATCATTAATTGTAAATGTGCAAAATACCTGCTGGTACTTCACTTTAGAAGAATGTAATTGGCAAAAATGGGAGGCTGATGAATAGATAATAGATCCTTAACTACCAATAAACAGTAAGCACCAGCCAAGAGTATTAGGATGTGATCATAATTATTCTGCCGCTCCAGCCAATGGGAGGAGGAGAACTCAGCCCTAAAATCATCTCCGGACCCAAAGGTAAACGCGAAAATACGGACAAGGCTGGAACCGGAGACTTGATCCCCTGTCCCGTCTGCGAGAGCCCGGCGTGTCCCAGCTTTGCACGATGCGGCTGCCCCGCGCTTTGTGCTCCGCACCGCGCGGTGCGGGCAGTGCGGAGGAGACAAGGGGAAATAAATAAGTTCGGAGGAGGAGGACGACCCGTTCTCTCACCGGGACGAAATCTTTCCCGAGCGGGGCATCTCTCCCCGACACCCCGGGGATCAAGGTAACCTCGCCGGGCTGAGAGCACCCGAGAGGTGGCAGGGACAGGGGTGTCGCGCTGGGAGAACAGCCCAACTCCCCCCTGCCCCCACCCGAGGAGATGGAGGGCCCCCCATCCCCCGTTCCGCTGAGCCCCCCCCGGCCCCCGTCCGCCTACCTTGGTCGCTGAGAGGCGTCAGGGGAGGGAGGGCAGCGCGGCTGCGGAGGGGCGCGGAGCCGAGCGGGGCCGGGGGCGAGAGGGGGAGGCTGCGCGGCGCTGCGCGCTCCCGGGCGCGCTCCCGCCGCACTCCGATCCGCGGCTCCATCCCTCCCGATGGCGCTGCCCGGCGCTCGCCTCCCCTCTGACGCACTTTAAAGAGTCTCCCCCTTCAACCTCAAGGCGAGTAATAGCGACCAATCATCAAGCCATTTACCAGGCTTCAGAGGAAGCTGTTTATGTGATCCCAGCACTAATTAGGCTCATGAACTAACAAATCGTTTGCACAACTTGTGAAGGGGCCGATCACATCCATGGATTGTCTTTGGACTTAGGGGGGGAGGGGGGGGCGCGACCGCCTTTTCCTTGCAGGAGGGAAACTTCTCCCAGCAACTTTTTTTTTTTTTTGTGTGAGTGTGTGCGTGGTGCGTGTGTGTGTCTCCCTTTTGGGTACCGCTGGCTGCCGCTGCCTCCTTTTCCTCCAGCCCCTGTCTATTTATGTGTGTATCTATCCCTCCTCAAGTCACTCCCTGCTGCAAACTTCCCCGGATCGTCTCCCGCGCACCAGAGAGAGACGGGCAGAGATTGGGTCGGGGACTCTCGTCGCGGCAGCATGTTTCAGCCCACACCCAAGCGGTGTTTCACCATCGAGTCGCTGGTGGCCAAAGACAGCCCCTTGCCCGCGTCTCGCTCCGAGGATCCTATCCGGCCGGCGGCGCTCAGCTATGCCAATTCCAGCCCGATGAACCCTTTTCTCAACGGCTTCCACTCCACTGGCAGGGGGGTCTACTCCAACCCGGACTTGGTCTTTGCAGAGGCCGTCTCCCACCCGCCGAACCCGGCCGTGCCGGTCCATCCCGTGCCCCCTCCTCACGCCCTGGCCGCCCACCCGCTGCCTGCTTCGCACTCCACGCACCCGCTCTTCGCCTCGCAGCAAAGGGACCCCTCCACCTTTTACCCGTGGCTAATACACCGCTACCGGTATCTGGGCCACAGGTTCCAAGGTACGTTCAACTTTTCTTCTCCTTCCGATCCAGCCCCGCATCCTGCGGCGGCCCCCGGCCGGTCCCGGCCGTGCGGATGTTGGGGGTGGGCGGGCGGCCCCTGCCCGGAGCGGGAAGCTCGGCTCGGCCGGGCCCGGGGTCTTTTGTCCCTGTCTCACCCTCCGCCAAACTTGGAAGAGCTGTCAGAGCCGAGGGGCTCGCGCTTGGTATTGTTTTGCTGCTTTTCCCGGTTTGTTTTGGTTTCCCGGGAAGAGTGGGGCAAGCGGGAAGGCAAGGCCGGCTGGGACTTCGTCAGCTTTCTTGCCCCATTAAAAGCAGACGAAAAGGTGGATAGTTTTTGTTCCGGTGTGTTAAGAGCTAGAGAGGAGCCCCCGAAGGAAGCGGCGGCGCAGAGGGGGAATGGAGAGGTGGAGAGGCTGAGGTTCCCCCGGGAAGGCGGCGGTGCCCGCCCGGCTGCCGGGGCCGAGCTGCGGGGCCGCTGGAAGCCCCCGCCGCCGCCCCAAGTCCGGCCGCTGCTTTTGCTAGAGGGGAAGAAACGAAGCGAACCCCAGAGAAAGGAGGAGGGGAGTGTGTGTGAGGAATTAATCCCAGCGCCGGAGCAGCGCGGGGAAAGGGGGCTGCGGAGGATGGCCAGGAAAGGGGCACGGAGGGAGATCCCGACCGTGCGGTCCGCGAGGGGCTCCAAATGCCAAGCGATTAATAACCGGCTGAAGGGAAACAACCGAATCCAATGGCGGACAATCAATAAAATCCCCCTTGTTTAACCCTTTGTAACCGGCAGCGTCTTCTCCGAAGGGTGAGCCGATCTCTCCTGTAATGGGTCCAGCCTCTGCCACTTTCATTATAGGCAAACCAACAAACAAACAAACAAAACAAATCAGCCTCCGCTCTCAGGGATCCATCTGCCTTTTTTGTTCTGGTTTGGTTTTTTTTTCCCTTGTATATTTATTTATTAATTCGAAACGAAAACAAACCACCTGCATGTTGCATTTTCTCCGGCCTTCCACAGCCGGGCCGCTGCAGCCGGGCTGGAAAAGGAGCCACTCTCTCCGAAGCCAGGCGGTCTGAGACACAAAATGGATTATTACCCTTTCAGAATAAAATTACAGGTTTCGCTCACCAAATTATTTGTCGCAGGCACCAGGCGATTGGTAACGAGGGGTAGATGAAAGGAGGAAATGTCCTGGTGTCGAGCCACAGCCTGATTTCAAACACACCCTCCTCCTCCAACGATTTTTAAAGCACTTTCAGAGAGAGCCCCTCGGTGCCGCTTCCACCTTGGAAAGGCCAGCCCGGAGAAGCGGCCCAGGGACACCCCAGAGGGAAATGCCCACCGAAGAGCCCCGGCTCAGCAGCCCCCGCTCCCGCCCCCGCTCCTGCAGGCCGCAGCAATGGGATGGGACGGAATGGGATGAGGTGGGATGGGATAGGATAGGATGGGATGGGATGGGATGGCCGCTCTGTAGCCTCCTCAGAGTTTGGTTCTTTATTTCCACGCCGGTTCCCAGCTCCGCCGAGGCAGCGGAGAGGGTCAGTGGGCCGGGAAGGCGGCGGTGGGAGCCCCGCTGCGGGCTCCACACCGATAGAACCGAGGGAAGCAGCGGGATAAAGGCTCCGGCCGGAGTTTTGGGCGAGGGAAACCGAGGCAGGCCGGGGGAGCAGGCGGGCGGCTCCCGGAGCCCGGTGGGCGGCCAGGGAGACTCCCGGGGCTCGGCCAGTGCACCCCGAGAGCCGCTGCCCAGCTGGCCGCCGAGGGAAGGTGGAAATAACAAACAAATAGGGAAAGACGTGAGGCTCCGGTGGTCGAGGGGGCAGCCGTGAGGTGTAGCTGCAGACACCGCAGCCGTGCTCTGGCCAATTCTTTTATTTTCTTCTTTCTTTTCTGTAGTGCTCGCCAGGTTGTGTTTTGGCATTTTAATTTCTACCAGTCTTCTCCTCCCCCTGCTTATTTATTCTTCCCCTCCAAGAGTTTATCAAAGAAAAATTCAGTACAAAAAAGGACTTGAAAAATAATAAAAGAAGAGGCTATAGTTGGATTTATCTGGAGGGTAATGGTGGGAGACAAAAATTCTTGCACTGAAAAGTGCTGTCGAGTGCGTTTGGGGAAGGTGTCTAACTAATCTGTTTTACCCTGTTTCCCAGGGAATGAAACCAGCCCGGAGAGCTTCCTATTGCACAATGCACTGGCCAGGAAACCCAAACGGATCCGTACAGCTTTCTCCCCATCCCAATTACTGAGACTGGAACATGCCTTTGAGAAGAACCATTATGTAGTAGGAGCGGAGAGAAAGCAGCTGGCACACAGCCTCAGCCTCACGGAAACTCAGGTAAGGGGGAAGCAGGGATCGGGCAGTCGGGAAAGCGAAAGTACCGGCATCTCCTTGGGAAAACCCACCCGGCCGGGCCGGCATTCGGGCAATGATAAGGGCAAATTTTATGGGTGTTTAGGCCTCCAGTTCCGAACTGCTGCAGCGGACAGAGGGATCTCCCCTCACCTGAGAGTATTAAAATCCTTTTCCCGTTCGGGATGCCACGGCTCGTGCCGGGGGTCGCGGTGCCTCGGTCGGGCGTGGGGAGCCACAGCTCTCGGGGAGCGATTTGGGGTCCCCCGTGCAGCCCCGGCTGGAGCTCCCAAGCGGGGAGGCAGCGGCGAGAGTTGCGGGATGTGGGTCCGGTCGTTTGGCTGTGGGACTAGTCCGACCCTCAAGAAGGGGTTCGATGTTAGGGGAAAAGCCACCAAAGTAAATGCTGGGGCCAGGGGGAGAACCTCCCCTTTAGACCCTACAGCAGAAAAAGTGTTTCTTGTACGAATTTTCGCTCGTTTCTAGCCGGCAGAGGGGATGTGATGAGCCGGTTCAGGAGGGCAGAAAGATGAATAATAGAAGCAGAGAAATTATTCACAAGAAATCCCCCCCCCCTTACCCCTTTCAACCCCCCCCCTCCCCCCCACCCCGCCGACTGGCTGCAGGCCAGAACCGCACCGGAGGCTGTTTCGGCTCTCCGGTGGGACTCTCGGAGATGTCTCTGCCACGGTCGTGCCGGCCCGAGGGTCTGGGCAGGTACCGGGGCCGGGCAGCCGGGGGTGGGCGCAGGCTCTCCCCAACGGCTGGGGGACTAGGGCTGGCTGCGAGGGCGCTTTTCACGCGGTTTTCTCCCCGCCGGAAGAAAGGCTGGAGTTTGGAGGACTGGTGGTGGTGGTTGTTGTTTTTGTTGTTGTGTCGGGCTTTTGTTTTGTGCCCTTCCAGGAGACTCGTGGAGAGAGGGTTCCAGATGGGGATTGTCTCTGCTACAGTATGTGGCACTGTACTAAAAAAAAAAAAAAAAAGCCAAAATACCCAGCCGCAGCCTAGTTCAAAGTTCCCAGTAAACACAGCGTTCTCTGGGCGGATTAAGTTGTAACACTTTTTTTTTTTTTTCTTAACTCCTTTTCGTGGGGGAAGCAATAAAGAGGTTGGAGCTTTTGTTTTAAAATGTCTCCCTAACAAAACAATAAAAAGGGATCGCCACTTTTATGAGGTTCCCTGAACAAGGGACCGGTCACAGGCTTATTTCTACTGGAAAGCTGTATTTAAGGTGGTCTTTGTGCTGCTTGATTCCGAAGCTGGTTGGGGTCTTTTGTCCGGATGTCAAACCCCCAGTCCCCTACAAATGAGCTCCCTTTTGGGAGATCAGCGTGCAGAAATGAACCGTCCTCCCCTTCAATTAGCAAACTAAAAGCAAATTAAACTCACCCCTTGTTCCCCGCTCAGCTTTTTAATGGGGGACTTTTGGAGAATATGAAAATGCAGCAGAGATGTGTGTCCGGCCAGTCAGGTCTCTGTTCTGAAGAGGCAGCGAAGCGGGTTAAACCAGCTTATTAAAATGCTCCAGTTCCCTTTCCCCCCCCTTGCTGAGGCCTTTATCAGGCACTTTCAGACAGAACCAGAGTTTTAAACTGCTTTAAAAAAAAAAAAAAAGTTTACCTTTGGGCGCTACAAGGAGTGTGGCCAGCCCTGGAGATAGCTCCCAGATCAATACTATCTGTAATTAAAGCACTGAAGTCAGCTGCCGGCTGGTTCAGTCAGATGTACGCGGCGCTGAACAAAATCAGAGGGATATTTACGATGCCGCTTCCCGGTTTCACCACACTGCGATCTCTCCTGGACGGCACGTCCCGGGGAGATGCTGGGGAGAGGGACCGACGTTTTTCTATTCAGGGCATTTTTGTACATTTTATTCGCTTTTCCACGAGGAAAAAAAAAACCAAAAAAACCCGTGCATCCACCCCCAGTCCCGTTAGAACGGACGAGGCCCAGTCTTTGCTTTGCTCTGCCGGGCAGGCGGGAGCCCCGGCCCGAGCTCCCGGGGCTGGGGGCCGTGGGAAGGAGCGGGGAACCGGAGCCTCTCCGAGCAGCGGGGCCATCGAGCTGACAGCCCACGGGCGAGCTCCACTCTGCGCGGCCCCCGCCTGGGCTATCCGGGCGCTGCTCGGGGCTGCGCGCCCGCGGAGGCTCCAGGTGCGCGCACGGAGCATCCCCGGGAGCTGCTGCTCGCTCCTGCACACCTGGGGGTCTGCGGAGCCTGGGACAGCCCGAGAGTGCCCTTCCCGCACAGGGCACGGAACAGAGGGGACACGGCTCCGGCCAGGGTGGCAGCAGGGCACGGAGCAGAGGGGACACGGCTCCGGCCAGGGTGGCAGCAGGGCACGGAGCAGAGGGGACACGGCTCCGGCCAGGGTGGCAGCAGGGCACGGAGCAGAGGGGACACGGCTCCTGCCAGGGTGGCAGCAGGGCACGGAGCAGAGGGGACACGCTGCGGACAGACCCCGGGGCTGGCAGGGCCCGGGCCCGGTGGAGCACAGAACGGGCTGGGACTGGAACATCTCCCTGCTCCGGGGCAGCACCGGCGGCCGGGCAGGCGTGGGACTAACGCCCGGTGCCTTTCCTCCCGCAGGTAAAAGTATGGTTTCAGAACAGACGGACAAAGTTCAAGCGGCAAAAGTTGGAAGAGGAAGGTTCAGACTCACAACAGAAGAAAAAAGGGACTCATCACATTAACCGGTGGAGAATCGCCACCAAACAAGCCAGTCCAGAGGAAATCGACGTCACGTCGGACGATTAAAAACTGGCACTTTTGGACTTTTTAAAGCCAGCACCCCACCAAGAGAAAGTGTTAAAGGCTCACCCCCCACCCCCGCGGTGCGGGGAAGGACACGGAGATCTCCATCAGAACGCGATTCCTGCCTGGGAGGGAGCTGGGAGCGAGCGAGGGCTCCGAACTGTGGCACTGCCGGCACCGCTCTGGCAAAGGGGATCTGTCAATCAAAGCCAAAACACCGGGACGAGGTGATTGACAGGTATTCCGTTTATCGCAGTCCACTTTTAAAAACATACGTTAAAAAAAATTAAAAATATATAGAAAAAAATCATAAAAAGGAAAAAAAAAATAGAAGCAAAAAAAGCCCCAAACCAAACCAGAAAATTAACACCTTACGGGACATTTTGCACTTCACGGTTTTTTCCGTCTTTGAAAGAGAAATTTCCATAAGCAGCCAAAACCCACACCTGTTTCAGAAACTTGAATTGCATGTGTAAAGCCGTCTGGGGAAAAAAAAAAGAAAAAGAAATCTAAAAAAAAAAGGAAAAAAATTACTCCGGTTCCTAAAGACAGAAATGAATTGTAATTTTTTTCCCCTTTAAGACAGGTTCTGTGTGCTTTTTAATTTTATTTTACAAGAAATGTGCAGTCTGTAAACATTTTATGATAACTTCTGGCGTCAAAGTGTTTGTGAAAGCTAAATGAAGTAGCAGTAACAAAGCATAGTGTTCCTTCCGGATGGACAAACACGGTGGGGAGGGGAGGGACGGGAGGGAAAGGCTGGGGGGGGCGGGGGAGGTTGGGGTTGGTCATAACTTTTGCTGAAAAAAAAAAAAAATCAAATGGAATTAAATTATCTCCCCCCCCCCTCCCCCCAACTGTATCCCCATTGCAAAACCGGATGGTGATTACTTTTTTTTTAAGATTAACAAAACGCAAACCCAGCGACCAGTTTTGGCGGTGGGGACACTTTCTAGGCTGGGAGGATCCAGAGAAAAGGGACTTAAAATCGAGGATTGATTTTTTTTTTTTCCTTCCTAATGGCCATTTTCATTGGGTCAATTTTCAAGCACTGACCTTATAATATTCCGAGATCATAGAGCTACTAAAGAAAAAAAAAAAAAAAAGTGACAAATGTTTCCTTCATGTCTCCTATACCAGAATGTAAATATTTTTGTGTTTTGTGTTTAATTTGTTAGAATTCTAACACACTATATACTTCCAAGAAGTATGTCATTGTCAATATTTTGTCAATAAAGATTTATCAATATGCCCTAATTTTTTAAGCAATATCTTTTCCCCTTCACCTCCAAATTTCTCGGAAACCAATGGTTTCCCCCCACACCGCCTTGTTTTTAGCTGCTGAACCCCCGCGGCCGCGCCGCGCATTCCTGCGGCCATAGGCACATTTTCTTAATGTATTCGCTGGCTGCTAAATAGACCTCTAAAAATAAGCCGCAGAGGCGCACTTGCTGTATATAAATACCTAAAATCTACGAAACAGAACCAAACCAACCAAACAAAAACCTCAAGGAGAAACCCAGCCCCTTCCCTGGTTAGAAATTGAAGCGCGGACCGGTTCGTGATGGTGAAACTGGTCGGCAGCAGCCGCGCTCCGCTGAGAGAGGCTTTCCTCGGCAAAAAATATGTGTTTTATTTAGCGAGAGAGGATTTTTTTTTTTGGTCTTTTCCCCCATCTTTTCTATCCCCCGTGCAGGTGGGAGCGATGAGGAACAGGTCCTGTGAGCAGAGGCTGCGCCCCAGCTGCTGCCGCTCTCAGGGAGCGATCCTGGGCACTGAGTAAAACTCTGACATTAAAGACGAGGGGGAAAGGAAAGGGGAAAAAAAAAAAAAAAAAAGAAAAAATGTTGCTCTGGGTCCTTGAGGAAACTAGCTGGTTTTCTGGGGGTACACAGTTGTTTTTTCATGCTTCATTTGCTCCTTAGCCTGATAGACTGCATTAATCAGTTTTATTTCCATTGATAGAGAAACCTCGTCTGCTCTGTTCGAGCTACAAAGAATCCTGCAAGCTTTTGTGAAAGTGCAAATCAGTTTAGGCAATTATCATACCAGGAATATGAAGGGGAAAGAGGAGGCATTGCCCAGTGGTCTCCTTTAATCTCTTAATCCGTGGATCCAGGGGGGCTAGTTGGACATAATTTAGGACAATCTGACTACCCTTTACACTGTGATAAGGCGAAGTTACAATGCATCGCAAAAATACGAGCTTTGTTAAACATACTGCCTTGAAAAGTTAAGATTAGACATTCTGTGCACGTGTTGGCTCTATCGGGTACTATGTAAATTTAATTTTTTTAAAAAAAAAATCCGATTTTTTTTTTTTTAAGCATCTCTTCTTATACAATCCCGGTGACTTTCCATTCACTTGTGCTACAAATATGAGAGAGGCCCAGTCAGGGTTAGGACGCATGTCGCAATGCAGTCCCTTCCATTTAAACCTAGGCTAATTATTTAGTAGAGCTATTCCCAAGGTAAACTCGTGGCGTTTCTTCCCTCCTCGAACAGCTGATGATGCAGATCTGGAAACCGAGCAGGATGCACATTTCCCCTGAACTCGCCCAAGCTGCCTTGCTCTCCACTTCAAACCCGGGTAAATGGGCAAACATTAAACGGATTGCGGCCGAACAGCAGACTTGGGCCTTTCTAGAAATTGTTTCCCATCTTGATAAAAGTCTGATTTCTGCAGGAACCGTATACTTCTTCCCCCACCCCTCTTTTTTTTTCTTTTCTTTTTTTTCCTTTTTTTTTTTTTTTTTCTTAAACCGTGAGGGAAGAGAGGGAGAGAGGGGGAAAAAAATTAAGCGTCCTATGTAGCGTAACAGCAATAAAATCTTCAGAGAATGCCATTAGCTTTGAAAAAAACCCTAAAAGCTTTATTACAAACCCAGCTTTGAAAATAGGGGGGATTAGGAGTCTGAAAGGGTCCCACAATGGTTAGAAGAAAAGGTTTCATGCTAATGAGGTTAATGCCCTTTGTATCTCAGGACTCCACAACTTCATTACTCCCTATCTCCGGCTGCACCAAGCGGCTCAGAACACTGCAATCCACTCCAGCTCTCCCCTGCCTTGCCTAGAGAAGGATTTGATAGCAGCTCTGTTCAAACTAGATAATTATATCTTTTCAAGTCGGAATTAAGATAAAGAAAGTGAAGCAAAGGCGGCTAGCCTTGATCCACTGCAAACAAATTTGGCGCACTTTCTAGTCTCTCTCCCCCTGCCTCAATAGGCAGGACAGTCAGCTTATTAGACCCTCATTTGCTTTATTAATTCATCTATTTAAAGTGGCAGGATTAGAGAGAGGGAGAGAGAGGCAGAGTCTAATGTGGGACAGTGGATGCCAGGCAACGTGGAAATATAAATATTGGCGAGATGCTATCCGAGCGGGCGTTCAAAAATACATTTTATATTAAATAACTGAGAGGGGTGGGGGAGGGAGCGTGGATTTCGGGTGGCGAATTGCAAACTCTGACGGAATTTTACGGCTTTTTTGAAGGAAAGCTGGGGGACGGCTGCCGGGGACCGGCTCTTCCTCCGGGGGACGCGCGGCCCTCGGTGCCTGGAGGGGGATTTGGCCCCCGGGCTGCTCGGGGGGCTGCAGGACAAGCGGGGACCCCCCGCACCCCAGGGCCCGGGGCCGCTCCTCGCAGCGCTGCCCCGCAGATCCGAGCGGCCGGGCTTGTGCGGTTCCCTCCTCCACCGCTCTGCTCTGTGTGTCTGTCTCATCTCCATCTGTCCTCTGCTCTGTCTGTCGGCCAAGGTCAGCGCATCCCGCCCCTCGCCTCCCCCGGCCCTTCAGCCCGGGGTCCCCTCTGCTGCCGCTGGCTCCGAGGGCCGGATCCCCACCCTCCGCTGCCAGGCTCTGACCCCTCCGGCCTTGAATTTTTAACCCTTTCCCCTCGGACAAAGCCGGCGGCTTCCAGCCGGGGTTGCTTCCCACCGGTGGGATTTGCGCTCCCCCCGCGGCTCAAGCCCGCACCCACGCAGCTCTGTCTTTGCCACTGGACCGGCGTGAGGCCGGGGGCCTTTGGAACCCTCGCTTTGTTGTGTTTAAACGCTGTTTATTTGTCTTCCTCCTCCGACGGACCGCGCTGTTACCTGTGAGGGCTCGGCGGCAATTAGCGGTCCCCCCCTAATTAGCGCCCAGCCTCCGCACAGCCCGCGGGAAGCAGCTCGGGCCGGATTCCCCGATGAACAGGATTCTCCCAGCCCCTGCTCCCGTGTCCATCAGCGGTTCATAACTGCTCGCAGCTAATACAGCCATTGATTTACTTCTCCAAAGGGTCCTGCTGCGAGGGGGAAGAGGGAGTTTAGAGAACCTCCTGACCCCGAGCCGTAACCTCTCTCCTCGCCAGCCCCTCTCCCGGTGCGACGCTCGCAGCCGGGGAAGCCCAGCCCGTGGCCCACGCTTGAAACCGAAAGGGCCATTAATCACCTTTCCTCTCTCGCTTTTAATGACCTTTTGCAATTAGCGCCTGTTGCAGGGAAGGGGAGCCGTGGGTTGTGGGGGTTCCTCCCGGTGTCCCCTCGGACCCCTCTTCCCCGGGGGGCCGTGACCGCCCCTGCTCCGCGGGTGTCCGAGGATGCTGCGGGCGCCGGGCTCAGCCCGCCCCGCAGGTGGCTGCCCCGGCCGGAGCAGGGAAGGCAGGATCTGCCTTCTCTCATCCTGATCCTTCTCCTTGTCCCCGCCTTGGGGCCGCTCGGGAGCCCCGTCTCCCCGCACGGCCTGGCTGGAGCCCCGGCTGCCGCGGGGGCTCCGGGAGAGCATTTATAGAGCCGCTCTCCATCGCCCACGGCTGGACCTGACGTCAGGAAGAACTTGATCTCGCCCGCTTTGCTCCTGCTTCTGAAACTGATCCTTGAAATGAGAGAACAGACTCTACACAATTCCCATGGCCTTGACATAAGGTACAGCGATAAATATACACCACTAATGAGCAATTACCATATAATCACCTTCCAATTAGCTCGCATAATGATGAATTAAACATTCTAGCCTGCTGGATTAGGTTTCTTACTTTGTATATTATTTACGAAGGCTAGCTTCTGCTGAGCACCAAATATCAAATTAGATAGGGAATTTTCAGTTGGGGGTAATTACGCATTCAGAGCATGCCCGGAGTTTTTGTCACCAGCCAACTAAAGTGTATTGGAAGGTAGTGTCCATCCTTTTCTGTCTTTCCTTTTTGATGTCTTAAAACAAGGTCCACGCTTTTTCTGCCAATGCTCCGCACGTCGCCTCCCCAGTATTAATTCTGTTTCCTTCCCCCGGGCTGGACAGACAGAAAAACTGACCGATTTTTTTTCTTTTTTTTTCCTGGGACAGTTAAATAATAAGGGACAGGCAGAGGCAGGATCTGGGAAAAGCAAAGAATCTCACAATCCTCTCGCTTATGGTTGCTCCATCCCTGGGAGATGGGAAGAATCCCGGCCTGTTATCCCGGACAGGTAGAAAAGCCCTGGTCCTCCGCTCGGGGTGGTGAGGTCTGGCTCCTCTGGATTGCCCCTGGAAGGGAATGAGAGGAGAAGCGGCAGCGCCGTAAGAGAGAAGGATGCGGAGGTCGGGTACTCGGGCAGTCCCAGCCCGCACCCATCGGGGATGGAGGGACGGCGGCTCCGGGCTGGGAGGGGGCTCGCAGTTGCCGTGTGGAAACTGGGAACTCGTCTCGGAACTGCTTGGCTTTTGTTGGTTTAAGCTGGACCCTTAATGTTTTCTTAATTAAGCGTTTGAGTGTGAGTAAACCTCCGCGAGGCGTTTACAGCCTGGCTATAAATCGGGAGCGGGGGATCTCCCTGCCTCCTGCATTGCCTGAAAACATTCCTTGGGGGCTTGAAGGGGGCAGGGAGCCGCTCCACAGGGAACAGTGTTCTTACCCAGACTCCTGCTCTGAATTACCTCTCTAAAAGTCCTTTACCTATAAAGGAAAAGACAAACTGGTTGTATCCTCTTTCCCCGCTCCATTCCACTCACTGTCTCCCGCCTGACACATGGAGCTCTGGAAAGTTTCAGGGATTTCCAGTCAGGAAAGGAACAGTCCAGAAGAGCAGAGATGCTCGGCTTCAGCCGCTTTTCTTTTCTTCTTTTTATTTTTTCTTTTTTTTTCTTTTTTTTTTTCCTATATAATTGTGTTTTTTATTTTAAAGGGAATTTTTAAAAAATAATTAAAAAAAAATAAAAAATTAAGAATTCGAAATAATTTCCCCCAGCGTAAGTGCTGTCTGAATGAGTGCTGGTAACCTGGACCCAAATAAACTTAGATAAGGTGTGGAAACTCATCTGTCAAGTCCCGCACGTCTGGAAGCAGCAGCTGATCCAAGCCTGCCTCGTGAGAAGCTGCTGGATTCCGGTGTTTCCGTGGAGTTACACTCAGAGCTTTATCAGTTTTTGAACAACCTTTTTGTGGTTTTCCTGTGTTCACAGAACGCTCCAAGTGCTGACTTTCTCCACAAGGCCGGAGAATACAAGCACGGCTGTTATTTTATCTTTAGATCAGCAAGTGGGTATCAGAGGCAGGGAAGAAAGTGCATTCTTGTGGGTTGCGAGACTGAGATACTCTCAGATAAACTCTTCTGTGATCTCATTTATAATCCACGCGATCGCGGCTATTTTATTTGGCATACATGTGTCGAGAGGAGGCGTTTGCTGTGATGGGATGTTTAGGATCCAAATATGATCTAAAAATCCTTTTGTAGAGAGCTATCTCCTGTGCCACCCTCCTCGTCCCAGTAAGCACGTTGCTTTTTTGTAGCGGTGTGTAAGCCCACACCTTACCTGCTTCTCCGTGGGCTGCCAAATGTCTGTTCAGAATCAAGGAAAAGGGAGGAAAGGGGAAGATGTGATTTGGAAGAGGAAAGGCTGTTCAAATAAACCATTGAAAGGTATTTTCATAAGAATAACGTTATTTTATTTTATTTAAATTCCTGGGGAATGCAAAATAATAGAAAGCCAACACTGACTAAAATCTGTGAGGAAAGAGAGGAAAAGAAAAAGAAACAAAAATAAATAAGAGATGAAAAAATTGGTGCAAGATATAAGGGAAAAGAGAGAAAAAGAGAGAGGAAGGAAGGAAGGAAGGAAGGAAGGAAGGAAGGAAGGAAGGAAGGAAGGAAGGAAGGAAGGAAGGAAGGAAGGAAGGAAGGAAGGAAGGAAGGAAGGAAGGAAGGAAGGAAGGAAGGAAGGAAGGAAGGAAGGAAGGAAGGAAGGAAGGAAGGAAGGAAGGAAGGAAGGAAGGAAGGAAGGAAGGAAGGAAGGAAGGCAGGCCAAGGCCAAGGCCAAGGCCAAGGGACATTGTCAGGAGTTTGGGGAAGGGTCGTGACTTCAGCGTCGGACAGGCTTGGAAATCCTCACCAATTTGTCTTTAGGACAGTCAAGGGCTGTCGGAAACCCGCATTCTGCCCACCATTGTGGGAAGTTCTGAGGTTGGGGTCGGTGTTTTCTGTAGGTTTTCCCTGCCAAATCAAGAGCCCCGCTCGGCAAAGCGGAGGGTGCTGGCGGGCGGAGAGCGCTGCCACCCGTGCAGGACACGGCCGGGCACAGCGGGCAGGGCGGCCCCTCCGCCGGGGCCTTTTTCCTCTCCCCAGCGGGAGCTTCTCCTACCCAAGCGCCCGGTCCTGGGCTAGGAAAGGCAGGCAGGGAGAGCCCGGGCTGCCCGGGGTGGGCAGCCGTGTCCTACGAGGTGAGGACCACCTTCCCAGTGCCACCCCGCGCATCGCCATGGAAACCGCAGCAGCCGCACATTAAAGTTCCCGGAGGCTCAGCCCCGGGTGTCCCGGCAGGGACCAGCCAGGGACCCCCCAGCCGAGCTGCCGCTGCCGGGAGTGGGGCTCAGCCCCCCGAATCGACATTCCCCCGCCTCGCCCGTCGGTGGGCAGGAGCTCGTCTTGGGGATGACTGCCGGGAAGAGTCACTCTGGTTCCTTTTCCACCCTGACACGAGGGACAGAGATAGGCGAGGGGTGGCCTTGAGCTGGGCGGCAGCAAACGGGGCACTGACACGGGCTAACAACCCTGTCTTGTCCGCCTTGTCGGGGACACCGCGGGAAAGGACGGAGATGCGGGCCGGCAAATACAGCTCAGAGCTTGTCCCTGCCCTCCTCTACCACCGCTTAAGCCTCGCCCGTCCCAGCCCGCGACTGCCGTGTCACCCCGGGGTCCCTGTGCCCGCACCCGGCCCCGTGGATGCGCCCAGCGGCCAGGTGCCCCCTCCCATGGAAAAAGTCTGCTCCTTTTTCGGGGATAAGGTCGATCTGCCCGCTCCGCCCCGTAACTTAAATAAAAAAGGAGTAAAAGGCAACGTTTACACCAGTTTAATTAAGGAGGGCTCTTGTACCTTGGGGGGGATGGCATCATTTCACATGAAATATTCATACTGGAGGTTTCCCGAGCTGCTCCGTTTCATCATTCCTGCTGCCAGAGAAGGGCTCTGTCTTTATACATGTCTGTAATTTGATTTGAATGTCCCCACTTTTCCATCTGCACATGTCCGGAAGGTAAGTTCCCGTGAAGAAGACAGGGCTGAGAAACACTTCCCAGCCTGGGCAGGATCCCTCTGCAGCCCTCTGCAGCCTCCCGGGGGGTGTTCATCTCCTGTGTGTGCATCTCCTGTGTGCATGTCCTGTGTCCATCTCCCGTGTGCTCATCTCCTGTGTGTGCATCTCGTGTGTGTGCATCTCGTGTGTGTGCATCTCGTGTGTGTGCATCTCCTGTGTGTGCATCTCGTGTGTGTGCATCTCGTGTGTGTGCATCTCGTGTGTGTGCATCTCGTGTGTGTGCATCTCCTGTGTGTGCATCTCGTGTGTGTGCATCTCGTGTGTGTGCATCTCCTGTGTGTGCATCTCGTGTGTGTGCATCTCGTGTGTGTGCATCTCCTGTGTGTGCATCTCGTGTGTGTGCATCTCGTGTGTGTGCATCTCCTGTGTGTCCATCTCCTGTGTGTGCATCTTGTGTGTGCTCATCTCCTGTGTGCATCTCCTGTGTGTGCATCTCCTGTGTGTGCATCTCCTGTGTGCATCTCCTGTGTGTGCATCTCGTGTGTGTGCATCTCGTGTGTGTGCATCTCCTGTGTGCATCTCCTGTGTGTGCATCTCCTGTGTGCATCTCGTGTGTGTGCATCTCCTGTGTGCATCTCCTGTGTGTGCATCTCCTGTGTGTGCATCTCCTGTGTGTGCATCTCCTGTGTGCATCTCCTGTGTGTGCATCTCGTGTGTGTGCATCTCGTGTGTGTGCATCTCGTGTGTGTGCATCTCCTGTGTGCATCTCCTGTGTGTGCATCTCCTGTGTGCATCTCGTGTGTGTGCATCTCCTGTGTGCTCATCTCCTGTGTGCATCTCGTGTGTGTGCATCTCCTGTGTGCATCTCCTGTGTGTGCTCATCTCCTGTGTGTCCATCTCCTGTGTGCTCATCTCCTGTGTGTGCATCTCCTGTGTGTGTGCATCTCGTGTGTGTGCATCTCGTGTGTGCATCTCCTGTGTGTGCATCTCCTGTGTGTCCATCTCCTGTGTGCTCATCTCCTGTGTGCTCATCTCCTGTGTGTGCATCTTGTGTGTGCTCATCTCCTGTGTGCTCATCTCCTGTGTGCTCATCTCCTGTGTGCATCTCCTGTGTGTGCATCTTGTGTGTGCATCTCCTGTGTGTGCATCTCCTGTGTGCATCTCCTGTGTTCACCTCTCCCTCGCCCACCACTCCAGCACTGCCCGCCACTTCTCCCTCTCCTCTGCTGGACGGTTTCGCATTCAGCTGAGTGAGAAACTGCAATTGTATATCCCTATTTAAAAGTGAAAAAAAATTAATAAAAAAGGCAGAAAACAAAACACACAGAAGGAAAAGAATGTGGAGTAGACTATTATAAACCAGTTTGAGTGGAAGGGCTGTCAGTTCTGTGAGTAAATGGCGCTGTGTTGATTGAGATGTTTCTCGCCGTCGCTGCTGTCTGAGGGGGAAGAGCTGAGGTTCGGGCTCGGGGATTCGGAGCCGGTGCGAGCGGCAGTGGCCGGGCCCGGGCCCTGCTGCTCTCGGTTCTCGGATGGCAGGAGAGCCCAACACCTCTGTGCCCCACAGCAAGCTGCCTCCTGCTCACCCTGCCTGCATGGGGAAGAAGCTGAGAGGAAGGGGAAGGGACACTGACCCCTGAAATGATGAGCTCCACTTTCCCCTCCACACACCCAGGCAGATTTATCTATCAATCCCACTTCACTGGGTGTCACCAGCTGGGCTGTGGGGAGAGGAGTGCATGTTAAATGATGCCATTAGACTGCAGAGCAACAAGCAGAGACCAGGTAATTGGCAGCAATTCTCAGAGCCAGTCCGGTGACCTGTTAATCTGTTGCCACCAGCACTCAGTCAGGGGAGAAAAAAATAAACCAAAAAATCTGCAGAATGGAGAAAAAGTCTGACTTACCTCAGACCTGGTCAGCTTGTTAATGTTCCACTTGTAAAGAAAGAAGGGTTTTTGAGTGAACCTTGTCTGTGTTCAATCAGAGTGTTACTCCATTTGCTGAGTGTAATATATCCTCTGTGGTTTAATCTTCTCTCCCTTCTTTTTTAAATTTTTTTTTTTTTTCTTCCCTTTCTTCATTTGGATCCCATGAGGTTTGGCCTCACACTGTTGGAATTATCAGCCAGAGGGTGTGTGCAGAGCAGGAGCACCATTCAGCACCTCTGCCTCTGCATTTCCCATCCAGAAGGCAGCTGTGTAATCGGAAAGTTTGGGATGTGCATGCAAACCCTCACCCCTCCAGAAACTTTTCTCAATAAACTTCCCTCTGTCATTCGTAACAGAGCACAAAAAGAGCTGCTTGTGCAGGTGGGAATGTTTGTGTGGGAGGCTTTATACAACCCCTGCATCCCGAACCGAATATCCACAGTGGCTGGAGATGTGAAGTAGGAACTTAAACAGGCTGAAACCAAGAGTTTAAAACCAATTCCTTCACAACATTGCTTTGTTTCTGAAATAAAAGAGATAGGGCCTTGGGTAGCTTAAAGGAGAACAGAATTTTTGCAGGTGACTTGGAATCAGCAGTGTTTTGAAGAGCTCAGGGTGGAAACAGTGACACCTCCCCAAATTAAAACTGTTTTACAGAAGTTGAAATCATAGGGGATGCACAAAACTACCTTCACAATGTATATTTTCAGCAATAAGGAGGGGATATAAAGTGTGTTTGAGCTTGCTCTATTTTATTTCAGCCTTCCATCCTTCCCTGATATTTTTATTTGTTTATTTTTAAAATGGAAAGGATTATCAGGAGACCTTCCTAAAAATGATCTTTTGATCTTACTGCAAATACAGGACTGAAACCAGCAGCCCTTACTTAACACTAAACCATTTCTGAAATGGCTGCTGGGTTGCACAGGAGGAGATCTAGGGTATTTTCCATTATTCATAAATATTTCAAGCAGGTAAGTTTAAGACTTTTTGTTTTTGATGAGCTATTCTCTCTCACACACATGCACACAGACAAGAGCTACTTAGAACACACTTGGATTCAAGTCCAAATCAATGAATAAATTACACAGATGGGTTTCATTGCTTCTATATTTGCTACATGTAACAAATCAGCAAAAATGTTCAGCTCATTAGTGGGGACAATACTGTGTTGGAGGGGTCAGACACGAGAACTGAAAGGAGTGTTCATTTTTTCCTGTAATGTGACTGATGTCTGGCTGAACAAGTGTGATCCATACCAGACCTCTCCCCTAACATAACATATATCTGCAACTCTTGTGACAGAGCCCAAAACATTCATACATGACAGAATCAAAAATATCTCCCTCAGAAAGGCTAAATTACATGGTTTGGAAAGTTTCAGCTGTGTACATCTCATGACACTATTGTACTGCTGAAGAATTGTATTTTTTTTTACAAGTGATAACTGCAATCCAGTAGCAGCTAAACCATTCCAGTGGGTATATGTAGCATATTTGGGCTATATATTAAAGATCAGTAACTCTATGTTCTCTAAAATAAAGGCTTTACATTTTATCTCACAAATGAAAACCAGTAAATTGGGAAAGAGCTGCACACATATTTATAGCCCCTGTACCACACTGTCACTTCTTAGTTTTTTATGCAGACACAAAATATCTGTCTTTTCCTGTCTATCCACTGTCACCCAGACTTATTAATGCAAGATTAGACTGCAATTCTGAATGGAGCCATCAGGTCAAACACTGGAAACTTTTCCACTTCTGGCCCAGGAATGAGGTACCATTGAAAGAGGGTGAGTGAGCATTGCTTGGAAAAGAATGCAGAAATTTGTGCAAAACTTTCAGCTGCCATCCTGTGACTGGTGGAAAAAGTCACCTGTTTTGATTTTCCAATGAACACAGGACTTGCAGGTTGTGATAAGCAAGGCTGCTTTGTGTCATGACTGGCGTCAGAAGCCTTTATTTTTGCTGCTGGGACGCCGTGCAGGCGAGAGCCCTTTCAGCTGAGAACACAGCAGCCATGCCACTGGTGAGTTTGAGGTGCTCAGGGCACAAGTGTGGGCTTTGCATTCTATATCCCTATGGCTGTTTGAGCCCAGATCTCTCTGTCTTCGCTCTGCTGACTGATCCAAGCTCTGTGATGCAAACAAGGCCCAGAAAATCTTCTGTATACCACAAGGACCATTCCAAATTATGCATCTCTTGGAGCACTTCCATTGAAGGAGAACCTCTTCCAGAGATACTGATGCACTGCTGATTGGTGCAGTGAGTGATTTACCACGTGAAGTTTGGTGTGGCTCCTCCATTCCTCTGTCCATGGCTGCTCCTAAAGCCTGCTCTGTCTCAGGGACACATGCTCAGTCACGTGCACGGCTTTTGCACAGCACACAGCCAGATATCAAACTAATTTCCTCAGCGCATGCAAAGTTCCCTTCAGAACCTGAAATTTTGGATCTTTTCCTTCCCTAAATTCTATTTAACATCTAAGTGAGACATAGATAACAAGCTGGCAGGCTGGGGCTAGAATGACCTTTCTTCCAATGAGTAACAACTGCGTGTGAAGGGAAACAACTGCATGCAAGGGTTTTCCATGGGAACCTGAGTCACAGCCCACTCAAGAAAACATGAAAATGCTTTACCAGGTTCACACCATGTGTGCATCTTGTTTTGATGTGTCTTGTGATGCAGACCTGAGTGGCAGCTGAAGTCACCATGGCACTGGAGCCCTGCTGTGGGTGATGCTCTCAGGGCCTGCTGCTGAGCTGGCCAAACCCACTGCACGCAGCCTCAGCCTGGCTGAGAAATTCTCTTTACGCCAGATGAAAATTCTGCTGGCCCCTGGGCATAAAATTTGGGAATTTCAGCTTCAGAGTCAGAATATATCTTAGCAAAAAGAGCCCCTTTAGCCTGTGAGAAGACAGGGCCAAGCAGACCACGCTGCTAATGCCTGTCCTCCTGTACCTCTAGCAGAGAGTGCAGCTCCCTCACCCTGCTGAGATGAGCTGGGGAGGTGAACATCTGCTCACAGGTATTTTCAAGCTACTTTGGCAAGGCAGAAAGACAAATCCTTTTGCTCTGTATTTGCACAGCACCTAACACAGCAGAGCCCTGGTGCCTTACTGGAGTTGCCAGGGACTTCTACAGCACAAATAACAAGTACATAATGCATCTGCTACAGAGCTCACAAACCTTTCATGTTATTTATGTACTAATCTGAACAGCGTGGGCCAGATTTTGATCTTGGTTATTCTGGAGTAAATGAGATATGGGTTTGGCCTCACATCCATAAGATCTATAGTCAATCAGTGTTTCTAATGTGCTCATCATGGAAATATCTTGGCATTGTGTGGCTGGCCCACTTCAGTGTGACTAGAATAGCAAAGCATTATATTAAGCAAACAGAGCAGTTTGATTTATAGATTTGTGGTAAGAATAGTTCAGTTTTCCAGGGTGTTCAATTTAATTAACATTCTCCAGGGAAAAAACTGCTATTGTTTCCCTAACCACATGCCTTCCAATACAAAATAAACTCTTGCTGGTGTGTATGTGCTGCTTAATTATCCTAAATGGTTCCTTTTGAAAGTTGTCTATTGACCTGCTTCTACACTTCACAAGTGGAGCATTTCCTATTCACTCAAGAGTGTGTCTCTACCTGCACTTAGCAAGAAAGAGATACCAGATGAATTTTAACACTGCTAAAATGACAAAGCAACCTGCTGCACGCAGCATTCCCCAGTGGTGTGTGTGAATAAGGCTGTAAGGGTGGTTTATAAAGCTGAGTAAATTGCAATAATACCTGTAGGTCCTAAGTCCAGCCACTGATTGATAGCTGGGGATAAATCTACAGCAAGGAGCTCTGTTTGGATGCTACTGGAGTACAAAGCAGGAGAGCAGGGGACAGTTTATCTGTTTGAGCCACTAGGGATCAAATCCTGCTATTGATATTCACCTTGAGCTACTCCATGGTTTTGATCTGCTGGTTTTCAGAGGGGTGAGCTACAGGAAAAGCAGATCCTGGGCCCAGGTCATCCCTGGCTGCCAGGGCTGTGTAAATCACACTGCCTGACACGGGGCCTGACCTGCTGGCTTCATCTTTCAGACTCTCTCGCAGTTTTTCAAGAGTGCCCAGATTCAGAAGATGGTGGAGCAATCCTGACTCCATTTTTTTCCCCAACATTTAAGTGGAAACAGAGCTGGGCCCAGTGAGTGCTGCAGTGTGGGATGACAGGAGGGTGAGATTTTGTGTAGTTGAGTCAGTAGTGAGAGCTGGCTGCAGCCGGCTCTGACTGAACACAATAAACAATTCCACTTGCAACATGCTGTACTATTTAAGGGCTCAGAGATGCCAGTGGGAGTTTTGCCTGAATAGCAGGCGAATAACAGGTCCTTGCTCTCTATCATGTCTCATGAAGTATCACAGCCCTGTGTGCTGCAGAGGCAGGTAATGGGGCAGAGGAGATAAGAGGGAGTTGGGGAGGGGCAGGAGGAGCAGAGGGGATGTGCCATTCCCTCCCCACTCCTGGAGAGAGCCTCTCTCCAGCTGGTGAGGTCCCATCCATGCTGGAGCTGTCTGGAAGATGCTATAAGGATGGCCAGGGAAGCTACAGACCCTGGAAACTATGGATTAACTCTGCAAAGGAAATTACATGATTGCAATGATTCCCTCTTCATTTAGCATCTATTGATCTCTGCCACCGTGTCTCCATTAGTTCTGCTTTCCAATGACTCCTTCTCTCTAAAAAAACCCCTAAATTTTAGGGAAGGGTTATAAATAATTTTTTCTGCTGTGCAATGTGAAAACAATTTATTGAATAGTCTCAGAAATCCCACTATGTTGCTTTCCTCCTGCAGTACTGCTGATTCAAACATAAAGCAGCAGGTTAAAATATATTCATATGATACTGAAAAAATGAAACTTGTCAAAACAAGCAGCAGATTTCTCCCTAATATTATGGTATACAATTTTTATAAATGTGGAGGCAGCTTTTCTTAGAAGAATATTTTAAACTCATCTAAATTATATTAAGAGTCAAGGCCCAATTTGGTAACAAGCTGTGAGACATCAAGGGTTCTTTTAATGAAGAATTCACGCTGGAAAAATGTATGTCACAAGACATATGACTGGATGCCTCCATGCTTACTAACCCTTTGCTCCCCATGTTCTGATGCACACTGAAGTGCAAATCCACAAAAGGGGGGTCAGATGAAGTCCTTGACTCCAAATGGCCATTTGGGTCTCTCCACGAGCACACAGCACTGCAAAACAAAACAGCATCAGCAAAGATGCCTGAGGTTTGATTTGAATTTTGCTCTAGTTGAGTGATACTATTTATACACAGGGCTAATCAGAACCAGGGCTGTTTCATCATTCTAAATGTCAGGAAAATATATCATGTGCATCAAGGGAGAAATCTTGGCCCCACTGAAGTCAATGGCAAAACTCCCATTGATTTCATTGGGGCCAGGATTTCACCCTGAATAAAAACTCATGTTTCATACACAGTTTAAATGGCAATGGGTTTATCTGTGAGTGCTTTTAAAAATAATTTTGGAGGAAAATACATTACTGAAATGCAATTAGGCATTTATTTAGCCTTTACAGAGCAATCAATGTTTTCATGAGCAGTATAAAGGAATTTAAGAAGAGAAACTCAAGGCTGAAGTTGTATGATATGCAATTGGGCAATTGTTAGAACACATAATTGAGTGTGATTCAATGTCTCCAAACACAGTTTCACTAATAAGCTCCTGGGTTTGCGTCTGGATGATCCAAACGCGAATATTTTTTCCTGCTGGGTGACGTAATAGCTCACCAGGACACCAGTGCAGCGGATGTAACATATTTGATTTGATGAGCCTGTTGGACACGAGAAAGCTTGCAGTTGCGTCTCTGACTTGCTCTCACACTAATGAAACACAGCCCTGTGGCCTCTGAAGTCCTGCTGGGCTTGAGCAGCTGTCTTTGGTGCTGTCCCCAGCACAGGAGGTGGACAGGGGGTCACTCTGGGCTTTGAACATCATCAGAAAGGTTTGGTGAAGTCCACAGCTCCAGACTTATTTTAAATCAAAAGATTCTTGTCTTTCCTTGCTGGCTCAGTAAATGAGCAAAGTGTTAGGATTTGCAAGGTTCTGTGTTTGCTGAGACAATCCACAAGGAGGGAAATAGCCTTGTTTTCACTGTCTAATTAGTTCACGGTGCATATTTCTTCAGCTGTGTACTTAATACTTTGAAAAGTATTGTGGGATTAAAAAACAGCTTTGCATTTCAGTCAAAAAAGGAGCCAGTGGAAAAAAAAAACCCATACATGAACAACATTCAATGATTGGAAAACACCACATCCCCACTTAAAAGCGTTTTCAAAAGATATGTTGTACTCAACGAATCTCACTTCTTCTAACCAAAGCCATAAATCTGATGTACAAAATGTTCCCTTATTTTGACTGGATCTATTTGAACTGATTAATTTTCACAATTTTCGCTGAAAACCACACTGTGGCATCGCTTCAGCACTAGCTGCCCATCTCACACAGACACCATCGGTTCCTGAAATACTTGGGTTTCCTGTGAGTTTAGAATGGGTCCCTTCCAAGTATTCACTTTGTCTGATCTTGTTTAAATTATTTGAGTGAACAAAATTATAGCCTTTGATGCTATGTTGTGAAAACATTTAATCTATTTTGTTTTCAGCTTTCCTTTGACTGGTACAAGAAACAAAGCCTGGGAAAATAGGCAAATCATGACTTATGGGTGAGTGGCTAGTCACATTTGGAGCTAATTTCTTTTCCAAACATTTATACTTCCTAAGAAACAGTTTCTCCAAAAGAATAACTCCTGGAAGTGGCTACAGTAGTGGTCAGAGAAGAGGAAAACATGACATTTGATGTAGTCACCTCTATTAAGGTTCGGTCCAATTAGGTTTAACAAGACAAGGTTAGAGAATCATCCTAAAATACACTGAGGAGAGGAAAATATTAAGGAACAAAGAAGTCTCTGGCCTCAAAGGACAAGAGAAAAGAATTTCAAGCCATCTTGACAAATCAGTGTAACCACAGCTTGATGGAGAGACAAAAATGGGATGACTCTGGCTCAGAGGATTGATGCTGAGATTAAAAAAGCAAACAGAAAAATAAATCCTTTCACTTCTAGACCACTGACTTGAATTCATAAACCAGTTAGTCATCATCATCTGATAGTTACTGAACATGTCCTCTCTGGAACAAACTGGTGGTCTCAACAGGAGCTCTAGGAGGCATATGACAATATTCAAACCAAACAACAATTTCCTGCTTGGCATCATTGCTGGCCATCTCCATAGGAAGGCCAAAGGAGCAAGCAATTAATAGTGGGGGAAAAAAATCCCAGCTATATTTTATTACTATTATTACTATTATTACTGCTGGTACTATTATTACTGTTATTAATGCACAAGAGGAAATTATACAGTTGTCTGAGTATGGCAGTAATTATGCAGTTGAATGGGATTACTGCAAAGCAGGGCTGAGATGAGGGATGCAAGCTGTGGTTGGATTAGGAAAGCATCTGTGCCTGTGCTGACTTGGCGAGGGACGGGACCAGGGCTGTCCCTGCCTGAGACCCAAAAGCAGCAGCTATTATTGCATGAACTGGGTCCTGCTTTTGCAGGCAGGGGCTGCAGCAGCTCCCACCCTGCCTGGAGATGCACGGTGGTGGAGAGGACCAGTGGCACAGGCTCACTTCTGTCCTTTCTTCTGGCTTTCAAATCCCTTTTGAGTGAAGATTCCTCCAGAGGATCGCTCACCAGCCAGGAAACACCCAGCAATGTGAGGTGTCACAGCATCCTGTCCTGGTCCTGGCTAAAAACACAGCATCCCCTAAGAGCTGCTTTCCCCAGGCCTGCCTTTACTTTCCTGTCTTCTCTGGATGAACAGAATGAAGTGGTCACAAAGTCCATCATCACACTCATGATCACTTCAGCAATGTTTGAAAAGAGGATCATCACCCAGTCTGGTCTAAGGGTTAGAACACAACACTTCATCATTGCTGTGTTAGCCCTAAGGTGGTAATTTCAGTGAGTTTTGTATATTGTGCTAATTTATGGTGGCTAAAATAATGTAATAAAACTTCCCAGACCCTTTTCATGTGCATTATTGATAAAAACACTCAGTAAAAGAAATGTGTAAATCCGTCTTTGTGAGCCCTAATACTTGTTGGTGGCATCTGTTTTTCATTTAACAAGATGACTGAAAATGAATGTAACTACAAAATACTCAAACAGCCAAATGTGTACATATCATTGTGTAAAATCTACAGTTTCACCACTCACTGATAATCAGCCCTGATTTATTTGAACAAACATTGAGGTTCTGACTTCACTTCTCACCCAGGGCCTCAGTTCAGCAGCAGTTTTCCTTAGGCAGGGTCTCCCAGGTCTGACCCAGATGTATCCATTTGCAACAACATCCACTGGGAAGGGTTTTGTACATGGTAAAAACAGCAGAGTGAATTGGAAGAACTGAAGTTTCCATTCAGCCACAATTTTCTGTGCCTTGGCATACCCTTAGGGCATTTATTAAGTGAGTATGAACATCTTTTGTGCTATCTTATGACAAAATGGCCTGTTTATGGAATGACACCATTTCTGGATCTGGAAAAGTTACCTTTTATCACATATCATGTGTAATGATCACATAAGAGATTGAAAAATGGAGATATGTGTAAAGAAGTGAGTGTGCAGTGGATTATTCAGCACCATGGAAATACAATGTGCAGGAAAAGAGGAGAGTCTCTGGAGACTGTCTGGGTTGTTAGGATCGATAAGAACAATTGGGATGTGATGCTGAGGCTGGACAGGTGTTTGTGGTCAGGCAGGGGATGCTGCACTTCCCATGTACCCAACAGAGATTTGTATGTGAATTTGTCACTGGTGCACAAATAGGCTAGAACAAGTATAAATTAAATAATCTTTCTCTGTGTATGGCGATGGAATCCTTGCAGGCTGATAAGAGCAAATCCAGCTGGTTATCTCCCCAGATACAGAGTCTCTCAGAAAAAGAACTGGTGCAGCTCTGATGTACCAGGTAGGGATCAGATTCTAAGCATGGGCAAGGCAAATATGACTGTAAAGGATGGGAGACATCAACAGCTTTCCAGCATAAACCCACCTAAATGCCCAACAGCATGGGCTGAACATTTTACTGGGACAGTGTCTAAGTGCAATTTGCACAAAGCTGTGCTGACAGCTCATTGTCATGAATGATGTGACAGCCATGGCACAACCAGAACAAACTTTCTGCCAAATGTATCATCTCTGGGTGCACAGTGACGAGTGTTCACCCATCTCAAAACAAAGCCAGGAATCCTGGGCCAGTGACTGAGACATCCATTTAGATGTGCCCCTCAGTCATTCTCCAGCTATTCTAGCAGCTTTTCCTAATGATGCTTCTTCCCAGTTCTGCCTAATTTTCAAATTCATGGCTGTATGGCTGAGGAATGTAATAGGGTTAGATCCTTGGGAATTTCAGACCTGCAGGCTTCAATGAGCCTTGGGGGAGTTATCCAGGCTCGGAAGACATCCATCAGGTCCTTATTCCAAAGAAATCCTCCACCATCTGCCTCATTCCACATGCCCTGAAGCCAGTGGGAGTCCTACCAGATAATTCAATAGAAATCAGCCCAGGACTCACCTAAAAACACACCTGTTCCTTACAGCATAAAGTGATAAGCTGCAAAAGGTTTGTTTTTTAATTGGACACTTAATACCAGCTTTGGCAGGTGATTAAACTGTGATTTACTTCCAAGGGAGATAAGAAGTAAATTTCTAAGGAATTCTGGAGCGATGGTTTAACAGCACGGTAATTATACAGAGACTTTTTTTGAAGAACCAGGCAAGTTAAGGGAGAATCAGACATAAATAAGTGAGTTATTTTTCTTCCTACACTCAGAAGACACAGGAGATTAGAAAATGACAAAAGAAATTGAGCAGTGTTTAAGTAGTTTGAAAATAAGGGATTGTGAGTGGACACAAAAGCTGCCCAAGAAATGTTTAATAAGGAGCCAACAAGGAATGCATTTCCACTCCAGCTGAAACAGAAGTGGCCAGTGCTATCAGAACATCAATGTATACAAATCAAACAATACAGCTTAACTAGCTGCCATGGGTAAAATAAAGAGGCATGAAGTAGGGATTTGTCAGTCATTGAGACCTTTATTAATAACAACTGCAGTTTAAAGAGCATAGGTTCTGGTACTTGCAAACAGGAAGCAGCAGCACTCAAACAAGAAAGGCAACATTTCATTGCATGTAAGGGAAGATCATAATTCAGAGGGGAAAAAAGAAATTTTTTTTGAAAACAAATTAAGCTACATGACTGCAACAAAGTCTGGGATACCAATAAATTACTTTTGTATTTTGCATTATAGAAATACAATATTCTTAAGTATTGCATTAGAATTGTCTGACTGGTATTGGGACAAATATGCAGTGGATAAAGAGAGCAACTGTTCAGAATGGTCAAAGAATGAGGCTCATCTCCTACACTCACAGCAAATTTTTAAATATTTCCAAGGACATATTAAAGTAGTTTTTCACCTTTAGGCTTCTGTTTGATAGGGAAAGATTATTCCAGGCCTTTTGTGCTGTTTGCTAACCATAGTCCTCTATGCAAAAGGCCTTTTAAGCACTTGGGTTTGGACAACTCTGTGAAAGGGTGCAGAATTGTTGGTGCTAAGCACCCAGACATGATTGTACTGCTGAGGGTGTACTCAAAAGTGGCTGAATGTGGTTACTGTTTTTGGCTAGACTATCTCTACTGAACATTTCCTTTCCTCTGTTTTGCTTGTGCTCTCACAAATCTGACATGAAAGATTAATTTTGGGGGACAGTCCTGTCCCTTCAGCACCACATAACCCTGGGAACAGGAGACAGGGGTCTTCAGAGCCCATCCTCTCAATGCACCAGAGCTCACAGGCAATAAAAAACATCAGTCTGTGACACCCCTGTACCCCTTCAAGCAATTCCTTTGTCCCCCTGTGGTCTGACTGGTTTAATGGTAATTGGATCATGACTACTGTGTTTTTTTGCAATTGTTCTCCACTGCAAACACAGGTGTTTGCTGGTGCTATAAAGCACACACAGCCCCAGACACAACTCAAAGAGGGTTTTGTACCTGTCTCCTGGTAATTTTAAGTTAACAATTTTTCACCTGAAAAATAAATATTTCCCCTTTGTCCTTTCCTCAGGAATACTGAAGAGAAGCTGCATCCTGTTTTGTGTAACTAGGTCAAAAGCTGTAGTAATTATATAATAATGGCTTGGAAAGGCAGTATTTCAGGACAAGGTGTTTCAAGCCAACAACTTCAGTCATAAGAATGACAATGGTATTTATTGCAGGAAATCCCTTGCAAGAAAAATATCTGCCTATTACAGACAGCAATAAAGTAAAAATTTTGCCTTGAGCATATTTCTTCCTAAGTCAGAACAGTAAATATCTGATCTGCAGAAACATTAAAATACCTGTAACAAGTAAGAATTTACAGTTCTACAAAAAAACGTTGTCAACAATGTGTGTAGGTGCTTTAGAGATAAGTAGGCATTTAAGAAAGATTTATGGATTATGGTGTTCTGTGACATCATAAAATGTGGGGAATCTGAGCTCACGACTATTTGGCTGGTCAGCAAAAGACTCCTCTTAGAACATTAGGCTGTGCCATACATCATTCCTAAGGTTATTTCCTTGATAGGTCTTGCAAAAGGTGTTGTATATCACAAATAGTCTATGGCCTCAGAAGCCAGGCTGAAGTTAAAGCCATTTACTTTTTTACAAAGAAAGTAATTACCTCGAGGTTTTAAATGCTTTCTCCAGATTGAAGCCGTGACCTCAGCTTTAAGATGATGTTGATGTTTGTAATCAGCCTTATTTCTGAGTTTGATGATTCATCATTCACCCATTATATGTGATTTTCTTGTGCAATCGTACACCACATTAAAAGCAAATGAAGTTACCTACCCTCATTTAAAATAGTTTGAAAGGAAAATCAGTCACACTCACTGCTGCTTTTGTGCAGTGTGCTTCTACCTTCACTGGCACTTCACTTGGTGAAGTCAAGGTTTTTATCTCTAAATTTCATAGCTATGTAACAGACAGTGATATTAAATGGGATACAAGAGGGACACCGGTATTATGGAGCTCATTTTAGCTGCTTTTATATATTGCATTGCCTTGAAAACAAATTAGAATCTTCAGTCTAAGACCAGAAAGGCCAGGAAGAGCAGAGGAAATTTTATAGACTATGTACAGTAAGGTTTTTGGGATCTGTATCCCTGGAGGTGATCTCTCCATTCATAAATTGTTTTGTGCTCCACATCCTCCCCCTCCTTTCCCTTTCTCATTCCCAAAGGACCTGGCCTGGGTGTACTTTTGCAAAGGTCAAGCAGAAACTGGGCCATGGATCTCCTGGTGGAAACAGAACCAGGACAGATTTCCTGGAAGCCCTGCCCTGTGCAGGATGGTGGGACAGGGAAGATCACAGAAACACAGAATATTAGGATGGCATGGCTTGGAAAGGATCTCCAAAGGTCACCTAGTTCAACCCCCCTGCAAAAAACTGGGACATCTTCATCTAGATCAGAGCCCCATCCAACCTGACTTTGAATGTTCCCAGGGATGAGACATCTCACAACCTTCTGGACAAGCTGTTTCAGTGTTTTTCCATCCTCACAGTAAAACACTTCTTCCTTATATCTAATTAAAATTGAGCCTCTCTTATTTTAAAACCATTACCCCTTGTCCTTTTGCAATAACCCCTGCTGAGGTAATGGAAGGTGCTCTGAGGTCTCCCTGTGGCCTTCCCTTCCCCAGATGAGCATCCCCAACTCTCTCAGCCATTGCTCATAAGATGGGTGTTCAATTCCTCTGACCATCTTCATGGCCCTCCTCCTGACCTGCTCTGACAGGTCCATGTCTTTCCTGTGCTGAGGACCCCAGAACTGGACACAGAACTGCAGGTGGAGTCTTGCTGAAGTGAGTTAAAGGGACAGAATCCCCTCCCTCAGCCTCACCCTGGAAATTTAGAGATAAGATCAAAAAGAAATGGAAGGGGAAGTTCCTGAAAAGACCAACCTGTGCCAGGATTTCAGTGTGTTTTCTCTCATTTTTCATGGAAATGGACATGAGGGCAAAAGAAATGTCTTCATTGCTGCAAAACATGAGAAACGAAGCAGCGGAGAAGCCATTCTGCACAGCGGGATTGCAGCAGCCAAGGAGAATGGAGGGCTTTGCATATCCAGAGTGAAGCTGCTGGGAAGGAGCTGCAAGGGGATTATGCAAATCCCTGATTGGGTGAGCAGGGGCTGATTGCCAGAGCAGGGCATGCACACACTGCCTGTACCTGGGTAGTGATTATGCAAATCACACCCCCCCAGCCAGGGTCCAGGGCAGTTGGCTAAATGAGAAAAACTCTGGTTACGCATCAGTAAATGCTCAGCGTTCAGCACTCAGAGCAGCCCACAGACTGTGCAGGATGAACACAAACACAGCTCTGCCTCCCCCTCTCCCTGGGATCCACCTAACCCTGGGTTGCCAACAGATCCCTGTCGAGTAAAAGTGAGTGTCCATTTCCATTTTCTGTGGGGCAGGCATCCAAGGGACAGAAAATGGAAGCTCAGATGAGAACTTGTCCATGTTGCCTGCAGTTTTCTGATTCCAGGATAATTCTGTGTGTCAAAGGAGGGATGCACCTGCACAGTGGATGGGCTCAGCTTTGCACCATGCATGGGAGGGATCTGGAGGGATGTGAGATGTAATTAAAAGATCAGATATTTAATACCTATTCCATGTTATTTTAGGGGTTCAATGGCATCTGAATTTGCGAGAAGATAAAGACATTGCCCTGCCATACTTACAATGAAATTTTAATGTTCAGAAGTTTCTTTTTATTCTTTTTTATTCCAGTGTGTACAATTATGTGCCTATATGTGTGCAATCCAGCATCAGTTCTCAAATCCAGCATAATATCTCAATATAATTTAATTTTGTTCTGAACAGCCTTTAATGTTTTCAGGAGCTTCTCACAAAAGGAATCTCATTCCCATGAACACCTAAGCCTGAAACACCTCTATCTCACTGCAGAATGTTGGAAAGACATGACTCAGAAATCCTGGAAAATGCACTAATTATATTGTACAACTAATTGCACTTTGCAGTTTTCATAGCTTACTGACAGATGGGTGATTCAGATTTTGAGGTGATCAGGCCAGCTTAAAAACAGAATATATCTGACTAATAGCTGGACATGTTAGAAAAAAGGAAGGAAATTGTCCATCTCATCCTGTGGCACAATCTAAGATCTCACTGAACTGAGTAGCAATAATAATCAGTTTATTAGCATGTCAAGATTATAAGAAAGTTTCTTGGTAAAGTCCATGCCAGTGAGGGAGAGAGTAAAAAAAGGTCCACAAAGTTTTCCACACTGAATTTTATCCCTAATTATTCCTCTGGGTGGGCAGAATCTGCTTCTGTGTACAACAGGTTATTGGTGATATGGGCAAATGTTAGTCCCAGGGGACCAATTAATTTTAACAGAGACTCCACTGAAAATCAGGGAATGAGGCCAAATATTATTCCAGTGAAAATCAGGTGAGTGTTTACATCTGGGGAAAAAGAAAGGGGAAATATGCAAACATATGAGGCATGAGGGAAACCTAAGTGTGGTCTGCAGGCAGGAGAGGGTGCTGGGGAAAGCCCAAAGTTCATCAGTCATAAACCAATTATTATAATTTGCCATATTTGCACTCAGAATTAACTGCCCACTGCCAAAAGATGGATTTTGGAAACCCAGACTGTGGGTAGTTATTGCCAGTCTCCACAAGCTGTGGCTGGTGATGAACACGGGGAGCTGAGAATGGAAGCTGACAGAAGTTTTCTGATTAATGCTCTGCTCTCTTTTCAATAAGCTAAGAAACATTTGAAGAGCAATAAATTGCAATAACTGATAACTCCTAAACTATTTCTAGCCCACTTTTATGGAGGAATAGAACAAATATTACTTAAATAACTTGCATTGGTCGTGACACCAGGTTGGTCTGTACCTGCTGGGCTGCAAAGCTGTGTAAGCAGCAGCTCTCAATGAAGTATTGATTCTTGTCAGTTTGCAAAGGAGAAAATAAAGTCAGCCTTGCTATGAGAGACATCATGGAAAGAGGGAAAGATCACAGGAGAGCTGAGCTGTGATAGAGTCCACCCTTCTGGCTGAACTGCAGCTCCTGTCCCCCTGGTGCCAGCAATGGATGAAATTTGTGATGAGTCAGGGCTGCTTCCTCACCTGTGGAATCATTTATACACCGGAGCAGCACAGAGAAATGCTGCTGGGGACCTCTGCTCAGCCCCTCGTGGCCAGGTGTCCCAGCCACACAAACCACTGTGACAACTGACATTAATTGGCACCCTTGTTGCAGTCTCCAAGGAGAGGCTGGGGATTTAATGGGCGTTGAGAGTGAATTATTCCCGGATGCCTCAAGGTGCTCCCTCCAGGGCTCTGCTCACACACTCGGGCAGGACACTGCCAGACGCCTGAGCTGCCACCTCTTGTGATGGATTTGCTCCACTAATATTTTTATATAATAAAGACAAAAGGGAGGAATGAGAAACAGAATAACAGGGAAAATAAAAGAACAGCATGTTATTTCTCAAAGACAACTTGGAACGGAAGTAAATACTTTCCCTTGGATAATTGTGAGGTCAAACAGGTGAATCTTTATGTAGATTGGTGATTCTTCATGGAGGCAACCACTTCATATGAGCAAATACTTAATACTGAATGCTGCCCTTTTTTTGAGAGCTGAATGATTTCACCATCTACTTATAGATGAAATAGATTTTATCACCTTAAGTAGACAAGTGTTAAATATCTATATTATTTTCAGATGAAACAAAAACAAAGTAAACTTTGTTTAAAAACAAAGTAAAAAAAAACATTCCATAAAGGAACAGTTTATTTCTGAAATTTCCTGGCTTCTTTTTCCTTGCATTTATCATACTTTATCTTAAGTGTGAATAACAGACATTTTTTGTGGGCTGCAGGATTTTAGAAATAATAAAAGAATGCTTTGGGAATGTGTCACCTCTTCACAGCTATAACTCAGCAACTCAGGAGGCAAGATTTCCCAGCTCTAACTTCTCTCATGTTGGCTACTGTCTCTGTCTGAAACAATTTATTTTCAGATTGACTATAAAAACAAGACATCACATAATTGTCTGGCCATAAAATATGTAAAGTATTGCACTACTGGGGCTCATTAGCAAAAGCATAGATGCTTTTTAGTAATCCATAAGGTGATACTTTTTAATGAATGCTGCAAATTATTCTACTGACTACCTAAAGATTAATAATAGATATGTCTGCTGCAATAAACAAGTATCAAATCTCTGGAGAGAACTAGAGAAAGAGGATAATAATTAGAATAAGAGCACCACAGCTATTCTTATATTCATGGTTTTGATCCTATCAGCTAAGTGGTGGTTGTGGTTTGTGCTGTGTCTGTTGTAAACAGACTCTTGGAGGAGACTCCCAGGCTAAGAACACTGCGCACAGCTTGGCTTGTGGATAGGAGGAGAAATGGATTTTAACTCTGACTCAGGGTTTAATGCTGCCTAATTTCAGGAGAACTAAACACCTTTACAAGACCTGAAACCTTACAGTTTAATTATCTCCAAGGATGACTGTCCATCCTTTTGAAAGGAGACTGAAAACAGACACTGTGTTCAGCCAACTTTATTCTGGACAGTTGACAAGGACTCTCAAGGCTTTGTTTTAGTGAGGTCTCTACCTATTGCAGTATGTGGAGCTCTGCAAAGGAGGTATAGAGGATGAATAGAGTTTTGTAATATCCAATATATCTAGTAATGTGAATTATTAAAAATTGGACAAATATCTCAGTGGTAAACAGCACTGGACACCTCCAAAGCCCTTGTATCACACCTCTAAAAGTTTGTCCCTCTGTCACATCATACTGTGGGTTATCCTGTGCTGCTGCCCAGGCTCTGGAGGATGCAGTGCCTCATTCCCCCTCACTCTGGGAACAGAGGCCACAAGGCCACAGACAGCCCAGCGTCCATCTTGGCTGGGTATGTGTATCAGCAGCAGAAGAAATGGCTCTGAAAGAGCTTATAAGAGTTACTGAGGTCCCTACAATTGCACTCAGCTGTGTGTTCCTATTTCCATTCCAGGTGAAATGTCTCAATGGTCCTAGAAATGAAAGCTGCAGAGAGAGGGAAAGGCCAGGACACCTCAGTGGCTCCTGCCAGCCTTTTGAATCTGACCCAGTGTAACCAAACTGGCTTCTCTGGTTGTAGTGAGTACCAGGCTGTGCTTATTGCTTGGAAATGCTTTGTTCTGGTGCATCATCTCCGACCTAGGCTTGCTCCAAAGCTCTCAGAAAGGGAATGCTCTCAACTGACTCCTTTAGAGCTTGGATCAGTTTTATTCCCTGGCAAAGGAAGGCCTGGCAGTTCTCAAACCCTCATGAATCTTGCCAAATGGCATGTGACTCTGCCAAAACCTATGGTGGTTTGTGGAGAGGGGGAAATTCTCCACAAAGAGGAACCTCACAAAGTTTTTTCCCTTCAAAGGAGAGAAGGTGAATGTTACAAAGCTCCTGAGATGCCTCCTGTTGTTTCACCTGCACTTCAGCAGAGATTAAAAAATACTCTGTCCACTGTAATCTGTCACAGCACAATGATTTCAAACTAGATAAAATTATTCAAAGACAGTGATTCATGGCTGGCCTGGTATGCAGAACAAGCAGAAGGCAATTTAATTTGAACATGTAAGCACACACCAGTCCCTGCACAGTACCCCGCCAAATTGGATAAGTTCTCTATTAGTTTCTGTGTATATTAAAAAGAATTCCCAGAGGGTCCTGTTTAAACAATGTCTAAATAAATACTTTCCTGATCATTTCATAAGTTGTTATAGCACCTCAGGAAACTCAGTGAGCACCCTCATGGCTGTCAGTTTGGAAATGAATGGTGTAATTGTTAAAACAGTGTTGGGCTGGTCCTTCTATACTTGGAGCTCTCACTGGTCAAAAGGAATGATTGACTTTTCAGTGTCTTGATTGCTTCCTGAAAGGGAGCTGTGGAGTCTGAGGCCATGATAAATTCATTTTTAGGTAGGCTGACCTCCTGGATGCAGCTCTGGGGGCTTAACAGAGACCTGCCACTGTCCTGCTGCATCACCTGAGATGCATCTTACCCCATCCTCCATAGCCCAGTTTCTCCAACTGTTAAATTAGAGCATGAGATGTAGATTCCCACTGTAAAAAAAGAGTCTGAAGTCTGTATCTCCATCATGGAGATGTTCTCCAGGATGCTCTATAGCAGCTGTTACACAGACTCTTAATCATTGTTAGGCATACCCTAATTCCTTGTTTGCCTTGGATGGGCAGGTAGAAAAGCAGTATCCAACCCTCTGGATTTGATCCTGAACTGCTGGTTCAAGTGACTTGGCAAATTAGATCTTTCCCAGCATGAGTTTAAACAGATACAGCCTACTTTAATTTATTAATCCTGAGAAAATCTTGATTTCTAAAGGAAGCTTCCCTACCCTGACAAAGCTCTGGGGACATCACAGTATAAACGGCATAATCAAATTCAAAGTCAAAAACAAATAAGAACATTCACCAGAAGTTCAAAAACATTTAAATTATAAGAATTCAGTGGTTAAAACCATAGGGAGCTTACTGTTCACACACCATTGAAAGTAAAATAAAAAGGGCACTTCTTGATTTAAAAGTGTGAGCACTTGTTATTTTTAAGTAGGATTAAGTGTCTGGACTTCCAATTACACAATGGAAAATCCCCGTTTTATTGGTAAGATTTTAATTAAGTACCTTGATTTCTGTAAATGGGAGCTTCATTTGACACTTGTGGCCAACTTTGAATAAGTGCTAATAGAAATTGTGTAAATTCTGCTGAACTACATAGCTCTGAGTGCTGCTCAAAGAGCAGTCTGCCTTCAATTTCAATTCCTTTAGAGAAAATCTAAAATAAGCACATTGAAGTCAATGTTGCACTGGTAGAAATCAGAATAAGAATTGAGCCATGCCTAGGCCTGCATTAGTTTGTGCACAGTATTGAAATATTGTATGGGGAACACCACAGAAATGTACATAAAAATCAATATATTTTTCAAGTCCTGTTACAGCCAGATGACTTGTACAGGAATAAAGTTGCAGAAGCCTGTCCTCCATTGCAGCTTTCAGCCATGTATCTTCCTTTCTGGTGAGGAAGCCTATTGGGGAAAATAAAATACATTGCCACTTACACAGGAACCAGTGGAAAAGAAGAAATCATCCTGCATTTCTACCTAAATGGCATATTGCCTTAGATTTCTGAATTGCATTACTTTTTAGCCTTGGGTTTTAAACACAAGGTAGATATCATGATACATTTATTTTTTTAGCGCATCCTTTAGCATCCTTTAGCATCCTTTAACAAGAATATATTGGCACATTAACCTGATGAGGCTTCTCACAGTGTCTTTCTTAGACAAAAATGTATAAAATAGATATTTACAGAACATTGACTGACTCTTGTGCCTCCAGTAAAGAATGACATATACCTCTGGAATAGATGGCTTTTAATATTTTTATGTTACTTAAAGACATAGCTAAAGAAGCATATAATCATTCCTGAAACTTTGTTAACATGATAATTTTAATTGCATAAAAGGATAATTCATAATATCAAGAGTTTTCATCTTCCAGTCAATTACTGAGCATTATAACTATTACATCACAAAAAAATGAAAATTAGAGGCTTGATGGAAAGCATGTCTTTTAGTAATATAAAATATTGTTTATTCCCTCCGTTGCTTATTTTTCCTCTGAATTTGATGGAATGTGGGTAATCACAAACCTCTCACCCAGTTTTAGCTGCATGAAACTCAGATGTCTTCCTCTAGTGCAATTCACTGAATTATTTTAGATTTTTTTGGTAAGATGGATTGCCCTTGCAGTATTTGTTTAATTATGATGAAAAGTTCGACAAGTCACATCTGGATGTCTACTTTTAACTACCCACTTTATGGGATTTCTTGGCTTATTTGCAAAGTGTGTACATTGGTAATGTTAATTACTAATTTATTTTCAAGAAGACACATGGATTTTACCAGGAGGAGCTGTCCAACTTAATTTAAAGCCCAATGTACGGCTTTGCAATAATTTATATTTCCCCAGTATTTAGATTGCATTCCCATACACTCCTCTCATCCTTTTCCATCTCTCCCCTACCATGCACATCCTGTGTATTCTGCATCCATTCCCCCTGTGACTTGTAGCACCATCCCTTCCCTCCCAGGTGGCTTTTCACCATGTACACAGCTTTAATGAACTGCATCCTAAGGTGCCTTGGAGGAAGGCTTCCCATGAGCTTGTAAAAACCAAAGAGATAAGAGAAGTTCTTTTAGAAACTGGTCTCTGACAAATTCCACTGTGCACTGCTGCTGTTTTATCACAATGAAAGATGCAGTGGGGATCCCTGAAATAAGTTATTCACTGCTGCAGCAGTTGTAGAGTGTTCCTGATAGTTCCAAACAAAACATTGAAGGAGAAGTGTAAATGATAGTAAAAGCAGGTCTCTCACTAAGAGAGACTAAGAGCACTGTTCATGCTCTCTGCTGAACAGTATCAGCTTCATGAAGAAAGCAGGTGACATCACATTGTTTACAATCACTTATTCAGCAAAATTTGTCCTTTCCTGCTTTCTGACTGTCTTCTGGCAGACCTAAAAAATAATAAATCTCATTTCATCCATAAGGGCTTTTGTGCTGCTTTTCTCTTTTGGTGGAGAGATTTCACTGAAATGATTTGATAGTCAGTGTCTGGATCATTTGATTAGTTACCTGTATCACATAGATGGGTTTTAATCTCTGAGTGAATAAATATTGCTCTTGGGATCAGGAGGAGAAATTCTCTGGAGACTGAGACCTCATTGCTAGATGGGAAACAAATAAGAATGAAATGGAACATTTTAGGAAGCTGTGTGAACCAATTTTTTATCTAATGAGTATTTCTAGCAATACTTAGTTGCATAGGTTAATTTCACTTTTTCTCCTGTGACATTAGCACAAAATAACTGTGTGTATGTAATCCCAGAGTGTAAGGACAGGGAAGGAGGGAAGACATTCTCCCTTGTGTTCAGTAAGAAAAGGTTTTCCCAAGTCCTGGTGAACTGGAGTTAGAGGGGGAGGGAGGAAGTGTGGCACAGGGATGTGTGGGATTGCCTGCTTGGGATTTGTGCATAATGAAGTTGGTTAATCAGTGCAAGTCAAATTGGAAATCCACAGATTATGTGATCCAAGTATTGTCTGCAGCACTACTGAACCTGTTCTAATCAAAAGCCAGGTTGAGGGAAGATAAAACAGATTTGTGCTAAAATGAAAGAGGAAAAAAATCTGCTCTCTCAGAGCAATAATCCATCTTGATGAAACCAGAGTGATCCTGTGAGCAAGGCTTTTGTGAGCAAACCAGAGTGAGCTCACTAGAGTGAGCTAAATGGAGCTTGGTTGTCTACAGTGGTCATTACAGCTTTTCTTTGCATATTAGCTTTCATTTCTATCACACGTGCATTTAGAGCTTTGGGCAGGTATTGACAAAAATCTGAATATATTGCACCTCTGCTGCCTAATTACAGTGGTGACAGCAGAAGACAAAGGATATACATGAGATCTGCACGAGGTGTTAAATCATAATAACATGCGTTCACACCATGCCCCATTCCTATATATGGGATGAAAAAATCCCACTAATTAAGGTTACTTTGTTAGACTGATAGGTAATTACCAGAGCAAAACTTGTAACCTCCCAGTCCTTAGTAGGAAAAGGTCGAAAATAATGGTGTAGTCCTTCATAAATCTACAAGGAATGGAAAAGGAGTACCAGGTAACTTAACAAAGAGGAATTTTAAGTTTCTATACACACTCTTTAATGCTTCTTAAAGAGCACTGCTTAGATTTATATTTCTTTCAGCTTACAGGACATTCTGAATTTAATCTCCCCGTAGCCACTCGTCTACAATGATTTCAGCTGTGGGTCACAAAAGTTAAACCTGATAACCGCTCCATTGCAGCCCTTCTGCTTTAGAGGTCAATGGAAAGTTTCTCAGGAGGCATCATTCAGAAATAGTATCTACTTCTACACGAGAGATTTGAGTCAGAGTTTGATTTCCTCCCTCCTTTGACTTAGAGACTTTGATTAAAATGAAGAGGAGTACTAAATGCTGAGCACCTACTGGAGAACACATCTCTCTTAAAGAGCCACCATCACCGAGCTCACATCTATAATATGAACCATGATTTTGTTGGTCCAACAAGAGATAAACATTGCAGACAACTGTTAGGAAAAACTGGTGACATTAGGGGGCCTATTAACACTCCGTCAAATTAACAATATATTTCTAATTCCCTTGAGTGTCATATGTGTTTTTCTTATAATATTGGCTGATTCTCTCCTGCATTAATGAGGTGGACTGCTGCCAAAAATATGCAAATGGAAATCCAGTGGACCTGCCTTTGTAAATTCAGATATCTAGGAATTCGCACTTAAATGAGAGTTGAAAAACCCCCAAACCAAACAGTCTTTCAGTGGCAAATCCTGTGCTGTTAGATTGCTTGCACCAGTGCTGGAAAACATCAATATGTAAATACCTTGAACTCTAAACTCCTGAAGTCTGTATTATCTGAGTTTTTACAGTGGAGGTGTCAGGTCCCCTTTAGACTCTCTCCCACATTTAAATATAGATCTGCAATCAAATTATAGAGCTTTCCCTAGGAAACAGCAAGTCATGTAGTTCCCAGATAATGTAGACAAACAAATCACATTTCCTTGGCTCTCCCACCCTTTCTGAATCTGAAAATTACTTCTGAAGCTGAAAACGATGTCTTAAAGCAGAGGAGAAACACATGCATCTCTACACACATACAAACCCTGCATTTAATATGGCAACAGATTGTAATTCTCCCTAGAAACAAAACAAAGCAACAATAATGCTCCACAAAGCACTGGCAACCACACAACCTCACTCAGTGGCCCCTACTAAATCTGGGGTTAGGCATTATGACACAGAGCATTGGAAAGCACCCCATCCCCGCCTCTCCACAGCCCTTTTTCCATATGTTCCTTATTTCTGGTTACCTTCCAGCCACCAGATGTTCTTTCCCACTACCACCATCCTGGACCTGCAGACCCCTTTTTCTGGGTAGAAATAATAGCGTGCAGATTTCAGGGATGTTTGCCTTTATTTGATGCTATTCTTGTCCCACCCTTGCCGTGGCTCACTGAAAATTACATGGTAGATGATCTTCATTTATTGGGCATGAATTCATAGATTTTTAAGGTAAGCAGGGACCAATATCACTGTTTAATCTGGAGTTCTGCATGACAATATTGTAGATTTTAGCCGGTGGTGCTGGTGTTGAGTCCAACGGGCAAGAACATATCTTACAGCCCCATGCTCCTGATTGTATGCAGGCTAAAGGAAAAACTGGCTCACATGGACAAGCACTAAAATTTAACCCTTCTCCCACTAAAATCTTGGATTTTATTCCATGTGAACAGAGAGGGTCCCTGGCCAGCTCAATCCCTATGAGTTCACCTTCCCAAATTGATACTGATCCTCAGCTTTTTCCTGTTATCCGGTCAGTTACCTTACAATTCTTAACAGATGAAAAGGAGAGAGTATAAAAAATTAAATAATAATGCAATTCTCCCTTTCTCCATTCAGCTTCTGGAGACCATCATCTAGTTTCTGCTGCTCTTATGCAGTAGGATCTAAGCCACTCTCATTTTTAATGAAAGCTTAATGTAAATCATGTGGAAAGTCGTGCAGTGTTTCCCTGAAGTGTCCACGCTAAATTACCATTCAGGAATTCATACCTTTCACTGGGGGGAAAAAAAAAGAAAAAGAAGTTTAGTTCCTATTTGAGACAAGTGGTTGCGATATAAATCCCAAACAAGAAATACAAAATAAAAAGATGGAAGAAGAAAAGTTATATTTTTATCCTATTTAGGTACTCAAGCTGCAGCTAAATGTGTAATAGAGTTTACAAAAGTATGTAAGTGATAAACTATGACTTCAGGAATGAAAATGCTTTAAAAGTTTTCTCATAGTATAGGTTCTCATTTAAAAGGATTGAAGCCTGGTCCAGGTACTCACTGTGTTCTGCATTTCTGAAGACTCCAAAACACAACCACATGAGCAGTTTTATCAAGGCTTGCATAATTTCACGTTTTCAGTAAACAGATATACAGGACCCAGATGCTTCTGGGGTATATCTATGCATGTTTGATTTTTTTTTCCCTGTATAAAATGCAAACTCTGCAGCAAAAATAAGAAATACTGTTTAAAGAGGCAAAAATCTTCCAGAAAGTAAAATAACTTGTAAGATGAGAACCAGTTTAGGCCAGTTGAATATTGATTGCACAACTGTATAATGTAAAATAAAATTGATTTATTGGACAATATCTGATTTCAGTGGCTTTACACCAAGGATGCATTAGTTGAGCTGGTATTTTGAATTAAAGAACACTGAAAAAATATTTTATGTTTATTGCACACCTGGCCATAAACCAGCCCCAAACTTCCCTTAAATTAACTTGTCAGAAATCCACAAAGCAGCAAAATGTAACTCTTGGGGTAGAACCTCACAGTGGAGTTGAGGTCTATCAAAAATCAAGATTTAGACCATGTGTTTCCTGCATGATGTTGATCTGGTAATTGCTTTTCTTGCTGCTTTGGGTGAGATTCTGGTATCCACTATATCAGTTTTCCAGGTGTTATTTTAGTCATCTTCCCTTCGCAAATAGAAATCATTTCTCCTTTTTGATTGCATTAAGCTACACTTTAAATGAGTTCTCTACCTGTCTTGACAACTGTAACCACTAAGTACTTGCAAGCAGGTACCCAGAGCAATTCAGACCTTCTCATGTATTTATAATGAACCTTAAGCCAAGACACAGTTATTTTTAAAATCTTTTCAGATAATCATCACTAACTTTTAAAAACATTTAGTCTGAAATAAAAGCTTTTCCTTCCTCACTCATCTCCTCCACTGGATATCCCTGCAGGAATGTAGTGGCTGTGTGTGTTAAAGGTGAGGAGACCCATCACAATGGCTTTTAAATGATAATTATTCAAACTACCAGAAGATAAACCTGGCTCTTGAGGAGGGGCCACTATTGACCCACCAGCTGTTGAAGTTAAACCAAATGGGAGCACAGAAAATGACTTAAGAAAAAAAAAAAGAAAAGAAAAAAAAAAAAAAAAAAGAGAAGTTTTTCTGCTATGAAAGCACCAACTTCCCCAGTTTTTCTAAGGTCTGCATGTGCCCACTGCAAGCACCTCCACTTGCTAGAGAAGCTGATACCTGGGATTCTCCTCTAGGGGAGCACGGCAGAGACCCCTGCAAGCTCCTCTGAGCAAGATCACAGCAGTCTACACAGAGCCAGGTGCTTCTTTCCCCTTCTTTCATCATCTGATGGTTGTTGGAGGATTTGGAGGAGTGGAGGCAGAGGAGAAAACATTTGTTATATATTTGAAAGAATTCATTCTCTGAATTTTCTCTTTTGCAGGAGGAGTCTGGAGAGAAAGTTTTGCATGCCTGTGCATGAGTGTGCCTCTCAGAGTCACAGAGTCATGGAATGGGTTGGAAGGGACCTTAAAGATTATCTCATTCCAATCCTCTGCAGTGGACAGGGACACCTTGCACTAGACTAGGATGCTCAGAACTCCATCCAGCCTGGCCTTGAACAGGGATGGAACATTCACAACTTCTCTGAGCAACCTCTTCCAGTGCCTCAAAAGCTTTACATCATTTTATTATAACCACATAATTTCAGTAAAGCTCCTTAAATGCAAAGAGGAGGTAAAAAGAAAATCAAGAACCACTGTCAATTTGGTTTTTTCCCTCTCTTTATGGGATTTTGGGTACCAGATCCTGGCTGAAATACATCTGGGTGTGTGAGTGTGTAGTAGCTCTGTGCTTGATAGCTTCTCAGGTGTGTTCAAGCATCACCTGGTCCCTGAGATAGCAGCAGCTTTGAGATCTTCTTGGAGTTATATTTGCCTCCTAAAGACTGTGGAAAGTTGAGAACAGGAATAGTAAAACCCATGTTACCCACGGCTCTGATCCTCCTCCCTGTCATCTAGTTTATCCAGTGGTGGATCACTATCAAACTTTAATAGAGTCACAAAAAAAGCTCAAAACATATTGCACAAGGTGGCCATATGGCCACTGATATTTTTGAGTCTTGTATGGTGCAGGCTCTGTGTAAAAAAGCTACATTGAAATAGATTATACTGTGATTATATAATATCATCTCACAAACACATGTGTAAATCTATAAATACATCAGATTAACACACAACATTACATTAAGAATTCAATATTGGAAACAAAACAAAAGTGAGCACATTCTGAATTAGCACAGTGGTATCAGGATCTGATATTATGCCTTTGTTTAATGCTGTAAATTAAACAGGAAATGTAGTTTAATTTTGTGTATGCTTTTAAATAAACAACATGTTGTAGATTTCATCATGCTCATTATATGGAAAATTACTCCACTTTTTTTTCTTTTTCTTTTCTTTTTTCTTTTTTGTTACAAGAGCTTATGATACCAAATCTTCTGTTTATCTCAGTGATTTTTTTTCTGAATGTTAAAAAAAAAAAAAAAAGCATTATGCATCCTAACATCCATATCTGTAATTCTGTGAGCATTCCTTTTGTTTACTGCACACAACATAGTTGTAACAAAGACATTTACGCTTTTGGAGTCTGAAGCATGAAGTCGTTCTAAATCTGTGCCCACAGGTAATAATTACTTCACTCATTAACAGATCTCCCTAGTCTCTCATAAAACAGCTCTGAAAAGGTCTCCTGGGACAGAATCAGGAAGTGTGTTTTATGATCATTAATATGGTACTACCTTGGAAATACCTAGTCTTGCTGCTTTAGCCCCAAAGCTATGTTTATTTGCACAAACCCAGCAGGTTGCAATGACAGGGAGTAGACTAAAGCCAACCCTTGTGAGTCTTCTTCATCCTCTCCATGCACCAGAGGGCTGAATCACATCTTATTCCTCAGCATCAGCAAGTCATTGCTGAGAGAACGGGACAAAGCAAGGCTAAAAAGTGAATACTTTGTGCAGGGCATTCAAAAGGATATGAGAAATAAAGGATCAAAATGTAAAATCTTGTGGAAATTTTGTGTGTGCATGTATTCAGGAAATTTTCAAATTATTGTCTAAGCTAAAAGCAATCATTAAGATGATTAATTAATAAGAGTTCAGGGCTGATAAAAACATAGCAGTAGTGTAAGGAGGCAGGACCTCACTGAAGTAGGTACAGCTTGGTTTAACTCCATGAGCAAGGAATTTGGGTCTCTAGATCTGTTCTACTTCAGTTAAGCACTCTTTTAATAAAAAATTGATCAATTGATCTTGGTGACTTTGGCATGCTAAAGACAGTGCTGCAGAGTGAAAAATGCCCTGCAGGGAGATCTAGATGATTAGCCAAACTAGACAAGCGCTTCAGAGAGTATCCAGTTTATAAAAATATGTGAGTTTTTATCAGTCTGCAATGGGTTATAAGAAAAGCACTAAACAAAATGTCCAAGGCCTGTAAAATTGGAGCCTGCCCTTTGTGTCCAGTGGGTACCAAAATTTGACACAAGTCAGTTAAAATTTACCATTCATTCCTATAGAAAACCAACCTCAATAATATCAAAAAGCTGATGTTTCTTACACAACCTGGGGTGCTGTGGGAGGCCTTGTCCTTTCAAGTTAGAGGTAGGAAAAATACTGGGCACACAGTCTGGGATTTTCTCAATGTGTCCAGAGCTTTTCTGGGACTTGGCTATGAAAAGTCCTACCAAAGCTTGTATGCCACCAAAGAATCCGAGGAAAATTCAAGGTAAGAAAGGCAGCTGTCCTCTGTCAAATAAAAGAAGGGTTGTCTTGCCCCAAAGTATTTTCAGCACATGTCAAAACTCTCTTCCTCAGGTTCTGTGGTTACTTGGTACATCAAAAAGATCTGTCACTGTGTTATATCATCTCTTAGAGATGCCACTCAGGGCTTTTCATTTTCTTTTTTTCAACAGACTTCGTTTTAGACACCTCAATCAATTTCCCTGTTGTGGCTTTTCCCCTTCAGGCCAAAGCATCCCAATTTCAGTGCTAATTATTCTTATTACAAAAGTCCCTCAGGTCCTACTCAGACTGCTGTGCTTAGGGATATGCTAAAGCCTAACTGGAAACATTCCCAGTGCCAAAGAATTTACAAGTAATTTAAGGCAGGATGCAACAAGTGGGTATGTGAGACAGTAATTAAGGTGAGGGGATTGGAAAGGAAACCCGAAGTAGCACCGAGTGGTCACACTGATTAGCTCCACACAGTGGTTTAGACTCAGCTGCAACCTCTTTTTTTTATTATTATTTTTTTTAATGCTGAGGTATAAACAACTAAAATGGATAGAGTTGTGATTTAGAGCTTAAGTGCTTTAAAGAATCTGAAATGTGTGGTTTGCAAAATTTATCAGTTATGTGTACCCAAGTATCAGCTGAATTCTTCATTTTAGGAATTAGGAGGACAGGTGGCTGAGGCTGGGAAAGCTCAAAAGGCCCTAGAACCACATGATAAACTCTCAGTAGGGCAGTGGAGTTTAGGCAAACCAGGCAGTTTTTAACAGCCCTGTAAGATACTCTTCTCTAATGGATGCTTGAGTGAGTTTGGAGCCATGAAAATACAGCCCAGAATAATAAAAGTCCTCCCTAAAAGCAGTAGAGCTTAGTGAGAAACACTATAAATCCCACTGTTGTGGCCCTATGCAAAATTCCAAATATATATTAAAAAAAAAATATCCAAAAAAAGCACTTGATTTTCTGCCTCTGGGAGAAACTGGGGCCAAGACTTCTCCTGCCTTGTGTGGTGTGGCTGTGAGATCTTTGTCTGCTCAAGTGGTGTCACACACGCCCTCTCCCAGAGGGAAATTCAGGCAGGGAATAGATCTTTGGCCAATGTAAACTGGCACAGAGCTGGCGTGGTTGAGGCCATTGCAGACCTGCCAAGGGAGAAATTCACTCACTGATTGCATGGGAATTGGGATGGATGCTGCTACAGACAGGGAAAATGAAGGATGGTGAGGGCACATGTTTGCAATATCCCAGTGCAGGGGAAATTAGGACTTAAATTAGCTTTTCATTTCCAGAGGGAAGGTGGCTTATCCTGTGGCCATCAAGATGGGTTGTTTGGACATGATGGAAAACTGAGACAAGCTCTGAGGCAAAATGGCCCCGTGGAATCTCCTAAGCCTAAGAAAAGTGATCTGCAAGAAGCTGGAAGATGAAAACCATATTCATGTCTGCCACTCAGCATAATTTAATGTAGCAAATAGCAAACACTCAGACTGAACATATGAGAGAAACAGTGCAGGTATTAATATATCTGCTCTTCCCACAGATTGGCAAGAAGCCTAAATCCACTGCTACCTGAAATTATGCCAACCTGTTCAGCACATCTGAATTTAAAACTAATCTCTTATTTACAATCAAAGCATCTACAAAGCTGGTGCTTGTAATGGGTTTTATTATACTGCATTAAAGATTGTTGTTGAAATTTGCATTTCCAATGACCAATTAGTATATTTATTTATTAGAATTTAGTCATGCTATTTTTAGTAAATGAAATGTAGTGCATAAGAACATAAATAGGATTATTTTGCTACATTCCTCTCTTTCCTCTTCTGTGGACTTCATTATTTTTGCACAGATGCCAGGATTTTTTTTTTCAGTGAAAAATTAAGATTGCATGAAGACTTGCCCACTCTCAAAAGCTGTGATGACATTCAGTGTGATTGCAAGTTATACCACATTAAAAAGGACGTTTCTCTGAAAGCAGTGGTTAAAACCCAGACGCCTACATTTATTTACATTTGCAATGCTTGTGCCATGTGTATAGGATACAGTGAACTGCTAACTTTTGGAATGAAAATAACTTGTGTCTGTGTTAAATGTCACAGGAAATTGTAGCACTGATTAATAAGTAAAGAATACATAATTAGAAAAAAAAGTTGCTTCTTGTAAAACTGCTGCATGTGTTTAAATTCTCATTCATTTTTTTTTTTTTCCCCAGGAATGAGCAGATTAAAATAAATAGAGGGAACACGTAATGAAATTTGCTCTCTTTAATGTGAGTGTTCGGGTTTCAGGATGACATTGTTCCTTAGCAATTTATTTAAAACAGGAGGCAGAATATTTCTATTGTTACCTGGTTTATTAAGCTCCCAAACACAAAGAAAAAAAAATATTTTTTTGCCTCCAAATTACAGTTAATGTGAATTAAACAACAGCTTAGAGAGTAAAGTTTTTAATTAAAGATGTGGGAAGAATTTCTTCATTTTTTTCCTCGGTTAGAGGTCTTCAAATAACAAAAATTAGGGTAACGAATGGAAGGGAGGAGATTCTGATCCAGATTGGAAAGTTCTCAATATTGAAGACTTTTGTTTTCAGCTCCCAGCTTTTCTTGCCTCTTGTAGCATCTCTTTCCCAGGTGCTTTACACATGAGGGTGTTGGTTTGTTTTTCAAACATAAATAAAATGTAACAAAATGTAGATACAAGGCTAAGGAAATGCTTATCTCCATTTGAAATACTAAGGCAAATGAAACCACACAAAGATAAAAAACAAACCACTTTTGAATCTTTGTGAGCTTTGATGCTGACCATAATTCCATCTTTTAATAAAGCCTTCAAAACAAGTGGATCTATTCCTGGGTAAGTTCTTCATCTGACAAAAGGTTTTTGAACCTTTACTATTTTGTCATTCCTTACACATACGAAATCTGGAGAACCGTTATTTAGATAAATTGATCTGCAATGAACTATTTTAATTAAAAAGGGCTAAACTGACTGTTAAAACAATGGAGAAAAAGGTACACCTCTATGTATTTATAATTTGAGATGACTGAGATTGGTTTTTGGCAGAGAGAGAAAGTGAAGCTTTGATAGGACAGATGACAGTTTTAAATAGAGTTCTCTTTTTACGTATCTTTTGTAATGACGGTGTGTATTCACTAGCACTGCACTCAACAGCTTCACAAAAGTCCACAGCTGTGGATGGCATCAAGAATATAATGTACTCTGCAAACCAGGCTTCTCTTTCTTTGTTTTTTATTGTAATCAGGTAAGAGGGTCCTGCTTGAGTTCAAGCACCAGGTCACCTCTGCTGGATAATTCAAGCAGTTTGTTGTTTCTCTGCTTACAGCCAGAGCTGCACTTCTGTTTCTCATCTAATCACCCCCCGAGCTCACTTCAAGGAAGTATCAGAGAAAATGACATTTGGACACTAAGAAGTGCTGCTCTGCTCCACTTCCTATGTCACTATGAGCCCAAAAATTATGAAGAGCAATCCTTATTATTTATTATCCTTATTATTATTAAATAATAATCCTTATTATTTAAATTCAAACCTGAATTTTTTGGGTATCTCAGCTCAAGCATGAATATTCAAAGCCATTAGTCTCTTTGCTTCAAATATAACTTGAAATTGTTTAGGAATGAAAACAACCAGAGAGAAAACAATTCAGCAAAGCCATGCTTAGATTTCAAGACGATGTTCAAATGGATCATCATGAAAGAATTTCTGGAGTTCAAAGCACTAAGTAAACACTTTGCTCTCTGACAACCATTGCTCACAAGTTTGCCAATAATTTCATTACATAGATCTGAAAATAGACATGACTCTACTGGTACAGCTCTGATAAAATCATTCAGGATGCTTTCCTGGTTGGCTGCTAGAGCTTCCAAGTGGCTGCTGTGATGCTTGCAGTGGTCACTGGGAGCTGCTTTGAAGAGTGTCCTACCGAGCTACAAACCTCCTGTCATTCGGTGTGCCCCATCCATGCAAACCTTCACGTGCTTTCCACACTTCACAGCCTTTCCTTGTCACTTCCAGGGCTTTCACCAGCTTCAGGCTGGACATTTCCAGAGTGGTGAGCAGTGATGAAGCAGAACATCTTCCAGCACCCCACATCCAAACGCTCACAACTCCTACAGGCGTGTTGACCACAGCAACAGGGACAGCGGACTTGTCTCTCTGCAAACTAGAGGCTTATTTTGAACATTTTGATCTATTTTCTGAATCCAGCCAGTGTGGTGGTGTCTGCAGGGGGTATTATATCACATTTCTTGTCTGACTTCCTGAGGAGTTTTGCTGACAGTCTGTTTTTCCTTGCAGGTACAAACAAGTCTTCTGTGACAAAGCAAAACTTTCTGGCTTCAGCAATGTGGTAACTCAGATGAAAAGACATTTTAAAGCATTCACTGGCCAAATAGATACTTTCTGTTTTCATTGTCTGCTCAATGACTTAATGCTCTTTACTCTTTGAGTATGTTTCAAGCTAGTAAAGATGATCATCAGATTATAGGAAGAGTTTGTAACATGAGAGACTACCTAATCTGAATTAATTTTCGCCTGAACTTGTGTTGTATTGGCTCAGTTTCTTTTTCAGGTCTGTTACAGGTTTGTTTTTATCTTCCTTCTGGGACAGCAAGTTATACAGACATCATCTGCCTATCTACATTTGTTATGTGAGGTAATTGATTATTTCTGAGTGATACAAATGTGTTTCTTTTACTTTGCAACCTTGTTTGAGTTCAGACTTCTCATTATCTGTCTAAAGTTACAGACCCAGTGCCATGCCTGAAACAGCAGCTGGTCTGGAAGAGGAAACATAAAATGTGGAAAAATGATAATATTACTGTAAAATTTCTGCAGTAGCAAATACAACATCAGTGCTGAGGGAATATCCTGTTCTTCCCCACACTCCACCGATGCCAGCCTGAGAAGAGCAGGGATGAACAGAATGAACAGAGTTTAAATGCTATAACCACCCAGATGCTCCATTTGCATCTGAGCCTGGAAGTGAGAGGACAGCAGCTGAAGTGGGAAGCTGCTAATGCATCTGGCCTTGCTTTGTTTGCCTTTCCAGCCTACTGAGAATTTGATGCAGATTTTGGAAATATCTGAAAACTTTCAGGCAAAGCCTTGTGAGCAGCTCAGGAGTTTGCCAGTGCTATTGGGTTTTGTCAGATATGGAGTCTCTCATAGCACTCCATCCTGAGCTTTCTCTGTGGAAAGTTTATTTCTTGGTCACCTTTCTCAGCCCCCCTGGCAGGGGGTGAGATCCTCTTTAGCAGGAGTTGAAGGAGTTGGTTGTGAAGAAATGAGAAATGTCAGAGCACATCTCTGCAGGTTCTGATCTACCAGTCCCTCTCATGTTCTGGACCAAGCTGCTTTCCTCCCTGAAATTTCCTGACAACTCCTCTGTTAGCAGGGAGCTTGTGGAGACCTGATTGAAGATTTTCCTGGTGGTAAACACAGGAATAATTATGTGGGTCCTGCATGGTTCCTTCTCATACTGCATTCACACAGTACCAAACCTGCTTCTGGGCTTGCTGTGGGCAAGGAAATCCAGAGATTTCATTTCCATTGACCACTAAAATCAGAAAATTAGTGGGTTGAGATAGGAATAGTTTAACATTTGAAATAAAATGACAACACAACCACTAATAATAGTAATAGTAATAGTAATAGTAATAGTAATAGTAATAGTAATAGTAATAATAATAATAATAATAATAAAGAATCCAAATGCCTAAGTCTGGTGTAATTTCAAAGCCTGGGACACTCATTTTAACCTTTATAGCTCTGAACCATAGTTCTGGACCAGAACAGTCAAATTTCTGGTCAGTTAATAAAAATTAATTAAAAACTATTACTGCCATCTTATTTCTCCTTAAGCCAAGCATGGACCTTATATTCAAACACATGGGAAACATGGAAATGTTTTTTTTTCATTGGGATGTGTATCTTGAATCCCATGACACTTCTGTCAATACTTTGATGAAATAATGTTTATAATTATTATATAATTATGTAAATAAATATTACATATACTTAATATATATATTATAGAAGTTCTGTATTTTTTCATCCTTGTTAGCACTGTGGTCATGAATGTGAACCAAACAAAAAATCATGTTAGGCCTTGTTCAAAGACAAAGGAGCTGTCAGTCCTGCTCCAAAGAATTTACAAACATATTAAGTTCAAGGTAGTCCAGAAAACCAGGTTCTCTGTATTACCATTTACAAATAATTGTATGAAATTTTGTTGACTGTGTTTCTGTATTTTGTAAAATTTTGCTGGTTCACCATCAGATTTCATGGATACAGCTGCTGACTTATTCCATTTCAATTCAGGTTATTCCTCATTTTTTTCCTGGTCTGAGGTGAGTTATAATAGTCCATAAATCTCCAACTTTCCAGGCTTTTTATGAAGGGCAGACATCATAATGAGACTTTCTAGACTTCATAAACAATTACTGGATTTTTAAAGCCTTATTCATTTATAGGGATTCTTCACTGTCACATTTTTCTAATCATAGAATTCCAGTTAATAAATTGTGTCAGTGCAGAGAATAGTTCTTCCACATGAATTAGAAAATGAAAACCCATGAGTGAATAGTTTGTTTCTCAGTAATCTACCAAAAATCTTGTCGGAGTCTCTTGGTAGAATAGATTTCACTTTTCTGTTCCTATTTCTTCTTTTTAAGTCAAGTTTTTGGAAAACATTTTATATCTTTAGGGCTGTGTGAACTTTCAAGAAACTAATGGATTTAGCAATGCCTGTAACTCATCCTACATAGAGAAATAATTTGTGGTGAAATCAGGAGCTCCAAACAGAAATCCCAACTCTAAACTCAGAGGAAAACTTAAATCTGTCTTCTGCAGCTGCATGACAAAGACTGTGAAGCTGTATATATATATATATATGTATGTATGTATTTATCTGTCTATCTGTCTGTCTGTCTGTCTATCTATCTATCTAATCTGTAACCTTAGAATATTTCAAAATATCTGCATCTAGGTCAAGACTTGAAGCTCTAGTTCCTCTTTATTTTAATCAGCCTGTGTGATTCATGGAAATTCAGATGTGCCTCAGATCTTTGGGTTGAAGGTAGCAATGTTCTTGTACAATCCTATGTTTATGTGCTGCTTATTTTGTATTTCCTTCTGTAGAGAAACCCAACAAAGAAGGATTAGAATTACGGAGTGGCTGTTTTAATTGCTATAGTGTGGTATAGGTGTCTGCCATAAGATATTTTATCTTTTTTTTTTAACAGATGTTTTGAAAAATCCTTTCTGGGGAAAAACAAGACTTGAAAAAGCCAAACTAGCAGTGTTACGTGTGAATTTGGAATTCATTTCTGCCAGAGTCAAACATTTGTTTGTTGGGGTTTCTTTCCCCCTAAACGTGATTTTTAAAATGTCAGGTTTTCTTTACATTTTCTTAAAACACAGCCTTTAAATTTCATCATTTTACTCTGATAGCCTCTACTGTGACTTAATGTCTAATCATGCTGAGGCACTGCCATCTCTGGAGTCTTTAGAATCTCACCTGGTATAATTTGCCATAGAAAAATAAATGACAGCAATTTATGCCAGCTAAGATTTTTTTTTTTTCCCCAAGATTTTTTGCTTTCTGTTATTTAAGATAAAATCAAAGCTTTTGTTATGCATTCAAAAACAAAGAGTTTGGAAAAGTGGTGTTTATGCCAACCATTAATTGCCTCCACTGGTAAATACATATAAAATCCTCTGTGTTGTCAGAATGGCTGCAAGTTGTACAATTCATTTCACGTACATTCGTGTGCACAGCCCCTTATTTTGTTATTTTTGGGTGCTAATGACATGCTAAAATTACACCTGTGATGTGTAATAAAGCAGTTTCCACAGCAAGAGTTTTTCAGCCCTATCACTGTTGGTGGCTCCTTTGCATTGTCCCTTCACTGTTTACAGTCTAAATTAGCTTTTTTTTCGTTTCTTTGTTTTTTTCTTTTGCGTAATTTATCTCTGGAAATTTGCATACCCAACTGATTTTTAGTGGCCAGCAGCTCTTCTTTGAGATATCCCTTTGACCTCCTTCTGACAAGCCTGGCACTGTAACACAATTCCCCCAGGATTGCAACTTCCCGTGGCAGCCATAGCTAAGCTGGTGCCTGTGTGTGATCGATGTCCTGGGCCTGCTCTGATAGCAGCCTGGTATCAAGCAAAGATAATATTTCCACCAGTCAGTTCTACAAGAAAAACTCTGCAGGATTACCCAAATTTATGAACCTTTGTAAAATGTGTTTTTGTAAGTAATTATTTCTTCAGGGTTTGAGTGTGTATTAGCTCTGTTGTAGTTACACAGATAAACACACACAAGTCTGATAATTAATCAGCTGCTATTATTTCATTCTTATACCAGCAAAGAGTTGCAGTGAGGAAGCCATGAATGAAAGACTTTAAAGATTCCTATATATAACTTTTACAAAAGGATTTTTAATGAACCCCTGGCATAAATTTTAGGCAACAGTGTATGCTAGTGCCATGTCTGTTGGCAGGTTGATCTGCAATATCCAAAGAATTTGGGAACAGGAAAAATCCCTTAGGCGTATGAGCCCCAAATTATAAAATAATTTTGCTTCAGATGTAAAAGCCAGATTAACTCATGGCAGCTGGCTTGTAAATGTATTAAATGGACAGAGGCATAGTGAATGTCCTTCAAGATGAATTTCTTGTCATCTTTTCTTGTGAAAAGAGGTTTATCCCATCCCTTCAAAATCTGTAGGGTATCCTATTTTTTTAGTCTCAAAAATATATTTGGTTTTCTTTGAAGATGAATAAAACTGAGATGCTATTATATTCAGTTCCTACTTTGCAGCATCCAGAAGTTCCTTTGCTATTAATATGCCAGAGAAACAGATTTCTTTGATTTTTTTTTCAGTTTAGAAGATCAAAAGCTGTCAGAAATTGTTTCAAAAGAAAAATAAATCTTTGAGAAGTTGGATTTGAAATAATGAGTCTCCAGCACGTTGCAAATACAGTACTTAGAACTGTTTAATGGAAGATGCTGTTATAATTGTGGGGTTTGCCTCTTTACAAGTATCACTCACCTAAAAGATATTTCAGCATTAGTTTTGCTTTTTCCTAAAGTAATTATTAGAGAATTGGATATTAATGGCATTCTTTTTTTTTTGTAACTTCTTGCAAATACTTAGTCAGGTGAAAGAAAAAAGCAGCACACTTTTAGACTGAGAAGAAAAAGTCTTAAAACAAATTTGGTAGTTTTCACAGACTTTTGTGTTCACGTAAAAGCTTTTCATGATTCTATTTCTATTTAGGGAAACTGATCATGGCACAGAGAAGGAATAGCACTTTTTTTGCTGCTGGAATTGCTCTGGGAGGGCCTGTGTAGTTCAGGGATGGCTATTCTTGTATTAACCACCCACCAGACACGATTGCAGCAGCTCTCATGCCTTCAGAAGGGCCTTGTTGTTGTGCCAGAGAATTAAAACCTGCAAGCCTGGGTTTGTGTTATCGTCATCAAGAGACCGAGACTGATTTGGTTTGTATCAATAACATCAAGAACCACGGTGTGAAGATATCTCTGCTGTAAGGGCAAGTAGTAAAAAAGGAGCAGAAACAAGACAATTAAATATTGATAAAGACCAGGCCCACTTGGAGCAGCCTACCCTGCAGCTGAAGATGTCATTGTGGCTTTCAGCTTTTTCATCAATAGAGCTCTAAATCAATTCTAAACCTATAACCCACCTCCATTATCCTACATTTGTAACAGCCTACTGAGAACAATGTTCACAAATTCATCAGTGAAAAACTGGCTAATGATTGCGCTGGCAAGTAAATAAGTCAAACACGCTTTTTTGGAAGGGGAGTGAATACACTTTTACTTCCAAATTAAAATATTTAGTGCTGTATAAAGCAGTTGCTATTTAAACTGCCAATAATGTTTAACACGAATTTACTCACCACTGCCTATCCTCATACTGTATAATTTATAACACTAAGCCCTTTCAATACTCCAAAATGCCAGATAAACTTTTCTCATTTGCTCTTAATTTGGTCACGCAGGATAATACCAACATCTGAAGGCTCTTTAAACTGCTTTTTAAAATGCATTCCTGAAAGCACCACCAATGCCACCTCTGCTCCTTGTCATCTTCCATAATTATTTCCAATCCAAAGCGGTCCTTAATGCGCTTATTAATCTGGCATTCTCCTCAGTGTGAAGCACATTCAGCTCTATTAATTTTTAAAAACCCTTTTTTATGGTGGACTGCAGATGCTTGGCTATTACTGAAAAGCTATTAGAAGTTAACACCTTTCTCTCCCCAGGGACTGGCATCATCCTATGCTTCCAAATGCCACCCTATTTTACATTATCAGCTGCTAAGACTGAGTATTAGAGACTTTTTTTTCCTTTTTACTTCTGAACTGTTAATGCTATTATTAGCTAATGGCAGAGTTCTGTACAGAGTATAGATACATATACTGTCTCAGTATCTACAGCAGATGGGGTTTCATATATCTGCCTTTGAATAAAGTGACTTTTCATTCCTGTCATCCATTAGAAGAAAACTCACATGTAAACAAACCACTAATCTTATACTCAGGGATTGAGATTATTTTTTACCTTTTCTCATTTTGGATGTTATGATCAGGTGGGAAAAAAAGTCAAGAACAAAGTCATCATGCATCAGACCTCAAAAGGGAGCTCATTCCCTTTTAGAGAGCATCTATGTCTTTGTGAAAAACAAGCATCCCTTGTATGAATGGAAGCTAACAGTTCTGAGAAAATATTACAGAATGCTATTTCTGAGCTGCTAACAACTATTAGAATTGACAGGGTTTTGAATTTTCTGAAAGAATTTTAAATCCCAGCTACTCATTTCAGGATCTGACTGGGACAGAGCTGAGTCTCAGCCATAGGCTCTTCTGTTCATGGTTACCACGAGTTTTTAAGAATCAAACCACTGAGGTACAATGGAGAGTGAATTTGTATTCTGTGTTTGCAGCATTTTCACTGAAATTCACCCTCCTGCTAATTTTCACTCAGGATCTAAGCTTTTATCTGAGTAATGACAAGGAGTAGAAATCAGCATTGGCTCTTCTGAGCATTTTAAGCTGTGATGACTAAAGACAGCAAACTAATATATTGTGGCTTGGAAATGCTCAGATTGTACTTAATAAACCTAAAGTACTATCAAACAAAATACTACAGAGATCATGATACACCCACATTAATAAATTTTGTGTATTAAATTTAGTAAAAATCTATATCCAAAATGCTTCAAAGATGTGGAACAATTGTATCCAGAAGACTGAAGAAAGTTTGACAACAATATAAAATTTAGGTCTAACCTGCCGTGAAGAGATTCAGGAGCCTGAACATGAACCTGGATATTTGCACAGCAATTATTGGGCTTTCCTCTCTCAAAGTCAAGGCATTGTAAAGGCTGGGGCACAATCAAATCCAAAATTCTGGCAAGTATTGTGAAAGGAATTTCTTGCCAGAATTCTGATAATATTTGTACTTTTATCTTCATTCATTAGCACCTGAAGGACTCAGTAAAGACCAGGGCAGTGGCTCATAAATGATGCAACTGAGTTCTTTCCTAAAAAACTTTGTACTTCATAGAAATACATAAAATACACAGAGTATGTAAAATACACAAAATACACAGAGTATGTAAAATACACAGACCAATTTAAGAAGTTGATTACAACATGGTCTGAATGTGAGGCTGGTTGGCAGTGAGAACTTTCTGTGGTCCCTGTGAAATGAGCGTTGACAGTAGATGTGTATCCAAGCCATGGGGAATGAATTCCCAATGATCTTTGTTACATTAATGCTATATTCAGTAGCATCTTGGGAAATGCAAAGATTGCATCAGTGTCATGAAGAAAGGAGCTCCTACTCTCCAGGAGAGGCATGTGGAGGCTCCTGGTGAGAGCCAAAATAACTTTAAAGGATTGACTTATCTTTCTTCAAATCACAGTGGCCCTTCTTTATACGACTGCCAAAAGATCCTAATGTATCCTCCTTCAACATTTTTATGGTGTGTGCCTGGGCTTTTCATTTTTTTCACCTTTCCCTTCATTATTTTAGAAGACATTAGTGCAAACTCCAAGTTGCCGAGTCCTGTCCTAGATTTATGGAAGAACGTCACAGTGTTCAAATAACAATGCTGGAAAATAAAGTGGAAACATTGACACTAGAGAAAATAATGATTGAAGTGTGCTCTAAAATGCACAATGACAAAGCTGGGACACTCTGACCTGGGCTAGAGTCAGCTTAAAAAGAAAGCCATGAGGAGTGGTGGCTGCTTTAACTGAGAATTTGCTGGCAGTTTTTTGTTCTCCTGAAAAAACCAAACCTGATGCTAAGCACCTGAAACATCTCAGCTAGGTTTGTGGGTTTTTAAGAAATATGGAATAAAGACATAGATATAACTTAAATTTTTAAATTTAAAAAACAGACGTCATTAGTTTTTTAAAGAAAAGTCTTTCAGAAAAAAAAAAAAAATAGAAAATTTGAGTATAAGACTCAGCTCCACCATAAACATGTGTCCTCCCTCTTTCACTGTGCAGCATTGTTGATGTACAGAGGCTGGAAAGCTGTTTGGAAGGTTAGGAAGATATTCAATTAGCTGGTCCTCTTAAATGCATATTATATTCTCAATAGATCTGGACTGCTCCCACGGTGTCCCTCCAGCCCATGCCACAATTGCCTTATCAATGCATGTGCTTTGCCATCACTGAAGTGGTTTTCTTCAGCTATTTTGCTGAACTCCATGTCACAGTGTGGCAATTCAGTCTGGCTGTTCTAATGCCATTTCCAACAGTCTGGGCAAAGCCAAGAGCAGAGCAAACCCCTGGTGCAGTCCAGGTAACCAGAACAGGAGAGCATTTGTGAGAGTTGGCCTGGGAAGGCTCAGGGGTGTCCCTGAACACTCCAGGCTGTGCTTGGGGAGAGCCATGAACAGCCATGGCAGGGGGCTCTTCATCCTCATCTTCCCCTTTGCCCAACCCACCCAGTGTCCATGAGGCCTTGAACACTTTGGTATTTTTATTTTCTGAAAAAAAATGCATGCCACTGTATGTGGTTCTTCGCAAACATTTCACCACACAAAATTCTGGCCTAAATGACAGCAGCCCCAAGCCTGCCTGCTCAGCCAGCCATGTTTCCAAGGGGATGTAACAGCAGCTGGGCATTTGCAAGGCACAGGATCCTACCCCAGAGATTTCCTCCCCCTGCAGAGCATCCCGGGGAGAGGTGGGGAGATTCACATCAGAGACCTTTCTGCCCAGACTTCCTAAGGGAATAGTAAAGACATTCAAGTTTTGACTTGAAAAAACTCATTAACTCCAACAAATTTGGGGTGGCTTTGTGCTGATTAAATTATTTGCCCAGTCCTATTGAACACTGAATAAATGTAGTCATTCAAATGTTGGATAGTGTAGTAAAGGCACTTTTTCCTCTCTAAAGGTGTAATTCTTTTGCATGAGATTTAGACAGCAGATATTGACAGAAGAATAGATAATAGATAATTGATGTCAAGGGCTGAATAAGAAAGTTGTCGATCAGCCAGAGTTTAAGTTATCTCTATGTAAAGTAATATAAAGTAACGATGATTTATTGCTTGAAAAAGTTGACAGAATGAAAAAATTCTTTGGAATTGCTGGTGAATGCAGATTGATTTTTCTAAAGAACTCTACCCAGACTTCTTTCTCTTCCAAAAGAATGCTGCTGGTTCTAATTATATGTATTTTACAAAACTGCATTTCTAAAAACTTATACCATCAGAACACCAAACATCCTATCTTTAATACTCATAGAAAGAGGAGTATTTTCAACTGTCTAATTTGATACAGTAAAGAGATAAGAAAAGGTGTGATTTGGTTTTTCAACATCCTTCAGGTGCACTGCATCACACAGCCTATAGCAGCTTCTATTAAACCTCATGGAAATGGAATAAAATACTTTCTGAAAACAGCAACAGTCCCTAAGGAATGATTCAGTGAGTAAAGGATGAGTATTGGAGGAGTAAAACCAAAAAAAGGTGAACTGTTTAGAAGGTATTTCCTTAATAGCAGGACAGCATCCAGCTTAGGAGTGCTTCTCCCATATTTCATTTAGCCACCTCTCACACTGGAAATCTGCTTTGAATCCAGGAAATAATCTCATGCTCTTTCAGAGTCCCTGTGCAAACCCATTGCACACAAACCAGCAGAGGTATAAGTTACACTTCACAGGGAACCATCTACGCATAAAAAACCCACTCAATATATTCCTCAACTTAAGTTCTGGATGTTTTCCAGAGTCATAAACATGGCATCCCATCATCTGTGCCTTTACTGTGCCTTTTCTAATTTTTTTCCTGTTATCTTTATGAAAAAGACCTTCTCAGTGTTGGTGACATGTTGGTATCCTGAAGCCAATGATATCCTTTCCTGACTTGAACACCTTTTTTTTGTATTACTAAATTCTTATGCTGTTTTCACAGACTGTCTTTACAACTCCTTATATTGTTTAGTTTATGCTACTCTAGAATTTCATATATGCATTCAAAGGTGCTTGAAATAAAGCACAGCACTTAAAATAGCTTATGCCACTCCCCTAAAATATTAATCGCTGGTGTAACTCTACAAGAGTTGCATCAGGCATGAGTTTAACCCTACTTTTTGTTTTAAATCAAAAGAAATTGATTTCTTTAGCAAACACACCCTAAACCACAGGATCAAAGGCAACTCAAGCACTATAAACCCTCTTATTTCTTTCCCCCTTCCACCACCTTCCCTGGAAGCTACAGGGCAGCCTGTAAACTGGCTTTTAAGCACACCAATTTTGGAGCAGCTGATTCTTCTAAGAGCAGTCCTCAGCTGTTGGCAGTGATGTCACTGCTTAACACTTTGCAGACTTCTGATTCATCTTGCCTCTGTCTGTCTCTGGATCAAATGAAAGATCCCTGCAGAAGTCAATGAGTAGATGTGGTAGTTGTTCAGCAGATATATGTATATATATATATATATATACATGAAATGTATTGTTTTCAGTAAGTTTGAGTTAAGCTTGCATTCATGTAACTGATTCTGCAGAGGAAAAGAAACTAGAAATAAGAGCTTTTCTTGAAAACAGAATATTTAAATAATGAATGGATCACATCTTGGTATTTTCAAGAAACATGTCATAAAGCATTCCGTAAGGAAATCCTGTACTGACAGAAATGAAGGTTAATGATTTTGGATACAAATTGTATTTAGATCAAACCTGTAGTAATTAATATTTTATAATATTGCATAAATAAGTCAAAACCCCAAGATTTCCCAGGAAGTATTACTCTAAAATTTCCACTTATCATACACTTGTTTGGGGTTGAAAAATGTGTTTCCATGGTTAGGAAGTGTGTTTCCATGGAGTTTTTTTTCAACTTTTCATTACAAACTTTATTCTAACAGAGTAAAATAGAAAGAATAGATACAGGCAAAGTGTAGACATCAACACTTTGTCAGATACAGAAGTTATACAAACTTTTGAATCAACAGCAGCCATTAAAAAATTCAGAAGCTTCAAATGAGTAGTGCAAGGGTGTAAAAACTAAATCAACAAAACCAAAATCAACAAGAGTCAAGCGCGTCCGCATTCCGGCTCTACGCAAACTCTCGCACTTGTTTACAGCCCTGGGCTGTTGGCAGCCCTCTGTTCCTCTTTACGTGTCCTCTGCCAGGGCTCAGGGCTGGCAGACACCTGATCTGAGAGCTGTGCAGTGATGCTGGCTGTCCCCAGACTGAGTGTCTGCCCTCTGCTATCACCCCTGAGGGGTCAGATGCGGCAAACAGCGCGCAGCTCTGGGCTCCACCAGCCCTGCAGGACTCACCTCTCACCATGGCCTGGGCACAGCCCTGGCCTGCCCCTGTCCCAGGGAATGGCTGAGGACACAATAAAATGGTTGCTGCAGAAAATGGCATTAGACAGAGCTGAGGCTGTTGTGTCCTATGCCATTTGTGGAAGTAGAGCAACAAAAACTCGATGCTGGTGTAAGATGGATGTTAGAAGCTTGCTGTGCTCTTCATTATCCTTCTCTGAAGGTCCTGTAGGATTCTGCTGGGCTCTGAGTGGCTATGTCCCCACCCTGGAGGGTGAGGCTCATATCCCATTTCCTGCACATCCACTGCTCCTTTTCCCATTTATCAGGCAGGGGTAAACTGGTGTGGATCCCAGCACTGAAGTCATATCAGTTGGAGGTAGAGAGGATCTAGGATGTCACTAGCAAGACAGTGGTGGCCTTTGCTCACTTGTGTCTGCTTAAAAGATGTTTTCTCTCCTTACATGTTGGATGCCCTGCCCATAGCTGGCACTGCCACAGGGAATGGACACCGTACACATTCACATTTTGTCCTTACTGTTCAATTCCTCAATCTGTGCACTCTCCCAGGCCATTCTGGGAGAATACTGGGCCATACTGGTGGAGGATCAGAGGATTCCCTGTGGGTTCTCAGCTGCCCATCTTTGCAGATGATGCAAATGCAGGGTAGCTTACAAGCTCCATGTTTCTCTTCAGAAATCCTTTTTTCTGAGGATGTGGCATTGTTCTGTGAGCTGGTTCAGCACACAGAGTTGTGTGAGCTAATTTAAAAAGGAAAAGAAAATCCTGGAAAGACATTCAGAGGTGTCATGCACCGAAATGCTGCTACACAGTGTGAATCACAGGGCACCAATATGTTTGCTGGAATGAATCAAAGTAGCTCTGCCTTGTTATGCTGGAGTCATAGTCAAGCCCTTTCTCATATTTCAATTCCATTTTATATCCCCTGTGATTGTACACAAATTCCACGGTTGAATAAACAGACTTTGGTGATGATTACTTGGAACCTTAGGGGTTAACAGTGTTCTTAGCCTTTTCCCTAATTGGTATTTACTCTCTTGATGCCATGTGCATGCTATAAAATATTCTCCAGAAAGAGTTTTTCCTAGTGCCAGGATGTTATACCTTGCAGTGGATGAAATTCCTTGACAGAGAGTTGTGAAATGCACTTGTTGTAGTGCAGTGATAAAAATTTGTGGAAAACACACCTGCTGCAGAGCACAGACACCAGGCTGAGAAATGGTTTTGTGTGCCCAAAGAGGGCTCTGCTCACACTGCAGGGCAAGTGTCTTTGGGTGATCCCACAAAGGATTTTAGCATTTGAGTCTACGCCACTAAAGGGAGATTCTCATGGGGAAGAGTTGGCCTGGAGATATGAGGTAGTGTGGAAGAGAAGGAAAACACAGAATATAAACTTTGGCCTTTCTGTGCTATATTATGAATCTGACAAGGTGGACTGTGGGGAGCTCAAGTACCAACCTACTTTTACCTGAGACGGCTGAATCAGTCAGTTCCAAATAAAAACCTTCCTGTGTCTTGCAGCAGTTTACCCCACTTGCCACATGGACACAAATAGCAGCTCAGGTCCCCACAGCAATGAGGCTTTAAATCCATGCTTGTATTTGTGCAGTCTCTTGTTTGTGCTGAGAAGAGATATTGGCTTTCAAGGGGGATCTCCTACCACTCAAAGTCATTGGTATGGAGGTTAGCAACCTCTTTAATGCTCTCTGTACCCTCCTTAAGAAACTGAACTCTGAATTTGTGCTGGAAGTCAAAGCCCACTCCTAATTCTCTTAGTATGGAAGGATGTGGCTTTGCAGAGAGGCTTGGTTATGGCCAACATTGTCACCCTGAAAACTCAGCTTTTGGAACTTGTTGACATAGTTTATAAAGCCTTCCCCAGGACAGTAACTGTGAACATAGATATGTGTACATTCTTTCTGATACACATCTTTTGATGGACATCTCTCACAGCCAGTGTGGTTGGGAAGTGTTATCCTGACCATCCAATCCCTGGCTGTGGTCAGAAACCTATAAATTGTGAGAGAAGAAATGAAGTTCTCTTTTTCCTTCATCATACCTTGAGCTGCGTCTGTGTGACTTATTTCATGTCCAACAGTGACACAACATCTCTTGATGAGCACTTGTGGCATCCTCCACCAGCACTCAGACAGCAAGGAGGTCCAAAACCAGTGCAGAGATCTAGATAGATGGACCACAGAATTACAGAATATGTTGAATTGGAAGGGACTCCTCTCCAGACTGAACAGACCAAGTGCCCTCAGCTGATCGTCACACAGCTTCCCCTCAAGGCCCTTCACCATCTTTGTTACTCTTCTTTGGACACTCTCTAACAACTCAATATCTTACCTGGTGGTGACCAAAACTGCACATAACATTCACTGGGTTTAGGGCTATTAAACCTATTAGACAAGGAGACTTCCTTCTGGAGGCTGCAATTAAAAACCTCATTATCTTGTCTGCTTCCCAGCTTTCAGACAGAGTGGCTGTGATCCAGCTGACAAGGTCTTGGAGAATGCACACATAAGAAAACCACTGGGTTCTGCTGGGAGAGGAACTAGGAAGTGCCATTTGGAAGGTGAACACACCAGCTGTGGAACAGGGATTTCTGCCCCCATCAAATCAGCCTGTGCTAACTCGTTGCACTCTGAACTTGCATCTAAAATTCAGGAACACAGGAAACTTTGTCTGGCTGCTTAATTCTCTTTAAGTGTACAGGTGGAAGATATTTCTGTGCAAATAAAAACAAAGTTGATAGGCTGAAAAACCACATATGGAGGAAACTAACATTTATATATTTATTGATGATTTATTCAACTGTAATTTTATTCTGTGATCTTATCCAAATATAGGCACGTATATAATCTGTCAGCATTCTTGCTGTTGTCCCTTATAACTGATACAACCCATTCACAGACTCTAGCTTCCATATTAAACCCCAGCTCTAACTTGAAGTTAAAACCACCTCTTCCTACTTGCTCTAACAACACACGTTTAATTTAGGGAAATACAGGTTTAACTGAACTTCACATTAAAAAGGGAGAAGGGAATGCAAAGATTTTAAAAACGTGCATGGTCTCAAGTTTAAGAAACCACCTGAAACAAGATTGACTGAAGATTTTGCAGCAAGGCTATTTTTGACAGAAAGCTGGATCTAGCTGAATGATGTCCCTTTAATTTCTCTACCCCTTCTGCCCCCAGCTATATCTGCTTTCCATGGAATTTTGCCTTGCTGAGAAACTGAACATCTCTTTACCCTCCAGACCTCTGTTTAAAAATGATGATGTGCTGTCAGTTATAATTGTGGCTGGGGGCTTTGCACTACTGTTTCCTCTTTGGCTCTGGGCTCCTTCCATTATCCTCCAGACAGGGAGATTCCTTGGAAGCACCTCACCAGGTCAGCAAGAGGCAGAAGTCCCCATGAAAGAAATAATCTCTCTCTCTTTGTTTCCTTGCCTGTATCTTCACTCCTTCCTCTATATTCCAACCCTTTGCCTTTTATTTCTTGGTTTTGCTCCCTGATTTCCCATCTCCTCACATTGCACAAGAGTTTCCCTCTCATGCTGCTTCCTAACAGTAGGGAGATCATCAAGAATGAGACTGTTTTCTTGGCTTGCTGGTAACTCCAAAACAAACAAGCCAAATCATTGTTTAAAAACTGTGTAAATAAAAGGATATTCTGAGTATTTTTTTTCCGAAATTCTGAGAAATTGAGAAAACAAACTCTTGATGGATAAAAGTATTTCTCTTGGCCAGAAGGGACACAATTATTCTGGTTGCACATGAGGTTTTTCATACTGAATTTCAACACTTATTTTTCAATCAAAGTGAAGGAAATTGTGTAATTAAAAGTGGTTTCTGACACAAAAACTTCTGAACTGTCATTTTGGAAGACATTTCAGTAGGTTTCCCTTTTTCAAATAAATTTTTCCACAAGAAGACTTTAGCAGAAGAGAAAAAAATCTTTTAGATGTCTCTATCCCTTCCTCCTTACCTTGAACAATGAAGCAAAGCTTCAGAAAACCCATTTTATTCTGGTTTTACTGTTATGCAGGGACAAGCAGACTTGTTGGGCTTCTTTCAAGGGCTTAGTATCACAGTTGATGTGGCAGGGCTGGTGAAAGAACCAGAAAAATCCATCAGGAAGCAGGAGGAGATGACCACTCCATTTAATTAATATAGAGGCTAGTGTGATGTGCTGCTTGAACATGGGAGTCTATTTGGCTTCAAATATTGGATGATGTAAGTTCCACACACCCAAAATTTGAGAGAATGAAGAATTTTGGAATTTGGATCTCAGCATATGGTCCCAGCATCTTTCATTCTAGTGGTACTTTAACCCGAGACTGAGTCCCTGACTCTCTGAAGTAAATGGGAACTGTGATCAAACTCATCTTCAGCTGAACTAATTTACAGGATTTGGCATCAAAACCTTTAGTTCATGATTTCATTGAAGCTGAGTATTAAGTTACTACAAATGGCTATTTAAAAAAAGACAAATGAAACAGAAAACATCTCTGTGGGTTGTCAAATTTGCCTCACAGTACAGACTTTCAGGCTAGACTAGAATATATTATCTCCAGTAAAATAAAAGCAGAGAATTTTTCTAATGACTTTTCAAAATCGGATGTTGACCAGTTATGTGTCTCCATATTTCATATAGAAATGTCATAATTTTATTATGTATGAATTTCCTGGCTCTTGTTTTGAATGAACATTTAATGATTCTTTGGAAGCTTGGTACTTTTGTATTAAGTATCAGTTTGTATTTTGGACATCCTTAAGGTAAGACTTACCAAGACTTACAGCTAACCTAAAACATTCAGTCACAACTCTGTAAAAGGATGGCTCCTATTTAAATTATGGCTGCACTGTGATTTTACCAGGATGAAATGAGAGATGTTAAACTATTCTAAGGTGGACTTCATAATTGCACCTCTTTATATCGGGCTAATGATTTTCATTAGCTTAATAAAAAGATATTTTAGCATTGAATACTTTCCAGAAACTGTTTAATGGATCATCAAAAGCAACATGGTTATGGCAAAACCAATGGCAAGATTTAATATAAACATCAAATAAACCTGATCTTATATTGGTGGAAATCAAATTCCTGGAGGAGCAGTACCACAAATATGTCAGTCACTGTAGTGATGCCCAAATTCCACATGATGACAATCATATGTTCCATTATGAAGAAAACTTTAACTTTGGTCATGAATATTTCTCCCTGGTCATGCTTAAAGTACGTTGAATTACATGTTGACCCACAAGCCGACTAAAAGGAGGAATTCCTTTAAGGAAGAAAAACTATAACACATATTTTCTTAAAATGTGGCAGAGATAGGATTTATATAGATCTACTCCTCTCTAGAGTTTAGTTTCATATGAAAGAGGAAACACATTTAATGTAGAATGAAAACCTTGAAACCTTAAATGTTCTCCAGGACTGTCAGTCCTGGACACGATTCCTGGAGCTGTGTCCAGTTCTGGCCTCACAGTTACCCCTTTTCAAAACATACACTGGAATTTGCTGGAGGTCCCACTTGCCCTGTGCATGAAGGCATTCAATTAATATAATTAAATGTGCTGCCACTAAATATCTGAGAAGAGCAAACATATCTATATATATTCTATATATTCTATATATATATATATCTATATGCATGGCCCAGAAGAAAACCAAACTGCCTTTTTGCTGACACTCACACTCTTTCAAACAGTGTTTCAAAGACAGTTCACTCATTCAGCCCCAAGACAGACATGTCTGGTGCTATCACTGATCTATAGACTGGCATTTATGACAAAATTGATTTTCATACACCTCACCAGCATGACAAATTTCCCATTGGCTATAAATCTCAAAGATACATACATTAAGCAATCTCAAATTTCTAAATTTGTCATAAGAAGAATTTTAAAATGTGGTGAAAAGCTGTTTACATCTCAGGCTAGATCTTACGTGCAGGAATATATTTTTATGTTTTCTGGACCAGCCCCATGGTACAGCAGCTATTTATGGTGTGACAAAATAGTGAGAATAGAAATAGACAAACTGTGACTCACTTTCAAAAAAATATTTGGTGTCTGACATATGACCTAAAATTTGCCCAAACAATTTCCTGGCCAGGGGCCATATATGCCATATCTGAAGCTGAAAATATTTTATTGTAATTTGTAGCAATGAGAGAGGAAAATTTGATTTATGATGGAAATAATCCTAACCACAGTTACCGTAGAGCTGCCACTGTCTCATTAGAAACTGACATTTTTTTCCATGTTAATTTTTACTTTATTTTTGCACTCTATGTTCGTAGAAGGAAGTCACATCTGAATCAGTTGTGCAAATATTTAAATGAGCTAAGTTTCTTTCTGTCAATTTAATTTGGGCTTCTTTTATCACCCATCTCCACAATAAGTAAGTATTTAGTGCCACTACAAAATATCCCCAAACTGCTTCTGGGAGTTTGCAGTTATTGTCTCCTGAATAGGTGTTCAATGTACAAAGAGAGTATAATAATTATATTCTTTCACCTTTTGTTTCCTTGCTTTTCAGGAAAGGTGAGGGAGAAGGGGATATGAACAGAAATAGATGTGTAATTTGTGAGGTATTTAGAGAACTTTATTTTCCTTTATAAAACAGGGTGAAGATCTGATTTTTAACCCAAACTGACTGTTTCTTCAAGACACCTTTACAGTGTTCCCAGCCATTTGATTTCTGAAAGAACCACAATGGGATGCTTCATTTCTTAAAACTGAGATTTTAAAGTTCTTCTAAAGGACCTGGAAGCTGTGTGTGACTGTGGTCACCTGGGCTGCCACCAAATTCACAGGGAGTGCTCGAGGGGCTGTGAAGATGAGACTGAGGTGATGCCTGTCTGACACATGAATTGCTCCTGCACAGGGGATCTGCAGATCCTCTCTCTATTGCCCACCAAAGAGAGGTCTTTCAGCTGAAAACATTTCTAAATCAGATACACCAAACTTAAGGAATTCCTCCTTCTTCATATTTTGGTTATGATGCACCTTACCTCAAGCCAACCCCCAAATGTGAGTTTTACAGTCATAAAGAAATGTATCAACATAATTTTATAACAACCACGTGTATAATTGTGTCAGAGGCAGAGCTGCATTGGCTGGTTTATGTCATTTAGTCCATTTCTTACTGGGCTTAGAGGATTCTGTTGCACTAGAATCAGAACTGTTCTGATAAGTGCAGGTAGAGACAAATACTGTGCAACATATTTTTGAGCCTATGTCTATACTAAAAAATGTAGATTAGGAATTAATATATTTAAACCCTTATGTTCTATAACACCAACATGCTATCTTCTACACAACATATTTTCCTTGAAACAAAAATAAAATTAGCTTTTTCTTTTATCCTATTCTATGGATTTTCCTCCACATATTTTACTAAATGTTATTTCACAATTCCAGTGTTCTTTGAAATATATTTCATCTATGTATTTTTACCAGCTATTTCATTTCTAGTCCCTTGTATTTGATTCTTTATTCAGGTAGAATACTTGTTAATGTTGTACTCTCTCCCACCCCAGATGGCCAGTGACTCCACAGATATCATCCACCTTGTATTATCAGACACAAGAATTTGTGTCTCGTTTGTCTCAGAGCAAAGTTTGTATCTCACTAGCTGCAGGAGAATTTCTCTGTAGCCTCCATAATCCTTTAATTTTGTCCAGCTCTGCTTTAGTGTCAGTTCTCTTGGTTTCTGTGTGAAAATTTGCCTCATCATAATGGCATGAGATAATCCCCATAATCTTTCTCAAAATACCTCTTCTCCCCATACCTACAGAATACTACTTGCCCTAATGAGTACTATTGTCCCAGTTTCACAGGTGGGAAATTACAGTTGTATTTAAGATTCCTATTCAAGCTGCAAAAAAAGGCATCAAGGCTGCTTTCCACTGGCTGTGGAGAGAACCAGAATTTGGTAGTGCTGAGCAGCCTAAATAAGATTGGTCTGGAACCAAGACAGATTCCTAAGACTGCTCCTGCTGTGCAGTGGTTGTAGAGATGAGATGTTTGTCTTCATGCTGAGTATTGAAACTTAAACCTCCTCAGTGCAGGGGGACTTCTAAATTCTGTGTGGCCACTGGGCCAAGCCTCTGTGGTCCCCTGGAGTGTTGAGAAAGGACAGCACAGCCACAGGAAATGTGTGTGGACCTGGCCTGGTGCACACAGAGGTGTTGGGGTGTCAGCAGAGCTCGGAGCCCTGCCCAGCTCCAGCTGGTGTCTGTGCAGCTGGCCTCGCACACCCAGACAGCTCAGCAAAGTCTGCCTGGCTTCAGAGCAGCGGTGGGTGCTCCTCTGCTGGCTACCTGGCCAGCTCTGACCCTAACAATGTGCTCCATGGGGCAGAAAGCAAGGCCAAAACGCTTTCTTCTTGCCTCCTGCTCATGTCAGACCTGGCTGGGCCATCCTTGGGACACAGGCACTGAAAGCCACATGATGGGGAGTTTTTCCCATGTGCTTCATCATGTGTGCCCAAGCTGCTTCTCATTCTGATTTTGCAACCGCTTTACTGGATATTTTCCTTGAATCCCTGTTTAGATTGTAGCAGATTCTTTTATCTGATTCAGCCCAGGACTATTATCAGGCTAGAAAGAAAGTATTCGGGGAAAATGGGAGGAATTTAGAGCAGTCAGTGTAAATGTGGTGTAGGCACACAATGAAATACTGTGGGAAGCCTTGAGTGAGAGCAGTTCAGTGATGATATCCTTCAGAAGAGAGCTTAGAAGAATCAAAGCCCAAGTTGTGTATGCAGCTTTGTTGGGTTTGAGATGTGCAGTCCCACCCCAGCTCTGGATGTGTTGTGGGGGTAACCCCCTTCTCTAACAGGCTGTTGTTTCCCAGCCCCAGGTTGTGACAAAGGCTTAGTGTAGAAACCTTCAAAATGGAACTGTTGAAATCTGTAGAGGTGCTGCCCTGTTTTCTACACATATGCCTGCACTTTGCCAGCACTTTCTGTATAAATGATTCCCAGATTTCCAATTGTATTTTGTTTATAGACACGTTTTGCTTATCGTAAATTGCATATGGTTTTACCTCTAACTTTGGGTCTGATCCTTTCACAAAGAGTTTGGCCAAGAAAAAGGGTAGGTGATCCACTATTTGTTAGCAGTTCATTTTATATATAAATATATATATATATGTATGTGTATAGATATAGATATGTCTCAGTGGGATCGATACTGGGAGGTGCTGAGCTCTCTTAATCTTTTGTGAAGTCAGCAGGAGTTGAGGGCACTCAGCACTTCCCAGAGGTGGTCAGAAAACAGCACTTTTGGGCAACCTCTTCCTTGAGATTTTGCTATCTAAAGGACCAAAAAGAGAGATAAGCTTCTTAAAGCCTCCCTTAAATGCTGGCACCTCGAGATTGTAACTATTTATGTTTTACCACTTTTTCACATGCAAAATGTGTTGCATTTTTTTGTTGTTGTTGTTGGAGTTTTAAGGATCAGATTGATGAAGGAGAGTTCAGAGCCAGACGTACAGCATAAGAGACAAAGGTTTAGTAATGAGTTCAAAATTTACAAAACACAGAAGCAAATATGGCTTTAATACATGATGTGACCCTTTATAAGGCTTGAAATTACTCTTCAAAAATCATTCTGGCTTGACTTCAGAGCCGAGTGGATTGTGGGATACCACAGATTGACTTTGAGTAGTGGGTTGGTATTGCAGGAATTTTTTAATTTCCTGTAACTCACAACAATTTTCTTCCAGTTAGACCTTATCCTGCTGCAGAGTATTTACTGAACAATTTAGTACAGTGTATAAGCCAGATCAGAGGCACATGCATGCACTCATATGCTGACACACACACACAGAGTAAGGAAAATTAAAGTATTAATAGTCAAATTTGAAATGATCAAAAGAGAAAGGTTCAGTGTGGTGATGTTTACATTTTAATGTGCATATTATATTTAATATCTAACTTGTGATGCAATGGGGAGAAGAGACTTTGGGCTGAAACAGATTTTTTCTATTTTTAAGAAAATAAAAATGGTTCAAGCTGCATTAATGAATAGAAAATAATTTGGGAAATACTGGTCATTATCATTTATAACAGTCTGTTAATCATTTCTTCAAACACATTTTCAGAAACTCTCCAAAGATATTTAGGTTGCAGGATTTAAAAATGAAATAAAATTCCTTAAACTGATGAAGCTGCTTATGTATTTTTTACCAGTAAAGCATCACTGAAAGGATCCCTGTAGATTAAAGGGAGAAATATTTCACACCACAGAACTTCATGTGCTCATTTCATTTCAGTTGTCTCCCAGGTATTGCAGGACAATTAATATAACATGTTTGAAGGTTAAAAATACAATGCAATTGTGTTATAAGATAAAACCCTCACCATGGATGATGTCAATGCATTTGGGTCACTGGAACTACAGATCCAGATTTATGTCTACTATTGATTGAAAAAAAGCTTCTTGGTGTGAATGGGCTATTTCAGCCCATATATATGTATTGTTAAAAAAAAAACATTTACCAAGAAAACCAGCATGGTTTGCAAGTGATTTATATAGGCACACATACACACCAATGCTTATATATGTGAATTTATGGCATGTTTTATCCCTTATCTAAAATCTATTAATGTTCAAGGAAAGCCTTTGCAAAAATTGTAATTAGGTTTGCACTGGGCCTTGAAGAAATAGGAAGAGTGCATAAAACATCTGTATGTTATGATGAAGATAGGATGTATATTATCACCATAATACTGGAAGGAGAATGCTTGACTGAAAAGGAAGAATAAATACAGTATTTTTTAAAAAAAACTTCTTAAAATTGGTGGTAGTAACTGATGTTACCTGGCCATGCAAATAAAAAATCAAAATGTCAAAAAAGAAAACTCTGATTCCCCCAAGTGAAATAATTTAATGTTTCTTTAACTTCTGCATGCCAAATACAAAGAGATCATAACCTCTAGCATTTTAGAAAGCAGGATGTATGATGGGATTTATTAGCAGATACAGAGTAAATAATGCTTATTAAATTTCAAGGTAATGCTAGTTTCTGTTACCTACCAGTGGAAAAGTCTCTTTTGAAATAACACTCATTAGAAATTGAAGGTTATACTGGCAAAACAGACTTGAATCCTTCAAAAATAGCCCCTAGTAAAAGTCATAGAAAGATCTGAAGCCAAGCCTGTGACAAAAAAAAATGAAACTTAATATGCAGGGAAAGTTTTTAATATGTGAGCCAGACACAGAAATATTGCTCCTCTTTTGAAATGAGCAAGAATTTGATGAAACACTGAATGTTTTCCTATATTTTACTTTATCGGACAGCAACAAGTAACTCAATGAAAGTATATCCTGTAATAGCTGAATGCCTCTCGGTATCAGCTCAGTGCTTTAACAAGCACGTTTCCCTACAGCTCAGAAATATTCCCAAGTGACACGAGTTGTGTGCAAATTGCACCCTCAGTTCTTCACCTAAACCCCAGCTGGAGTCCCTCTATTGACTTAACAGGGCTTTGGACCAGGCTCCAAAATAATGAAGGGACAAATCCATTGAAGTCTTTATTTATGTCTAGATTGTTTTCCCTCATCAAAGGTTCCCCCGAGGCTCTTCCTCCTGCATTCTCCTGTGCAGAGTTTGTGCCTGCCCGTAAATCAAGCTTCATCCCTGCTCCCTGGAATCTCCCAGATGAAACCGGGATTTGCCTCTTTTTTGGTGCCATGGACTCCTTCGCAGCTGCTCATATTCCTCTTAGTTCTTGGAGCTCCTCAATCAGTGGATTCTTGCCTGTTTCAAGTGTTGCCATAACTTGAAATATTATATATACATATATACGTATATATATATATATAATATAATATAATATATATATATATAATATAATATAAAATATTAGAGTGTCTAAGAAGAATCACCTTTATGCTCCAGCAGTGCCAAGCAAGGAGAAAAACAAAAGGGGCTGTTTCTGCCTTATCTTGGGCATGTATAATGTCCAAGTAGAGTGAAGTCTTTGGATCTACCTTGACTTCTCCTTTGTCTTGGATGGCCTGGTATCTTCACTTGCCAAGACAAGCTCATTAGAGTATTAGAAAATTGTACCCTATCTACTTGGCCACAGAAATCCAGGGATTTTCTGCATCCAGGCCAAATTATGGTCTTTGGCTGTGCAAGAAATGGGTATTTACCCTGCTCTAGGCTATGATCCCTGTGCCCCTTCACATATACAAGGTTACTGTTTATGGATTTCAGTTTTAGGCTGGGGTCCTAATCTCTTAAAGTCCTAGCAAATTATCCCACAGTCCTGAGTGGAAGGTGAACATATATCTAAGAATCATTTTGCCAAATACATCCAATAGGAGACAAAAAGAATCATGAAGCATCTGAGATCTGGAGACTGCTTTTTAAGAGATCAAATTTATGGGGTAAATTAATTTTAAAAGTTAGGTATATCCAAATGTTTAAACATTTTTGGAAAACATTTCAGGAATTTCTTCTTTCATAAGGAATCTTCTGGCAAATTATTGGCATGGTATTGAATCTCCTTCTAATTCCCAAAAACCCACTGAGTTTTCACCCATTTCTCACCATTGCTGCTGGATTCGTTCAAGGAGGAGGAAATGTATGAAAGATATAATCATTAATTCTTCAGGGAAAGCACTATGATACCACAGTGGTGTATAACGCATCTTGGGAATTTCCCAGACGTAACTTTTGGTTTTGCTTGGATAAATTCTCTGTGATCTGCTCTTCTTCCACAGGTGAGTTTCCTATGGGCAGTCTCAATAAATCTCCTCCTCCTCCATTTACACAGTTCTGGTGTGAGATGACATATATGCAACACAGATTCTAAAAAAAAACATATCTGATAAAATCCTGGGCCCTGTGATTTTAGCAATCTTCACATGGGCCACTCAGCATATCTGAAAGACAAATGAGAACAAGGGAAAGGACTGTCAAATAGAGAAAGAACAGAACATCAAGCTTCAAAAGAGGGGCTGGCCTTGTGCATAAGGCCCTGCACAAGGAGTCAGGCAATCTGGATTCAATTCCCAGCCTTTCCACAAATCTTCGGTGAAAGTAGAATAGGGTTGTTTTTTTTTTCCCCCCGATGGTCTTCCTAAGTTATTCAAAAAGCATCTGGGATGTTCCCTGCTTTTCTCTAGCAGGGAAAAGGCAGGAGTATTATCAGCCATGCTAACAAGTCAATTTGACAGGTCACTGCTGGATGAATAAGCTGCTCCTGATGACAAGTGCACCGGCTCACTTGTGATTGTGAAGCTCTTGGAGGGTTCACTCATCAGAGCATTTGGTTACAATCACTCCCTTTGAGTTATTTAATCAGCATCTCCTGTCAGGCTGCCATGCCAGGCCAGGAGACTGAAAGGATGTCGAAATAGATGACCAAATGAGATGACAATTCTTAATTATCAAGCTGTATATTTAGTCCTGAGGAGTCCCCAAGCAGCAGAGGGTCAGCTTGGTGATCACACTGGAGCTGTGCTCCGAGTTTGACATTTTAAGCAAACTCTTTCAGCCAGCGGCAGGTTCACAGTCAGGGAACAATGGGAGCAGAGGCTGCTTCACATTTCTGACATACCAGTGATGCCAATTTATGAATTCTTCTATAAATCTCTGGAGATACAAACCATCTGTAAAGAATAAAAAGACAACAACATTTATGCATTTGGTTACACATAAGAGGAGTGAATATGTTTTGTTTAGACAATTCCCATGAATTCCAGTCTCAAGAATCACTGACAGCGTGTCTTGTTTGTGAGTTTTAAATAATGACAGCAAAGCAGGGTTTCCAGATATCTATACAAAAACACAGATTAATAAGTGACTGCTTTCCCGTTTGTTTTTGTTACTGTGCCTTTTAAAGGGACAAGTTACACCCTATTTGAATATGCTAGTGGCTGAGCAGAAATAAAAGAGCTTATCTGCTAATTTAATTTTATCTCCTATATCAAAAGCAGTTATTATAGGAGCATCAGTTAAGTCTTAATTATATGTTTTTGCTTCTTGAAACTCCTTCATGGAAGAAGTAATAAACAATGAGGTATGTGACGGACTTAGGGTATTTTTTCAGGTCTTTTATCTTCCTTTGACCTTGGAGGTTATGTGTACAAAATATATTGCAGGATTAGGCCTGAGAAAATTAGGATTTATCATTTTTAGTGATACTTAGAAGAATTTGCCATTGTATGGGTATTATTTTTCAATGCTTTGCCAGGTTTCAGTGACAGAACCTATCTTTTATTCTTCAGAATGGCCGCCTACCATGTCTAAATAGAAAAAGACAGCCTGTCATCTGATTGACAAGGTAGCAGTGTTACCACGGGGTCTTTTCTTAAACTCAGTAAGGCAAAGAAAAAGGAAGATGAGGGGGAAAAAGCATTTTTTTCCAGGATAAAATGAGTTTGGAACATGTTTCTAGAGTAGTGCTTGCTTAGCCTGAGCTGAAGCAGAAGTTCTGAATTGCTTAGGGATATCAATGCACTTTAAAATAAATTCTTTTATAGGAAAGCTTGGTTCATAGCAAAATTTATCTCTTTCCAGTGCAAGTTCCTTCTAGTGTGGGCTGCAGCTTTGCTACACATAGAAAAGAGGAAACCATTAACAGACGAGTCTGTGGAAGGATCTGGAGCATGAGCCTGATGAGGAGTATTTGAGGGAGCTGGTGGAGCTCAGCCTGGAGAAAAGGAGGCTCCTGGGACGACTGATCACTCTCTACAACTGCCTGGCAGGAGGGTGGAGCCAGGTAGAGGTCAAACTCCCAGGTAACAAGAGACAGGATGAGAGGAACTGGCCTCAAATTGCAGCAGGGGAGGTTTAGATTGGATATTGGGAAAGATTTCTTCACCAGAAGAGTGGTCTAGCCCAGATCAGTGGAACAGCTGGAACAGCTGCCCAGATCAGTGGTGCAGACCATCCCTGTAGGGATTTAAGGGACTTGCAGATGTGTCACTGGCAGGAATGGTTTAGTGGTGGGCTTGGAACTGCTGGGCTAATGGTTGAAATCTATGATCTTAGAGGTCTTTTCCAACCTAAATGATTTTATGGTTCTGTGATGGAAAAGAGGACTCATTATTGCACCTGTGCTACTTCTAATAATGGTTGAACAGTCTGAGTTATTTGACCTCACAATAATTCTCCCTAATTTTTCACCTACATGCCATACCCTTCTGTCCTCATACCAACAACTTGTAATTATACAGCTGCACTGGTGTTAGCACCACTGTGATTTCTGCCAGCTTGTCTTCCCATGCAGACAGACATTTGAATCAAAGTTGGTTCATATTATTTTAATCTATAGCTCAGCTGTATATATAGAATCACTATAATTACTCTCTGCAAAATACGCTGTCTTGCTGCAAAAAAATTAGACATATTACTTTTCCTGTTCTCAGCTCAGGAAGACAGGGAATAAGCTCAGGCATCAGAGTGTATGATCACACGTAAACCTTGAGGAGTGCACGTAGACTTCAGGTTTTTGTGGTGTGTAGGGCAAATTCCCACTAATCCTTAGAGCTGTGTGGCTTGCAGTGTGGTAGCTTTCTGATCTTTTTGGTCAAGATTCACTTAGGTCTGAGTTACTCTGGGGACTGATGTCATGACTCAGCCAAGGAGAATTAAAAACGCTGATGTGAAGACAGGCTGTAAAGGCGAGGATATCCATGGGGGTATAGGTGTCACACCATGAGAAAAGCAGCAGAATGGAGCCTTTGCTGTAAGGAATGACCTGAAAATCCAAGGCCATTAATGTGAATTTGAGATCAGCTTTCCACGGCTTTACCAAGGAAGGCTATAAAAAGGACAAAACGCTTCGGGCCACGCAAGAGTGCAGATGTTAATGAAAACAAAAATCAGAAGTTGAAGCATAACCAATTTAATGCCTGTCCGAACTTGTACATGAGATATCCACTTGCAAGGCATGCAGCAAGAGCCTGTGACCTCATTTCCCCTGGCACACAGGGAGAAAGTGTTATTTTCTCATGCCATCACACAGAAACCGGAAGCTTTTCTTTCCAAGTGATAACTTGAACAGATGCAACTTATTTCCCAGTAATGCAGGCAGCAACATGTGTTGCCACTGCAGTTTGAAATGTCCATTAATTTAACAGTAAATCCCTTATCCCTGTAAAATGAAAACACCATATTCTACATGGACAGAGAAGAGCGTATAACTCTGCTTTTCAGATGTTAGAGCCTCCAGTGGACAATTGTTCACCAATTTCAATTTACACAGCTGGCTGTCTCATCCTGAAAAGATGCCTTAGGACTGAGAAAGCATGGAAAGTAAATTACCATCTCATTCCAAACAACATCATTTCCCTCTCCCCCAGGCTAAAATTGAGGTATGTTAATACAACAATGTTAGGAAGTCAGCCCTGCTTCTGTTGGCACAACATTTGACCTATGTAAAGAGGCCAAAAATTCTGAATCTGTAGAAATGAGGTTTTGTAGATACCAGAATCTTGTTTGTCTTACCTAAAGATGTGATATGAGGAAAGGACTGAGGTACACGAAGTAATGAAAGATTTCATTGCAATTAGAGTGAAAATTAAAACAACCCTGTCTTGCAGAGTTAAAACATGCAAGGAAAAAATGAAGTTTCTGCTTAAGGTTAAAAAAATAACCATATTGAGTGTTCTGTTCCAAAGTATTGCCAGTTTTTCTTCTCTGTGTAGTAGAGCAGTGGAAAATACTAAATTCAAGACAGTCCAAATCTGTTTCTGACATTATCAACAGTGGGAAAGGAATAATCTGACTCAGCAAGTTCATTATCGCTAAGTGCACTTGAGCATGCTGAGTTTATAAATTTGATAATGCCTGGTTTATGAGTTTGATTACTGAGTTAAATTATAGCTCACAATAATTATCCCAATTAATGCTCTCTCTACTACTGTGCTGGAAAAACTAACAAAACACAGAGCCAAGTACTGATGGTGAGTGACAAATGACAGCAAGGAGGAGATGGGAGCTGTGGCACGCCCCCCTTCTCCCCCAGACCAACACTGCTCTTTTCCATCCTTACTTCACTCCTGTCAGATTATTTTTACATTTGTGAACAGTTTTCCATCCAGTGTACTGTACAGTGGCAAAGAGTCTGGAACTGATACCATTTCGAGAAATACTGTAGAGTATTATGATTTTTCTATTAAAATTTGATGCTTAGAAAAACCGCAAAATCCACCTAGAATTATGTTTTTCTAAATGATCAGAATTGTTTTCCTTCTTCCCAAAAGGGGCACGAGTCAAATAAACAATACCAAAGAGGATGCTATTCCAAGGCATGTTAGGAGCCCTGTGCATGAAAAGTTCAGTGTTACTGGGAGGCTAAGCCCCCTCTGCCCTCGGAAATCTCCTTCTCCAGACCTTGAGGCACAACATCAGCTGTATTAACATAGCCTGAGAGGTCTCACTTGTCAAGTGGACTTTATCAGCACTGCAAGGACCTTTTTCCTTCGGAGCAGTGCAACCAGAGGTTAGGCAATGCTTAGTGCAGCTCAATAATATCTCCTCAGGTGTGGAAACTGACGTCCCCCCAGCCCCAAAAGTGCTCTCCACATCCATCTGTAGGCTGAGGTGAAGCTGCCAGAGCAGCACCATGTAGAAAGACGTGATAGAGTGATTTTTGCACAACTTTTTGCACATTTGTGCCCATCAGGATGAGGCACAGAGAGGATGATTGGCTGGACCAGTGCTGATAACACATCTCATAGGAGTAGTCACCTTGATACTGCCCTCAGCCCCCATGGCTTACCAAATATGACCTATACAAGATCCTGGGAGCAGGACCCAGGAGTCACTCCCTCTCTCACCACCAGGCTGTTGTATAAAAATCTGCTGTGAGGAGGCAGCAGACACAGCCACTGTAAACACCAGGGACAACAAAGCTGTTTTGCAGTTCAGAATGGGCTGTAGGGGCTGCAGGACTGTTCTGGGGGTGCACAGAGTTACACAAAGCATGTGTAAGGGCTGAGTTCAGGTACTTCCAGGCACTGCCAGCATCAGGCAGGCACTGGAAGAGTCATCTTTTTAATCACAATTTTGCTCTTAGTTCCTGTTTTACCTGGGTCCTGTGTGGACACATCAACCACGTGACTGCTGCTCGCAATTCCTGCAGAACACATGGGTGAATGTCTCTCTCGCTCTGCTGATGATCATCCTCTTCTGTTCCCAGACTCCCATGAAAGCGTGAAAAGTGCAGTTATTCATGCACAATAAGGCGTGATCGTTATCAGGATTTGTTTCTGCAGATGTTGTTAAAACAAGGCAGTATCTGTAGCCCCACAAAAGATGTGCCTTTCTCATGCAAAGCATAACATTCCTAGCGAGTGGAATGCTGTGTCAGAGCTGGGTAAACCAGAATATTCCAGGCATTTTAAGGCAAGTGCACACTCCTCCAGTGTGAGACGTATGTTTATCAGCCAAGGAGAATCCTATCAACAAAATTCAATTGCTAGAGTGGTTCACCATCCTCCTTTTTGCAAATGAGGTATAAATTTAAAAACTGTCATTAGCTATAGAAAGGTTGAATTGATATTGATTGTTGCTTACATTTACACCACCTCCTCCCTAAGGAGTTTATCTTTAGCCATCTGCAAAAACTTGCCCACATTCATATTGCTGTGTAAATAATGTTATAAGAAACATAACTCTGTAAATGAAGTCTGAGGCTTACATTAAAGAACTGGCTATTGGAAGATATGGAACAGCTTAAATTTTAAGACTATCTTCTTGAGATATCTGGCTGTTTCTAGAATTTCTAGCTTGGTTTTCAAAGACATTTTATGAGCAGGGAAACTTCCACTAGACCAGGTTGTTCAAAGCCTCATCCAACCAGGCCTTGAACGAAGAGATCCCTGATTCACCCAGGAGAAGGTTTGTCACAGCTGCTTTTGGGGTCATCCTGTATGCCCAGATCTTCTTTGGGGTATGCAGCTTGACTTGTCTTGTAGCTGTCATCCCATTGGTTCTGAATATTTAAATGGAAACCATAATGGTCCTGAGCTGCCTGAAATAGCTCTGAGTACCCACAGGTATCCCCAGGTTGCTAATAAATTGGGTTTTGCGTACTGAAAAGGAATAATGGCTTTTTTATAGGGAAACAGGGTACAGTACTGAAATGAAGCATCTTACCAAATGCTGCTACTCTTCCACCTCCACATTACTTCTACTGAGATGTGGGTGGATATATGCAGATGGAAGCATAAATATGAAGTTTTATCTCCTGCTCCACCCAAACACTGTCCCTCTCTGTAGAGGCAGCCAAGCACATGGTTTAGAAAGAAATTAATGGCTAAGCAGTCAAAGATCTGCACACTCTGTGTGCTTACATGCTGGGTCTGCCAAAGTCTAGAAAGGCAACTCTCATCTATAAAATTCTAGCTGAAAATGTTGATATCTGATGATCTGAGCTTCCTCTGTTGTAAATTAAAGCAGAGTTGTCTTAAAATCAATTGAGTTTTCCAGTCATGCTGAAAATGAGATATGATATCAAAAGGATAATAAACTGCAAAGGTATTAAGTAACTTTTATCTCTCTGTCAGATGTGATCACCAAATCGATTAATTTCCTCCACCTGATATAGGCAGTAGCTTCTAAACAAAAACTACATTTCCTGGGACCTTGTGTACAATCCCTTTCCATGAATACAAAAACAACTAATTATTGAAGAGAGGCTTGGAAACTTTTCCTTAACACAGAAGGAAAACCAGTGCCTGTTGAGCTTTGATATGTGACCAGTGATTATGAAATGAGATCTTTGCAAGGATTCCAATGCATATGATGCATTGTACATAAGCATTTTTATTTTTTATAAACTTTTTTCCCTCAGATCCACAGAACATGGGATTCTCTTTCTCGCTTTTCTTCTTAAATCTCAGTCCACAGATGCTTAAAAACAAATATGAAACATGTAACAGCATAGAAAAATGTGCAGGCTAAGGCAATTCATAGGACATTTTCCAGAGTTTTTCCTGATTTGACTGAATCTATTTAACCAGCTATTTACTCACCATGAACTTTGGCACCTTTACAATAATTCCATGTTGTATATCTTATTTAAATTTCCCCTGACTTCTGGGCTTGCGAGCTCAGAATTTTTTGTGTTTAGCCTGAGCCCAGCAATAATTGTGCTGCATTTTCAGAGCTCTGTTGAAGAAGTCAAGAGACTCCCTGGTGCTGCTCAGAGGATGCCACCAGGACAGCACAGAGAGCTCCACAGGCAGATGTTGCCTGCAACCACAGGAGCATTGGCCAGCAGTGCCCTCCATGGTCACTCCAAGGTGTCCTACCAAGGACACTGAGGTGGCAACAACCAAGGAGCTCCCTCTGGAGTAAAACAGCCATGCTGAAATACAGAAAGGTGATTTTCCTTCCTTGTACTCACAGAATGACAATCATGTCAATTCCATTGCACGTGTCAGTTAAGGCAGGAATACCTGCCAGGGAAATGCCTGTTTGATATCTTTTTTTTCCAAGTCAGAATGACTGAGTCCATTTCAGACGTGCATGAACACATCTGTGCAGGATTAGTCCCATCTGGGCAAACATCAATATTCCTGCATCCCAGACAGTGGCTGGAGGTGTGGACAGACCTGAGGGACCTGCCAAGAGCTACGAGCAGAAGTGTCAGGCAGCTCGTTGGAAGAGATTCTCCACCACCAGAGCCCAGGCAAGGACCAGTGGAGTCACCAGGCCACTCACAACCTGTTTCTGAGAGAGCTCAGAAACAAGGTGCCTGCTTCTGTAGCTCCAGGCACAACAGCTACCTACAGCCACAGCTTCTCTTGTGCAAACAGATGCACTGTACAGCTCAGAGGGAATGCCAGTGAGCCTTTAAAGGAGGTGTTAACACTGGGAAGATTGATTATTTTCCATCCAGAAGAACTTCTGTTTCCCTGTAATTTAAGTTTCCAGCCTCTTGTTTCTGTCTGGATTGGGTTTTGAGAAAAGCTTACATGACACTGAAAAGCAAGCCCTGTCAGCTGGCTAATTTACTTTAATAAAATAAAACAGCCAAAGCATTGTGTTTTCAGACTGCAGCCTTCTTCTTTATTCTTATTCTTAATTCTATTACATATTAAACTTCTGTAATCAGCTGTATAGATGTAGAGCTATTGTGAGATCATTCATGTTCTTACTGTCTGGCCAGGTGGAGGGCAAAGGTTTAATGCAGTTTTTTCACACTTTATGGCTTAATAAGGTCAGCCACAACTTCATACAAATTCAGATTAATATAACCTAATTAAGCCCTTAGAAAATGTGTTTTTTCAGGCCAACTTATCTTTTCCTTTCCATGAAGAGGGTGATAAAAGCTGCTAACATTGCTTACCCAGGTGAAGCTCTGTGGCACTCACTTTTGCCATTGATGCCACAAAAGGAAAAGACAGCAGCAGAAAACCTGAACCACAACATCCCAGAGCTTTATCCAGACCCTTCAAACTCAAGCAGGAAGGACATGGATCATCACATCTCTCTTCTGAGATTACACACTAATTCTTACGTGTGAAAGGGTGAAAGTAGGGTTGTAGTCAAGTGCTCAGAAGTGCAGTCAGACCCTCGTGCATCCCCATGGTGGTACAGCCTGCAACTATATAATCACACAATATTCTTGTTTCATCAGCCTCTGGGCTTATTCAGGGCACCAATTTACTGCTACATTTTGGTAATTGAACATGGGTCCCATACCTAATTTACTGCACCCACTGAAATGATCTTCTGAGAAGTGACTGATGAATGTCCTTGGAGGTGAGCCTGTGACATTCATGTTTGCTTTGCTCTGTCCAGAAACATTGATGAAATTATTTTCAGAATGCAGTGCTACAGGAAATACAAACTGAATTACCAAAGTCCATTTCTTTGAGTTACTAGTCCAAAAGGTCTCAATTTTCAGAAGGCACCAGAATTGCACAATATATTTGGTGCCTTAAGCTCCTCTTGATCCCAGCTCTGAGTTAAGTGTGCTTTGCAGTTTTGAGGACTGGGCTTGATCCCATGTTTGGGTCCATGTTTCTTCCTCAGTCACATTTGTTTTAATGGCTGTGCTTTAATCCCCAAACAGCTTTTCCAAAATCTCTGTCCCTGAGTCTGCACATTGCACTTCTTTCTGCTTTATTTTGTGGCTCTGAATATTACATGTTGAGTTTCAATGTGCCAGGGTCAAACACCCAATAGTGGAGTATTCATGGGAGCTCTGTGGTCTGGTCACCTCTCAAGGACAGTAAAAGATTCCTTTCCCTCACTTTATCTAAATTTCATGCTCTGCTCCAAAACATATGAGAGCATCCCTGTCCTGCCTCTGATCTGAATGGTGATGACTAAAATAAATAGGTTATTAACTAGAAGCAGGCAGATAGCACAATTCCAGTCCAAATAATACAAATCCACCATAGCTAAAAAAAGAAAGAAAAGAAGATAGGAAACCTAAAAAGAAAGGAGTTCCTTTCAGTAGGAATTGCCAGTTTGTGTAAGAAGTGGTGGCTAGTCCAAACTACAATGTCAGAATATATTCACATAGAGTGTTATAGGGATAAATATTGTTATTATCAGTGTACAATGAACAAAATTTAATAAAGTCAAATGAACCCATCTATCTATCCTTGCAGATTTCCAAATTTCATACACTAATTTCCATGTTCCTCTTTGACACTGAATTTTTAGGAGGAGAATTAATTCAGAGAAATGGCACTTAATATAAAATTTAATCATAGCTTTTTCAATAAGTGTGTAATTTTTTTAAGAAATAAAATGTGATGTGATCTACATTTTTGATTAAACAGGGGAAATGCTTATAGGCTTTATCCTGATAGAGCCTTGATTCCTTAAGCAACACATTATGAGATGTTAATTAAATGACAGTAACGTGTAACATAGCTCCCGTTTTTAATTTATTCAGGCTTCATATTTTTTCCACACCGAGGGGAATATTCTCACCTTAACAGCAACACAGCTCTGTGAGAGGCAGAGCTGCTGAAACCTGGTTTCCTCTAAGATTTGTGGCTGTGGGTTGAGCTCAGTTGGTTCATGGAGCATCCATGGGGAACATACCCCTGCTGCAGCCTTCCCTGGCGCGTGGCTGACAGTGGAGTGGGGATTTACTCCAGCAATGCCAAGGGTGTTTTGGCTCTGCTGTTTAGGCAATTGTATCCATCAAGGGTTTCTGGACACCTGGAAATGCCAGACTTTGTTGAATAGGTGCAGATCAGACACAGAGAAGGTCTGGGTAGCTCAAGATGTAGGGACTCATTTGGTTTCCAGCATGTTTATCACACTGCCACTGTCAGAAACATGTCAAAACAGAAAGAACACATGTATTTTAGCAGGTGCAATTGCAGCACAAGAACCTCCAGCAGTCCCTGGTGGCACTTTTCCGATTAGTTTTTCTGGTATTTCCTACAGGAGACGAGCCCCTCCAGAACATCTCTTCACCAAGCACTGGTGTTGAAAGTGGTCAGCATTGGCTGCATCCTCTGGATCCCTCAGCCAGCAGAACACACTCCCCACCTCACTTCTCTTCTACTGGAAGGTGAGCTTGAACTGACCAGTGACTTGAGAATTTCCAAGGGCTTGTTGAAAACAAGGCAAGAAGGGAACACAGAGAGTTCAAGAGATCACTGTGTGTGTGTGTGTGTGTTAGCCAAATGAGCAACACATATCTTTGCTTTTATAAGTCAGCTAAGGAAACATGTTTTCTTATCTTATTTATGACACTTTTATTTACTTTTGTAGGTTCAATTGTGTTTTTAGGTACTTAAACTCAATCATTCCAGCACTGATGATAGAGGAAGGCTTTGAAATTCAGTCTCCTACTGGTGGCACTTGGGTTCAGTGGGGGAATAAATTCACCTCAGGTCACTGGGACCCTGTTCTTGCAGGCCCTTGGCAGGATGGTGCTCCTGTTGAAATTTATGGGAGAGCATCAGGAAGCTGCCCTGTCCCTGGAAGTGTTCTGGGCCAGGCTGGGTGGGGTTTTGGGCAATCTGGTCTAGTGGAATGTGTCCCTGCCCAAGACAGGGGTCTGGAATTAGCTGCTCTTTCAGGTCCTTTCCAGTCCAAACCATTCGGTGATTCTGTGAGTTCATGAAAAAAACCCAACAAGGGCACGCTGCTGAACAGATCAAGTGATTTGCACTCAAATATGTTCTCAGAGCCATATTGAGCAGAAATCTAGACAGAAACCAAAAGGAAATCTTTGGGTAGTCTATGATGATTTAAAAGAAATGGTCTCTTCTAGGAAGCAGTGCCATGTATTAGGTTGGTTGTTAATCTAAATTTCAATGTCCTTAATTATGCTAATTTTTCTTCCTGGCAGATAATTAAAAAGAAGATTTTTAATGAGTTAGATGTCTTAAGATCGTAGAGAGAAGGAAATAATGGAAGAGAGAGGCTGTGAGAAAAGCAAAATAAAACAAAACTCAGATGCATTCAGTCCTACATTCCCCCTGCCATTTAGTAGGCAGATTAATTTCCTTGTGCTGTCCTCTGACAGCATTTTCTAACTCTGTGCATGCATTATAATTTATTTGTTGTTTTGACTAGGAGCTGTTTGTGGGGGAGGAAACCTTTTCTCCTCTGCCTGCAGAAGAAGGGGGTCCTGGGGTGTAGCTTGCACATTAGTACTCCACAGGAGAAATAAAGCAGGAGTGTTGTTCCTGCAGACAGAGTCCTGACCCACTTTGGAACTGATCACTCACAGTACTTTTATCATTACCCGCCAATGTTATTTTCCAAAGGCTTGGTCTCTGACCTATTTTCACACTGATTTCTGTGCTAGGGAGGCTTTTATCCTTTAAATTGTTGGATACTTGTTCATGTAAACACAACACAAGTTTTGCTAACCAAACAAGATTCAGTGCTTCTGCTGGCAGGGGTCGGTTTTAGTGTTAGAAACTGAGGTGCGTATAACAAATATTAACTTCATTTTAAGTCTGATATACCTTTGTGCATTTTTCTTGCATCTGGGACTGAGATGGAGATACTGAAACTAACAGAAAATGTAAACACAGCCTGTGAAACAGTAAACTGATGTGAGAAAAGAGCCTCCTGTAGACTCTAAGCCAGAATTTATGCAGAATACTCAATCACAGACACAGGTGGAGGAGAAGTTTTAGGTCAGGGCTTTGGTCATACTTTTGCTTCAGCTGATTCTGGAGAGAGCAGCCAGAATTTTCCAGCACAACCATCCAAAACCCTGGGATAAGCATATCCAGAGCACCCTGAGAACTGGCCACGTGCCTTCTCAGCAGCCACATAATCCTTCTTACAAAGCCATTACCTCAACAGGTGCTGCTAGCCCCTGCTGTCTTCTTCATTAAGGGGCCAAAGACCATGTGATTATGAAAACTAAACACTCACTTATCCCTAGGTGAAGTTCAACTCTGTGAGAGCGGCAAAGGGCGGCCGGAGGAGGAGGCAGCACCATTGTGCTGCTCTCTGGACTCCATCCTGCAGCCCTGTTAACCCAGCACTTTGCACAGCACTAATCCCCCATTCAGCAAAACCCTGCTTAGCTCCAAAGCTTGCCTGAACTGGGGCCTGAATTCATTTCAACAGCAGGGAGAGGGAAATTAAAAATAAATCTGCGAAAAATATCAAAAATTTTTGAAGGTGATTTTTAGGTGAATTGCTGTGTGTAGACAAAGGTGTTGCTTACACAGCTAATTGTTATTCAAATAATTGTGTATATGGATTCATGGATATATATGTATATAAATTTATACATGCACACACCCCTTTCAAAAAAATAAATGAAATGCAAGTTGCACAGAGCTCTCCTTAGATCCAAGTTTTCTGCAGGTTGGGTTGGCTACAAAAGGGAAAGGACCACTAAATATATAAATAAACAGCTTTGTTCAGTTGTGTCTCCAGCAGGGATATGACTGTTCATTATGAATAGGGGCTGAAGGCTTCAGTGCTCTGTAGTTTATAAATACTAATGAGTGACATATTGAGAAAAATTGTACCTACAAAAGCAAAGTCTTCTGCCATGCAAATCAGGCCCCAATTCCCCACAGATAAGGATCTTTTTGATGGAACACATGCAAAATCTACAGCTCTTAATTCTTTCATTAGTATTCCAGGCAGACGATTGCCAAATAACAGGGAAAACTGTCTGAATTGCTGTGTCTGAAACCTAATATTGATTTGTTTAATAGTGTCAGGAAGTCAAAATTCACAAATCTCCTGTCGATTGTTTATGAGGCAGTTAGCACAGAATTGGATGCCCCTGCTTAATTAATAACTCATTACTGAAATTTGATTATATGCTTGAATGGTTTAAATGGGCTCTAATTTAGTATCTGCAAAGCAGTGTTGCAACAAAGTAAAATGGATCTAAAAGCCTGTTTTTTAACACTATTGCTGTCTGTATTTTATGATCTCCAGTGGTGAAGAATATGTTGACATAGTTGCAAGGGCAGACCTCGTAGTACATTGTTAATTGACACAAAAATGTGTTGTTCTAATGATGTTATGGACTGCACTACAGCTAAATCAGATGGATGCTCTGAGAGAAATTACACTGATTTGAAAAGAAAGGAACCCTAAAGGTAATTTCTTTCAGCATATGATTTATTTGCCAGGAATGGAGATGGGGAGTAGAGAGATATTTCTACTGTTTCTTTTATTCAGAAACATTTTAGGGATTCAGGTTTATATGTCCAGGAGCCATGAGCTCTTCAGTGATTTAGGTGTTTTTAAAACTTCTCTCCACCATATTTTATGCCTTTTCTGGCACTTTCTCATCTCCAGTATTAATAGAGGGGAGAAATATTCCAGGTGTAATTTTGAAGTTCTGAATTTTGTTGAATGAATCTTTCCCCATTTTAAGCATGTGACTACACTGAAATTTCTCCCTTGGGGAGAAACCTTCCTAGTTTTTGAGAAACTGGAACAAAAGAGATTAAAAAATATAGATTTTCCCACATTTTTGAGACAGAATGAACCAGAATGAGCTGTGTCTGAGGGCTGGGTAATCAGGACTTTCTGGCAACATTGGGAATCCCCAATTTTCCTTCATTACAAGTAATGATTATCTTATTAGAGTATTGAAAATGGGTTTGTCCTTGTCTTTGCTGTTATCTGTTTAAAGAATGTCAGCTCACAGTTGTGTTATTTGCTGTGAGAAGGACTCAAGTGTGTGTCTAAACACGTTTTTGACTGTTCATCTGGGTTTTGGTCAAAAACATGGAGATGTTTTTGACCAAAAGCTGGAGATGGTGCTCACTATATGTAGGATGGACACGTGCTCCAGGGTGACTGGTGAGTGTATCTTGAATACTGAGCAGCAAACAGGAGAACGTGAAGAGTTCCCAGGCAACCTGTTGTCTGAATATTATGTGCCCAGACTCTTTTAATCAAGTTCAAGGGGCTCGTTTAGCCAAAAGCAGTAAAAAAATTAATAATTAATAAGATTCCAGCAGATATGTTCAACTAGCCCCAATAAGATAAATCAGTGAAATGCTCTGGGAAAAGCTGTTCTCATGAGAATTCCAGGTGTGGCTGGCCTTAATGAAAGGGTTTGCATAATTTGGGCAGTTTTAGAGCAACCTAGACAGGGAACACTGAGCTGGTCAAAGCTGGCCCTGGAGGCAAGAACTTGACCCATGGCAGCAATAAATGGCATCATTTCTCTGAAGTCTGTGAAGCTGAGGATTTCAGGTCAGATCCTCAAAGCAACTTAATCCTTCAATCAATAAAATATACTTCTCTAAATATCCCTGAGGAACTGGACCTTGGAACTTGGACCTTGATCCACATGAAGTGTTAGCACCCACTCAGAATACAACTTTTTGGATGCTTCTACAAATAATAACCTGCTAAAGACTTGCAAATTGATGTAGCTGGACTGAGTATCTCTCAGACTAATAAACAGATCTGTTTGATGAGCAAATACAAATGTCTTGAAATATATATATTTGTATATATAAAACCTGTAGCAAATCTAATTGGAATAAAATTGACTGAAGTATATAAGTGCAAAATATTACCCAATATGTTAACTGAATCTAAATGTTTGGGATTTTTGAGGGCAGCAAAAAGCAGCAGATGACTGCAGGTTTGTCTAGAGCTGTCCCCAGTCTTGTGCAGATGAATAAGCAGTGAGTTACCAGTGCCTGTACTGTGTGGGCAGTGACTGTCTGGCACAGTGGCTGAACTCCCTGGTATAAACTGCATCACATTTTGTGCCAAAACCTCTCTGGAAGTGTGAATTTCAGTATAATCTATATTACAAAATGGCAAAGTGTTTATTAAGCTCTCTTTTCCTGAACATCTTGTATGGGCAGGGGAAGGAACTTCTGATGTCCTTGTTTGGAAAGGATAAAAGCCCTGGTAGATTTAGCAAAAAATACTTTAGAAAAGCAGAAAATAATAAAAAAAAAAAAATCTGAATTTTTACCCCTTTGATGTGGTTTTTCCAGCCTTTGAATTGGGAAGTGCTTCAGGGTCCACCTCCTATCCCTTGTCACTGAGCACCATACTCTTCCAGCAAGAAACAAATGCTATTTCGGAACACGTGAAGACTTTGAAAACAGTTGTGTATTTATCATATGGACAACCCATCAAAACTGAATCAAAAGAGGTATTTTTTTTAAATTTGCATTATCCATATGTTAGCATTTTTTTTAAAGGCTGGTGTTTTTCTGCCTTCTGCAAACAGGTTTTAGTGATGTTCCATACAGGTTTTTCCACTGGAGTTTCTTACAACTAGAACATCATTGTGATTGTTTAGCATGTAGATAGCTTAAGCAGTTTAAGATGAAGATTATTGTAAATTCGCACTCTTACATAACGGAGCATATTAGTGTTAAACTGTGAAATAGTCAATAATGGCAACTAACAATAAATAATATCATCAGGAGTTCATTTTTCAAGCAGAAAAAGGAGTTGCTGTATATTTTTATACATGCAACCATTACCAATGTCGTAGTTCACAGGTTGGCTAACTTTTTCTAGTGTTGGGTAACTTTTACAATTAATTTGAGTTAAATAATTAAGCCTGGGTAACTAAGAACATTTTTGAGCCATCAGTAAAGAAAAAAAAAAAAAAGCTTTTAAGCAATGTTTTAATTTGTGCTAAACAGCAATCTCAGGAAGAATGAGGCCTTCTTTCTGCTTTGGCCCATTTGTCAAAGCACTATTAAGAATTTTTCGTTATAAAAAAAATAAAAAAATGGAGTGAACCTTTATTTTTCCTCCTCTAATTTATTACGGTTGATTACGCAGCTGGAATGGGAAGGTAGCTGCTGTTTGTAGTTAAATAACTCCTCACAATTTCTTAAAGAAATGATCTTCAAAGCTTTAATGGGTCAGTGGCTCAAGTACAAAGGAAAGATTGATTTTCATACTCCCACTCTTTGTTCCCAAAGTTTAAAACAGACACGTTCTGGTAAATTAGTTTGTCTATGTTATTAATGGAAGAACTTATTAAACTCCCATAAATACATGGTGGTATCTTACTTGAAACACAGAATGCATTTGCTTTGGAAAAAAACATGTTTAAAAGTAAAGAGAGGTGTAATATTTTCATTTGATTTCAGAAATGCCTGGAAAGGCAGAAAGCAGGAGAATTGGGGGTTTGCAGAATGTATCAGGTATGCATAATGATGAATGGCACAAAGAGCGTGGGCTCACGCGGATACAAAATATGTGTTTTGCGTTTAATGAAAAGCATTCCCAGGCTGGGTAAGTGGTGGTGCTGTGGGGAGAACGACTGCTTCAAGCAGGAAATATTGTCTGGGTGAAATGCTTCTTTCCAGTGAGTCTCATGTGCACGTTCCTGGGCTGAGCCCAGGGATGTTGCGCTGCCGACGCAGGAGCGATCCTGGGCTCAGGGAAGGCTCCAGCACTGGCTGGGAGCTGCTGTGAGAGAGATTATTCAGCTCCACAGAGGGAGAAGCACTGCTGCTACTCAAGGGGGATGAGGGGAATGCTCCTGAGCCAACACAAACTGCCAGAGCTCCTCCTGCATCAGCGGGAGGTCGGCCCAGGTCCGTGTCTTCTCCTCCGCAAGTGGAGACACTTCTGATATATTCTCATGGCCTCTGAGGTCACCGAGTTTCCCCTGATGAGCTGCCTGTCTGCTGAAGGATGTCTCACCACACTTAATCACCTTTTCTTTCACTCATCCAACAGAGTTTAGTCTTCTGTGAATAAGCCCCCCACATCTCATCAGTTCACAGGGAGAGACAGACCTTCTGAAATGTTCCCAGTTGACCCCATCAACAGCTATAGGGGTGTTAGATGGGCTCTACTCAACTAGAACTTCACTACCAGGGCTGTTTTCAGTGGCAAAAGCGCCTGTGAGACTGGAGCTCACACCAGTGCTGCCTGCCAGTGGAGGGCAAGCTGCCTGTGGCAGGCCATTGGGGTAGTACTGGTGGGTCGATAACTCAACAAGGGTGCTCTGAGTGTTCCCCACTCCCACTGGAGGCAGCCGAGCTTATCCTGATGCTGTTCCTCCTGCTTTTACTCCTGCTGACGATTCTCCTTGTAAACTTTAGCCTGAAGGTCAGAGCTGTAGGGTCAGCTGTGGGAAGATCTGGAGGTTTCACTTGGATGGTGACGCTCAGCAAATGGGCAATGCATTTGGACTTTGGGCGAGTGATCATTCCATGCCCTTGTTTGTTTGTTTTATTTTTTGCTTTAGCAGGGATATTTGATGTGGCCCCGAGTACAACTTGAGAGGGAATCATATAACTGTGCTTTGATAGAGGGAGGTGCAGGGTTTGATCAAGGTCCAGCCATTGTCATCCATACCAGCACCCAGGGGAAAGGACAAGCCTGTGTAGAAACACCCTCCTGTTAGAGCAGGGTATGAGGGGAGAAAGTCTAAAGTAACATTTTTCTTTTCCACCATAGACTATTTCCTTCCAATGTAAAAGCTTCACAGAGGTGATTTCCACACCCACTCTGAAGTATCAGAGTGGAACGTTTCTAGAAAATCTTTTGGGCTCAGAGCATTTTGATCCCTTAAAGACATTTTACTCAACAGATGTGTACTATGCATTGAAATGTAAAGAATAAGGTCAAAACTCTAACAAGAGTAATGGACAGATCAATGTTTGAATCTTCTATTCCCTGTGTACTAATTCCTCCCTATGTTTGTGGAAAATTTCCAATGTTTTGAATTGTTTCTGGAACAGAAAAGAAAGCAAGGCTCCATCTGCTTCTTAAGCAGCATAATCTTGGGGTTCTTCAGCACAATTATCCCCCCAGATCCAGTGAGATGGCACTTTCAGAGGCATGACAGTGTCTTACTGTCATCCAAGCAGAAAGGGTTGGGAGGCTGATCCTGTATTTCAGCAAGAGTGGGGAAATAAATCAGTGTGTGCTCCACACCAGCTCAGGGGAGAGCTGCAAACTGAGGTGTTTGCCTCTAGCCCTGATCACACAGGACATTGGGGTACTCATGGAACAGATTGCTGTGTTGTTTACTTATATACAGCCTTTGTAAACCCTCAGTAGAGGAAAAGATATCCCATGTACTGAGGATCAATTGCTTCATTGCTTCCCAGTGCATTAAAGTTCACTGTGGAAAGGGATTGCCTTTCCTTGCAACCAGTAATTTGGAGATTGCTGCAGATCCTTGATCCTTTTGGAACAAGGTACGTCCAGTTCTAAGCCTCCACTTATTTATTCATGACTGGTTTTAAACTAATTTCTTCATCTTTAAGCATTGCAGTCTAGCTCATCCTGCAGTACACTTCAGGCACATTTTTTTCCAAAGCACAGCAAGTAAGAAAACTTTCATCTTCTTTCATAAGACATGCTCCAAGAATCATCTTAGCAATCCTTCTCTGACTCATTCCAGCCTGAACTGATGTTTCTTAGAAAAGGTGCCTTAACAGCCTCATCTTTGATATTTGACCATTCAGAATTTTTTATTTAGACAGGAGTAAGCCTTGGGTAGGTGAGAGGGTTGTGACAACAGAAATGAGTAGGATATTGAAAATGCTACCTACTTGAATTAATTTTAGCAACGGACATGAACAGAAAATAGACAGGAGATAATACATACACCAAATTTCTCTCACTATGGATCACCAGTGGAACGTCACATCAGTGGGCTTGAGGCACCTGAAATCTGACCCAGCTTAGGCCCATTTCTACAGCTTTTGTATCAAGAGTTACACTTTTGGTATGAAGAAGAAGGAAAAATAACATTAAAAAAAACTATTGTCTTCAAATACCACACAAAAAAGTTTCTAAAAAATAGCAGCCACCTGCAGTAATGGTACTGAAATAAAACATACAAGCTCAGCATTGTATTTTAAAATATCATTAAAAACCTCTTTTGGCTGCTTGTTAGGACAGTCAGGAACAGAAATTTGTGTGCACAGGGTTAGAATTTTTGCTGCTGCTGATGTGCTGTTTTGTTTTTTTTTACCTAGAATTTTCAGCACCTACTTTGGCTCTGATAATCTGCAGAGGCAGGGTGTGAGGGGATGCCCCTCTGCAATGGTGCAGCTACAGCAGGTGACAGTCCCCATCGAGGGGGGACAATCTGGACAGGATGGGAGCCCTGACAGTGCCTGTCCTTTCGGGTCCCGTTTGTTTGTGAAATGAGAGGGCATTTCCTGGCTCTGACACTCACAGCAATGCACTTTGCTATTGCACACACGCTGGACACTGTCTAAGGGAGCTGTGGGTAGACAGAAAAGGAGAGGAAAATATTGCTGGAGCACTTTCGCCTTTTTACCAACAGAGGGATTTGAGAGCCTTTCTCCATCTGCAGGCTCTGGCAATGAGGCAGCCAGAGGAAACTCAGGATGTGTGTGTGTATAAAAATGGCCTTGTGGATGCTGTGTCGTGTTCAGCCAATGGTTTTACATACAGCACATTTTCCAGGACAGGCTCACTGAAACACAGGCTAGGAAATGTCTTCCAAGGCACCAGAGAGATGGATCCACTGTTGGACTGGAGCAATCACCTGCTTAACAGCTCAGAGCTACACACACACACACACACACACACACACAAACACACACAGATTTGGGTCAGGAAGTCAAAAATAACATTACACCAGATTGAATTTAAATTGTATGAGGGTTATAAGCAAGCAGAATATTGTCGTGGTGCCTGGGTTAATATTTCCTCTTCTGGAAAGTGCTGCGGGATTATTAATGTATATAAGTGGTTAGGCAGGCGTTGCTTTTACATCTCATCTGTAAGGAAAAGCTTCCAAAAAAGCACTGGCTTTTAACCACAGGCTCTACAGAGAGATAAGATGCCAGTTATGGATGAAACAGCCCTGCTCTCCTAGCACAGGACATCTCCCTGTGACTGGATATCCAAGGCTCTTCCACCCACATTTCTAATCTGACCCACTGCAGCGCTCGCTCCGAATCACTTCATTTGTCCAAATATCTGTTTACTGTCTCCCAAGTATTTTAAAATACACCCAGCTTGCTCCCTTGCTTTCACCATGCTGGAGAAATGGCTTTGTTAATGCTGTGGCTGTAAAGCTGTGTTTGTGTGTGTGTGTGAACACGCCTGTGCATGTGTGCTGAGCTCTGACAAGATTACAGCCAGAGATGATCTGACTACAGGCTACATCCTATTTAGGCTTCTGCAAAGATTAGACAGAGAAATCTCCCTTTTGTCTTTGAAGCATGAATGGATGCTGAGCTTTTAGCAGTCTGTAAACTGATGCTGCTCCTCTGAAAAATGACAACAACTTTTGAATTCATGATTTACCATTAAAACAAGAGATAAAAAACAAAGTCACTATCTGCACTCCCCTCTCCCCCTTCACCCAGCTGAACTGTACGTGGATACTGAATCTCTTTTGTTGGCAGAAATCACAGTAATCTCTAAAGGACGTGCTTTTCCTGCCTTTTCAGGCTACCTTACTGAGGAGAATTCCAAAGATTTCTGGAAAAGCTTTTTAGTGTAGGCAGCAGAGCTCCCCTCCTCGTACCCCTTCCCCCAGCATCATTATAATTTACAAGATTCATATGACCATGTAAATACCTTGTGATTACAGGGAAAATACCTCACAAATACATAATAATTACAAGTTCATGCAGATTACTTTGTAAATACATTTGAAGTAAGAAAATAATTCAAAGATTAATTATCCCTTAACTCAGAGCATTTAAATTATTTCCCCCAAAATGTACAAATATATTTGTAGTGACTTCAAGGCTGTCGGAGAAGGGGTTATGATGGTTCTGATCTGAGAGGAAAAAATGAAATTTGACAGGCATGGATTATTTAAAGCATGCAGACGTGAGCCATATAACCATTACACTTTGATGCAAATCATAGAGGAAAGCACAGGAGGGATGGCCTGTACAGAGAAGCAGTGGACAAACTTTGGATTTCCTGCCATCGACTTGAAATTTAAACAAGTAATCATTTAATGGCAGTGCAACATTACATCTCTTGTTGTATGCATTAATGTCAGCAACTGGGACAAACATTTTGACAATTCTATTAAAACGCTTCACCATTCCCTATCTAACACCTGTTAGCTCTAATTTTCTTTCCTGAGACGTACATCAGTAGACAGGGCACATTCCAAATCATTTATCACTTTTAAAGTGCTTCCATATGAGCTTTTTGGGGGGCTTATCTTGGCCTTAGGAAAACCTTTTCTGATGTATTAAAATTCAGTACTTAGAGGGGAAAAAAAAAAAAGTGTAGACATCAATGTTTCATAGCATTCATGTCTGGTAATTATTAGCCTAAATTATGGCTCACACATGACTTGACAAAGTGGACCATGCATTTAAAAAAGCTGCTCACTACACATGCACTGTTCAATATGTTCCAAGTTATTGAGATGTCAGTCAGTAATCATAAAGCAAACACCCCTTACTGAAAGGACCCTGCTAAGAGGGCTATGAGGCCTGAGGGACTACCTAAAAATGTCAGAAATGTTACAGTCTAAATGAATGACATCAGCAAGAGAACGTGTTTAAAAACATGTGCAATTACCTAATACAATAAAATGGAAATCCTGGAACATGACAGACCCGAGGAGCAGTGCTTGGGTAGGAGCATTTAAAAAAAACAAAACAAAATACTCTGCTCTGCAATGAGAAAACCTTCATAGATATATATAAATATGAAAACCGTGAAAAATGATCACGTTGGTGTTTTTACAGCTACACATTGTGGGAAAGGGGAAGAAACACGTTATATTCTTTATCTACTGACACATAATAGACTTGCTTATCATTATGTATGTTAAATCACTCCCCGTGTTGCTCCTATCATGCAAAACAAGGTGTTCTGTGAATTAATGCGGTGTTGGTAATCTCTCACCTTTTACAATGCTGACCACAAGTTAATCAGCTTGCAGGGAGATGAGTGCTATGTACAGTATTTTAGAAGTACTTGCCTTTGCAATGCAATATCCTTTACGAAAGATAAGGCCTAACCTATTCCCACTAAAGTGTATGGGAATTTTGCTGATGATTCGGGTGGGTAAAATAATGGGTCCAACATGCTGGATTTACTCTGAGAGCCTCTGCTGCAGCCCTGCAAGGGGCTGGGACAGGAGCTGATGTCTGGGGAAGCAAACACGGGTGCTGCGGTCTGGACTCCCTGAAATTTTTCAGACACAAATTTTGTTTCTATTACCCGAGCCGCGCACACGAGGCAGCACCTAAAAAAAAACTTCTGAACACCTTGGGAGCCCTTTGAAAAAAAACTGGGCTTCATCCCTTTGCACTTTTTAAAGACACACAAACAAAACCCAGGAAACAAAGCCCCCGAGGCAGCTGGCAGCAGCCAGGACTGTGCGCATCTGTGGGCAGTTTAAAAACGTCCATCAGCGCATGCAGACGCACCTTTACTTTCACACGTCTGCTGTTTACTAAATAACATTTCAGCACAGTTTTCATCTTATAAGGAAAGTGTTTGAAACTTGGAATAAGTGCACTTAATTAAAGGAAGGCTGTGAAAATGTGCACTAATCTGATATGACTAATAGCAAAGTGCATGAAATTGCTAATTAGAATTTCATTAAAGGTGCTGCTTTATCAGACTGCGAATATCACAACCTTTAAAATTCTTTCAGGAAAGCTTAATTCCTTTTCAAACAGAAATATTCTTTAAAGACATTTGATTTGTTCTGAAGGAATTTGTAGCTTAGGCTGAAACGTAAAATGTTGCCAGTATTCCATGGGAGTAATATTTGAATAAAAATATGTATCAGGTATGTTCTTTCATCAGGCAGATGAATAATTTTTTTTTGAAAATATTATTGTTCAAATAATATAATCAGCTAAGAAAAATAAAGTTTAATCTTTAGATTATTTCAAACATAATTTGTTTTTATGCCTATACTGTAGTATTTGATATGCTTTTTCTTTAAAGGAGAAAAGAAATGAAAAGCTTGCTTCAAAAGTAATGTATGAACAATAAAATATACAGCTATGAATATAATTTTATAAAAATACATGAGGTTTTGGATGTCCAGAAAATCAATTGTCTACCTTGATATTTTAAAATACATCAAAAACTAGTACACTTTGTGAAATATCTTTTAACATCTTAAACAGAAATAATAAAAAAAAATCTGTATTTTTAAGATGTTGTTGGAGAAAACCTCAAACTTTGCACAGATACCTACATTTCTATAATTTGATTACATTGTAATTCATTTTACCTCTTGTTTTCCTTTTGCTGGGACTTAAAGCTTACTGCTTTTTATTTAATTCTTTGCTGCTTGTTTCTCTTGTCCTACAGCAGAGTTCCTCTCCCTGGATTTATTGTTAATTTTGGAAGCACGCTCTGCCATCAGCAATTTTATTTGCACCTGAACAACTCCCTTTTGTCCTGGCATCCCCTTACTGTGGCTGATGGGGCAGTTCCAGGCTTTGGAAACCCCCTGGATTTCAGGGTCACTTTTTCTGGAGGAGAAACTAAGCCCCATCAGCTTCTTCCCCTGACTCTAGGAAATGCCCTTCTCCACTTCTCCCTGATCCTTCCTCTCCCAGAGCAGCATCTCCGTGGCAGAAAGGGCTTTCTTTCATCAGCTTTACACTGAATTCATCCTCACAGAGGGTGCTTTTGACAAAATTCTCACTTTGAGTGTCACACTGTGATTTTTGGTTCAGCATCCACCAGGTTTGCTTGCATAAGACACCTGCTTAAATAGGTAACAGCAAAATGAAAGGTCCTTGAAGCAGCTGAAGTTTATGTGTATTAAAAAAAATATCAATCAAGGCTCTCCATTTGTGGGCTGCAATTATTGTTATTAATATTAGCAAAAAAAAAGAAAAAGATGTAGTTTTGCCAGAATTAAGTATTCAGAGCACATTTTTAGAAAGTCAAATTAAAAACTAATCAATGCAAATTTACATGACAAAAAGATTCTTGGAAATGGATAAAGAGTGAACAGAAGAATCTTTACTTATGAGATAGTATATTATTACTTTGAGCATTTTTTAAAATCACATGTCAATTACAGTTTGGTGTGATTTCAGCTCTTGTTATAGGTATTTTCATGCCAGTAGGTATTTTATCAGTTCGACAAAGCAACACATAAAAGTCATTTCAGCTTTCTTCATAAATATGCCAACTTTCTTTATGTACATTTGCTTTATACAATAAATACATTGATAAAAAAATCAGTCTAGACTCAAATAAATGAAAATTATGCTTATTAAATCTAATGTCTGGTGTCAAAAGTGAGGTGTCAATCTTACCTATCTTACTTCTAAGCAAGCCAAACAAAGCTGCTAATTATAATATTTAAGTTTAAATATAGAATTATTGTTCAAATAGGGGAAACAATGGTGTGGTTGTTCTTTCTACAGCTATATGATTAAGACTACTTATGTCTCATTTTATGCAAAATAAATGACACATGATTGTGATTTAATTCATGTTAAGTAAATGTCTACAGGGATTTATGACAAAAAAAAAGAAAAAGCAATAACAATTCATACCTTGTTACTTGTCAATAACTGCATTCAGAACAGTGGGGGACAAGGAAAAATAAATAATTGCTCGGGAAAAAACCCAGCCCCGAGCATACACGAAAGGAGTAGCGTGCAATGATTTACACCATGTTCAGCTAGGGCTGCTGGTTGTAACACGGTGAGTGTTATAAATGAATGTAGTTCTGTGCTATCCTGCTGTACTTTATTGTCCCTTTCCTAATGCCACCACTCCCAGACTGAAGGTGCCTCAATCCCCGGCGCCGAGATTAACGCGCTCCGTAAACACGGGGCTGCGTTCAGTAAAGTGTTTGCTGAGCCAAGATAAGGCACTGACATTTACAATTTCCCTCTTCAGAAGTTATAGGGCCGACACGTTTTGGTGTGCAGGAGAAAACGAGAGCAGGAAGAGCCCCTGGTCCTCCCCTCCTCCTGGCCAGGTGAGGCATGGGTGGCTTCCAGCTGGTGCAGGTTGGATTTGGGGTCTCCAACATGACCCCAGCACTCCAATATGGGCAGGGGATGTCCCAGCACCCTTCTGGGTTTGATGTGATTTTGGTAATCAGGAAAGTCTTGATGTGTCAATTTTAGGTCCTGATGCTTCTTGGTGGCAGAGGGGCAGATGTCACCAGCATGCCCTGGGGGCCCATAGGACCAGCCCCAAGCAACTGGCACACCCCATGGAAATGCAAACCTCTGATATTTTGGGGTGAGACTAAAAGCCATATAACTGCCTGGCTGGATTGCTCAGCCTGTGTTGGTTATGAAGGATGATGTGAGGCTGTTCCCAGCTTTAAAAGGAGAATTTGTTTGAAGGTTGACTTTAGTGGCTTGTAGGTGCAGAAAAGGTGCTGAATTTGGCATGGGGTAAAGAAGCCAGATGTGTTTGCAGGATTTACAGAGTTTGCACTGGTCTGACAGAAAGCTGTCTCCTGGCAGAGCCAGAAGTTGAACTTGATGATCCTTCTGGGTCCCTTTTGACTGCATGTGATTGTGTGAATGTGGACACTTGTGCTGTGGCCAGTGTACCAACAGCTCTGTATGGCTGCCCTCAGCAATGTTGAGGAATTTTGTTCCTTTGCCACGGTTCTTCATTGCTTGGCTTGACAGAAAACTATCAATCACGAAGAAAAGAATCTGGTTTAGTCAGGAAGCACATTTTAACTATCCACCTCCTGTTCACTAGACTTTCCTGGGACCCAGCAGAACATCATGTGGAAGCCATGATCCTAAAAGGACACAGAGATCTTAAAAGTTCTCTCTTTCCACCCTGTGCCATGTACAGGGACGGCTTTCACTAGACCAGGTAGCTCTAAGCCCTGTCCAACCTGGTCTTGGACACCTCCAGGGATGGGGCATCTACAGCTTCTCTGGGAAACCTGTGCCACAGCCTCACCACCCTCACAGGAAATAATTTCTTCCTGAATTTCCTAATTTCTTCCTTCTAAACCTGCTCTCCTTCAGTGTAAACCCTTTCCCTTTTGTCCTGTCACTACATGCTCTTGCAAAAATCTCACTCCATTTGTCTTGTAGGCTTCCTTCAGGTACTGGAAGGCCATTAGATTTCTCTTTTCCAGGCTGAAAAATCCCAGTTTTCTCAGCCTTTCTTCACAGGGGATGTGCTCCATTCCTCTGATGATCATGGTGGCCTCCTGTGGACTGACTGCAACAGGTCTGTGTCCTTCCTGCACTGATGACCCCAAAGCTGGACACAGTATTTTGGGTGGGGTCTGCCTTGACCTGCTGCCCACAGTGCTTTGGATGCAGCCCAATGCCAGCTCATGTCCAGCCTCTCACCCACCTTCCAAAAGACTGATAGATTTCATTCCTGTGCTTCACTAAATGACCAGTCAGAAAAGATCAGAGATTTCTTGTTCTTCTCTGCTGTGGCAGAAGAATTAAATCTGCTAATTATGTTTACAGTGAGCCAATAATCCCACATTTTTTGTTAGAAGTGATGGCCAGTAGCACAGAACAAGTGAAGCAGTGAGAAAGAAGAAATAAGCAGGAACTGCATAAGCTTTGTGAGACCTTATGAGTTACTCCCAATTCCTTTGAAAATCTTTGGGTTTGACTTTCTCTTATTTTCTTTTTTCAGCCTTCCTCTGATTCTTGTCTTAGATTTACCCCTTTGGCTCTTCTCTCTTTGTGATTCTTCCCTTCTGGATTTTATGGTTTCCTCCAGACCATCTCATTTATTGTCTACTACCTTCAGGCCTGATGGTTTCCTCCTGTGAAAATCCAACATGCTTTGCTTCTTACTCCTCCTTAGTCCTTGACACATGCAATGCTTTGCTATTCTTTTACTCAAGTAAACTTCTCACTGCACAAATACTTTCTAAAACTCATAAAATATCAGTGTTGCTTAAGTTTGGTGACTGAATCACTTCTTCTGTCACCCTTGGACCTCTCAAGACAAACCTCTTTTCTAAGTTGTGTGAAAAGTAAAGCAGTCAAGTGTTTTTGGAAGAAAAACTAAGAGAAGAAAACTTCTTTTCCCCACTTTAGTTGCATATGACTTGAAACTCCAGCTCTTCACACAAATTACCAGATTCTGTGTTGTTTTACCCCAACCTTTGTGGGTAATCCTGCCATCCTGCCTAATCAACTAGAGATCGTACAATATTAGACTGAATACTGCAAAGTGCTGCTTTATCAGCCACGTCAAAAGCTCCTAAATAATTCAAATAGCAAGCACATCCTGCTCCTCAGTGATGGGAGTTTGTTTCGATCAGCACACGCCACATCCCCAGGATCTCCCACTTTGCTTCAGGAACCCTGCAAAGTTAATTGCTGGGAGCAGGGAGCATGCTGGGGGCAGGGGGATCTGTTCCAGCCTTTTGGGCGTTTGAAAACATCACCCACCCATTTTGTACAACACCAGGTACAGCAGGAGAATGGAAACCACGTGGTGAGACAACGACCAGCAGTGCTGGCACCACCCCTGCATTGGATTCATTTGTGAATTCAAATAAAGGCTTTAATGCCAATTGTTTTGCCTGTTAGGTTTATGTACCACTCCATACATGTTGATATACATTGTAAAAGTCTAATAAGAACAATCAAGCAATGGCATCATTTTGCACTGCCTGTGGAATGCACATGGGAAGGTAATCACACCGTGGTGCCTCCCATCTTTGCAAAGGAGGTACTTTGAAGGATATAAATAGACAACAAGCCTCAGAGTAAATTAGCAACACTCTTAATTTTTATTAGACACCTGCCTTGTAGTATGGAGGTGCCCAGGTGCTCTTTGTACTTGAACATACATATTTAAAACCAATGTTTTGATTTCTAAATACCCCAAACGCTTTTCTGTTTGTAATGTTCATTTTCTGGCTCTGTTTTTAGCTACATACTGATTTTAAACAGTCCTAGGAGAAAAAAAGGAGGGTGAAAATAATTTAAAAATAATTTGAGGTGAAGTTTTATCCATGAATTCCTGGTCTGATCCAAACCTCCTTGAAGTAATTGAAGAGTTTTGAAGACACTTTTGTGGTCTTTGGCTCACATGTGTATCTCAATTAATTCTGCTTATTAAGGACCACCCAGTTTTCAGCTGGTGTCTCAGCTTCAGTGAAATAATTCTAACTAAAGATCTTATTCAGAGACAAATATATAAGGAAGTGAAATTATTTAGCTATATAAATCAGTAAATACTTCTATTGCCCTGAAAGTGTGTTAATAACAACATCAACTCATCAAAGAGACTTCAGATAAAAATAACTGTTGCATTCAACAGAGCTGTAAATGATGCAACACTCAGTTACTTTTCAGAAATCAGCTACTGTAAGAAGCAAATATTTAAAATAGAAAAGTATCCCTTTTTCCTACTCTAAACACATCACAGACTCACAGTTCCATTTTTGCAGGATTTTATCTCTTCGTTAGCCACTACAACAGTGGGCAGTGTTGCATCAATATTACAAACACATTTCCCAGGCATAGCTGATATTCTTTGGAGTCAGTGACACACATCTGAGGTGCATGAAAAGCACTAAATTGCATTTGATAGCCCCCAAATTGACTTGTTTCATTTAATTAAGAAAAATCCACAAGACTTTGGGAATAAGTCTGTTCACCAAAACAGTAAAACTCCTCTTTTATGTGGACGTGTGGGTATAAATATATACATGCATGTATATGCATTTTTATATATATATATATATCTATATATATATATATACATACATCTGGCTAAGTATGGGTTCTATGCTGTTCTGAAAGGTGTTAAATATGGATACTGTGAAAGGCTGACTGAATTTTTCAATTCTCTTCCAAAGATGGGACCAGCACATTCTGCTACTTCTGGTATTTTGGAAAGCAGGAGTTTCACATCACAGCATGAGGCTGAGTACACGTTTCTTACAACTCCAGTTACACAAAAATATAATATTTTTGCATTGCCTGCAAGTGTGTGTGAATCCATGAGGCATTTCTGATTGCTAGAAACGGGAATATAGAGGTGTTGCTTGCTGCTGTATCATCAGGCATTGCATAAACACAAAGGTGCAGGCTTCCCATCAGCTACCTCCTAAGTCACTTGACATATCAATCTAACATAAATTTTACTAATTGAAACCTTTTCACACGGGCACTGTAGTTGATAGGTGCTATAATAATGCTTTATTTGGAAATATCACTTAAAAAAAATATCAAAATTCGTCAAGCACTTTCATGGCCTTGAGTGGGTACTTGAGAATTGAACAGCAGATGTAACATTTACACTGAAGTGCCTCTCACAGGCACTGGACAAGTGTGAAATGGGTAAAATGTATTATAAACCCTTTTTACCTCTTTTTAGTGAGTCAGTAAGGGGTTTAAGACCTTGGTTTCCAACCTTTTTCTGTTCAAAAGGTAGCTGGAAAGGTAAAATCCTGCATGTTTCCTTCTATAGTTGTTTTTTTTTCCCCCCAGAAAATATATTTTAAAAAATAAACTAAAAAAAATCTTCAGTCTAGCAACATGCACTCACTGCAATCATGTTTGATGTCTCCTGAAGAATTTGACTGTGCATATCTTGCTGGAGGAAACATGTGTGTTATTTATCAGATAGGCTTGTCTTCTTTCCAGGACTGCCAAGGATAATGTTATGCAATGTTACAGGACAAGATGACAGATTACTGGGTTTCATGCCAGTAAATGATCTCTGATAATGCTGGGAACTAAATATAAAAATCAGGAACCGGAGAGATGCAAGAAGTTATGTCTCTTTTGGACTGTTTCATAGTTTACTGGAGAATAGAGAGTTCTGAAAGTTGGACTTTAGGAACCATTGGCTGTGGAATCTAAAATATTAGGCACCCAGCAGAGGTTTTATACAGTAGTTTCCCCTAATCTCAGAAACATCTGTTCATTTTTAGAAGTAAATCTGTATACAGTTTATGTTTCAAGCAGGGTCAGATTCCATTCTTCAATTTCCTTTTTGTGTGTGTGCCTGTGTATCATTTATTGTATTTGCAATCAGTGTGGGGTTTATCCCTGCTTTCTTCTTCCTCCTGGTGTTGCCTATCCCCTTGAAATAAAGCTGGCTCATTTTCCAATCAAGTAATGCGTAAATAAAGATGATTCCACAAGTGTCAGCATGTGATATTCCCTCTTTATGAAAACTGGGACCACCCCAAGCAATTAAAAAAATTAAATACCTTCTGGAGACATGGGAAGGGATTTTCCTTGTACTCAGAAGCTGCAGGACTTCCAGAGCACATCAGCCAATTGATTACCCATACCCTGTTTCCTTTCATAGAACAAATAAGATTTATGACAATTTAGAGATGAGATGAAGTTTTGAAGCTTCATTTGATTTTTCTGCTTCAAAGAAGGAAGGCCTCCAGAACAGAGGCACTGGGTTCTTACCACACAGAATTGATTTTTCTGGAGGCAGCTCTTCCATTCACCAACTTGACTGGAGGCCCTTTTTGTAGGAATGCCTTCCCAGAAATTCAAGAGCTGGCAGTGAGCACAAGGGATGCTCCCTCCTAAGTTTGTTTCCATTCTCTTAAGTTGGTGTTGGTGTCCAGATTGCCCAAGGCATGGAGGATTTGTTTTTAAACAAATTTTCAAAGCAGTCAGTCTGGTTGGGTGATAGCCATAAAAGGGTTGTCAGCTTAAGCTGCAACAAACAATAGGAGATGCTGGACAATCATGTATTCCTTTGGTAATCAAAATGCATTTTCCTTGTGGTAACACGGGAGCTGAACACAGCAGAGGGAAAACACCAACCTGTTTACACAGGCTTTTGGGGTTTAGAGCCCTTAATGAGGGATGCTGTAGGATTATGCTGATGCAGGTACCTAGACCCTGCAGGTAGTGCTAGAGAGCATCCCCTGTATGTAAGAGGAATAATAATTTAAAAATATCCTTGTATGATAAATCATTTCAGTAGTTTTGGCTTTTTAAATTTTTGCTTGATTGGTACATTTGCATGATTCCACTGGCATGGAAGCTAATGGCTTCATGAGTTGAGGCATGGAATTTTGGACAGAAAACACAGAACCCTAAACTAGGCTACTGTGTTCCTCTGCTGTGGAGAGCTGTCAAGCAAACAGACTGCTGAATTATGGTCCTTACTGCTGTTTGTGGTTTCATTCCTCTTTACAAATTATTGGCTGGAGCTTCTGAATCCCTCTGGTCAGATCCAAGTGGATCACACCCTTTGGGGCTGGTGCAGATGTAGCTGATGTTGGTCATCGCTGCTGTGTTTGGCCCTGCAAGCTAAGCCTGTGTGCATGCAAATATTCTGAATTTCGGTCAGGACTGGCTTTGCAGCTCCAAGTCCCTTGGCCATAAGGGACCCAAGCACACCCTCTCCTGACTCAGCCAGTGCATTCCAGTTGTGAATCCACACGCTCGGTGCACTGACAGATCTGTGAGATGCTGTATCTGATAGCAGGGAGATGTACAAGTAGGTATAACCTTCTAACTCCTGGCATTTTAAACCACTCTGTCTTTCTTGTTCTTCCAGCAGCCTCCTTGTTGAACAATATCAGGCAAAGGACAGAGATTGTAAATCTTTGCCTGCAGGAACTTCAGAGATGTAGGAACAAATGCTAAGAATGCTCAGGCTTTCGGAAAAGGCCCGAGGTCCTTCAGGACTTTAACGTTTCTCCCCAGAAGTTTTTGGAGACAAGACAAAAATATTTGGCAGTATTGAATGAATCAGATAATGCAAGGCAATCCAGAAAGATGAGTGCTGATTTACCTGTTTCTCCCTGAAGAGAAGGAGGGGACATGCATGGGAAATGTTTTCCTTGATCAAAGGCCATGGTGAATGACTGCAGTAAAATGTATCAACTTTCATGCTCCATTTAGCTACTGCAATGGCTAATGAGAAATGTAGAAGTTTGGTAGTTCTTTGACAGCTCTGGGAGCTTGGAATCAGGTTCATGAGAGCCATTACAATGCTAATCAGAAATTGTTAACTTATAAAAACTTTATCTGAAGAGATTTTTTTTCCCCTGTTGTTTGGACTATTGCCTATTTTAGAGGAGATAACTGATTCCATCATGCAAGATGTTCCTAGCAGGGGTCTTCAGTGATAAATCTTTTATATCATGTTGGAAAAAGAAAAAACAGAGTCCCAGTTGTATTGTATATGACTAAAATGAAGTTATTTTCTCTCTCATCCCCACTCCTCCCATAGTGATAGATAATCTCACTCTGGATACAGAGGAGCTTCTCTGTTAACTATGATCAGGGACCTGAAAAGTAAAATGAAGACTAGCTTCTGAATATGGAAAATTACCTTCCTTTTTTGGATTCAAAGTATTCATATTGGTTGAAATATTAAAAAAGTTCTCTAAAGTAAAAGAGGTCCTTTTCTAATGCTAAAATTTTCCTTGGGCAAAATTAATGGGGAGAAAATTCCTCATGGAAGAATCTAAATTAAATATTTTTACTTATGGCTATAAGTAAAGACACCTTATTAGCCCTTCTATTGTCAGTGAAAAAAAATCCAAAAAACCACTCAGCAATTTTCTAGACGCAAACTAGAAGACAATATAACTTTTTAAAAAATTGTCTCTTGATTCCAAAATTCTGCAGCATCCCTCATGTTCTGGTAGACTGGATAAGGAGAGATCTAGATTAAAACTGGTTTTACAAAAGCAAACCCAGATTAAGAAGGTTGATGAGTGAAATGTAAAACCACCTCAGTTTGCTCAAAACTTTTATCTGTTTCTCTCTTCAACTCTAAACTTGCGTGGATGAGATAAAATAGGAACTGAATCCAAACAAGCCGGTTTTGCAAAAGCTCCTCAGCTCTTCTCTAAAAATAAGATTAAAGAAATCCTCTAGACTGCAGGAGATGACTTTATCTTGTTACATTGCAAACCTCATTCCCTTACTTTAAATCTTCTTCTCTCTTACTAAAGATAACTAATAGGGATGCTGAGAACCATTGTATTCTGTTGACGTCTTTAAACATAAAGCAAGCTATCAATATCTGGATTTCAAGGGGTCTCTCTGCTCCCTTTCTCAAGTACAAAAGTTTATAGTCATATCATTATGAGAAAGACATATTTCTACACATGTTAATGGAATTTACTTTTGTGAATCTTATTGAGGAACGCGGGACACCAAGGACATTATTGTGCTGTGATTTGTGCTGGTGTAACACCCCTGACTCCAGCAGAATCACATGTGATTTCCTCTCTACTATCCTGCAGCACAGAGAGGTCCAGAGACACTGGGGCAGGCCATGGGCAGGAAACAAAAATTCTGTGCCTTTTAGACAATTTATATTGATGAAATATGATAGTTAAAATCACGTCCCATTACGACAGAAAATTATGACACCGTGACTTTCCTGGAGCTGCGTTCAATTCTTTGTGAGGTGAACTTAACTGTGACAGGTTTAGACATTTGTCTCGACAAGCCCTGCATATTGTTTATAAGAATTCTTGTTATTAAAATAGTACTGATGGCAACACTTTGCACAGAGCTATCAATATGCAGCATTCTTGGCAAAGATGTATCTGGTAGGGAGGGAGGAGGCAAATCCTTTTTCATTTGCCACACTGAGAAGTTAATGGAATGGGTCTAGGTCTGTAAATACTTGGGATGAGATTCTGGCTCAATATCCTTTGCACAACTCACCAAAAATGCTGACCAACACAATAACTTAATTAGGATCAACTGAACTCATCTAAATCTCTGAGTAGTTTCCCTGATGATGTTTTTCTTTGCTTTTATTTAGCATGGTGTGATGAGCCTGTTTCACTATCTGACACCCTCTGCGCCGAGTGCATCCCTGTTGTAACAAGATCTCTCATATTTAGAGAATTACTTTGGGATGAATGTGGTCTCTTGTGTTTGCACTAAGTATAATACAGACACTAAACTGTGGATTATTATTTCCTAGTGGGAGATCTGTGTCTTGTGATGAGATTAAGGAAGGATGCAGCTGTGAACGGGACCGGTTTGGCTAAGTTGCTCCAAAAAAATTTAACTAGAGTAACTTTGGTTTGTGAAAATCTGGCTATGTGCTACGTTCAGGAATAAGCTCCCACATAAAATCCTCGCAAAGCATGTGCAAAGCTCCTTTGTGGTAAAACAGAGCTGTTTTGACTAGCCATATATGTTTCCTGTGTAAATCCGCCACATCCTGGTCTATAGCTCACTTGCATATCAAGTTTTCATGTGAGTCAGATTCCCAAGGCATCTTTGCAGAATAATAAAGTCATACATGACCATGTAAATGATACCCCTGAAAAAGCCCCTCAGTATTCTTTTCAAAGTCATTTCCAAGCCCAGATTTACACATTCCAGTTTCCAAAGCTGCTCAGATAATTGCCAAAACAACAAGAGCGCTCCACTATGCTCATCTCTAATTGGTAAAATCTGACTTTTGTCTTCCTGTGACAATAGCTTTTCATGTCTCTGAGAAAGCAGGAGATTTATAGGATACTGGTGATATTTATTTTGAGATGGCATTTTGTTCATCATTTCAATACAGCCAAATTAAAGGCAGTATTTCTGTCCATTTAAATAATAATTTGTGCATTCCTTTTATATTACAATCCCTGAGAATGTGGAAGATACAAAATCAGTATAACACATTAGCAACAGATAATACAGTCTAAATAAACATAATAAGCTTTCCTATATGTCTCTAGACCAAACCTTATCTAAAAATACCCTAATGAAGCTGAACCATCCAATTACTTGTTTCTTGGAGGAACCCCTTATTAATGACATTGCAGTGAGGAAAAAACATTAATTATTGGACACAGTGGGATCTTTTACATTCTGTCTAGTCTGAACAGCACCAATTAATACAACAATAATTATCAGCTAGCATGGCAGGCTGGCTGAGCACAGCTCCTATCTGCTGATTGGGTGGGGAATGTGGGACAGCTCTCAGGCTGTGCAGATTTCTCAGACTTAGACCCCTTTTATTATTTTGCACTGCTATGTGAGAACAGAATCCTAGGGATATTAAAGCAGGTGGATTACACTATTGAGGCAGGGGTTGTTCTTATGAGAGGCAAAGCACAGGTGCCACTGTGTGAGAAATGCCATTCCCTCCTTCATCTCCCACCCACCTGCTGTCTGACTTTCTGTCACTCGAGGTTTGACACGATCACTCTTTGATAAGGGCAGTGTGATGGCTCAGGCTTTTAAAGTTGTCTCTTTGCTTGCTCCCTCGTCCTCTCCCCAGCTATCTCAAAATGACAGTTTACAAATGCAGGAGCAAACGCTGACATGATTTATTGCCACCAATGTTGCTGCAGTCTTGAAAGCAGAGTGTCTATTCTCCACCAAATTCAACCTGAGGCAAACACCAAGTATGGGAAACTTCAGCTCGAAAGGTTAAACTCTGCAAAAGTTATAAGTGACTAGAGGGGGAACAATGGAAAGTGTTAGACAACCTGAATAACAGGCGTTACTACTCCGCTGCCTATAATAATAATAATTCACCTTTTATCCATTGAAGATAAAAGGACACAATGTGGGAAAATTAAGCTGTATAGACATCTTGGGGATATCTCATCTGAGATCACACACCACTTCTTTCTTGTGGTTATCATGATTTTATCAGAGCCACTTTGAAGTCTATATAGCCTTATATCTCAGTTATCTACATTTCATCCTGTATGTATTTATTGCAGATGGGCCTAAGCTGCTAAATTCAGATCCAAATCCAGATTCTGATTTTGAATTCCCTAAGGTCCGTAGCTAGCTTGAAGCTAAGGTTTTGGTTTGGAATCATCTCTATTTATGGGTAAGAAAAAGGGGTTTAATATATGCTCTCCCAGCTCTGTATTTGTGCACAGAGAGTCACTCTACCTCACATGTACATCTAGGAAAAACAGAGTGTGGCTATGTAATTAAAAGCTGCCTACACTGGTATTCATACCTTAAAGAAGGATGGATTTATAAGTGAGCCTTAGCTTTGACATTTTGTGATTTCTGAGTGTTTTCCTTTACAGCCCTAACAAGCTTTTATCCATGTTTTAACATCTGGAGCTCCAGCACAGACCAACACCCTCAGCCCTCCCTGGCACACAGGTAAAAGCTACAGCCAGCACAGGGTATTTTATAGGTCTTTGTGCACCGAGATCTGTTTTTCTGTGTTAGCTGTAGCCTTGACTCCAGCAGCAAACAAACGGTGGCACACATGTAAATAGGGCTATAGAAAACCAGGCTGCCACTTTATTTAAAGCTCAAGAGGAATTCCCAAGGGGAGCGAGTGTCCCGTTCACAGGGAGGGGACACCAATCAGCCACACCAGGAACAAACTTCCCTTGTTCTGAGACAAGAGTGTGTAGGATAAGCAAGCCCTCTGTGACTAAAGGGAACCAGAAATGATTCTACCTTTTGCATAATACTGATGTGCTAATTAGGGCACTGATATCCTCAGAGGGCAAGCCCAAATCTGATGATATGTACAAAACACACACTCCCCTCTCTCTCCTCCTCTCTCACTCTCTCACACACAGGCAAATCAGACAGACAGTGGCAGCAGAAATCCAGAAAAACAACTGCAGAAATAGTTTAAAAATGCAGGTCCAAGAGATCAGGTGGCATTCCTTTGTCAGGAAGCTGGCTGGTTGTATGGAGCCAGTCTGCCATCACAGCACTGTCACTTGCTCAGTGCTCTCTCAATCTCCTGAGTAGGGACAATCCAGGCTTGCTCTGTCTTTTTGTTCTTCTTTATCCAGTCATTTGATTAAATGATGACATATTAATCACAGTCCAACACAGAGACAGACTTCACAGTAGTATGAGTGTATTATCTGACAGTTTCCCTGTTTTGTGATTTGAAGCATTTTGTACAAGGTCTCTTCCACCCTTCTCTATCACCTGGGCTTCCTAAACCTAACAAGGTGATAAAATGCTCTCCACAAGGGATAATCCATTTTCCCAATATAACTTAATTCCTTAAAGCTTCACATCTGGAAGAGACTTCCAGAAACTTCATCTCAGCACCAGGGAGCTGGCATTTCCAGCTCTGAAACACCATTTCTCAAAATAAAAGCCCTTTGTCTGACTAAAGACACATTGTGTCTGGAAATGTTGAGGGAAAAGGCATTTCTACAGCAAATGTTTATTTCTGATTCTAAATTTCCTGCTGAAATTGATGAGTTCTAATAAACTGTTTGTGAAACTGGAGAGGTGTCATTATACGCTCTGACCTGAATAGGTATTTCTTCCTTCCGTAAAACCTGGAGGTTCTAATTTAACCTTGTAAATATGATGTAACACTTCTGTCTGCAATAAACTGCAGGGACAGTTTTTAAATGATACTTAAGTCCTGTTGCAACATATTTCATCATCCAGAAAACACAGGAATGCTGCAGAGAGACAGTCTGTTTACCAGGAAAAGCTAAAAAACAAAATAAAAATTGCCAGTAGCATCGTCCCACAGCTGCATTGAGACTCTGCAAAACATTTTTTAGCCATGCACCATCACCTGCCAGATTATGGAGAAGCAGCTGAGGGGTCAGGTCCTGAAATCCCATAATTTATTGGTACTCAGGGCACCCTGTGATTTGCAGAAGCCACTCAGTGCTCTCAGAGTAAGACATGCTCTGAGATCGTGGGGGATCCCATGCAGATTCATCACGGTATGTACCAGCACAGGACCACTAATTTAAACCAGTTTGGAATTCCAGGATTTACAAAAATAATCAGACAATCTATCTGCACACCTCCCTTTTACCTGACAAAATGCTACAAACCCATGATTCTGTATTTGATGAGTCCGTGCCTTGCTTTAATCCCGGGACTTGGTGCTCCAGGGGAGAGAGGAAGGGATGGGAGGGGAGGAAGGAAGGATCACAGGGACAGCAGAACAAAGGTGGACAGAAGGAGGGAATGGTGCCATGCCTTATTTGCTGGTCACAGTGTAACAGAGGTTGAAAGGGACTAATAGAGATTATCCCTCAACATCTGCACACTGCAAAAAGCACAGGCAGAGCGTGTCTGGGGCAGTGCTCAATGGCATCACTCCCATGGGACAATACAACACTGTAGGATTTCTTAGTACATGTTCTGCCAGCACCATTAACCTGCCATGCCAAGATAGCAAAGATAACCCACGTTCACATATTTTCCTTTGGTCCACAGTCAGAAATTAGATTCTTTGAGGGTCCGGAAGCGCTGTTCTGATAAGCATCCACATTTTTTTAGTTCTCTTCCTTTGATCTCCCAAGCAATCCAACCTGTTACCAAAGATCCCCCTTCAGACCTCTAGCTCCCACACAACTGTTATTTCCAGCAATCCATAAAAAAATGGGAGAAAAAAAAAAGAAAAATGGGTTCCTGCAGGGGTTAAATTAAGAGCAAAACCTAGAAAATAAAAAACAAACTGAGAAATTATTTTAAATTGTATAGAAGAAAGTTTTCATCAAAGGTTTCTCAAAAAATGAAAAATGGACTGAGGAAAATATTTTAATCAAATTTTTTAAAAAAAATGTTCTTTGTATAACATCAGTGTTTTTAAATATAGGTAACTTTTTAATTTGCAAACTTTTCATTTACCTCAACTATTAACCTGCACCATGTCTGACACTGTACCTTCACTTCTGGAAGCAGAGATAATTTGAAGAGAAATCAGCTCAGAGCAAAACCAGATTCTGAGGCAGGGGCTGAACTGAAGAAATTGGCCTTGCCCAGTTCACCAAAACTATTTTTCTAAGACACAAAAGATGAAAGAGTTTTTACTCCTATAAAGATACATATTTTCATTAAAGCTGAAACGTACTGAAAGGGCCATCAAATAGAATGTTAATTTAATGGGTGACAAAATCTGACTCCGAATTTCTTGAATTTGGGTTGTCTAATTTGAGCCACAGTATAAACAACAGCACCAATTAGTTCATTTTCTTTTAAAAAGTCTCAAGCTGTACCTAAAAGACTGTTGTTCTGTCTAGTTAAACACTCATGCATTAAAATGCTAATAATTAAACTGTTACGACTGACTAATGAACTCTGCCAACTATAAATGATGGTCTTGTTAGATTCACTGCACAGCAAGGCTTCCTTTGTACTGAAAAAGTTAAAGGTTAAAGAGCTCTTGAAAACAGCGAGCAGCATCTAGAAGCAATTACATTTTTTTCCTGGAAACTAATAGTTGTACAATAATGTTTCAATTCGCACTCCGAAAAAAAAATAATTACTATGAGCTCCATTCATCAGAGCAAATCTGCAGCTTTCTACACCATGGCAGGTTGTTAATTTGGCTTCTGCATCCAGCCTACTCAGCCTATAATCTAGTGTTTTGCTGAGCCTTTTATTGATCCTGCTCATGGAAACTAAAAGGGCAAAGACTTGAGCTTGACTTGTGATACCTGTTGAGTAGCACTCACATCAGAAAAACACAATGAGATTGAATTTCAAAAGGCTTATGTGGCAGATTTCCTTGGATATGGTGTTTATTTGCTGGTTGTCCCTGCTCATTGGCTTCCAGACAATACAGTCTCTGGGAAATGCAGGAAACAGAACTGGAACAGGAACTGGATTCCTGCTCCATTACATCTGTGACTACAGCTATGCTTCTTGACAAATACCACCTGGGTGAGGAGATTTGGGATTCCAGTGTGGCCACTCAATGAAATTGTGAGTTTCAGAATCAAAATTTTCCTATGAACCTCACATTCCTGGAAAATAAATAGAATTTTGTCAGTCAAAAATCACTTGATCGTGGATTAATCATTAAAAATAGTTCCTAGATAAAAAATTATTAGGTATCAATGAAGAAACTAAGATATAAATGAGCACGTACAAAGTGCATCTTTCCATCCATTCAGTTATGTGCTGAAAGCAGCAGAAGCTTTCCCTTGACTCTGCTTGAATTGCCTGCACTTGAATTATTGAGAGATCTGTGCATTACAGAAATACTCAACCAAATTGATTGCTATCAAAATAACTGATGCAATTATTTTCCAGACTGTTGCTTCAAGAGCCTGTACAGTGAACATACTGGTGGTGGGGAAAAATTCTGAAAAAAAGATTTTGCAAAATCTCCCAATTATGGCAAAACTGCCTTCAACCTGATAGAAAATCTTTCCAGCAGTAGACTTATCATACCTCCTGATGGGTCTGCTTTTTTTTTTAATGCACATTAGCTTTTAAATACTGCTGTGGAGTTATGAATATACACGCATATAAATATAAATATATGGATATATATATATATATATATATATATATATATATATATATATATATATATATATAAACATGTTGTCTGAGACTTAGGAGAGGGCCACATGGTAGGTCATGAAAAGTGAAGTTAATTATGTCACTCTCTGCTTCCTTTATAGTAGGGCCCACCACAGCATGCACAGATTTTTGCTTAGGAAAATGAGGAATGACATTATATTCCCAGCACCCATTCCATGCCCAGAAAAATGATGGAAAAAAATTTGCTTTTAATTTTGTCCCTGTTAGGAATTAATCAATATGAATCTGTAAAGTGTGAACAACATGGATTTACAATATCAGTGGTATAGTGGAAATAGGAACTGCGAGCACAAGGGATTACTGGATTCTTTGGATGATATTAAAAAGATATTATCCAAGAGAATCACCATATCCATCAGTGAAAACAAACCACCTGCTATTTTTCTCTAAGGGAAGAGCTTCTGTTGAGGCAAAGAATTTAGTAAACTCACAGTCCTGAGGAAAAATTTGTGTGCAGCATTGAGCAACAACTGTGGGAGACAAATACTCAACTTTACACAGCCAATACACGAGCAAAGATATATCATTATCCTCAACTTTATACAAAAGTTTCTAGTACTGATGTAGAACAGGTGAATGAGACATGGTTGTCAGCAGGCTCTAAGTGTGAATTTTCTTATTGGACCTTGTGAATTTGGCTCTTTTTCTATGAAATATTGAAATGCATGGCAGGCATAGAATCTGCTTTTTCTCTCAAAAGTTGGTCGCAATTCTGACACTTACAGACACCCTCCTTTGTATGATCCTCCTATTAAACTTCTGGCAAAGTACTGGGAAACTGGGTGAGACGGCTGCAAACACATGGGATACCTAAAAGGTCTCTTATTTTCATCTCTGAATGAGTTGTGTCAGTGTTGTGTACAGCACAGTACACAAATTGTAAATAAAATGTCTTTCCTCAGCATGTTTGTAGCTGACAGGAGACAGAAAACACCCTATCATCAGACATAGGCAAAATGTTGCAAAGTCCAGGCAACAGAGTAATTTGGATTTTTATTATTATATAATAGTAGGGTTAAGGCTTTGAATGGCAGCTCAGCTAAAAATTTGTTTTGGGCTCTTTCCTGACCTGTAATGCTGGCATCCTGAAATGAAAAACAGTGTGGTGTAGACCTTAGTGTGGATATTAATCAAAATAGATCTTTGAAATGTTAGACACACTGAATAAAGGAGAAATACATGATACCAAAGGACAAACTCACCAGAAGCCATTGGTTTCCAAAACTGATTTCATCAATATTGGGCTTAGTTTTACTTAGAGAAGAAACAGGAAAAAAACAGAAGAAACTGACCATAATGTGGGACAACAGGTAGTAAAGATGCAGAGAGTACTTGCAGAGAAAATAATTAGTCAAACATGGCTGTCCAAGACCTGGTGTGTTGGCTTGGTGGAGCAAACACTTCTAGATGCAGATAGCTACAGTAGAAAATAGATTTCACTACTTTCCATTTCTCAGCTTCCGAAGAGTTCTCGCCGCTCTCTAACACGACAACAGATACATCAGCTAGGATGTAGTTCATGAAAACAACAACAGTTAAAAGAGTCAACTTTTATAGGAAAAAAGAACATTATAAGTACTATGGAAAAGTTTTGTGAATTCAGGCTAGCTATTCACACATTCAGACCACCCCTAAAATAGCAGCTACAGTTCACAGAGGCCACAGCTACACAAATTCCAGCTCTCCCTATGTGGTAAGTCTAATACTTTCTTTTCTTATGCTTTAAGGACTTCAAATAGGGTTTGTGCATTTGACTCCTTTTATCTCTTTCATAGAGTTCTCTCTGCTTTTAAATCCCTAAGTATCTCTGTCCTCCCCCTGCCATTCCTTAACAGATCCAGGACAGCACAAATAATGCCTCTTGGCTTTGAACACATCATGGCAAATTTCACTGACAGAGGGAAGATGTATGAGCAGTTATCTGGGATAGTTTTACACCAATCCATCTATTGTCTGCTATGTTCACAGTCTTGGGCTGGAATGAATTTCAGGCAAAGTGCATCCCTTGCAGACCATTTAAAAACAGAATGGGTTCTATCTGAGGGCCCAGTCCTATCTGATGCTAAGCACCTTACTGCATCAGGACCTCACTGAGAAATATTCCACTCAGATTTCTCCAGGGCTTCATAGGGCTTTGTCTCTGGACAATGGAAAGATGACAGGAAGATGGCAACAGTTTTGGTACCTAAAATCCTCCACAGTCTAGGAAAAAAATGAGCCCATCTGCATAAAAGGATACCAAGTCAATAGACAAAAAAATGAAGAAGGAAATATTTAAAAGGAAGAGGGAAAAAAACCCCTTCTTAAATGATGACCCCACAGGTTTCTCTCTTGCTTCTGTTACCATGTAGGGTTTTTTGGGAAGGTAGCACTTGAAGGGATTCACCTGAATAAAGCTGCACAGTTTCATCCCACCTGTATAGGACTGTGGCTTTTGTAAGATATTCATGACAGAGATTTGTATTTCTTTTTTCTGTATGGTGCCTGTCATTCTTTCAAACATGGTATAAAATGAGAACTAATCATTAGAATACTAGCATGGAAATCCAGTTGTTTACATTTTCTAGGTATTCTGTTTAATCAGTGCAATAGGACAGACTATTTGGTGTCTCCATAGTACTGTGCTCTCATACTTTGCCATAAATTTTAGCCTTTGGTGAGAAAGACAATGGTTCTAGAGAAAAGCAGTCACTGCTCTGCTATTGTATTATAATTCCAAATGCAGGAATTCTGTGTTTCAGCTAAGACATATTTGCATAATATTAAAGCTTGAATTATAAAAAAAATGTGAAATGCCTGCAGTTTATATTGTGAAACATTTGAAAAGTAAAGCAGATTTTTACAAACATTTTTGTAGCACTGTATTTTGAAACATGCAGTTCATTATTGAAGAAAACACAGCTTGTGTAATGAGGGATTGCTGTAAGTAGATTTAATATATTCTAGAATTTAAATATTATTGTTGATCATAAAAGATTAAATGCCCTTTGGTTTCAATCCTCTTATTAAAAACAGCAAATTTATTTTTCTTGAGTGTGGCAAGTAAGTTTGAACTAAAATGTAAATGCTTAACAGGTTCTGTATATGTGCATGCAGGCGTGTGATGAAGAGATGGGGCATTTTCCCCAAAGCTTCAATTTCAACTTGCTAATTTGTTATCATTGTTCATTAACTATGCGGTTGACCTAAGATGAGCCCGAAGGATTACAGAATATTTGTCTAACTATTTAACAGAAGCTTATAAAATAATAGCATCTGTTAAACACCTCAGGTTTCCCTCCCACCACAACTGTAATCTGAAGACATTTAAGGGCTGGATGGGCTGAACACAAACACGGTGGCGCTCAGTTGGGTCAGATGTGTCAGTCCAGCTTGGTTTGAATAGGTAACCCAGTCCACAGTGTAACTACATTAAAGGGAGTTTCTGAGAAACCACTGTCAGCTCTCCGATTTCATGCTGATTTGCTTCTGGATGGGAACTGCTGTTTTTCATTGGGTGGTTGAGTAGTTGGGATAATCAAATTCATGTCACCTGCAAGCAAGGGTGGAATGAAAAGCATGACTAAATGGGGAGGAAAACGAGGATAGTGTTTCACTGTCACCTATGTCCTTAAAATACTGCTTACGTTTGCCTTTACATTTGCTGTCTGTGGAGTTTCTCATGGGAATACTGACAGCTCAGAGCTCACAAAAGCAAAGCCTGAAAAAGCTTTGAGGAGAGCAGAGCCCTCAGGTGCCGTTACCTTTCTTGAACACCACCAGTTTAGAGAACCCTTCAACAGGAGGGGACTGGGTGTCACCCTTCCTTCTGCTCAGCAGCCCAAACCCCAGGGGTTTTTGGTGTGTGGGTCTGTCTGGACAGGAGTTGTGCCACCCTGACTGGCCATAAGGTGTTTTTGCTGGAGCTGCCAGAGGACTTTGCACTATCTGCTGCTGTCACACAGAGATAACCTAATTTCTACAACTTGATAAAAAATACTCTCATATCTCAAAAGAAAATAGAGTTCCAAAAAATTCAACACTTGAAGCTTGTTAGAATAACACACCATTATGGAAATTATCTACATTGCTTCTGTCAGGATGTACCAGATGGGGCTTAGAGACCAGGATTGCCTGCTCAGGCTCCTCTGCTCTCACCTCCCCTGTTAGAGATCTTCAACACAAACTGCTTTTTACCTGCCATGCTGCAAAATACTGCTGTACCAGCCCAAAACCCGAGGAGGGAATTCAGAGCCAGTGTCCAAGGTTTCTGCTGTGACAGATCTGATCTCTCATCTGATCATCTCTTCTGACTGGAAGCCCACGTGTACTAACCTCACTCCTTGAGGACACCACAGAACCCACTAGTAATGTCTCCCAGGTAGAAAGATCTTTTTAAGAGTGTGGTAAACGTTGAGAACAAATTCCAGCTTAGAGTCTCAACATAAGCTTGAAGTAACACTCTCAGGGATCTTAGACGTGTTAGATTTGAATTCTGAACTCAGAATTTACCCAACCCAACATAAGAAGACAGCACAAGACTTGTTTGCCCAGAAACAGTCTTTTAGACCTTCTTGAAAATAAGTCTTTGGTAGTTGAATGTTCCTTGATAGTTAAAGAGGTACTTCCTTTCTAAGTCCCTTTATGAGTTTCCAGAAAATTTACTCCTTTAGGCTGATACTTTTGTAGCTTTTGGAAAGTTTGGTAAAAATACATATGGTTGGTTTAGAGAATGCTTAAAGAATTGTTTCAGATGTTAAACTTGTGCTAGGGTAACTGAAAACAGTTCAAACTTGGCATGTAATCTCCAGTGAGAAATGTGGGCTCGGATAAGTTGGAAAAAAAATTGGTTCAGAAAGAAAGGAGTTATAAACAAGTGGAAATCGTATGCTTCAGTAATCCAGATGTATGCCAGGCAGGGATAGACGTCTGGATAGCCACATGCTGGAATAAATGCATCTGTATTTATTTAAATGTGTGATGTAATGTGCATGTGCAAACATCTCAGTAAATGGTAGGCATGTTAATTTTTCCCATCTCACAAAATAAATATAGACAATACATGAGATAGACATGTATGTCTGGCTGACCAACAGAATAACCCAGAGCTCTTGGACACCAATGAAAAGACTGTTCCTGGATGTAATGGAATATGGGTCAGAGTCCAATGCCCTACAATCCTGCTCATATATTAAAAAAATAGAAAGGGTAAATACACATGTAAAATGTTAAAAACCTCATCAGTCCTTAAAAGTTTCCATTACACTATCTCAGATAATGCTGAGTGCCAACTGTGATGAATTAAAGTTTCCACAGCCAGCAAAAGCTGTTCAAAACCTGAAATGTAATATACGATTTTCTTGATTCAAAATTTCAAAATACAACCTTTTAAACAGAGGTTCAATCATCAAATCCACAGGATAAGTAGCTTTGGGTTTTCTTGCTGAAAATCCAAATTACTTGGGTGCCAAACCTTCATATGCCTAAAACTGGTGTCGCTCCACCGACTTCAGTGGAGCTATGCTGATTTACACCAGCTGCATGGCTGGCCCATAAATATTTTCAGTTGATCTGGATTATTTTATATATTATAAGAATTTTCTTTATGGATTACATGGCAAAACATTTGTTCTCAGCTTCCATAATGTCAGGCTCTGTGAATTTATTTTAATATGGGACCTTTTGTGTGGTTCTGTTATTGCACAGCTAAATACATTTGTGCTCACAACACAGTTTTACTGCACATCCACACATTTATGCACTCCCATGTAGACATCCTAGCAGAAGAATTGCCATCACTCTATCTATCCATAGCAAGTCAGATATTGGTGTGGAAGAGTGAAGCTGCAGCTGCTGTGGGAAACAAAGCACTGAATTTCAAGCTGTTGGCCACGCAAAAATTTCCACCATAACACTTTGGTAAGTGTAATTCTCTGCATGTACTTATGTTAGTGGGGCTTTAAAGTTAATCATGCATGCTGTTATTCATCAGGGAGGTAATGCTGGACACTTCACTTAGCACTTTGACACAAAGGTAAATAGTTTCCAAGGATGCTGAGTAGTGGGATAATGAGATTTTATTAAATCTGTGATCTTCCCCTCTTGTATTGCCACTTACTGCAGGTCCCTTTTCCTCTGCAGCAGTTTGTTTGCCATAGCTCAGGGTTTGGAGTTGTTATGGGGTCACTGAACACACTCAGGCCTTTCCTTGTTAGACCCCTGGGATGTGCAGCAAGGTGTTCTGCCACCTCCACTGAGCCTGTTGGGACACAGCAGGCAGCCAGGCTTGGCTGGAGATACAGGGAGAGAAATTCCCTCTCAACAGCCCAGGCAAAAATCATCCATCAGCTACACAGCCCCTTTTAGGGTGCAAGTAAATAAAACATGTTTACAGTGAATTTAAAGGGAATGTAGAAAGAATTGGTTCCCAACACCTTCTGGTAAAAACAGAATCATGGCAGAATTTCACAATAGCATACATAAAAACTGTTCTACCACTTTGTCCTGCTTTTTCTCTGATTAAGGGTAGCCTGTAACATTCTAGCCTGTAGTGTGTTTGGTTTGTGCTGGTCATTTATTAATCCTCAACAAAATATTTCTCAGTTAAATGTTAAAGCAAAGCACAATCAGAGGAAATGGAACAAACTTGCCCAAGAAGGAGGCTATTGGTTCTGCTCTCAAAACCCATTCAACCATCTGATAAAGTCCTCCTGAATCCAAATCCAAGCAGTTACAGACTGAGATTGAGGTATATGGTCTGGTAAATTGGCAGAGCCTGAGAGCAGTTACCAGCACCTGCCCAGATGGTACCTATCTCTGCTTTTATAAGCCTCACTTTCATTTACAGTTTTCTAGAAGAGAAAGTTCAAAGCAGCAACAACTATTTAATATGTGTAGACTTTCCTCTATATGCCAGGGAAATTAATACTAAAGAAATTTCCTCAGTTGTCTTAGACTGTAAGTGCCATTTAAAAATCCAGCCCCGTTTCCTCAATACCTGCAGGCTCTGTGGCATTAAGTGCAGGTTGTACACTGTGAGGCAAAAACCAGCAGTGCTCCCAGTGGGGAAACTGAGGCTTGGGGAGGCTGAACAGTGTGGCTGGAGACACTCAAGGTTTAGTTGTGCCTTGCTGCCAGGACAGGCTGGCTCCCAGGGGCAGCCTCTGGATTTTCCTCTCTCACACTGCAGTATCTGCTGGAGCACAGTACAGCACAGAGGACAGGGCTCTCTGCCTGGGGGTTCAAATAAACCCCCAGGTTTATAAATAAAGGCAAAGCTGGCGAGGGTTAAAGGCTATGGAACTCTACATTAAACAGTCCTGCAGTGCCAGCAAGAGTTAAGACAAGTGACACGGCAGACACAATGGGACTCTCCTTCTGTGCTACATATGTAGATGGGTATTAAGGACATGTATCTCTCCTCATCAAAAATCATGAATTTTTATGAAGTAAGCCCTGCATACCCATAATTCAGTAGGGTGCACTTTGCAGACCCTAAAGTGCTGTCACTACAGAAGGTTTCATTGCTTGCACCTGCTAAAACATTTGAGGTATTTGAGAGGCAGTGAAACACATTTGCTTTTCATTTTATCTGACTTTGAAAATCTTTGAAGTGTTTAATAGTAGTCCAGAAAAGATTTCTGCCTCTTAATCATTTACTTGTAGGGCACATTCTCCACTGGTAGCCTGTCAGGCAGAAAACGAGTTTAGCCCAGTTTTATTAAGTGCCACATGCCGAGTCAGTGTTCATTAAAGGTGTTTTAAGGTTTGAATTATGTAATTTATGAGAAAAAGAAATACAAAATTCCATTGTTTTATTAATATGCAGCACAGGATATACTGCTAATAACATACTTTTTAAACAGAAGTTTTATTAAAAAAAATGCATTTATAGGGGGCTACAGATAGGCTTTTAAAAATCTCTTTTTCCCCTGTTCAATAAAATTCAAACATTTTAATTCAATCAACATAGATTTGAAAAAAAGAACTATTCTTAACCTCTCCTTTCAGTCACTTTTCTTTACACACATTGTAGACAAAAGGAGAAAAATAAAAGAAAAATTAGAATCTTTTTAAGAGAAGTGACAGTATATGGTACTAAAAGCAAGCCACAGCTAAAGCCTGCAGTCAGATGTCAATTCACCCCTCGAACAAAACAAAGGCAGAAAAGATCAGAAATTTAAAAGAAAAAATCAAAACTCCACATTTTAACTGCAGGAGACACTACTTTCAAAAATTGTTTTAAACTGTCCCCACAGATTCACAGTTTGTGGGATATTTTTAATTAGATGAGGGCTTAGCCCAATCTTTTGGTAGCCCACTAAACTACTTTTATGATCTACATTGTTTGAATACTGTAAATAGGTTTTCTTAAGCACATGTGAAAAGCAGAACTTATGAAATATAAGGAGTATATTTTCTTCTCAACCCTCTGGCTCCAGATACCTGAGCCCAGTTTTGGAAGCCCAGGGTAGGACTGGTCCTGTAGCTGGTGCTGCCAGAGAATCTCTGGGGGACAGAATAACTTGGAGCAGGCTCTCCTTGCCCAATCTCTGTGGCAAAACTGCCACCAGGGTCCTGACATTTCACTTGAAAATGAGGTTGTTTGAGGCCTGGGGAACCAAGACCTGAGTTTAATATGGACTTTTATTGCCATGGGAAAGTCATAGTTATCCTAACTTATACCAAACTGGAATTCATTAACCACTTCAAGGCAGGGGAGGTTGCAGTGGGTTTGCTCTGGTGGGTTTGTTTTGTTTGCTTCTGTTTGATTTCTTATTTTGTTATTTAGTGCTCTGAAAAGTTCTGGGAGCTGGTGCTTTGGGGTGGGCATGCTCTGTCCATGAGACTGAACTGCTGGATGGCTCAGAGCAGAATGGAAAGAGCTGGTGCCCAAAATTGGTGCCTAAGAAAAAAATAATCACTGCAACCGTCACTAATTTTGGAGCACCATGTGACTAATCCTGCTCATATTTTGGCAATGGGATGATCACGTGGAACCTTATCATGGTTTATGGAGAGGGATGTATTAGTATCAGAATCTGAGATTTGGCTTTTCCAGCAAATGAACTCTGCATGTACCTCACATCCCACTGATGTAAAGGAGTGATGCTCTCTGCAAGGGACATTGAGAGTTAATGATTGCCAAAAAGCTGCAAAATATGAAGTTGCTGACATTGAATAATTGGTCATAAGAAGTGGTATAGAGAATATGTATGTAGTATGAAAACATCTTCAATAGAGGTGGTAATTATACTTGATCACGACCATTAATCTTTAAATGTAAGTTAAGAAGCAGGAAAAACTTGTAACTATATTAAGAATTTGTTCATTTGATCCAGAGTAACATTTTAATGAATTCTCTGGAAGCATGAGCAAAGAACTTTTAAAAACCCCTTGCCCTGCAGAAAACACACCTTTAAAAACATGCTTGCTTTGAATGAAACATTGTTTTTACCGTGAAGTCCTCATTTTATGGCAGACACATGCTTGTAAAAGCTGCCATTGTTTGTGTGGAAGGTGTGAGGAAAAAAATACAAGGGGAAAAGCTGGCAGATGCTTTACCTTACAGGATCTGCCTCAAAGACGGCTCCTCCAGCCCTGGCTCTGCTGAGGGGCCACTGGCACACACTGGCAGCCTGGCTGATGGAGCACTTGGGAAACTGGTGAACACCAGCAGGGCATCAACTTTTGCTCCAGCTCTTGATTACGACAGTCAGAGATGTCCTCCTTAGTCACTGAGGCTCCTCTTTGGGGAGAAAAAGCAGCATCTTGGTAACTGTGCTGCCATCTCCTGCTGCAGCACACCAGAGATGTGGAGTGGGTGGAAGTACCAGTGAGTCTGCTGCTTCTTCTTTTGAGACTCACAGAAAAGTCTGCGTGCTGCGGCCACGTCCACACCAGCTTGGAAAGCCTCCTTCCCTTGGGCACACACACAAGGAGCAGAATACTCCTGTGCCAGGCTCCTCACTTCATCCCCAGAGGATGGGAGCACTCCTTTCCTCTCTGAAGTCAGTAGGGAGAGGGTGTTTTTAATTCCAGTGGAGGAACTGGCTGCTTGGGTTTTATTGCAGAATCATGCTAGTAATACATCCAGATTACTGCAGCTCACAGTAAGGAAGTCAATTTATAATGACTTTGCCATTGTCCTGTTGCTAATGTGCCACATTTGATTCTCCTCAGCTGGCTTTGAAAGGTCTCTTTGAGGAAGGAGGAGATAGCACCCTTGCTTATGAAAAAGGCAAATTATACCCAGGGGCAACATTGCTGCACAACAGGAAAAGGCCAGCCTCCTCCCAGGAGACATGGCCCCAAATTAAATGCAAGTAATTTCCTGACTAACCTGTGATTTCTATCTGGTTGTGGCTTCTGGCATACAGCTAAGTCTCTAGTTCTGCTGTTCTGTTCAGCAGGTCCCACATGTGCTTTCACTTTCATTTCCAAACATTAATACAGAACAGCCCATTCACAACCTGCTGCTCGGGCAGCGGGGGACAGGGATGCTGGCTCTGGGTAGTGCAGCCATGAGGAGCAGGAAGGACATTCCCAGCTCAGGTGCCACCCCCAGAGGGGTCCCTCAGCCACAGCAGCAATGTGCTGGCACACAGGGTGGGAATGGGAGAGCAGCACCCTCCTGACAATGGGTCCTGCAGATCCCAAGAGGGTTTGGAGTCTGGCTGCTCCTTTCCCCATCACCAGGCTCAAAGTGACGGGGCTGCCACAGGCACTGGGCTGGAAGAGCCTCTGCCAGCAGCTTTCTACTCTCCAGATCTCTGTGGGGAAAATCACCAGCATTAGGTCAAAGTGATTTTTGTATGGATTCAGTGGCAGGTTGGAAGGGTGGAAACCCTTTAGGTGTCCTGTGGCTGGATGGGGATGGGGAGCAGACACCTTGGGAAAAGGATGAGTTCCGGAGGGTTCCATGGAGTGTGTGATGCAAGAATAGAGCCTTAAAGAATAACATAAACTACATTCAGCCTTTTTGTGGTTACTTCTAGCAGAGAAGGAAGGAAGGAAGGAGGGATGGAAGGGAAGGAGGGATGGAAGGAAGGGAAGGAGGGAGGGGAGGAAGGGAGGGGAGGAGGGAGAGAGGGAGAGAGGGAGGGAGGGAGGGAGGGAGGGAGGGAGGGAGGGAGGGAGGGAGGAAGGAAGGAAGGAAGGAAGGAAGGAAGGAAGGAAGGAAGGGAAGGAAGGAAGGAAGGAAGGAAGGAAGGAAGGAAGGGAGGAAGGGCGGAAGGGCGGAAGGAAGGAAGGAAGGAAGGTAGGAAGGAAGGAAGGAAGGAAGGAAGGAAGGAAGGAAGGAAGGAAGGAAGGAAGGAAGGAAGGAAGAAAGGAAGGAAGGGAGGAAGGGAGGAAGGGAAGGAAGAAAGAGGGGGAGGGGGGGAGGGAGGGGGGAAGGGAGGAAGGGAGGAAGGGAGGAAGGGAGGAAGGGAGGAAGGGAGGAAGGGAGGACAAAACAGCATGCAAGCTCTGATGGGCAAGCAATGACAGATTTACTTCACTAAAACACTAAAAGTACTCTATCATAATTTATTCCAAATAACCATCTTCCTCTTGTACTTTTACAGCATTTGGAGGTAATTTCTATGGACACTGTAACACTTTTGCATTGGGAGCTATCTGCTCAGTAGATCATCTGGATGTGGGCCACAGACATCACTGAAATGATGTGTGTGGAATTAGGGTGAATCAAACGGCTGAGCCTATTTTAAGTTATCAGTTGGGTGGTTAAAAAGTCAATGGTAATAAATACAAGGACATGCCAAAATCATCTCTAGAAACTAGCTAAAGCTGAAACTAATACGCTTGTGAGAGACAGCAACTCTCTTAGTGCTCCCTGATATCATCAAGGATGGAAAGTGATCATTCATTAATTTATCTTTTTCTTAATGAAATTAGATTTTAAGGAACTTTACACTCAAAAAGCATTAAAATAGCTCTAGTGTTTTACTCACATCAAACTGAACAAATAAGCAACACCAATCTTTTCAGGCTCAGGGTAAACTTTACTATGCTGGTTTTAGATTTTCATTTGAGAGTACTGTTTTGTCACTCTCCATTTACTTAACTTAAATAGTTAATCTCTAGTGTGTCTTCTGGTGCGGCAGCAAAAGCATTCCTTCCACTGAATTTCTAGAGGTGTGAGTAAATTCATACTGGTCACCACATAAAGAAAAGGATGTAATATAAAGAGACTGTACCAGTTTTATTAAATTGATATAATCAAACTAATAAAAGCTGTGTGTGTAAATGATAAGGGATAGTGATGCTGTTTGCAGAGAAACTGGCACAGAAACAGCACTGAATGAAATACATCTGGGATTAATAACCCAATTCATCTAGTAAATAACAGGTTGCACAAATTTAATCAGTTGGAGAATTACTACATGCATAAGTAGATACTCTGTGGGGGGCAAAACTTACACTTGATGCACAGGTCTGAAATGGTCAGTCTGCTCTTGATTTTGCTGTGAAAATGCCTATCTGCTTAAGTCAAAGTGGTTTTCAGGTTGAGGGATTCCTTTTAATTTCTGAAGTGACTGTTCTATGCCAAAAAGAAGAGATTTTAATTTGGATTTTGACTTACTGTAGTTCAAAGATGTTTTCTTTTAATCATCTCTTATTTAGGCCCAAGTGAACCCCAAAATTCAAGCAGACACAGAGGTAATGTTGTGGATTTCATTCTCATTTGTGATTAAAACATATGAGAAACAATCAGTTTAGGAAAGGTTTCCTCATGAGATTAAAAATGGATACCACCTTGGTAAATAAGTTCAGAAATACTTTAATGCCCCCAGGCAGTGCTTTTTGTTTGTAAGAGAAACAAACAATAAATCAGGTTTTTGTAGTAAATTTTTGCTAAGAGCTTTTTCTCATTAATTTCTGTGGGGAACATGCCTCAGGTGTTTCAGTGATTGCTAATGCTTTTGCTACAAAAAGTTTTAGTATGTTACAAGACATCTGTAGCTTGATATATAAATATATATATATATATTAAAAAAGAAAAAAAAATATCTTTTTTGTTAGCTTTTTTTTGATACTTGGACTTAAGATTTGGCTCGGGTGAACTTTGTTTTTGGCTAAATGTCCATGTTTACAAGAGAAACACTGGATGTTTCATTTTTCCACTGCAGTGCTTCGGAGGAAATGCCTCAGCATTGTATTTACAAGATACCCTGAACTGTCAGTTTCCCTGAAACACAATGTATTTAATACAAAGCCATTAAGCCTTGTAAAACTGTCAAAAATGTAAATGACACTTGTAATAAAACCTTGTCGCGTGACCGGCCCTGGCTAATCAGGGTTGATGATATCACTGCAGCTGATCGCTGATCACGGCTGGTGCTATGTACATTTCGACAGCTTTACGGCCTGCGTGCATTTGTGTTATTAAAATTGTACAGTTTTGTAAGGAATCTGGGATTTAATAAAGCAGCAGAGAAACTACAAAAGGGACGATATGTCCCGCTAAAAGTGAGTCAGGCTTTTAAAAAGGAAAAAAAAATAAAAAAATTAAAAAAAAAATAAATAAGTAAACGGAGTGCACGAGCCCGCGTGTGCGTGTGTGAAACCTGGGGAGCCTCTCCCTTGCCTAACTCGTGCAGGGTACGGGCTGCTCGTATAAACCACTTTTATGTATTTATAGCTCGGCAAATACCTTGCATCTGCGAGACCATAAAACAAATTACAATGTATCCAATTGCTTCAAGGTGGCGAATTGTGCTTAAACTTAATGACTTGTACAGATTATAGGAGAAAGAGCATTACCTGTTTAATGTCTTTTTTAATAAGTAATTCCCAAACAAGTGTAGTAAATGGGAGGTTGGGAGTTTGGTTTGGTTTCTTTTTTTTTTTTCCTTTTCCTTTTTTTTCTTTTTCCTCCCCTGAGATGTGAACATAGCATTGTGAATACAAGGTAATGCACCCTTTTATTTATTTCGCAGTCCTTGGAACTGCTCCCCAGAGCACAAACGTCAGAAGAGCAGAGACGAGGATACATATTCTCCCAAAAATCTATAAATTCAACCTAATGGGGCAGATATCAGAAAAATGTGTTGGATTGAAGGCACATAAATCACCCCTGGTTTCCTGGCATGAGCTGGCACTGCGTGCCTTATATTTCAGCCAAATTATTCCATTTGTTTCTGAAGATATTTTAATCCCTCGTGACCTCAAACTTCCCGTGAACCAGGGCCCGAACAAAAGGCCGCCCACTGTCTTTGCAGTAAATCTGTTGTCTCCCTTCTCGGCCCGCAACCTGGGATCATAGATCACCCCTGCACCGCAGCTTGCTTCAATTTACTCAATTAACTCGAGTAAAGCACTTGTAAGTTTGCAGATGTTGCTTTATTATCAAGGCCTAAAACGTACACGGGGGTTCAGGAGCCCGAGGTTACGGGGAGGTTGTGTGGAGGGGGAGGGAGGCACAGCCCCACAGCCGCTGCCTGCGCCCCGGCCACCCCCTCCCAGCCCTGCCGGGCTGCCACTGCTCTCCTGGGGGCTCCCCGATGTTGTCTGGCAGGGAGAGGGGATAGGAGAAGTAGGTATTCCACCTCGAGATAACGTCGTGATTAACAGATGTTTAATTGGGCCATTCATCAAATGAAGAACCTGCCTCAAAGTCGACGAGGCTAAGTAAATTATTTCCAACCCTGCAGGTGTTGGACTGGCAGCTCTATTACTCTTCTGAAAACAGGCTTTAGAAGATTTTTATATGAAAAGATAATTTATTTCTACGGGGACTTTTTGCAAGGGCACGCAGTGATACGATGAGGGGGAATGGTTTTAAGTTGGAGGAGGGTAAATTTAAATTGGATGTTGGGAGGAAATTCTTCCCTGTGAAGGTGGTGAAGCACTGGAACAGGTTGCCCGTAGATGTTGTGGGTGTCCCATTCCTGGAGGTGTCCAGGGCCAGGCTGGATGGGGCTCTTAACAGCCTGGCCTGAGTGGAAAGATGTCTCTGCCCATGGCAGGGGGTTGGAACCAGATGACCTTTAAGATCCCTTCCAACTCAAAATATTTTGTAGGAATCACATGAAAGATGAGATCGTGTCTTTATCTTACACACGTTCAGGTCTGAGCCCTGTCCTCCTTCATTTTGCATGACCTCTAAAAATAGGCCTTGCCTTGGACACATATCCTCCATGGGACTTTGCTGGAATTACTGGGGATTCTCTTGAATATTCTCCAGAACATCTTTAGCCTATATCACACCTGAGGAGCAGACAGGGCTTGGTGTGTGCAGCAAAACCCTCACTATGAAAGGAAAACAGGAGCAGCAATGCCAACGCCAGCAGCAGCAGGATTTACCACACTGGCAGTCTCACTGCATGATCACAAGTCAATAACATTGCATGCCCATGCTTTTTGTAATCTGTGTGTCACCTACAAACTTCTCAGATTAGATCAGATCTCTGGAACAGGGAGAACAGAGCAAAAACAAACCTGTGTTCCTGGATGTCTTTTGTCCCTAAAAGTATTCATCTTATGCTGATATTTTTACAGTTTCTTAGCTTTGCAGGCATCTTTATCAGGCTGTGTTGGGCTTAAAGGGTTTTGGCACACGAAACAATTTCTACTGGTGACAGTAATTGAGCAGACTGGAATGAGTTAAGGGAGGTATGACTGCTGATTTCTCCTGCTTCATCTAAACTCAAACTTGGGTTTGATAGGAAGCCAAATTTTTAGTCCTCAGTTTTCAGTATCTGTAATGCTTTAAATGGAGAAGCCAAACTAAATCTCAGGGGAACTCACATGGCTGACAAATGTGGATGCAAATGGCTTCATATTTTTGTGTAATATTTGTGTGCAAAAGTCTCTCAAACTCTTCTCAGCTTTTAACTTTCTTAAGAGAGTCTTTAATTACTCTTTGAATATGCCATTCTATTTCTTTTTCTACTCACAGCATTTTTTCAAAATAGTGGTCTGTTTTGTTTCTGTACATAATGGAAGTTAATAAAATATGTGCCAGAAGCCAAAAATATGATGAGCTATGAGGCGTACTCCAGACTGTTAGAAAAAAGAAGAAAGAGCTGGCCTGTAATTCCACAGTTTATCAGTATTTTTCCTTAGAATAGATATTGCTTTTGGTGTGTTTTCCCCAAAATATCTGGCCTGAATCTCAATAATTTCCCCCTTTTTCAATCTTTAGCTCACCAATTTGTGCTCATTTTAAATCTCTCATCTGTGCCAAAAACTGCCTGTTGTTAGTCTAAGGTTTCAACCTGAACTAGAGGTTGACCATGTCTTTTTCTTCACAGTGGGCTCAGGTTGGATCACATCTGTTGAAGAGAGCTGGGGAAGAAGTCCCAGCAGCACGGTACAGATCCATAAATTCATTCAGTTTTATTGCTTCAGTAGAAAGGAGCAGGTCCATGAAAGCATCAACTTGCTGTTCCTGCATCTCCAGGAGGCCACTGGCATCCAGGCTCATTCCCACCTGCTTTAGAGCCTTGAATTAAGCACCTTATTAAGAAACTGCTCACCTGCTTCCTGTAGGCAGTGCACAGAGACAGGAATCTTACCTGAGCCTCCTTCCCCTGTAGGGAGATCTTGGTGATGGAACTCTCGAAGTGCTGGGATCTGGTTTGTGAATATTGGCTGTTTGCTGTAAGAAATAAATTGGTCCATCAGCCAACCTGTTTTACTGAGTGTCCCAGAAACAGTTGGAACTCGGAGTCTGTGTTGCACTGGGTAAAATTTATGCAGTGTGAGGAAGGGAGTGCTGAGCTTGTCTAACACTCTTGTTTCTTTCCTTCTCTTCTGTCTGGATGAGTCTCCACACCCCTGCACTGAGTTTTTTGACTGTCTCACTGCTGATCTCGTGCAGCCTGGTACACTGGCTGGAATACCAGCAAGGCTGGGGCAGCACAAGGTGCAGGATGATTTAGGGGTTAGCTCCAAGGGAGTTAGAAGTCTGGACTGCCACATAGCAGCTGGCATGGAAGATGCCATATTTGCTCAACTATTGATAGTCTGCCATCAAAACTTGTTACCTGAAAGCTCATTTGGGTGTAAGCACTCCAACTCCAGCCACTGCCATGCTGGAGCTGTTTTTGACAATTTGCAGTCAGGAGACAGCCTGTGAATTAAAGAGGAGATAGGTCAGCTCTCGGCCTGTAAAACACAAAACCATCATCTCAAGCTTGGGGAGGTCTGTGGGGAAGCAATATCCTGTACTGGTACAGCTGATGTTGAAAAGCCAGAAGCATGTACAAGGTGTTCTGCCTTCTTGCAGGTTCCTATCATGACTTTCATCGTGATTTTCACAGTTCAGCAGTGCTGGGTATAAAAGGCTCATGGCTGTATCTTGCCACCACTTCTTTCTTTCCAAATCCCAATTTGGAAACAGTTCTGAAATAATTTCCTGCAGATTATGAGGTTATCCTACTGTTTCTCTGGGACTTTGCACTTGGGACTAAATAAAGATCTCTTGTTACCCTGAATTTGCCAGTTATTTTATAGAATTACAAAGCACTAGAGTACTGAAAGTCATTTATTTCCACAGCCAGTGTGGATCATGCATTCTCAGGTCTTTTACAGAAGGACAGGCAAAGCGTGATGCTGTGAGCTTGTGTGTTGAAATGTCTGTGGGCTCATTCCAGCTGTGTCTACTGGGCAATCCCAATTCTCTCTCCCCACCTATCTGGTTCCTGCTCTCAATCCTGCTGGAACAGACCCTCCCTGCACTAGCACTGGGAATATTTTCAGCTGATTAGGCCCTTCAGCATTGTTGCATTCTGCTTCTCACCAGCATGTCTTCTTCACTTTGTCCCGTATGTTTGGGCTCACCTCTCTTTCCCCTCACAAATCACTCATCCATGAACTACTGGCATCTCTACCCAATAGTTTTGTATCCGCCTCAGGAGGAAATCAGTGCACCTTGAAGAGCAGTGCAAGCAGGTCAAACTTTATACTCCTAGTGAGAAGTCTTAGCACTGTTGCTTCAGCCTCTCCCTTTCCTCCTCCTAAATACAATTTTATTTGATACCTCAAAATCAGATTCCAGGAAATTCCATATGGTCTTGCTGTGAATCATGAGCCTACTGTGTGTCTTTTCTGAATACTGACTTGGCTTTGCACAAATTTACATAGAATATGTTCATAATAAAAGCTTGTGTTGACTTCATTGGAAGAAAGTGAGATTTTTTTTAGTTTGTTGTCAGTAAGAAAAGACAAAAATATTTTGTAAAATAAAAGAGGATGTTTGGGAGATTTTTGTGGATTGAAATGAAAATTATAAACACAATTTTGTTCCAAAAGATTCAGAAGTTTGATTCCAATGTGCATCTTTTACATAGATTAATTTATTTTTAAAATGAAATTTCAGAAGAATGTAAACCAGAGGCAGTTTTAACCTGAGGAGTGAGGGGTGCACATTTTCAAACTCAGATCCCACCATCCTATTTGAATCCAGTGTTGAGGAAACACGACAGAAACTCATGAAACATCTTGGTGTTCAGTCTTCCTTTTTTAAACAAAAAAAAAACAAACAAACTATGAAAGTGACTTATGCAAAATAATAAAAGCAATGTGAAGGTCAGCCTCCACTCCAGAGAAGCTGGAATGTGCTCAGATAGTTAGCAATTGGAATAAGTGAATATCCTTTCTTCTATTTTGGACATCAATAGCACAATGACCATCAGAGACAGACTAGGACAGTGCTAATGAAAGACATTTTGGGTGCCTGGAGTTTTTTGCTGTGAAAGGCATGAGATTCTGTCGGTTACACTGAAGGCTATTTTGTTGGCAATAGTTGGATCTTCCCCTTTTTTTTTTACATAAGAAAAGTTGAATAATGTGCAGCAAATTGAATGACAGATACAATTTTGAAGGCTAAAACCTAAAACCTTTAAGCAGTGATTTAAAAGCTAATTATTATGGATATAGCCATTCAACATTCATTTCTTAATATTGTTCCCTCAAGAAATAGTGATTTAGTCAACCAATTATTTTATCTCTTTTAGGGATACTTTCTTAATTGCAAAACAATCTAAAAATATAATCAGCATGCTAAATACATGTGGTATCTTGTTTAGAATGCCATGTTGGAGGAAGAATGCAATTAAACTGTCAAAACGTAATTGTTTCTCATATTTAATTTAAAGAGGTTGATTCACATTTGCTTTTCATGTTTAGGAGTTAAAAAACAAAGCAAGCTACTAGTGCAGCTACTAGTTTTTAATAAATAAAACTTAAGCTTGGAGCACTGATGAAAGCTGCCTCTGTCATGAGATGTTGCTCTCAACAGATAGGCAAATATTCCCACTTTTCCACTCCTCAGGTGACTGCATTGTCCTGTTTATTCAGATGCAAGCAGATATTTTCACCGTGATGTCAAACCAAACACCTTTTACTTCCAGGTCAAAATAAGTGGGTCTTTCTCCTTTTCTCCTAAATGTCCTGCTAGTTCTGTGATCCTGTACGTCCTTTTTTTTGGTCATAAGCGACTTTTTAAAAGTTGTATGACATCCAGTTAAGGAAAATCTTTGAGTGAAATTAATCCAAATCTGCTGGGCCCTAGTCAAGTTGCCGGGAGCTTTTCAATCCCACTTATCTCCTGAGCAAAGATAGAAGCCCTGTGGAATCAGTAGCACTGGGAATTAACTTCAGATCTTAGATGGGGCAGAAATCTCCTCGTGAGCACCACGCTGGATTTCAGTTTGTGGTAGTAAAGAGGGTATCACAAATTACTCCAGTCTACTCACCCAAAAACCTTACACTTGGGTACTGCTGCCTTAAGGGGTACATTTTCAGGTGAATTGACATGAAACACACATACAAATGTAAGAAAAAAACATTTCCAGAAGTTCATGTCTGCTTTTCCTTGGATATGTTACCTAACAGTTTATTTGGAAAATTATACTGTCTTTAAAATACTATCGTTTAAGAGCTGCTTAAGTGAAAATATAGATTAAATGAATTTAAATGGATCATTAATTTAATTATATTGTTTCTTGTGTGTTGTTTGTATCCCATATATTCTATTACATATACAGACTGAGTGGATTCTACTTTGATTTTAGATTATATATTTTTCCAATCCTTTAACTGGTACAATAAACAGAACTGGTAGATTGTTATCCCATCTAAGGCGCAGCCTTAAGAGAGGGCTGAGAACTCAGCTTAGCATGTGGGTTTCCCACCTATTTGTTGCCAACAGAGTAGATTTGCACTTTTATTTATATATTTATATAAAAAGGCAGGATCTAGCAGAAAAATGGTTAAAGGTCTGTCTGCCTCTATCCCCTAGCATCTTCTCCTTCTAATATTCTCCTTATTTCATAAGAGGGTCCAGCTGCATGTGAGCCGTTAATTGGGGAGAATTTTGAAGCACTAACCAGACTGGTAAGCAAAAATCCTCCAGCTATGCCAAACCTGAGTGGGCATGGATTTGCACAAAACTGCAGGAGACACATCCTTTACTACAGAAAGAAATCCCTGTTGGATGTTTTGTACCATAGTCTTACCCAAAAATCCAAGCCCAAGTAAGACATGCCACGTGGACAGAAGTGTGCTGGTGTGGTTGATGGAAAAGGTGCTTTGTAATGAAAAGTGTAGGGCTGACTTTATGGCCCCAGGCCCTACCTAGAAAAGCAGTGTTGAACCTGTAACACATCTCACTATAATTTACATGAGACCTGATTCCCAGGTGGCACCTAGGGAGCAGCAAGAAAAGTGACACCAAGCTCATACTGTCTAATTTAAAACTTGAACATTTGGCCTGAAGCCTGTGAAACCAACACCTATCAAATTTCTATTTTGTCTTGTTTGTATCATTCTTCCCCACCATAAAAAGGATAATAGATTGTAGAAACCCAGGAGTCTTCAGCAGACCTGACCTGTGCTTCCTGCATGGCTTTGCCTCTTCCATGGCAGCATGGAAAGGTGGAGGGCATCCAGTCTCCTGGGGGGACTGTGGGTCTGGAATACATCAGGATGCCAAAAGGCTGTTCTTTGAGGCACTTCCAGCTCCTTCTCTGCCACATTTACCAGCTAGCAAGCTCCAGGATAAAGAAAAGGAATGTAGCTGCCATTTTCCCTCCCTGTGTTGTCACAGGACCATCAAGGTTGGAAGAGACGTTCAAGATCATTTAGTCCATCTGTCAAAACCCAGCACCACCTTCATCACCCCTGAACCATATCTCCAGTACCACATCTAGATGGCTCTTGAACATTTCCAGAGACAGTAATTCCACCACCACCCTGGGCAACCAAGTGTTTAACATTCTTTCACCAAAATTTTTTTTTCGGATATTGAATCTGAACCTTCCCTGTGGCAACTTCAGGCCATTTTCTCTCATTCTTTCACTTGAGACGTGGCAGAATAGACCAACCCTCATTTCCCTGCTGTCAGGGAGCTGCAGAGATCCCCCCTGAGCATCCTCTTCTCCAGGCTAAACACCCCAGCTCCCTCAGCTGCTCCTCACAGGACATATTTACCAGACCCTTCACCAGTTTCATCGCCTGTTTTCAACAATTTTCTGACCTGAAACCAGGGCAAGTCTGGGCTGTGGATATCGGCTACCCCCCAGTCAAGGAGAAATTCTCTATCCACAGAAGTGTGGGAGGGGGCTGCGCTTCCACACTTTGATCGTGCAAATCCCCAGGTCCTGCCCCAGCTCTCAGAGGCTCCAGCAGAAATGGAAGCACATTAAAAATCCCCCGTGGTCTATACACTTCTGCAAGCACCCTCACCTGTAAAAAACCCCGATTTGCCTGTGCCAGGCCAGGCCTTGACTCGACTCTGGGAATTTCACACAGGATTTGTATCCCTTAAGATGAGGCATTAGGGTTGCCAGTTTGAAATATGACAAAAGCCAGCTGCCTCAGTGAAATGGCTGCTGCCCACGCTCAGCTCCATCCACACATGTGTGGTGCTTGGGGTAACAACTGCCAAGCCTACAGTAAAAGAGGCCAGGCAGGAAGGCAGCCACATGGCTACTCTAAATGATATTAATAAGACTTTATAAAAAAGTTAAAAGCACAACGTAGCTTTTCAAAGTGTTTCTTAGAGATCTCTACATATGTATAGGTGTTTCATGTCTATGAGATAGAGGCTTGGGGTAAATTTAATACAGTATTCTTTTCAGCCTAAGAATTTTTTATTATTTTTTATTCCCCCTGAAAGCTGTTGATATAAACTGGGACTCATTAAAAACACCTTGTGTTTTGTTTTCAGAGATTCTGAATTTATGCCATTTCCTGGATCATTAGGAAGTAATGTAGCATCAGCAAATGTTCTGGAGGAGCCCTATCTTGCAAGGAACAGAATATCCCTGCTGCAGTGGATGGCAGTAAAAGGGTGCTTAGCACCTTTCAGGAGATGCTGAGCGTCTCTGCCCAGCCAAAGTCCAGAGATAGCATTCCCAAAGGACAGATACAAGGATATTAAAAAAGACTTTGATCAAAGAAATATTGCTTCTTTCCTCCTTTCACTAAGCAGATGTGCAACGTGTCTTGGGAAAGAAATAGAAAAATTCCTGAGTGATTTATTTGATGAACCTAGTTTTAACCCAGGTTATTGCATGCCTGATACGGTGATGCTGGTTATTAGTTTCCAGTTGAAAATGACCAGATAGAGAACATATTCACTTCATCAATATAATACATTTATTGGTTGTCAAGAGAGTCACATCACACAGATATGTAAATCTGTCACTTTGTCTTAAAAGTGTATTTCTCTATTACAATGTTTCTTGATGTATGTTTTAAGGCAGTAAGGCCTTTTAAATATTAAAAAAAACCAAGACAAGGGGGAAGATTTGTCTATTCAATCACAGGATTTAAGACATTAAAAGCAGATGCATCATTTATAAAAGTAGGATTTTATAAAATGCCATAGCAAATGAAAGAATCATATCTACCATATGTGAATTAAAGAAACCTAATTTCCCAGGAAAATTAACAAACTCTTTTGCTAGCCTTAAGGTGGATTATAGTCCATGATGCTGGTTACTAGTTGACCACAAATCTCATATTGCGCTGTCAAAAGTAAAATAGAATAGATTCTTTGTTTAAAATATTTTTTTTAAAAAATATTCATTAGACTGTTTATAAGTCCATGGCAATAGTGCTAGTTTTGAAAAAAAAAACCAAACTAAAGGAACTCAAAGAAGTTTAATTGTAATTTAATTCTGTTCGCCATTAAAAACTGCAAGAACTATCAATAGCAATAAATAAATTAGCAAGAAACTTGCTAAATTAACAATTCTCCCTTCAAAATGTGCAAAACTGACTTTTTCAAAATGTGATGACATTCTACATTTCAAAACAAAAAATAACACCAACAACTTGACATATTAGGGTACTAATCCTTCACAAGGGTCATCCTGCCACGGAGGTGTGTGTTTATTAGCAGCTGCCTCTGATTTGTGCAGAGTATGAACAGGTTGGTCAAGCACCCTGAAATTCTGAACCAGAGAATGATTTTTCTTCTGTTAACCATGTTTTTGGTGATGGGACAGGGCAGCAGAGCACACGATCCACTTGAGTCAACACGAGGCCTGTCAGTGAGCTTTGTGTCAGGCTCTGAAGAAGTTGACAATGTAAGACAGAAATGATGATAAATGAGAAGAAACACTTATTTTGACTGTACAATAGTAAATTAATTAGTGTGTTAGGTATCACAGCACAAATGCAGAGGAGCCAAATGAGATCTCTATTCACCATGGGAAAAAAATTCTGTCTCAATGGATCCCACACTCTGGGCCTCATCCAGCAGGCCCTCCATATGGAAAACCACCACTGAACTTAAAAAACTTCCCTGTTTGCAGTGCCCCTGGAATTAGTGCTGTGTCATTTTGGTTAAAACACATGGTAATTTACCAGCTGGGTGTCCTTGCTGAAAAGGATATTGGTAGTACAGAGGAGAACATGCACCCCCCATGGACCGCTTTATCCAGGATCTCTCCATCCTGCAGAGATTTCCGGGCATTGCAAGGTTTAGCTGCAGGATCCTGGATGTAGCAGCACTCACACAACCCCTCCCCTTCCCAGCAGAGGGAACACATCCTGGGAATTTATTTGGGTTTTGTGGTAACCCCACTGGTGATCCAGGGCTGCGCAGTTTCCTTCAGGGCTGCCTCAAAGGATGGGGCTCAGCTGTGGGGAGGGAGTTCACAGGTGCTCAGTAGCCAGCAAAGGGTTGTAGTTACAGCTCAGGATAAAAAACATCCTTCCTGACGTGCAATATACAGATTGCCTGCCCGTGTCCCCTGCTGCACCTGCCTCTCCCTTTCCACCTCTTCCAGAGCCACTGCTGGTCCATTCTCCCCTGCCTTGGTCCTCTGTGCTTCCCCTGCTCCTGCCCCACAGTATCCTGGTTTTCCCGTGCCTCCTGCCCATACACACACTCCTGCCTGAGTGCACTGAGCATAGGAGTACTAGTAGCTTTTATTACTCTCAGTTCTTTATTAATGCCACATGTGCTGTTGTAAGGTTAAGTTATTAAGTGATATCCAATAATTGTTTCTGCTCTAAAGTGGACATTTCATTTAACTATACTCATGTGGATCTGTTTCAGTACCATTTATCATGACCACATTTAAGGAAAGATTTCAATAGGCCATTTCTCTCTTTCCTTTCTTTAATGTAACTAGACCTAAAAGGTCCTGGTCAAAAATTAAATACAATTACCTTTGGACCAGCATAAGGGAATGTGGGGCTTTCATGCACTTTGGAAGTTAAAATACAGGTTTTACTGGGCTATCACCTCTGCTGCAGAGTTAATTTTACTGTATGTGTGCACTTGCTGGAAATGCTTACATGGAGGCATACAATGACCTGTTTAGTTTGCAGAAGAAAATGATGTCATTTGCAAGTAAGCTTTCAGCTGTGATATTTTATAATTGTTTAGATGAAAACCTGATAATCCTCTACTCCTTCACATAAACTGCAATCCATCTTTAAAACTGCGATAATTCATAAAACCTGCAGCTTAATAAACTAACAAACCCCAGGCCTATGTTATTTTAAGGGAAGTCAATCTTTGATCAGTCAAGCTGAAATGGGTCTGATAAGTGGAGGCCTTACTCACAGGGAGCAGCACTCCAGTTTGTTATTGCTATTTGCTCATCATCCTCAAGTGCAAAATAAGCAGAAGTCTTTCCGAGCTTCTTATCTCTTTTCACTTTCTTCTCTAGATCTCTGTCGCTTTAATCCAGCATGTCTGCTGCTGGTTAACAAGGAAATCCTGTGTCAATTATCGCCAACAACTTCCTGCTGTGAAGCTGTGGGGAATCAAAGCTTTTGAGAGCCTTTTTCACACCAGAGAGTAGTGCAGGGCCTAATTAAATGGCCCTCATATCCTGCAGCCTACTGGTGGCCAAATGATAGAGAGCTAATGAATGATAACCTAATTTTTTTTTTCCAAGAATTGTTTTGATTCTTCCGGTCAGTTGTGCTTATTGAGTGGCAGCTCATTGTTCATGCTTGGGGCTGAGGAGGGTGTCAAAAGGTAGAACTGGGGAGAGATACCAATCTGCTGGGTTTATTGTGTGCAGACCTTCGATTATATAAATATATATATTGCATATCGGGAAGGATATTTGTTAAAATTGCTTTGCTGAAATGTGTTGCCCTCTTTCCTTGATATGAATTGCTTTGGTGACTCTTATACACATGTGGGCTGCAAAATTGTCCTATAAATCCCCCTCATAAATGCTATCGCTAGAATATTATTTTTACAGAATCACAGAATAAGGTATCTGCCATCGCTCGAGCGCAGCTGCCCCAGTTCCTCCTCCTCTCTTTTCCTTTTTTTTTTTCCCTTCTAAAATATTTCTATGAAGAACTTGATCTCCTTGAAAAACTGCAGCTTTTGTATGGCTGCTGCTTAAGATTAACTAACCTCATGCTAAAGTTGCACATAAAAGAAATCCAAGCTGGTGCATCTCGGCTGTGTTTGGGTTTAGACGAGCCCTGGCTGCCCCTGCCTGCGCAGGGATGGTGATCTCTGAGCTCTCAGTGCCCCGTGCTGAGCACAACTTGCATCGCTCCCAGAAGGTGACCAGCGACAAAGCAACCTTAGGAATAAATAAAATACCTGAGCAGTTAGCAAGGCACTCGTATTTAGCCCAATTGTTCATTTCTGAGCGTCCTGTCGTGGTGCATGTGCACGAGGTGACAGGCTTAGAGGTACCAGGGGAGACCTAACTTTGAATTTCCTGACTTTTATGGTTTTACATTACAACTTTAATGTTCCATTAGCATAGTCGGTTTTTTTTCTTGTAGTTAATTTCCTTAGGGAGCTTGGAAGGGTTCAGGTTGGGGAGGGTTTTTTGTTTTATTTTTTTTTAAATGTAAGCAGGGGGTTGGAGAAAGATGGTCAAATCTGCTCTGCTGCACTGAAATGTTTCAAAGGGTTTAATAGGGCTTTTTTTTTTTTTCCTAGAGAGAAACAAATACAAAATGCCAACCAGAATTATGCACAACTGCTTTCAAATACTGAAAAGATCAAGGTCTGTCCTGCCCCATTCCATAACCAGAGTTCTGGGTGAAATTGGCTGACGTAAGATCCTGTGTTAAAACTTTTTTAAAGTGGTTTGGATTTGGGTTTTTTGGTGCTTTCTGGGCCAGTTGAGCAAGAACATACCGTGAGTTTAAAGAGCACTCTCCTTTGGACTATGAACATTATGAGTCAGGCCCTTCGTTTGTTAATTTTTTTTCAGTAAAAATTTCAGGAATTTTTTTTTATTTTTACATGCTTGAGGCTTTTAATATTCAAAGTTCTAGCACTGCTGGATGCAGAGGAAGTTAAATTTGAATCAGACTGAGAAGTCTCCCATAATCACATGACTCCACAGGCTGTGGATTCAGGAAAAGCACGTGTGATTAAAGTTATCAAGAGCCAAACAAGAGTTTTCACAAACTACCTCCCTCCTCCTTTGCATTCATTGACACAATGAGCATTTGTTACCTCATGGAGTGCAAATTTTATTTGCTAGTTTTGGAGCTAATTAAATAGTTTCATAGGTCAGTTCAGGATATTGCCCATTGCAGTGCCTTGACAGGTGATTTTTTGCTGATACAATTAATTCTTATGCATATTGGTATATTTTTTCCCATGGATATAGTTTTTCCATTCAAATAGGATTGAAAAACCCCAAGCACACTAATTACAATTTTTACCAGGTCTGAAAGCGCAGTTTTTATGAATTTTATGAATTTTCACTCACAAGCTCCCCCCACCCCACCGAAATAAATCTTGAAATGCCAATTTCCCTTAGCTATTAATAGTGCTGGTAGATATTTTTTAACTGATGACATACAGAGATGAGGTTAAAAAGAAATTGATTTTAAACAGTCATTCTGAGCTTTCACCAAAATTGCCAGAAATGTTTTAGGGTTTACAAATGATGGTCCAGATTTTAATTCCACCTTCAACTGTATAAATTTAATACTCTGCATAAACCAGATTTTGATGCATATTTTTCAAAATTTCGAGTGTATTTTTTAATAACAAAATCAATAAATACATCTTCAAATCCCATGAGGAGGTTTACCTGACAATGTAAAGGGCTAAACAGCTCCAAGGATTTGATAATAATTCACTACAAGAATATTTCAGTTAGCTTTATTTGTTTTTTTTCCCAGGCCTAACCTATTTCTTTTATTAAAAATTATAAAGACTTGATCCTGTCTCCATTTTAAACATCACTGCACCAGGTCTGATACAAATTTATTAATTTTTTTTTCTCCTGGTCTGCTTCTCAGATGGAAGCAAAGAGTTTTTGCTTCTATTCACACCATACACCAAACTATGAATATTATTTCAGTTATGATTTCCTATGTGTCTGTACTAAGGAAAGAGTGGAAATAAAGGACAAAACCAATAAAGATTCCAAACCAAAAGCATATGTATGGGAGAGTAATACACAAAACAAAACAGGGGCTGTTAAACAGATGACTCCACTGAATTGTAAAATTTTCCACGTTTTGGCAACTTTGAAATGCTACACTTTCTATATTTCATCTATTAATCATTTGTAGGGAGGTTTTTTTGGTTAGCCAAAAGACAAAGTATTCCCTAATTGCATTACTGGTTGTGTGCATGTAACTCCAGCCATAACTACGTCAACAAATATGATGGAAAAACAAGGAAGTGGCAATAAATTAAAAATTATCAGCCACCAATAAGCATCAGAAAAAAATGACAGATTCCTGGGCATGTAGCAATAAACTAGACTATAAAAATCAGGAAACAGGCTCACTGAGTGTCTAGAGAATGTTAGGAATTAAATAAAAGGACAATTTTGATGGAAACTTTTCAGACAAATATTAATTGCTTAACCACTGATATGAGTCAAATAATGGAAAGCTAAAAAATCCAAAGAAGTCTGCAACAGACAAATCCAGACCTGATCATGAGCAGATAAAACTTCCAACACCAAATAAAATGTTGTTCCCACTTAGGCTCCACATTACCACTTCCCTTTGGGAGGGTTCAAAAATTGACAGAACCAGTTATTCCAATTAAAAAAAAAATACTAAGAAAGTATCTGCATATTAAATAACACAGATGTAATATAAACATAAAAGTCAGCAGAAGAACAGTAAAAATACCTTTGCTCATGGCAATATGCTATTCATTCTGTTGCCTGCAGAGTATCACTCATGAGTCCTTTAAGTACTGTCACAACAAATCATTGCAAACTGATGAATATACAATCCAGGATCCCAAACAACAAACTATTACAAACTATCTATGTGTGAAAAGACTGCTGGAAATTCCTCTAAGCCTCTGTAAACAGCTTTGAGTGAGACTGGTTGAGGGCCAGATGCCCACCAGAGGCAAATCCCAATTTTGAACTTCATTACGGTTGTACATCTCCTACCCATAAAGACTTTTTCTTTCTGAAAATGTGAGGCCTTAGTTTTTCTCTCTCCAATCAGGAAACAAAGACAATGTTACCTCTTGGTCCAGCCAGAGTATGTGCAAGGTAATAATACCATAAATATGATGTGAAGTTTTAAAAACTGGATAAAATTTAGTAGTTGTTCTTTGATAGCTCTTATGGAAGCAGAGCATCAAAATGAAAAGGCAATCCAAATTGGCCTGGGCAACATGATCTCACCACAAAGTTTACATTTAAACTTTATGCTCCTTTATAGAGGTTTATATTTTATGCTGAGTATCTCCAAGAGCTCCACAATAGCAGCAGAAGAGCCAATACAGTTATATGTGTATTACAAACACATGGCACTTGCTTGGCTTTCTCCAGCTGGAGACACATCCTGAGGTGTATGGGGGGGGAAAGAAAAAGAGAAATATATTTGAAATCTTAAAAGGGTACATTTTTACAATTTTTATTTTTTTTTTAGAAAGTGTTTCCTTTTTTCCCTTGACTTCCCAAGGTACCTCATCTGTAAAATGGCCATATAAATTTATTTATCTTATTTATTTATCAACCCATTGAGTGGAAGTGATATTCAGATTAATGACAAACAAAAGTTATTTCCAAGTATTCTATTATCCTATCTATGTTTGGAATGCTGATGCTTAGTGAATTGATTAGTGCCAGGATTGTGGAAATCAAAACAAATTTGCTAAAGTTTCTACCGAGCAATGGGGGAAGGATGTCTGAGTGCCAAGGATGTGGCTGACCCTGTGAAACAGATATTCATGCTGCTGGTCATTGAAACTGCTTTAGGAAAACAGGCACAGGTGAGGGATTGCTTTCAAGGTGAAGATGGGGCTGAACAGTGATAACCTTGCTCCCACAGCGGGGCTCAATGCACTGAACTGAGCAGAACTCAGTCATTTGAGTCATTTAAGCAAAACATGGCCCCTTGAAAGCACTTTCCATCCTCAGAAATGAGATTTGCTACATTTGGATGTTTTAGGGCAGGGTGACTCTACAAAATGTGCTAAAAAATTTGAGGGGAGATTTTAATTTCTTCTGATTTGCAGCATATTTCCTTATTAGAATTTGAATTGTTTCCCCCCCCACACCCACCCCCAAAGATCAGAATAGGCCACAGCTTTCCATAAGAGCCTAACTTTCTTTAAATGGTGGAAACTGTAGGAGCACAATAAAACCCCTCTACTTATTTTCCTTCTTATTTTTAACTGAAAAACAGAAACAGAAACACGAGGGTATTTTTTTAGGGAAATCTCAGGATTCTGAAAATATGCAGAGCATTTGAATATACAGCAAAGCAGAATGTCTCAGACTGATTCCCTTCATGATTTTCTCCCCTTCTCCTCTCTTTTTTCCCCTTCTTGTCTGAAACAAACTGATTATCAAGCCTTTCTCAGTCAGCCTAATGCTTTACAGCATGAGAGACTAAACTCAGTAGACATTCTGCTTAGTTAACTGTGAACATCACATCTTCCCTTCCAGGAATAGTGGTTCCAAATGTCAATAGCTGTTTTAGCCATGTATGATAGGTAAAGTAATGTCTGAGATGGTGCTTCTCAGACCCCAGCTATAAATGAGGATTACTAACAATTTTTATGCATTTTGTTATAAACTGAGACCAACTGTGAAGTGACACTGACATGTACCAGAAAAAAAACCGACAAAAATCAAGTACTTTTCTACGCCAACTGTGCACAAAGAGTTGGATCTAAGCATTATTATAGCAGAGCCTTTCATGTTGCTATAGCCATGGTTGTGTTTGCATTTCCATAATAAAACCTATTTTCAGGGGGTTTATAACTCGGCTGTAAGAAATTTACTCTGTGCTCCAACTTGGCATAACAAGGTATCAGCTGGAGAGCTGCAGTCCTCGAGTTTTTACATTCCCTGTCTGCTGCAGGAAGAAAGGAATTGTTTCCTTACTTGTAGATGTTTGCTGATTGTTGCTGGAATTCCTTCTGAAACTCAAACATGCTCGTTTGGACCCGTCAGTCCAAGGTATAGCGGTCCAAAGCCGAGTTCCAAGTGTCTGCCAGCAGAAGTCCTGCTGTAGAGGAACTAGGGGAACTGCACATGGATCTGGTTACCAGGAGATGTACGTGTGAGGAGATTTTCTAAAAAACAACCCCAACCCCACTGTTTGGTGTCCATTCCTTCACAGGCTGGGCAAGAAATCGCCTGTCGTAACACAAAAACGCACGTTATGCAGGATTGCGTGTCTGAGGGGGAAAAAAAAGTTTGTTGTTTGAGGGGAGAAGTCAAGCAGGAAAAACTGAAAAAAGAAATTAGTTTTTCAGAGAGTGGGGGAGCAGCCTGGCTTCTCACAAAACAGTTTCAGACCGTAAGTCCAGTCCTGCCGCAGTGCTCTCTCCAAGCACGGGGACCACAGGGAACTACAGCTGCTGCACAAGTGTGTGGTGGGAGAGAGCGAGAAGGGATTTTTTTTCAGCTCCTTTGCAGACAGCTGGAGCGTGAGAAGTTGGAAAATGGATGCATTAAAGTAGAGCCTGTGCTTAGCTCAAGCCACTGCGGAGGTTGGTACGGCAGGTAATGGGCTCTGAGGGACCCTCTGCGCAGCAGCTGCGCCGTGTTTCCCACTGGAGCTCTTCCAAGAGGCATGGCTCTTTCCTTGGGGGACTGTAGGTAAGACTAGGAGTCAGGAAGTAATAAAATCTCATTATTACTATTTATTGTTAGTAAACATTCCTGCAATGGTAATGTGGGGAGGTGCCAGCCAGGTACTGGCCGTATCTGCGTCTCGCTCTTTATCTCAGTGGGGCCCCTCTGTGATTGAACACCAGGAACCTGCAGCCTTTGGATGTCTGGATTTCCCTTTGAGTTTGCATGGCCAGGTCCTTTGTGAGACCTCACCATCAGGAGGATGGGGTCTGGTTGTCAGTCCTGCAGGAGGATCTGGCAGAGACACCTTCATTGTTCCACTGCTCTGCCTGGTACCTGAAACACAAAATCACTGATTTAAGGAGGGAGAAGAGGGAGGGGGTGGGAGAGCAAACAAATCTTTACAAGCTGCGAAGTTACTATATCTACAAGGCACAGACAGAGCCAGAACCGTGGGGAACACAGGCTGGAAACAATCTGCAGAGCAGATTTGCCTGGAGCTATGCTGCCTTTGAAAGGAGCCATCCTGCTGGCAGCACGGGGAGGGATGCAGGCTACACCTGTGTGGCAGGTACCACCTCTGCTTCCCACACCACCCTCCGTGGCCCCTGCTCTTACCAGGGTGAGATTCAGGGGACTCAGGTTAAGGTAAACCTGGTCCTCTTTAGACCTGACAATCCCTAAAGAGCTTTTGGAGGAGTGACAGCATTTGTTTGTGGCACAAAGGTCGGGTATCTCCCTCCCTTCACCTATCAGCAGTCAGGGGATTTTTCAGTTCCTTCCCATTCCTCAGACCATCTGGGTGGAAAGGATGTCAGGGGCTGGTGGGGAGTTTGAGATGCTGGAAATGTTCCTCCCAGGCAGGAGGAGAAAGATGTCCTGTCTCCCCTGGACTATCCAGCCAGGCCCTGCGGTTCTGGAGGGTGCAGGGGGACACAGGTGGGTGCAGGGACCAGAAGGACAGTGAGAATTTGGTGGCCAGAGGATGGCAGCTGTCAGTGTGATGTCCCTCCCTCTGCCCACAATTTCCCACATCACTTTAAATGCACCTTAAAACACAACCACTGCATCCACTGCATTGCCTTGGGGCCACACTGTGTTCCTCACTTGCACAGGGCAAAGCAACGCTGCCCTCTCAGGGAAAGGACAAATTCCAGACTAAATACCCTGAAATACTCTCAAATATGGTTCCAAATTATTGTTATTGTCTTTAAGTGTATGTTTCTTAGTTTATTTTTAACACATTTGGTGCTTGTGTGTTTTGTAAATATAATTTGAAAATCTACCACATAAGATGAATTTCCCTAACAAGATGTAATAAGGAATCCATGTCAGGCATAATAGGCTATCAAAAGAAATGCTGCATTTTTTGTGCCATATATATGAAATGTGCAGAGTGATTATAAATCCTACAGTAACAAAGTTGTCCATTTATGAGATGAATGCTTCGAAAAAACATCTTCTGATACTCTGATTGTGTTAGGAAAAATTTAAACCCTGCTGGGCCAAATTCACCCCTAGAATAAATTTATTTTACCTGAGAGAATACATTTATTCTGTGTATTTAAATATTTTCTGTCCTGTAAATAATACTATAATAATTTTTTATCCTGAGACTATTTCCTAAAGTATCATAAAAAATAACCCAACATTTAATTTGATCCCAACTCATATTTTAATATTTTAATATTTGGCTTGCATTTAGTATTTGACTTGCATTTTTCAGGTTTTAACTAAAATTTAGATATTTTGTCAAAATGAGAATTCACATAAATCCATTATAAGAGTAAAAAATTAACAGACCTGTTCCACAGAAAGCAAAGTAACCATGATAAATTGCATTTATTGCAATGCAATGAGCTTGAAGCACATCCATCCTACCTTTAGGACTCTTTAATACATCTTTTGGGTTGGATATTTTGTATTGGTGCATTTTTCTTTTGACAGTGACAATTTCTTAAGATATGAATGGTGCTTCCCTAGGAATTCTTTGGCTCCTCTTGGGCTTTATTTGAGATGAGAAATACTGAGAAAAAGGAATTAACAAGGAAGGGTTACCTCACAGTTGACTCAATATGGCTTTACTCCTAATGAGCAAGGGTTTTTAAGAGTGCTGTGAGATATCAAAATTATTTTTAAACATGTCATGTCCATTTCTACATGAAGGGTTGGACCATGTGCAGCTCTACATGGATTGAGACACTACTTTCAGACAGGAGCTGTTCTCTGGTAGACTTGCACTGCTTCTCTACCAGTCTGGGCTAAATTCTGCTTAAATAACGAGGAAAACCCAAAACCCCATTTCCTTTTCATCTTCCCATTCCCACAAACAATCCTCTTCTATGATTTCAGTGACCCCGAGCCCCATTTATGTGCTGGTGGGCGTAGTGGGAGAGATAACAGGATGGGCAGAATTTCCTCCCACGTTCTCCTTTCCTACCAAACAAGAAGTGTGGATGAGGCTGGGTCCCAACTTCCTCCTGCCTTTGCTCGCCCGTGGATCTCTCTCTTTCCTCAGAAGATGGGTTTCACAGTATGTATAACCTTTGCCAAACTGTCATAGCAACAACCGTAAAATGGCTACATCTGCGTTTAAATGGATTTGCTGGGACTTATGGGATCTTTCTTTTTTTCCCCCATGTGAAAATGTACTTCCCAGGAATAAGAAATGAAACCCTGCAAGGAAAGGCAACAGAAGTTAACACTTACCAGCTGGAAGAGGGAGAGAGTGAGAGCAAATAGCAGCAAGTTCATTCAAAAGCTGTAGCAGCTTGTTTCTGTGAAATTCAAAGGATCAGTCCCAAAAAGGCAGGCTGGGGGGAAAAAAATCTGTTAGAGGGACAACTTCTTCCAGAGAGAGCTAATAGAGACCAGACAAAGAGGAAGGCACTCCCTGACCTCAGACACTTTGCTGCAGAATGAAAAGGCAGTACCAGCTGTATGAAGGAAGACAGTATCTGACCAGGCTGACATAGCCCTGTAATATTTTACTTCTGCAAGAGTTCAGGAATGATTCCAGAACTCTGACTGATTATCAGTCTAGTTCATAACAGTCTTAAATTATAAGTGAATTTCAGGGAACACTAACATGAAAAATGCTATTACTCATGTTTAGAGGTAATGTATGCTTTAATATGTTATGATAGCATGTGTGTCAGGAAAGGGGTTGTGGCCACATCCCACCTCACACGCCCATTCTGCAGGAACACGGGGATCACTCCAGCACGTGTCCTCCTCCTCCTGCATCCCTAATGCCCATCAGGGAGAGCAAGTTCACCCCAAGGGCTGGGCAAATGCCAGGGGAGAGGAGAAGCAGTAACAGCTGGTACCAGTTACAGCTGGTACTGATTAATACACCTAAAAATGCCCAAAAGGATAACAGAGTCCTCCTCAACAGATGCACCGTGAGAGGAGAGTACTCTGCCGGAAATGGCCTTAATCCATCATCAATAAGACTTTGATTTATTCAGTTTTCCATTTGATCCTAAATCTCTGGGGGGTGTGTGCATTTCTCAAAAGTTCTGATGGGCAACGGTAACAATAAAAAGTAAACCCAAGCTCCAAAATGAAAATGCAAACAGTAACCTCGGAGATGGAGAGTCCTGTCTGCTCTCCCTGGGAAGAGACATCCTCAGCCTGTTGGAGGTGTAGCTTCTTCTTCCATGGATGCAGGAGTGTGACAGTGGGGGCTGCTGCCAGCCCCAAACCCCATCTCCCCACGGGTGCCCACTGCAGACAGTGGGCTGCAGCTCCAGGCAGCATGGCCCACGCCAGCCCTGCCTCTGTGAGAACCCCTTCCCTGCTTTTCCCCATTGTGCAGGAAATCCTTAAATTCACAGGCAGTTCAGCCTCCAAAATATCCCCCAAACATCAGTGGTACCCCTGTAGCTGATGTGAGCCACTCATGAATGCCAGTGAGTGCCAGCACAGCTCAGCAGTGCTTGTCCAACAGAATTAGTGATATCAGATATAATTATTTGCTCCTGTTGGTATTCTGAAAGTTAGGGGTGCAAAGTTTGGATAAGTCTTCGTGTCAGCTCTGAAATACAAGGAAATATCAACCTTCCTTTTTGACTTGTCATGAGCATGCAGAGAAAACAGAGGATATGGGTGAAGACAAAAAAATCTTTCCAATAATTAATTTGGAAGAAAACCCATCAGGTCAGGGGGTTTTGCTAGTAAGGTTTTGAAAGTTTGTGTGTAAATAGATCATCGTGCATCACTAAAAAACTTGGAATTCAAACTAGCTTTTTTTGAAAGGCATTGATGTGCAGTACAGGAATTATTTTTTTGTATGTCTGAATTTCAAGTCTGTGAAAATGGGCCAGATGTGCTCTTCAGACACCTTTGGATAGTCCCAGATTATCATGAATCATCCCATTATCCAGCAAAAAGACAGAAAAAGATCTTCTTACATGGCTGAATTACACATCCTGAGTTTCCTCCTCTGTTTACACAAATATTAGCATAAGGATTTGTCACAATGTGGTAAATTCTCCTGAGCAGGGCCAAAAGCAGTTTAACAGACTAAATATCCTCATATTCCTATCACTTTGCTGTCTGCTATGGCAAAGATGGAAAAGGCCCATGTGAAATTGTTATAGCCAGTGTCTGTTCAGCTTCTGTATTTCATCCTGTGTAGAGATGCCTAAGCAGGGGTTTGGAACAGCAAGGACTGAGGCAGAGCTACAGGACAGCCCAAGCACTGGTTCTGCTGCATGAGAGCAGGTGAAATAAACAGCCAACAGAGTCATCATTTGAAACTTCAGCCACATCTACTCACACAACATCTGTATTCACTCTCTGCTATTTTCTTTTTATGGTAGACCTGTGAGTTTTGTGCACTGGAACTTCTGATGTAGGTACTGAAACCTGGCTTGGTTTTGGGTTTAAAAGCATTGCTCATTTCAGGAGGGAGCAGCACAAGACCTTTTGCCCCACCAAAAGTGTTCTTCAGATATTGAATTTTTGAAGCAAGCTCGTGTATATGAACCCATTGAGCAGCAGCAGGGATGAGGAAACTCCTAAAGGATTGTTTACCCCACACCTTCACTCCCACCTATGTTTCCTCTCGATTAACAAGGGCTGCACCTCGGCAGCGTGGCTTGGATTCGTCTCCCTTTAGAAACTGGTGTCCTTAACTGAGCAAAAGAATCATCCCAGGATCTTTCACATTCCCTGGAGGCATAGAGAGCTGAATCAGTCTCTGGTGGGCTGAAGATCACAGTCACCTCCCGTGTGTGCTTGTAGCTGAGTGCTGGGAGAAATCAGTGCAGTCAAACATCTTGCAGGGAAACTTAAACTGAGCCTGAGCACAGGGAGGGTAAATCAGCACTGGCTGTGTCTCCAAGACCTCCTTGATCTCTGCTCTTCTGTGGGCTTGGGGGCCTGCACACACGTGTCTAGAAAATACTGGGATATGTTTGCTTCTACGTGTCCTCTGGGAGAGGAGCCCAAACTGCGTGGTTTACACTTCTGCTGGGGGAACAGCACTCCAGCGCAGAGCTGTTGCTCAGGAGTGGCTCTTTCAAAGCTTCAGAGAGGGTTTGTGATCACTGGAGGACAGCTTTGGATGAAAATTCCCAAAGGTGAAATTCAGCAAGGCTCTTCTCTGCTCTCCATTTAATGCACAGAGGGACCCCAGACAAACCCACCATGAGGGCATGGCTGCAACAGGGAAATCACGATACCAAAGTTCTGTATATTTGTTCTTCACAAAAGTTGTATACAGAAGTCATTAGGGTATGTCTGAGAAATGTTTGCACCAGCACTTAAAGACCTCTGGTTATTTAAGGACTGATTCTCCATCATCTTGGATCTTGGTATGGACTTTGTTCTCAACAAGATTCCCTTTCAGCTGCTCAGTTTGATGACAGATATAAATTTATATAAATAAAAACCTTACAACTTTAAATAGCTGAACCACTCATTTTGGATATGTGTTTCATAAGATGCACACAAACACCCCATGTGAATAAAACAGCTACAACAAAGAATTAATCATATAACTAGCTAACCATGGCCTTGTTTTCCTTATTTAACTTATTCACCCTAATTGTGCTATTCATTAAACATACACAATGGAAGACTGAAACGAGAAGTGAAAGAAAAAAATCTATCCTAACAGCTTTTTTTTTATTTTTTAAAGAAAAAAATACTTGTCCATTTAAATGGCTAATCCTTCTCCATGGTATCTGGGGCTTGGGGAGAAGACATTTTAACATGGCTGAGCTATTCCTTTTCATACTTGACCTTTTTTTGGCATTGGATTTGTTTTCATTGTTTGAAGAGGTAGGGACAAAAAGATGCTTAGAAAAGTTCTGGAAATACATTCATGGTAAAATTCAAAAGAGAAATGAAGCAAGGCCACATGTTAGTGGAGAGTAGCATCAACCTCCTGGCATTTTGAACTGTAGTAAGTCTGTCAGTTTCCTCTGTTTTACAAATAATTTGTTAGTGTTAATAAAGATGAAGTGAAGCCCTCCCAAAAAGTCCAAACACAGCCAATCAACAAGTAAATATCCCTTCCCTTGGCCATCAATTGACACTGGATATGAAGTTCCTGTCATTAATGAGGTTGTGGGATAGAAAGAAACACAACCCTGAACATGAGCTTCTCAATGCCAAGGTTCAAGGCGTCACAGCATTCAGTGCTAAGCAAAACAAAGAGAAAACCCCAGAAGGTTGTTCCTAAATGCATGGCTAGCTAACAGGGTGATGTGAGTAATGAAATCTGCAGTTGATCAGACATGGTATTATCCCCTGGTGACATGGGGATAATACACAGATGAATGTCAGGGGGTGTCAGAGCAGTTCTGAGCTCGGATGGTGTCAGCAAATGGGTGCTCAAAGGCTCCTCAGGAGCAGCTGCTGCCACTGGGATCCAAAATCCCAAGGCTCCAGGATATTTTGGAAAATGAGGGTCAGATTTCCCCAGCAGACCTCTGCCAGAGGGTCTCAGCACAGTCTCCTCAGACCTACCTGCACATGTCTCTGTTTCTCTCCTTGATGTCAACAGGAGTTCCCTGCATGTGGGGAAGAGCTGAATATTACTGTCAAGATCTGCCGCACAGATCTGAGAGAAGAATTTTTGTCCTTAAGTGTTGAAAATGTAATGATCTATTTGATAGTGAGAAAAAAAGATAGAAACAGTATGAAGATTTTTAAAAGAAAACACACACACACACACACAATCCAAGCAGCCTTTGAAGTCAACAGCTTTGAAATAAAAAGCAGCCACTTTACCAGCCTCGTGAAACATATTTTGTTAACATTCTAGGTGTTGTATTTAAAACTGAGTTGGCCAAATTTGGCCATCAGAGGCTCGAATATAACTGGAAGGAGAGATGTTATCTGTGAGTCTCAGGATATTATCAGTTGTTTTAAATGAACTTAAAGTATGATAGCACACTAGGAGATCTCACAAGGCTGTTTCCAAAGGAAAATATTCTGGGACTCACTGGAAAATAACTTTATTCTCTCTGTTTTGCTATCAGAACAACCACTGAGACTCTTGTTTTACAGGACATATTTGATCCTTTTGAATGAATTAATGTTGGGATTTCCAAAGGGATATAAGATTGATGAGGCACAACTGTCCTTTGATGGGATTTGGGAGCCTAACTGATTTAGTTTTCTTTAAAAGACTCAGCTACCAAACAGTTTGTTGCTGGTTATTTTGACTACTGCAGGTAAGGAGCACTAATGATGTTGGCCTGAAAGGCGAAAATTGCATCCGAGGAAAAAGGCATGTCCTGGTACATTTGCTAATCCCAGAACGGTACAGAGACCACCTCATTTTAACTAATATATTGAAATGTGGAGATTAGTCTCCCTATGCGGTAGATAAATTGCATTAACATGATTAAAAACCCCAACTAAACTGAGGCTCCTTTTATAGTTAATAGGGGGTCAGACTTCATTAGTCCTTCAGTGAAAGCAGACCTGTTCATTGGAGGAGGTGGAAATTTGCCATCCTCTGAAATGGCAGATATCTGTGTGGACAAATTGACTCACTCTCACCCTTAAGGATGGGATTTTTAATTTTTTTCCCCCCCAAAATGGAAGGTTTGGTAAGAATGCTGTGGAAATGAAGGGCTCTTGTTGAAAATGTCTGTTTTGATGCTTTTGCTAATTATACCCCTTGTGAAAGAAATCTGGCTCACAGCAAGCAAAGAAAAGATAAATATTCCATAAAACCTTTATGATCATCTGGACTGTTTGTTAGGAAAACAGATACCTCCATATACACATGTGCATAGCTCCCATTCACATAAATGGAGAACTTCTGGACACAGGGGGAGAATTGATTCCTTTCTTAGCAAATATTTTTCTTCAATTAAACTGTAATAAAACTACTGCTGCTGGCAGTTTTGGAGTAAAACCTTTGCTTGTTGCTACCATGCCTCTGAGGAATTCTTTGCAGGATGGGCTTCATACTTTGCAACACTTTAAAACTTGTACACACTAATTATCTTTTTCTTTTTCTTTTTTTTTTTTCCCTCCAAAACTCACATATCGTTTAAACTCATAAAAGAAAAATGAAGCCTATCAGTTCTTGCAACATTTAGTTTACATTGAAAATGATGAATGTCACTCTGTGGAGAGGACTTGCTAGAATGCTAATTCTTTCTTTGGTTTTAAACCAAAGCAAGATTTATGAGTGCACAGATTCACTTCCAAGATGAAACAGAGAAACATCTGCAAGATGAGAATTTGCTTGCATTATTAGTGCTATTCTTTCTGCACTGATGAGTGGTACAGATAATCCCATTCATTATAGACGTCCATAACTTTGCTTGCAACATTTTAACTCCTAAAAGATTCCAGCGTGGATCACAGCCACAACTTTCAGTCAAAAGGGGAACAGAAATTAGAAAATTTACTTGCTGAGAGCACTTGGCACAGTTCATAGGGCACTGCTGTCAGGGATCTCTTCTGATCTCCCACTACTTAGGGGTGTTATTAGAGGCTTCCTCCTGGAGGAAGCCAAGATTTACACTGGTCAAAGGGAATTGGGGATTTTGTAAGCAAAGTATCAGATCATTTTTTCTAGAGATGGATATTAAATTGCCATTTTAAGAAGCATAAGAATGAATATTATTCTTGGCATCATTGCATAGCCTCAGAATGGTGCGGACTTGTGACCTAAATGTCACCAAGTGCTGTCTGTGAATGAAATTTATGTGGCAGTGCCATTATAATACATCATCAGAAATAAATATTTTGCCATTCCTTATAGCAAGGGGCTGGTCTTGTGCTCTGTAATTATTAATGGTCAAGTCTGCATGAAATGTTTTGGGAATCTTTTAAAGCTGCTGTGCTCACTGGAGAGGACCTCTCCTCTCCACCTGCCCACGCAGCACAGAGAGGAGTAGGGCAGGGCTCTGAAGTCAAATTAAGGTGATGACGCTTCTCCAGGAAATGTCTTGGGATTTTCCAAGAGGCTAAATGGACTCCCACTGAATTTTGGGTGTCTGCCTCTCTCAGGCTTGTCTGAAAATCCCAGGCTAATATGTTAAGAAATATTCTGACTTCAAAAGAGGAGGATATGCAACCATAACCACTCAGGGGTTCTGATGCTGATAATACAGTACTTAGAGGGGACTGCTCATGCTATCCAGTATGATAATACCAGAATTCACAAGAAAGAGCTGTGAGCCTCTAGCACTTACCAGCTGTAATACTGAACAGATTACACAGAAAAATCAGGCAAAAAAAAGTAATATGCTTTCACCTCACAGCAAGAAAAGCTGAAGTTCAGGAAGAGGAAATGTGTATTAAGAGAGCAGGTTAAAAATCTACATTATCCCAGACTTTCATGAAATCAAAATGATAGGCACGATGCTAAGTTATTATAATGTATTTATTACCAGAATTGCTTTCATATTTAACTGATTTGGCCCATCTTGAGACCTGTTTTAAAATGCACCACCTTGTCCACCTTTCCATTTTCATATGAAAAACAGGAAAGCAAAAACTAATTTACTCAGGGAGACACATCGACTGTTTGCCCGTTTATCTCTTACAGACCACCCCTCAGTCCAATGTTGACAGTACATGATATTCCATTAATCTGCCTAATGAAAATTTAACCAGTGTTATAAACAAATAATTGGCTATTATCCTCTCAAAGATCCCGAATAAATTACTTCTGCTTATTTTTTTTTTCCTCTTCTCTCTCTGTGCCTCTTCCCCCACTCCTGCCCCCACACAAAAGCCGGCTCTTTCCGACTGATGTCGCGGGAGAAGAAAAAAATCACTGTAGCTATCACTCTGCTGCTGCAGGCAGTGAAACCTGGGCTAGGCTTAAAGGATGCTCACACAGTGGCCCTGTGCTTGCTTGGCTTTAGCTGTGGGTGTTTGGAGAGGAGCTGGGCTCTGTGTTAGAGCGGCATCTCCATCCCCAGCCCATCCCCTGCTCTCTCCCCGATTCCTCCCATCAATCCACCTGCAATTACATCCCCATCATCTCCTGCTCTCTGAAGCTGCACAAGAGGCACAGCCACCTTTCCCTTATCACCCTGGCTGTCCTTTTTTCCTCTTGAGTGTGGGGGCAAGGTAGGATTTTTTTCCCTTTAACAACTAAAGGGTGAAAAACCTCTCTTCATCCTGAGCAATGGAAGTTGCAGTGCACAGGGATGCCTGGACCTGTGTCCAGCTCCAGCTGCTGGGGGATGGGATGAGCTCTGCTGCTCTCCAGCCTCCCCTCCCCAGCCCTTTACCTATGAAATGAGGAAAAGACTTAGATAAGCCAAATATCTGACTCTGTTTTTTTCCTTCTTTCAGCCAGGAAGACATGAATTACGTACAATTTTCAGAACAGTTTGTAAAAAAAAGTGTTCACCAGATATATCTTTGCAATTTGCACAGTATTTCTTCACAGGCAAGAAAATGGTCATTTCTAATTGATGCACTATGACAGCTGAATCAGAGAAGAGTGGTGTTTTTTTTCAGACAGATCCTGAGCTCTTTCAGGATATTCTTCATTGCTAAAACAAACCTCATCATTCATAGGCACTTTAATGTAGTGCTGAACAAATAATTAATTTTATTTTCTACCCAATAGATGTACAGGGGGAAAAAAAAGGTCTAAATAAAAACTTTCAAAATATTTGGTGAACCTAAATAATTAATTTCAGGGTTGTTTTGTTTTTTTATTATTATTTTTAAAATTTAAATAGAATTAAATTTCCTGGAAGAGCAGAAGTACCAATCATAGATCGAGCAAGTAGGAAGATGAGGAGCAATTATCTCTTGTCCTGAAGCAGCTCCTGATGACTTCAGGATGTTGCTGAGAACTTCAGCAGAGGCTCTGCACAAAATCAATATATGGAGCACCTCAGCCTCTGTCCAGAAGTTATTGCTTTTGCCAGCAGGGCAAGACAAGCAGCAGCTCTCCTCCACATCAGAATTCTGATTTTTATTGACCTACTTTGGTCTAAAGCCCAGAATATTATATTTTGGGTTTACTTTAGTGTACATCCAGGTCACAAATGATCAAGGTCTGTGCATGCTCCAGTGCTCCTGCTGTTGGAAGTAGCAGCCTGCAGCAAAGCACTGGAGAGAGAAGGTGCTTTAACATTTCCAGCCATTCCAACCTGGTTCTAGATCCATTGTCTCTGCTCCATCCACAGGAAGCAAATAGGAGACAAAGAAACAAAACTTTCAAATTTATTTGCCCATTGGAAAAATAAATACCCCTGAGCATCAGAGCTGATGTGCTTGTGGAACAGTTTCTTCTCTAACTCTTGTGGAAATTCCTTTGGGGAAGGTTTTTGTTTTGGTTTTTTTTTTTTTAAATTAAAATCTGGAAAAAAGGAGTTTCCAGCCATCTCTAGGACCAATGGTATCTGCCTGGGAATGGTCTTGCACCAGCAACCCCCTAGAGTGACAGGGATCAGTGGCCACCAAAGAGAAAGCCAACCTGAATATTCTCACCTCAGGTTGTTGGAGTTTCTTCTCTTTGTTGGAGCAGGAGCAAATCAGGCCCTGTGTGGAAGTGATATTTCCATGTCAGTGTGAGCAGTGTGAGGCTGCAGATCCCAGGTGTTTGGGATTTTGGGCTGTGAGATTTTCCTACATTTCAGGAAAAGGTTTTCTGGGGGGTGGGTTAACAAACCACTCGTTTGGCTCATGAACCCTCATCCCCTCAGGGAGAGGAAGAGGAGCCATGGGAGATGTGGGGAGCCCATGGTGTCCTTGTTCTGCCCTCCTCCAACAGGGATGGAAAAAGCCTGGAAAAAACCTGGAAAAAGCCTGGGAAGCCATGCAGTCAGGCAGAGAGCTGTGCTTTTGAGAAGACTCCATTTATCTGCAAGTGCTCAAACTACGGGTAGAAGTAAGATTTTTGCTATAATGACAAATTAATTCTTGCTTTCATACTTTTATTAAAATAAGCATCTTCTATCTTTTAACTAGACCTGACATATGCTTACATAGATACAACACACCCTGTAACCTAATCTGCCAGCAATCTTGAAGCAATTAACTCCTTCTAATCTTTAGCTAACAAAGCCCACCATGCAAAATGTCCCTGGAGAACAACACTCCAAAGGCCGCTGTAAGCTCCCTCTGACTAGTTTTGTATTATTTGGTGTGTAGGAGCTCATTGGAGTGCTCAGAGAGCAGGGATTCATTTGAAACAACAAAGATAAATCATCACAGATCATAAGATCTTCATTAACTCCTTATTTCTCTACTAATTAACACAAAAGAAATGACTTGAATGGTTGACAGGCAGCGAATGACCCACAGCTCAGTGGTTAATAGGATGCAAATGATGCCTAATGAGGGTCTCTAGCTGCAGTCTGGGCATCTGGCCTACTATTTTTGTTGGGGATTTAGGGTGGGTTTGAGATGAAAATAGTTTAACCAATAACATAGGCTGCTGCTGAGTTCATACTAAAGTCTATGAATTTATGGGTCCAGCACTCAGAAGAATTAGCTTAAACTACTCATCAACAGGTTTGGGTCCACACAAAGCACTTCACAGACAAGATGTCTTCCTTTCCATGAGACACAGCAACAACAATAAGATATTTCATGGGCTGTTTTTTTTTTTCACCTTGGGCAATAAAAATAGTTAATTTATAAATTCCTAATGAGCTCTCAGTTTACCAGGGAGACAGATTCCCAAACAACTGTATTAGCGGCCTTTGAAAGACTTCATTCAAATCTCTGTCCCATGCCTAATCAAAAACAAATTTGGGCTGCTCCATATTTTTTTTTTACAGAAACTATTTCCAGCTGAGTCTATGATTAATTAACAGGCTTTCAGTGAAGAGACACACCACCATTAAAACTTCTACAAGTCCCTCTCTCACTCGCAGAAGGTTTTGGAGCAGCTTCAGGTTGAGCTTTTGATTCAACCACTTCTGTATTGTGTCCTTTTTCCTCTACTTCTGTTAACACAAAAAATCAAAGGCTGGTGTAAGAGTGGAGTATGGTGATTTCCATGGTGATCTCCATGGAGTAGGGTGATCTGTGTGTGTACATGTTCTGCTGTGGCTGCAGGGTGGACTCAATTCCCCTGTTTTTCAGCATTCAACCTTCCTGATATGGTGGTACAGCCACTCACCTAATCACTTTAATTACTGGCTGCATAGCCAAGCCGATGGAGTAGTTTTAAACAGGTTAAACAGCAGACCTTTGCTGCCACAGGTCACTTTGAGTGAGGGGCAGAGAGCCCTGGCACTGCTCTTTCCCAGTGAGAGGGGTCACCCAGCTGCCAAGGGTGCTGCTGCAGCCTGGAGGATGCTCCTGCTTGGGGGAAGAGGTGCAGAGATTTACAGGAGGACTCATCCGTGGGCTGGGATAGGCTGGAAACTGTCTTTTGAGTCTCTAGGCCAAACTCTTGTGCTACCAGCTCCCATCACTTAGTGTCTAACACTCTTCCTAGGCAGCTTCTGTGCCACCCACTCTGCAGAACGAGGTGGTACCCCTGTGGTGTAACCCTTTCTGGTGCTGCAGCACAAGAAAACAGCGACAGCAAAGCACCTACAGCTCTCAAAATTCTTGTAACACTTCCGTTTTCCTTCTTTTTTCCTTTTTGTTTGTACTAAATCCAAGAGAACAGGTTTGCTATTTAGTGGCTCATTTTAATTAATATGTTTAAATACTGCCTTTCATGCTTCAAGCCAGCCACTGAACGGGACCATGAAATGAAATAGATCTGAAGGACTTGAAGTGAGAAGCAAAATCTATTTCCATTTTGTAGGTGGATTAATATGGAAACAACCAAATGGAGTTCTTTATTTAAACATGTAAAATTTGAATGTGATCCTTTCCTTTCAAAAGATTCTACAAACTCTGAATGGCAGTGGGGTACAGACAGAGTTTCACACAAACAAATTCTGGTTTGAGTGCCCAAATTCTATACTGATTCTCCAGCCACATCTACTGTACTTTATCTGAAAAATCTTAGTGTATTTATATTCTTACAAAATCACTTCTACCAAATGTGTGGTTACAGTCCTGTGAGAAAATAAAATATTTAATACCTTCTTGAGTCCTGTTCTTTAAAATAATAGTTCCTTTATTTAATTTTTTTTTTTAAAAAATGTAGAAACAAAAGAACACTGGACCAGAAAATACATTTTCTTTACCATAAGCACGAATTGAAAAAAAAAAAAAATATCCAGCTCCAAACCCTGCTTGATCAGGAGGCTGGCTCTGCAAACCCCTTACGTTTCCCATTATTGCCAGTGTGCATCCAGGAAGTGTCACTCTAAGAGCATTCAGCCATATATCATTCCCACCCCATCTTTTTACTGGATGCCTTCCTTCCCAAGGCGAGAAGCAGAGCTCACAAGGTGTGCTCAGGTGACGTGCAGGAGGCAAAGCAAAAGCTGCTGTAACACCACCTTTGCTGGACAGGGGCTGCTCATCCCGAGGCACTTAAAGGATTAATGAAATGAAATTGTTTTTGGACTTGCTGCACTCTCTCTTATCTTTTAAATCCATAATGTCCCACGGAAGGCGAAATGTAGTAATTTTAGTCAGCAGCCTCTCATTAATTTTCTACCTTTGGGGGAAGGCACATTTATAAAAAGAGGGGCTAAGCTCAGCACATTGCTTTTCACTTAAAGAGCTCAGCATGGCACAGCAGAGACAGAGGCGTAACAGGCTTCAAACGAGAGCATTCTTTCAGAGATGAGGCACATCTCAGCTGTGTCTGCAGCTATATCTCTACATATATATTTTATACATGTGTGTTTATACACACATATATACAAACCTATGGAGTCATCAGTTTTTGAAGATAATCTTTCAGGTTAAGTATTTTCCCACATTAAACTGATAATTATCCCCTCCTTTTCTTCCTCTGTCCCCAGACACCAAACAAGCTGGATTTTTGCTTCATGTATTATTTATGGAAAGGAATTAATATGCAGATTCACAAAAACTTAAAAACTCATAATTATTCATAAAGGGCTTTAAGGTTATTTAGTACATATTTATGAAACTTTATGTTTGCTAGGAACTGTGTTTGAAAGTGCTATGGAAGGGTGTTGACTGAGGTTAATTACTAGCATGGAGAGTAATCTGAAAATGATCAAACTCTTTGAATGAAAATATTTGTCAGTATTTCTGATCTATATTTAAGTGAAGTAATGGACATCAATAGCCTTGCAAATATATTCAGAAATGGCTCTGCAAGAAAGAAGATATGCATATCTAATGCAAACAACCAATGAGGAAAATGTCTAGTTAGCCACCTTTGATCGCTTGGCAAATGTAATAAATGATAGAGATTTATCCTGTTTGTTGTCCATCTGTTTTGAGTTATGTTCTTAAACGTCCACACTCTAGTCTAGAAATTATTAGGAGCAGTTTAAAGAAGCCAGAACCCTCCAACCTTCTCTGGACTAAGATTCAGAAATGAGGTGTGAGCTATTCATGATAGCCAAAGATTTCTCTAGAAGTTACTTAGGATAAGTACAGGCTGTATGTAAATAATACATTCTATTGGTTTTATATTTACATAAATCTTTCTATCTTATGCATAATTAACCTCCTTTCTAATCTATTGTGCTCAAAGGTTGGAAACCTAGAAAATGTGTTACGGGTTACGTGATGTCAAACAAGCAGCAGCGGCAGCAATTCTGGAAGGCAGGAAGCACCCAAAATATTGTTACAGCTATAATACTGCTAAGAGTCATAAAGCAGATTGATTTTATGACCTTGATGAGTTCATTGAAGCCACTGGAGGTGCAGAGGTGTGGTGTCCTGAGTGGGACTCTGGTGGCTCATGGGGCTGGGGCTGTTTCCTTTCAGAGAAAAAGGGTCCTGGAAAGGCGTTGGTGGCTCAGGAGTGACTCTGGAGTCACAGGTGTGTACAAGTGTTGTGTGTTGCTGGTCTCACACACTGGTGCTTCCTTAACCCATGCTTTTCTTCAGACATGTATCCATTGAGGAGCTCAGCAGCCAGAATCTACTGCATGTGAATAAATTCAGTATATATGGTTATTTATTTGATCATTCCATGTGAAAGCTGAAAAAAATCCACTAGAAAGATCTAGATATTGGTTAAACAGCAAATGATACCTCAGTTATTGGCAGCAATTGCATGGGACGCTTTGGGAGATGCTCTAGAGACATGCCAGGAACTTCTCACATGAATATTTTGGACTTGGAAGACACAGGGTTCACTCACAGTTCACTGAACACTGCTCTGCCTTTTTGGCATTCTTGGATTCCTCCATCAGACCTCGAGGGATGCACAGGGACCCCATGTCCCTCAGCAGCTCTGCAGCTTCTCAGTGACTTCTCTGGGGCTGTTCTTGTGTCTCTGTTCTCTTGTGGGCTAACTCAGAGTTCCATAAATAAAATCACTAAGCCAGGGTGTATCAGGCTCTTCCTCTTCTGCTGTGACTCTACTCTAAATTTAGGGAGGAAAAGGAGACAGCAAACTCCTCTGCCTCAGAAGAGGGCAGATCATGAGGCAGAAAGTCTCTTTCTTACACTGTTCATGGAGGAGCAGTCCTTGCCAAAGATATTTTGGAATAAATGGAACAATAATATAGCCATAATGGTTGCCCTAAGTGCAATGACTATAGCCAGGATAGATTTGTAATCTCTTTTAATAAATACATTAAATTATTTGAAATAATGTTCTATTTGCCAACAGCTTATTCCATAAATATATATGGAATATAAAATAGGAGAGATTCCCTGACATAATTAAAATTGTACAGCCAAGTAAGAGGCAGGGAATAGTGTTATCTTTTCAGCTGCAAAATATTGTACAGGAATATTTCTCACAGACAAACCTTCTATTTACCTTTAGGGATGGTATAATTGCATACTGAAGAGAGTGCAGCTCTGAGGCAGCGATGTCTGGTGCCTCCATCTCCTGACCCCTTCTAAAGGGGAGCTCAGTCAAATAAACTCCAGCTCCCTTGCTAGCAGTGCCAAGCATTCTCCCTCCTCTCCTGCACAGAGAGACCCCCAAATGCTACACTGAGATCTCGTTCACCTCGCAACAAACACACAGCTTTGCCATCCCTAGTCTGGATATTCATCCCTCTCTGTGGCAAGGGGTAAAATGCCACAAAAAACAAGGTATGCAGTGGGGCTCAAGGTGCTCACCAGGGGTTCTGGGGGCTATTTGCTCACATTCATCATCTCCAGAAATTCCAATGCTCTCTAAGAAGAGATATTTGGCACCTGACAAAAGGACCTGAAGGTTACAGCAGTGGGTTTTTATCTTCTGTGCAGACTGATTATTAGACAGGGTTTTGTATGTGCTGCTCAAATGGCTTATACACATTACTTCAAAGGATTAAGTTTGCATTACAAAAACTATCATCAATAACATGGTAAATTATTGATTAGGACTATTCTTAACTTCTAATGTGTTGTGTTTGGAGCAGTGGTGATTTATATGCAGGAAAACACAATGAAGAGCAATCAATGGTGTTTTAGGATCTCATACTGGATATTGCATCATCCCACCTAGAAAAACCTATTAATATCACTGATTTTTCACTGCCTCAGAAAATTCATTTGGAGGAACTTTGCACTATAAGCTATTATATCTGATATTAATTTATCTCTCAACAATTGCTACCAAAAAAGTAAATAACTGAAAGCAAGAAGTTTCCAGACTCGGGTGATTTAAGGAGTCCTTCTGACCTGTTTACTCAGCTGCATTTTAAATACATTTATTGAAGCACAGAGTAATAGATGAGTTGTGTGTGTCCAGCTCACAGGTAATTCCCAGGTATGCCAGGAAACTGGGCAGGCAATAAACACTCCACTGATCTGTATCCCTGTTTCTGGGCTTTCTGCTCCAAAATCCCCCAAACCCAAGAAAGACAGAATTAAAAATTGTGTATTACTAACTGAGGTGATGTTAGAGAGCTTGTGTCCAGGAAGGAATGCTCAATGACATGCAAGGCATCACGTTCAGCTCCACGAGTGCTGCCTGCAGGAGGTCCTTTAACACGCACAGGACGTGTCCACGTGGGGAATTATCACAAAGCAGCCAAGGTGCTGCAAGCTCCCCCCATCTCTGTGTGCTGCCTTCCCCAGCAAAGCCTTTCCAGGGCTAAAACATGAGCTTGGAAGGTGGGTGTGATGAGACAGGCGAGGGAACAGCAGTGTGGAGAGTGTCAGTGACATGGGGGAAAGGAGAAGCCAATGCAGATCTTTTCTGAAGAGGTCACTTACTGGGCTTTTTGAAGGCTCCTCAAGGTGATGGAGAGACTGCAGTTGGTTCCACTGCCAGGTGCTCTCTGAGGAGCCTGAGCTGTTTTCAGCTGCTTTTCATGACCAGGCAGTGGCTTGAAAGTGCTGTGATTCCTTCAGACCTGTTGACTCCTAAAAGAGGAAAACAAACAAAGCAGTGACTTCCTGCCCTGTCCCCTTAAAGTATCTTGGAATCACCTATCCCCTCTCCCCAGCAGAGCAGAAATCACCTGACACCAAACCCGTAACTTCCACGTTTCCCTCTCTGCACCATGCATAATGGAAAACAGGATCCAAATGCATCAGGCAGCAGGTAAAATTCAAACAAAGCTTAAATATCCTGCAGTGACATCATGTCAGCCCTGTGTACAAAGTGTCTGCATACAAGAATGTAAAATGTGGTGTAGCTGTGTATGTGGGCACAGGCAGGACAGATGCTCCTGCATACATTCCACACCTGCACACCTACACAGCGCTTATTTATGAAACCTTGTGCATAAAATACAGTGCAGTGTATTCTCTCATTACCTTCAATGGGTTTTGGATCTGATCCACCTCACAAACACATCGAGTTGTATTTCATCCACACAAATTGTATTTATGTAGATACCTTGTAAATATACTTCCTATCTTTGGTGGAGGAGTGGCTGAGTTAATATATCAAAGCAGTGCTTATTTTTGCTGATAGCAAAAACAGTTTCTCAGCTTTACCCTGGCTTCCTTTTTTTTCCCCTTTTTTCTTTACTTTTTGGTTTTTTTGTTTTTTTTCAGTGAAGCCCACAGTGCACATTTTTGGGGAACTAGAAATACATAATTCCAATCACATCATTTTTCAGACCAAACACCATAGCAAAATTTGCTAGGAGATGATGCAAAAAGCTAAACCATGGATACTTACAAAATACAGGGGAACTATGTTAATTGGAGGATTGTGTAAATTAAAATGGTCCAAGTGTCTGCAGAAAATAATTATTATATTTGCACGTATTAAATTAGAGTTATAAAAGTTTTGCCTGAAATTGCACTGGATTGAAACAAAAATGAAATCACATTTAAAAACTGAATTTAAAGAAACTGTTAAATATCCATAATAGCTATGCATTAGTCAATCTAAATTCTTGAACATCAATTCTGTCACTTGCTATGACAAATGTTTAGGATGCATTAATCTCTTGCCATTTCCTAAATTTAAATTTAATGGGGGTGAAACTGCTCCTAAACAGTTCTCACTCAGTCATTGCTGTCATACTTTTCTGTTTATTATTTGGAATCACTTCCATTTTCTGTATGTGGGTGATGCTCTTGACCTCTGCCATCTGTATTCTGCCTTGATGGTCAGAGATAGTCCTGGACATCACGGAAGAAATGGAGAATTTGACTGATCTAAAAACCAGCCTCAGCCAATGGAAGGGCTCCCAGTGGCTCCAGTGGATTTTGGATGCCTCCCACCCCAGAGGCTTTGAGCAGGATCATGGGCAGAGCTGCTCTGTGCATGCAGCAGATGAAAGATCCAACTGTGAAGAGCTGCTTTGTTCACTCAGATTCAAACCTGAACTTCATCAAACACAGCATCACAGTGTGAGGGTGGGGCTGGAGATGAGTGCACAAACAGGAAGCAGATGGGACTCCTCAGTTTGTGTCTCATGTGCAGCACAGCACAATGGGGTCTGGCAAGGAACACAAACAAAATTCTTCCAAGCAGGGTAATTTGTAGGTGCTCTGCTAGTCTTGCACCTATTATGCTCATAATTAATACAAGAAGTGGAGAATTTGACTGGAGATCTCTTAGTGGCTTAATAGAAAAATCAAAGTTTCATGGTTTATTCATAATTCAGCCCGTGGCATGTGGAGGAAAATATGAGCAAAATGCAATGCAAGCCACAACAGGCAGCATGTCTCTGTGCCTGGCCTTTGTTTTCAGACAAGACAGTCATTTGTACTGCTATTTTTAGGAAGGTGCTTTCACCTCCTGTGCTCCTGTTTCCCCTTGGTCCCTCACTTGGGAGCAGGACCTTTCTCAGCACACACTGCCCAGCACAGAGTTGTACAGAACAGGAAAATCAGATCTGCAGAATCTAATGATTGGGGTCCAGGATCTCTGCACCAAATCCAAAAACTGAAGAAAATCAAGGACAGAAAGGATCATGCTCACAAAATGCAGAATATCTTGTTAGAGGCTGAAGGAAATATTGCTGCAATTCCTCAATAAATTAGGCTATTTTGATACAGAAACAGGTGCTAGAATGAAGCAGAGGTGCCAAATATTAGAGAAACTGTGGTCAGTCTTTGAACTCCTGCAAATAAGAGACACTGGAGTATTAAAACAACAGAGGAACTCATATCAGCTGGGGAACTCCAGCATAATTTAGTCTGAAGTTATTCACAAACATTATCAATATTTCTGAGTTTACACTCGCACCTTTGACTGTTGACTTAAAGCATCCAGTCTGGTTCATACTACTGGAAATGTTTACACTTTGGAATCTATTATGCATAGAAAAATTAGGGATTATCTTTGACCTGGGTTCCACATATTTTTATGCAAAACTAAATAATAGGGTTATTTATTCATTTAATCAATTCCATATATTTGCCATAAGCAGGCTTGATTTCTTCTGAGGTCACAATCAACATCACAATTTTAGGAGGACATATGGCTTGACTGCTAACACAGATATATGTGAGATTTCCTATTTTTCTGCAGGTTAGGAGCACTACATATTAATGTGGGCTAATCCTTATGTGGAAACATCAAAAGGAAAGTCACTATTTGGGCAGAACAGGCGTGTTTATCTCTTAAAGGTGGAGGGGCATGTGTATTTTTTAGGAAGGAAAAAAGGAAAACCACAAAATGTTCTACACTCAAATGCAGCAAAAAGTGTTTCAGGCAGGACCTCTTGCAGGCAGATTTAGGCTCTCTCTGACCATGATGTGAGGGGGAAAAGGCTGAGTAGAAGGTAACAATCACTTGGATGCAGGAGTAGAAGGGTGCAGGAGAACACATTGTCTGCCCTTAAGCAGCAGAGGTGCCTCACACGTTCTGTTCTGCCATGCAGCAAGGCTGCAGCTGCCCAAAGGGAGGCACTGCCTCTCTCTGTGTCAAAGATCTCTGCACAGCCAAAATTCTGCTTTACCACACACTTAACTCTTCCCAACTTCATCCCAGTACCATAGGAATAATAGATCTGTTTATTTCATGTGGTCTCTGCTTCGGAGGACATCATCCGTAGCTTTAAAAATTAATGATTGCTAATGACCTGCAGTCCAAGAATCAGAATTAGAGAAGGTCATGAATATCTTGGGATAATGAATTAATTCTCTTTTTCATAGTCTGTTTGGCATTGCTGGCAAAAGGGAAAGGCAAAGAATGAAAAATACATTTATCCACTTAAATCTGTAACTAAATGGCTCTAAGGAAAATGAAAGCATATGACTTCCTTTTAGAAGAAGAGAAGATTTTGTCTGAAAACAAGAGATACCCCTTCTAAAGGGGAATAGTTAATCAGTAAACCCTAGAAGTTAATGCATTTAAAGATTTGGATACCATACTAGGAAAGAATTTGTTTATTCCACTCAGACTAACCAACATATTTCACAGAACTTGCAAGTCATGCTGGTGTCGACATCTTCATAAAGAGCTGTCAGTTTATTATTATTGGCAAATGCCTGGATGCTGGTGAGGGAAGAGGCTTTATTTCTAAGTGTGAGGAGGAAAATTAACAGTTAATGTAACAGATACCTACCACAAACAACAGAGATCATCAACATTTAATGACTGGAGTAACCATATCCTCCTTCAGCTGATGGAGGTTGTATAGAAGCAGATGGAGTAAAATGTTAACAAACACTATGTACCAAATGTAATAGCAGATGTGAAAGCTCATCAGGATTATGCCATTGTGAGACTAATTGCCAGGGTGCCTGGAAGTTTTAGCAAGCATCTTTCCTTCCCCCACCCCTTCTCCCTTTCAGCCAGTGCTTATATTTTATTTATTTATTTAGGTTTTAACACCTCCTCTTGTGATTTGCAGGCAAGAGGAATCAGTTTCAGTATCAGTACAATGCCTCACACAACACTCCTAGAGCTGAACATCTGCTTGACAGAAGGCTGCTGGGAGCTACATGCCAGTTTTGGGACTCTTCCTTGTAGTTTGTGTGGCAGAAGTAAAGTATTTCAAGTATTTAAGGGCTCGTGGGACTCACCAGAGAGCAGGCATCTGTGAAGATTCATAAGCTGTGCAGAATTTCCACCACAACTGATGCAGCCTGGTGAGAGCAGCTGAAGGCTGAACCAAGCAGGGATGTTGGCCTGGCCTCAGGGGTGTTCAGATGCTGCTGCTGACTGTGCCTGCTGCCCAACAGGAGCAAAAGAACCAGACAAGTGTCTTCTAAAATGTAAGAAAGCCCTCTGAGTTTTGTGCCTGGCAATTAAAACCCCAGCACAGAAGCAATGTGGGTATTAAAACACTGACAGAGTTTGTCTTGAGAGGAGGTGGATGCCCATCCCTGGAAGTGTTGAAGGTCAGGTTGGATGGAGCTCTCAGTAACCTGGTCTAGAGGAAGATCTCCCTGTCTATGGTGGTTGGGCTAGATGGCCTTTATGGGACCCTTCTAACCTTAAAAATCATGATTTTATGATTTTATGATTGAAAAAAATGAAACACATGAAGAAGAAAAATGTTGCTCCTCCAGAAAGAGAGGCTGCAGTTTGTGGTGCTTTGTTGAAGATCAGTTTATAAGAAAAAAGGAGAAGTTAGGAACAAAAATGGCCTGGGGAGCTAAAATCTTTGGCCACAAGAACAGTGTTGCTGGAGGAGGCTCCCAAGAGCTGGGCAGGGGGTGGATTAGAGTTTGGTGAGAGATTGCCCTGTGAATGACATTTAAAATCAAAGCCCCTACAGCAGTTATACCCTGCAGGTATGGTGTCCTCAGAGGTCAGGCAGAGGCTGCATTTCCTCCACACCTGGCTGCTTGGCAGTGGAGGTTTTATAGTGAAACACAGGCTTGTGACCCATTATGTGCAGGGGTCCTGGTACTTCATCTGAAACAGGGGGAAAAATAAAGCTGATCCATATTTTCTAATAAATGGCAGGTGGATACTCCTTCCCAGGTGCAGGAGAAACTCCTCTGAGATCTGCAGGAGAGTCACAGGCTATTGAGTAGCAAAATACTGGCACAACATTGCAGGAGCTGATGGAATAGCAGAGAGGAAAGGAGGGCTGAACTCTGCTCCTTGTCAAAGGATCCTCTGTGGTTACCCCAAAAACAAAGCTAAGAGCAGGTGCCAGAATATCCACCAGTCAGAAGGTGTTATCAATAATAATGTGCTTTTCAACCAGCTTCAGAAAAAGGAATGTGGAAAGCAGGAACGGACTCTAAATGGAAATGGAAAGAAACGTTTGAATAAAATACTCCTAAGCTGGAAAGTGATGCAGATCATAGAATCACAGAATGTTTTGGGTTGGAAGAGACTTCAAAAACCATCTAGTGCAAATCTTCCAGTCATGGGCAGGGACATCTTCCATTAGACCAGGTTTCTCAAACCTGGCCTTGAACACTTCCACAACTTCTCAGAACAAACTGTGCCAGTGTTTTTCCACCCTCAGAGCAAAGAGTTTTGTTCCAATACCTAAGCTAACCCTGCCCTCTGTCAGTTTGAAGCCATTCCCCCTTGTCCTATCCCTCCATGCCCTTGACAAAAGTCCCTCTCCACCTCTCTGGGAGCCCATTTAGGCACTGGAAGGTGCTATAAGGTCTCCCTGGAGCCTTCTCTTCTTCTCTTGGAGATCCACATGCTCCAGATGCTGCAGCCCCAGAGCAGGGCACAGCACTCCAGGAGGGGCCTCACACCAGTGGAGTAGATGGGTAGTTACCAATAAAACCCATCACTGTATAATAGGGATACCTCAATATAAAGCTTCTAAAACTTAAAGCTGCATTTCCTCCACTCTCTCTCTCTCTGTCAGAAGACTCAGGTTCTCACCCTGAGGCTGGGTTGTGCTTACTGGCAGCTCAAGGCTTTATGTCACAGGGTGAGCAGTCAAAGACCTGAATGTGGCTTCCCATTTAACTAAGGGGGAAATAAACCAGGACTGGTGCCTGTGAAAATAAAACTTTACCAGTTGAGAGGGATCCTGTCACCAGCTGAGGCAGAGGTGCAGCCTCTGGGGCAGACAGGGGGGCCAGGGGCTGAGGCTGGGGGTCTGGGGGTGGTGGGGTAACACGCTCAAGACCCTCCTGGTTATCTCCTGAATTCCTGTGTTTGTCACATTGGTGTTAAGTGGCTCCCAGAAGCTCTGAGGAATGCCAAAGAGCAGGTACAATTCCCAGAGAGTAGAGGGAGAATTCCCAATAATCAGAGCAGGGAATGGAGCCCTGTCCTGGTCCTGACTCAGCTCAGGCTGCAGATCTCCCTTCAGCCAAAAAGTCTGGATTTTCAGTCAGTTGTAATGCATATGATTGTGGCCTCACAGGTAACTGCAAGGTGGGACTTCTTAGTTTACCTAATAACTGCTTATTTTTTTTTCATTTTTGACAGGTTTATCTCTCATATACTCCTGCCTGTGATGTACAAGCAGATAACAGCACTTGAAACATCCATTTTCTCTCAAGCAGATTTGTCAACTTTTAGTTCAGAGAGTTCATCATGTTTAAAAGCAGGTAATTTTGTCAAGTTGAACCCTTGGAAGTTTATTCAAAATAATATAACATCAATCCATTTTCCAATGGATTCCAACTTAGAAACAGACTCTATTATTTTTTCCCCTGCAGCTGTTTGTACAGCCCATGAAATGATTTGTGCACGTGTGTGTCACCAAACAAATGTTCTGGTGCCTTTTCAGAAACAGATATTCTGCAATAAGGAATTTACATCTACAGTCAGACAAGCTGATCTGATGCATGTTAAAAAATGTTCTAAGAGCCAAAGTCCTCTACAAGCCCCAGTAAAAACAAACTGCATCTTTGGAATTATCTTTCCAAGCTAAACCAAGCAAAATTAATGAATGTAGTTCCATGACCAGGATTTAACACAAAATAGACTTTTATAAAAATACCAAGGAGTCTTCAGGCTGATGCCATATTACGCCTTCACTGGTCTTAATATTATTGTTTCTGTCTCATTTTAGGTTATTCTCCAGTGTTTATTATTAATTCAAATTCTCACTATTAAAGGGGAGATATTATCCATATGGTTGACGTACTGCTCAGTATGTTCATAAGTTCTCCAACATTTTGATTAACACTGACAGAAAGCCCTTTGAAAACATATGGCCCTATATACATCCTGTCATTTCTAATAATAGGGTACATTCTTCAGCACACTTTCTTAAGAAGATGAATTCAGTCATATTTTAGAAACATGCTAATACTTGGTTAATTAGTCCTTTGAGGTCAGGGGCAAAGAAAAGACTGAATGAAAATAAACTTTTCCTTGAGCAGACACCATGAGCGCTGAAGATAATTTGTGCGGCAGAAAAACGTGCTATCTATGAGTAATGGTCTCTATAGACAGCCAGATTTCTTAAATCAATTAGCTCCTGGCATATTCCTGAAGATATTCGTGCTCTGTTTGATATGCCAGATTTAAATCTTTAGCATGAGGACTGATTTTGATGCTCATTTCACTGATTAGGTCAGTATCTTATTTCTGGTGCTGAATTCCTGTATTTATACCAATTGTTCCCCTTTTGTAACACCTTTGGGATATCACAGGATCTCAGCACTCTTCTCCTTTACACTCTGATACCAAACCTAGCAGAGATATTGTTGACTAAAATTCACTTTGGCTTGTGCAGTTCATGGCACATTTATATGGCAGAATTTACTCCCAGAGACTATTTTCACCACACCTATTTTGCTGGGATTTTCATCCATTTTTTGCACTGTGATAAGGAAAATTCTCATCTGCAGGGTCTCTTTTAACCATATTTTCCCTCACAGAGGTTCTTGCACTGCCTCAGTCTTCAGACTTCAGTAGTTTCAGAGAGAAGCTCCTCAGACACATATTCTTAAAAATTATATTTTAGGATGTGACTACACAAAAGTAATCCACTTGACAATTCTGCAGCACAATAACACAAATATGTTTTTAAAGGGTGATATATCAGTTTTATTCTTTATAAACCTAAATATTTTCATACAGCTCACATGTTCAAAACATATACTCAAGTTCTTTCCACCCAAAGATGTATCATTATTGTTAATGCAGATAATGAATGATAAAATTGCAAAACTTGTATTGTAATGGTTTCAGACAGTGTCTTACTTTCATTTCTTACTTTTCTCCTTTCCTCCTTGAGTAAAACCCAGGAAAAAAACAATTTGACTCTCAGGAAAAAATGCAAAGAGGACAAGATTTCCCCCCTGCTCCCTTTTCTTCTCTGTCTCCTCCCCTTCTGTTTGCTCCTGCTCTTTTTCCTTTGGGAAAAGTCCCAGTCTGGGCTACATCAGTGAAGCATTTCTGGGCAAAAAGCCATCAGTCCTTATGAAACTCCATCTCTGACTGTTACTGTGGGTAGATTTCTCTGAGCCCATCAAATCCCTCCTTCTCTAGACTCCTCTCAAAGAAAAATATCTAGCAAAATTTGAGGTCTTTGTCTATAGGGATGGAGGTGGAAGAGGCTTTGTGTGACTCAAAGACCCTTGGAAGCTGCAGGGTGAGGTTAAAAACATTCCAATCTTTAAGGCCAGGGAAGTTTTTCAACTCCCAGCCAAATTTTACCCATTCCACACAGAACAGCTCTTCCACATCTCTTCCCATGAAGTCAAAATAAAAGCCATACAAACCTACTCTACTCTTTGTCTACTCTTACATGCATGTGAACAGTGCTAACACAAATACTGATACCCAGCCAAAAACCTTCAGGAAAATGGAATATCCTCTTGCACAAGTAATAATGTTTTTAGTACTTAATGGGAGATAGAATGAAATGCCTCTAATGGAGGTTAGCAGGGTCATTCAGAGCTCATTGACAATAAAAAGAAAGGTAAGATCATGAAAGAATAGTGCAAGAACTGGAATAGGTTAGAAACCCCCAACACTGACGGAAAATCAAAATAATTAAAAAAATCCCCAGCAGTCAAAATCAAATTTATGGTTTTGTTGCCAAAGTTCTGTGCACTTTCTGTGAAAATTTTCTGCCTGTTGTACTGAGCTTCAAGAGCAGTACAAGTTTAGTTCAAGCTCTGCCATTCAGATAAAATATGCTCTTTTACACTTTGTTTCTCACTGACATTTTGTACCTGTCTTTTCAAAGCTGCCCCTCCTCCCAGCCTCCCTTTTTCAGACCTTGAGAGACATGAATTGCCTCCAGACCAGGGACATACGGCTGCCTTGGAGATAACTGCTCACTCCTATTAAAACTGTGCCTGTGTTATGCTGTTTATCTCATGATACTCCTTAAGTTACAATACTGTTATTTCACTTTTTTTCTTCGGTTCTACATTATTTAAACTGCTGCACATGATACTGAAAACTTGAAGACTGTTATCAGTTTAGGAAAAGGGTATTAAATGGAAAAGATTAAGATTTTGGCTGGAATCCAGTGAGCACTTAAATGCATGAGTAACTTTACTCCCATGAGTAGTGTCTTTGACGCCAATGGGAGCAGCCATGCATGGAGGAGCACATGTTTGTGTAGAATTTGGGGAGAGCAGGTTCTGCTGCAAGAGTTCAGGTTCAAAACTTGGGCCTGTTTAGAGCTACAGGTTTAGTGCCCAGGTTCATAAGACATTAATATTATACATATATCCACTATACTTTTTCCAAATGTTAGAGGTCTACTGATATGTCACTATTTTCCCCCTCTAAAATAGGGGGCTTTTTACCAGAAAGGAGAAGAGTCAGGTTTCAGTCTTTTCAAGAAAATAAAACAATTCATTGTTTCAAAAACCACAGAATACATATTTTACTACAAGGCATTGTGCTTGGCAATGCCTAAACGAGTTCTCTTCAGACTGTCAGAAAATAAAAAGCCAGTAGTGTAACACAAAAACTTTCATTCACCTCCAGAAAAGGTCACTGAATTTTTTAACCTCACCATCTTTCCTGTCCCAGTGTTACTGTTCTCCACCACTTCCATCTTCAATAAAAGCTGAGCACAAGATTAATCTATATTTAAACCTTTTGCTTCAAGATTTATGCTGGTCACCAATAGCACTGAAAGACAGACAGAAGTCAGGTCCTATTGTCCTATATGAAAGACACCAAGCTTGACCTCTATCTTTTTTCAAATAATTAATAACAAATTGTAATATTTTTTTAAATCATTTAATGAAAAGGTATATAACCTCCTAATTGAGGAGCATCAAAAAGTTAATTTTAACAAGTTTAACCAAACAAATCATTGCAGTATTACAGAATCTAAATATTTAACTTCAGTTTCTTGCTAAAAATTACTGATAAGAGATGTGCCTCTATCCTTTATAAAAGCAGGGGTTTGGCAGCCCCTTTATGTGTCATTGTCAGCTACCAAGAGGGTGCAGCAGGGATAAAACCACACAGTGATGTAAGAGGTGTAGCCCTACCAAAGAAATTGCCTTGCAAAGGAAAATGGCATCATGAGATACCTAAATTAAAATTCCTAGAACCTGGCCTAATTCAGTCTAACACACTGTAGGCACAACCTCTGCATATAAAGCACCATCCACAGCCCTGCTCAGCATGGGCTATGCAAAATTATACAGAATTATGAGTGGCTAAAGGCAGCAGATTGACCATATCTTCCTGTGCCCCTCTCATGATGCAGTTTTTTGGTGTGTTTTTTCTTTTTAATTAACTTTTTTGTTCCTACATTGAAAATCCCTGCTTGTTCATAAACAGACAGCCAAGGCCACTAAACAGATTTTCCTATGACAATATCTATTTCTGAAGTGAGGTAGTCTTATATCCAGCTGGCCGAGTCGTGACCAAAATAAAATCAATGTGCCTACAACACTTATTTGTACGGGTGATGAAGCTCCCTGCTAGGGATTGCAGTGCCTAATTTGCCAGATATTTGTTTCCTAGCTATTATTGCCTGCTGAATATTTTAAATCCATTGTAATTCAATATTCAGGCCGAGTCTAAAATAAACCTTTTATTTTTTTTGTCTCTTAATCATTTTCTTAAAAGATATGTTTTTGTCTTCAATCTTCCATTTCAATCTTGGCCTTTTAAAAGGCCATCTTAAACTTTAAAAGCAGCCTTAATTACTAGACATTTTGTCTCCTACTTGGCAACATAATACAAGATGTGGAAACTGGATGCAGAGCCTAATAAATTCATAGCACCATCCTGAAGAGGCAATAGGATGCTACTTCCAGTTAAAATCAGGAAACAATTTATATGAAGGCCCAGTAACACATTATTGTACCTCATTTTTCAGGTGTAAAAGCAGAAACTCAAATTTTCTGAAGTTGGCTAAAGGCAGATGTGTGTTGACTAATTTTAAAACAGTAGTCAAGAAACCTAGTGCTTTATTTTGAAAATAGGATTTTGAAGGATCTACATTTTTTGCAAATACTTGTGAGAGCTCTACATTTCTATCCTCATCTTTAGAGCAACTAGCTTTAGTTGGGAAAAAAGGTGACCTTTTCATTAGTTTATGTAATTAAAAAATAAATAAATTAAATACAGTGTGATTTTCTCATTAGAGAATATCACTAATTCTATTCCCACAATCTGAGTCCTATGCAAAGCTTTAAAAAGTGACACTGGAGTTTCAGGATTTAAGGTGCATGTCTTATTTATAGACAGATTACTTGCTCTCTAGAGCAAAGGAAAGAAAAAGTGAATAATTTCAAGGAAAATATGTATTTTTTAACATCTGTAAAGAATGACAAAGGTAGAAATCTTGTCAGTGAGAGGGGGCTGATGGCAGCAAACATCTGAGCAGTCACATCCTGCTGCCTTCCTGAAGTGTGCTGGTACTTCATGGTGGGGTGGGGACCGAGATCTGCGGTGTCACCTGTCCCTGCTCCCTGTGCCTCGCTCCAGCAGGAAGGAATAGACAGGGAATGTACAACTGGAACAGGATTCCTTCCTTAACAACACCTATTTAGCTACCAAATCTTCCTGGCTCTTACAGGAGCTCCTGACTTAAAGGACTTACTAACCTTTTTGCTCTGCTTCACCAACCTAAAGCATTTTGTTTTTCCTCAGCCTGTGGAGTGGCACAGGACACACTTTGTATGGTGAGGCCTGAGAAAAAGCACCAGGGATTGCTTCTGGAAAAGTGTGTAAGGAATGGTAATGCATGTCTTATTCCTTTCTCTGAGTTTATCTGGCTTTAGGGATTTGGGAGTGGATTTAAACAAAGGTTTTAAAAAGAATGTTCTCATTTTTAAAGCACTAAGCTGTGAGGTCTGCTGGTGGCCACAAGCTGCTGAGGAAATTGTGGCTATCTCTGCAATGCATCAGTGTGAAATGTACTTGTTTTGTCAGGTCAAGAGGTAGCTGGGGAAAACAGGAGGCAACAATAAGTTTATTTATACATCCAATGCCACCAGCACTGCCTGTGCAATGGGCTCTAGAAACATACATCTATTCCACTTTTTAAAGTTTGCAGTAATGGTGTGTCACCACATCAGCACACTTGCAATTTTTTTTTTTTTAATTTTATTTTTTTATTTTTTTTGGCCACACAATATCCAGCTGGAAGAAAAGGCTTCCCTTAATATCTCTGCAAAGGTTTTTGTAATCCAGCCAGCACAGAAGATACACACACTGCTCGTGATCTCCATGTGCCTGTCACGGCAGTGATGCAAAAATGGCACTGAAATGCCAAACTGCCCAAACTCTCCAAGGACAGGCAGGGAGAGAGGTGAGGGCACCAGGAAAGGCAGGAGGAGGAGCTGCACTGCCCACAGGTGCCTCTGGTGTTTTCTGAAGGAATCCATCCCAGAGCTGTGCAACATTTCCTTCCCAAACCACTGCCCCTTGATTTTTCTGTATGATTTATGACCCTGCACATGTGCCCAGGGAGGAGGAAGGGAGAAGGGTGGAGAAGTGTCCACACACTCTGCTTTTAGAACCTGATTTCCTTTCTGCTTGGCTCTCAAGCTGCTTTATCTAATCGCTGGAGAGAGATTTGCTGCTCCCAAGGGCAGCTCCCAGCAGCTGTATCAGGTCCTGGAGCTGAATTGCCCCCTGAATGACAGCTGTCAAGAGAATTGTCACCAACACCTGTGAGCCCAAAGAGTTTCCAAACACCTTCCATGGAGCAGAAAGTCTTGTGGTAGGATAGCTTTAATGATGGGAAAAAAGATTTGATTTTGGCTTCTACATTAAGTCCATGATAGTGTTAATCCCATAAAAATATAAAACCTCCAGAATTTCTCTCTAATAATTGTAAACACTGCTTCCTTTGTCAACTTTTTGATTTATTGGGACTTATTATAGAACTAGACTTTATTGTATTTGCTTATGATACCACAGTAATCTTTTCCCAGGCTTTCACTTTATTTTGTTACATTTATCTTGCAAGCCAGATTCACACTCCCACAGTAACCATATGGAGAAAAGCCACAAAAGCTGTTAAGTACATTTAATTACTGTTTTGATGAGCTCATATTTTAATTATGTTTATTGATTCTGTGTGTGTTGAAATAGTTTTAGCATTTCAAGAAAAAAAAATGGAATCAATATACTGTAATTACTGGGCATTTTATAATTTTTCTGTGTAATTAAAACTTTCATATAATATTTTTAACACTTTTTACTAATCCCTCAGCTGTGATTGGCTGCATTTCCTCTATGTTTAGGTGAGCTTTAATTTTTTGATCTTCCACAATGTGAAGCTAAGTTCAGGACTAAACATAATTTCCGCCATTTCCTCTTGGACCTTCTTTGGTAATTAAATAGAACATGAATTTACTGACACATCACCAGTTGTGACACATGGATACATCTTCCACTTGGAGCTGTCATGATTCCTATCATTGTGTAAGAGCTTGATGGGCAAGACAGCTAAAAAAAAAAAAAGATCTTCACTGTCCTGTTTCATTCCAACAGCTGGAATTTTGTCTGAAATAGTAAAATGTATTTTTGGACTTTAAAAAAATCCGTGCACTTCTAGTCAGGTAAAAAAAAACAAAACAACCCCAAAACATTTAAAGCTGTTGTCAGGCTTAAATAAAGTTTTCTCTTGGATAGATCTAGACTTCTGGATTATTAAAAATGGTAAAACAGATGCAAATATATGGGGACTTGATCCTCTAGTAGTACAGTGCAAAAATTTTTCCTGGTAAAAGAAAATTACTTTGGACACAACATTTGGCCAAAAGCAGGTATGACCACACACCTGGGTGGAAGTTAGCAGTGACAGGACTGGTATTTCATTGATGTGTTTGAGTTTTGAAATTCCAGGATTTCTCACATGGTGAAAATTCCATCCTGAGGGGAGCTTTGATGTTTGTAGCCACGAGATGGTGACTCTCAGACCTTTCTCTTTCAATGTGTTTCTGAGGTTTAATTTTAATTGTATTAAAAGCAAGAAGCAGGGTCATACCACTCAGTCATTGAATCAGGTTTTATTCATTTGCACCTTTGAATCGCACATGGACAAAGTAAAGAAAAAAAATTAAAAAGTCAGGTACTTGTATTTTAAGATTATAGAAGCATAATTTCCACCCTTTCAGGATACTTCTGAGTGACAAAATGCTCTGTGCTCCTCACAGTCAAACTGGATTTGTTACATGAAGAGTTACTCTTGAAGTATTGCACCCTTGGCTCTGAGTTTCCATCTTAAATTACCAAAGAGAAAGGAACATCTTTTCTCTGGAACTCATCTTAACTTGGCCCTGGGCACACAGCATTAGCAGGGCTGGAAACTGGCTGCTGGCTGGGGAAAGAGAAAGGACTTCACCTATTTTAGTACTGTATATTACCTGAAGGTCATGAGATTACTGTGAGAAGGGGCAGAATGTATGACTCTGGTAACAAAAAGAGGTATCAAGAGCTGAAAGGGAATATTTATGGGAAAAAAACCCACGTGATAGCAACAAATAGAGCAACCTGAAAAGAAAGGAGAATGGATAGATAGGAAGAACACAAAAACAACACACAACTGAGTATTTGGAACGAGATGGGCCATGATTAGAGAAGGTTCATGTGTCATCTTGACCCTCAGAGAAAAGTCAGTGGAGGAGGAGGGGACAGGGAGACAGGATGGAAGCACAGAAAGGTGGAAGCCCCATTTTATCCCCTTGTGAGCATTTAGCAGGAGGGTGAACCCTGATTTTGGCCAAATGCCCCTGGTACAATCCAGGGGAGACATTTCCAGCAGTCAGAGCATTGGATTCTGCAGAAGGTGCTCCAGAGCCTGCTCTGTCTGCCAGAAAAGAGATTTCAGTGGGTTTCCAAAGCAGGCTGGAGAGTCCAGCTGCAGCAGAGGGATGGGATGGAAATGAGCAGCTGGAGATGGTGCTGGTGGTACCTGCATTTCAGTGCTCACCCACAGCCAGTGGAATGATTTCCTTTGGTGTCAGAGATGTTCTCATCAACCCTCAATGCACTTTTGAGACATACTCATTTCTGTGTGCATTTATAGACATTTTCTTTCATGATGTCTGCAGCATAATTCAAATATATTTGTTTCCTTTGTTTCTGACTCCAGTTTTCTTCTGCCATCATTTAATAACAGTTTTCTCTCAACATAAAACACATGCTGCATATTTAAGTATGAAACACTGATCAAATAAATACACCTGGGAAAATTAAATGGAAGAAGAGTTATGTAGGCCTAGTTACTTCCTACCACCATGCAGAGCTCTCCAGGATAAAGGCTCAAAATCTCTGCAAATACACTACTATTAAACCCACCTCATTCTCCTGAATTTGGAGGAAATATTTATGTTTTCTGCCATGGAAAAGACAAACTTTCATCAGGAAGGACTGTTTGCTGTCTGTTTACCTCTCCAGGAGGGGAGAGGGCATGGAGGAGGAGATGTGATGGTAGAATGCCTGATAAATGAATAACACATTATTCACTGAAATAAAATATTTTGGATGATTGAGGTGGAAGTGATGAAGTGAGTGACTAGAGTAAGAGCTGTCAGCTCCATCACTTAGCATCAGTGTCAGCCATAACCATGGATTTTTTTGCTTTACTAGGTGCAACAACATTATTGCTGCTTCAAGTTAATTTCTTGGGGTTTCTTAACATGAAGCATAATAAAAATACTCTCCTTCAGAGAGACTGCTTTGCAGTCCTGGGCAAATTCATGCAAACAGTTTTCAAAGGACTTGTTATTCCCCCACTAGGCTTTCAGGGCTCCTCCAAAAACGTTTCCCTCTAAGGGATAAATACTCATTTATAAACTTCATTGCAACTCTGTATAATTTGACAGAGAAGCCAAAATAGGTCCTGCAGCTCTGGTGCAACTCCAGACAACCACAAACACAATTTTCTAGAGAGCAGCTACATATCAGAAAATCTTTTGAATGTTGGTAAATGTGTAAATGTACCACATATGTTTCTCTGTGTAGTAACTCAGCTGTTTCATTTCTCTCTTTTGCTCAATATTCAGTCCCTTGAGAGTTCCGACCCTGGCTCCAGTTTGGCAGTTTCACACACATAAAAGTCTTGTTCATGCAAGTTTTGTGAGCCTTTGTGAGCCACCAGACAAAAATACAATTTGTTTTTTTTGGCTGACTTTTTTTTTTTTTTTTGCACTGCAAGTCTAAATCAGAAAACCACAATTGTGTATGAAAAACATAATCAGGCCCAGCAGCACCCAGGAGGTAAATTTAGGACCTCTCTTTCCCTAACATTTCTTCCCCTCTAATTTCTAAGATCAATTAGAACAAATCAGTTTAATAATTTCATCACATCTAACAGGATTTTTTATGGAAACACTGAAGCCAAAGACTTCAGGACTATTTACAATAGCAGTACCTTTTTAGACCTGTTAAATATTTCTACACTGTTCCATCTTAAAAATTAAACATTTCAGTTTAAACACATTTTACAAGTGCTACTCAGACTAACCCTAATTTCTTGCTCACTATATTTTATTTCTTTGTTATTGACAGAATAATCCAAATTTACTAACTGATACTATTAAAATAAGTACTGCTGCAGATCATTTTTTTGAGCCTGTGAACAGATTCCCAAAAGTTTGCTTTATAGAAACATTAAGATTCACAGGCAGTTGCCTCTCCTTGATTCTTTTAATAAGTTGAAACCCAAACTGAATGACAATCTGATTCTTTTCGTATTTCTTGCTGAGGGATCCTTGTTTGAGGATTGTTACTGGGCAGAATTTTTTTTCTTCTCTTGGCTGATCCATAGAAAGTAATTTTGGTGGGTTAAAAAACAAAAGGAAAAACAAAGGAAAGGGAAAACCAACACATTAATAATAATAATAATCATAAGCATAACTAAAATAATACTAAACCAAAACAGTTATGGGGAATGATATAAATTATAGAAAGTGTCTCTGGATGAGTCTGTAAAATTCAAAGGACAAGAAAAAATAATGCAGCAAAGTCACCAAAGTTGTCCAGACATCAGATGCTACCCAAAACTGGTTCTCACACAGACATTGATGTCACTAAATCTCACAAGAACTTGCACAGCTGTAGTAAATGAAAAATTTCTAGACGAAAGATTGCAAATTATGTCAAATTAATGATATCAGACTGTCTCAACAGCTGTGAGAGCTACCCATGCCCTGCTCACTGCGTGTTTCAGTGAGCAGGAAGGCTCAGCTCTGGATTTATGCCTGTCTGTGCAGAGTCCCACACATGCACATCAAGCCCTCCTCCCTTCCCAACATCAAAATCTTCTAAGGAGAGGTGGAGAATGAGGGATGCTCACTGTCCTCACTGCATCTGCCTCGGGGCACCTTCTACCTCCTCCTTGCTTCAGTCTGCTGAGAATTCAATTTCAGCGGGGAAAAAAAGAGAAACCCATGAAGAAACCAACATGAAAAATACAGGCCCTGATTCCTGCCACATCAAATTTCACTGCAAATTCAGGGGCACAAGAAACGTGTAAGAGCAGCAAAAGTACTGGATTTCATTCTGCTCCGTGGGAGATTTATCTGTTGGTACCTGAAATGCCCTGGAAAATTAGTGTACCAAAAACCACCTTCAAAAGGAGGGTGTAAAAGTGAAGGAAAAGTCAAACTAACAAGAGCTGCTGTGGAAGAGGTGGCTGAACACTTTTGCCATCCATCTGCTCACAGGCTGTCAGCTGGCACAAGTAATTCCCCTTACCTGGGGGCTTTCTCCTGCTCTCCTTCCCCTGCTCCTCCAGCCACTCTGGGCAGATCGCTGGGGAAGGGGAAATCAGAGTGTTCCTCATCATAAGAAATCAGAGAGGGTACAAAGTTTCACTTAGCTTTAGATTAGTCTAAATTAAATAGAATGGCCTGGGGAGGGGTCTTAGCCTGCAGGGCAACCTGATAGTGAAGCTAGAATCACAGTCTATCTATGTTCTAAATTGATGGCAATGAAAATAATACTCCCCAGACACAAAAGTACACTTGTTTTCAGATTAATGCATCCTGAATGTGAGCTTTTCATCTCCTTTCTGAATGACTTAACGTGTGCTCATTCTCCTTGGCCAGAAACTGAACTGCGGGTTCATTATTTGGAAACTTATTTGCGCTGAAGTCCGTAAGGCCAGTGGCTTTGGAAGATGAAAACTGCTTTCCACAGGCTCTCATTTTGGGAGAAGCTGGTTGCCCTGGGCTGCCAGATGCATTCCCAATGAGCTCCTCCATGTTCTGTTTGGGCTGAAATTGAGACAGCAAACACCAAACTGCTGCCAGGCCTGACCCAGGGATCTCCAGTGGCTCCTTGGAAGGTAAATGCTGAGTGAGAAACAATTCCTGCTGCTCCCTGAGGAGCCCCAGAGTGCTGTCAGCTCACACTGGCACTGCCTGTTCCCTCTCCTAGAGAAGAGCATTCCTATCTGCCATAACTGCCAGATCCCATGCTCAGATCAATTAATTCCTGGAGTGCACTGTCAATTAATATGTGTAATGGATGATAATTTCACAAATGCTCTAGCTTCAATTTGTGTTTTGCAAACTGCTATTAGTACAGAATTACATTGTTCTTTGATTAATAAAGCAGCACTTCTTTTTTTTTCCTGTGCTTTCAGATTTTGCCATTTTCAATAGTACAACTCTGTGTTTTCCTCACTTATCTGTGGATAGATGTAAGATAGAAGAAAGTTGTAAAATACATCTGTCAAGATGTGCTTGAAATTACTGTTCTTTCTGTAAATGGAGAATTATTTCACTAATTCAGACACTGATGCTTTGCTAGATTTAGCTTCAGTTCAACTTGCAATGGAAAAGGATACTGAAAAAAAATTAAAAGTGGAATTGAAAAGACAAAACAGCATCATCAGTTAATTGCAAAAGATATATTTTCTTACTGTCATAGCATTTTCTGACATTCTGGGAACACCTGACTTCGCAAAGCATTTCAGTCTGATAAATGATGTGTTCTGAGAGAGCATAACTTGTACATGGTCTCTTAAAAGCTCCTCCAGTCTGATGTCATTTTACAATTCTCTTTAACAATAGACTATTCAAATTAATGGGACTTAATTGCAATGTGTTTTTCCCTGCTATTATAACCCTGCACAAGTAACTGCATTGGTTTTAGCTGATAGAAACATCCGGTATCAGCACTGTCAAACCAGACCTGCTGTCCCTGGCCTTGTGCATTCACATTCCTTGGTCAAACCACCTTCTTTTCCCGAGCATTAACTCATTATCTGCCTGCTATCTGTGCCTGTGGCTGTAACTCCATCCTGGAGAGCACCAACTCCCCATACTGAGAGCCAAAGTAGAGCCCCACATGTGCTTTTTCAGAGCCCTCGACAAATGGCAGCGGATTCACTGATCCCTGCACCCCCAAAATGTTCTTTATTCTCCACATCTTCACTGCAAACGCCCCTCCTGGATGTGCAAGGTTGCTGTGCAGTTTCCACAACCAGCCGGCTTTTGGAAATCCTGGCTTTTTAAATTCACAAAGTCACTTTGACACATGGAAAAAAAAGCCATTGAGTCGTCTTTTATTTTTCCCCTACAATGCCTCCAGCGATGATATGCATGGGATAAATTGAAGATAATTTGAAGAACTGAGAAAAAACTCCTTTCAGTTCATGAATTCTCCCTCATAGAGTGGCATTGGTGTTCAGTCAAGGAAGTGAAGTTTCTGCCCTTGCATCAATGAAAGCCCTCACTAGCAGTAAGAAAATCATGCTGCAGGAGAGGAATACAATGGCATATTTCAAATTCCTTTGCTGGTAAATCACAGAACATCATATTTTAGGATTCCAAACTCTTCAGAAATATATGGATTTAGAATATTTTAAGAGGTTTCTGTAAGCTATTAATTTATTGTGGTCTATTTAGTGATTGCCCTGTATTACAGGGCACATTTCACAGTTGTCTTGACTACAGACAAATCAGGAAAAATAAACAGGCCTGTTTTCATGCATTCATAAATAGAACAGATCTAAATTTAGCTTCATAAGGGCTGTTTATTCAAGTACTAAAATGCTTAGAATGGAGCACTTATAACCTAATAATTGTGTAAAAATATAGACTTCAAGGTTGCCTTGGCACAACTCTGGTTGACCACTCACTTTTGACTTTGCAGAGTTAAATTCACTGTGTTTCTCATCTGTGCCACTGAAATCCTCTGACCAGAGCACATAACCACATCTAAACCAAGTCTTTTATGTTAGTCAAAATATTAAATACGAAATTAGCAAAAACTGGTGGGAAAAAAAACCCATAAACAAACTGAAACCACATCATTTCCAATGGTATTTTACCTCTGGCTTGGGGAAAATGCAGGTATGTATCTCCCTCTCTCTGTGGGATTTTTGTCTGCATTCCAGCATGGGCACTGGTGAGCCACTGTGAACTGAACAATCTTATCCAGTTAATTCTTTTAGACTTCATTTTAGCAAAATTTAAAATGAAAATTAGTCTCACAAATAAAAATGTTGGGATATTCGAATTCACTGGAGCTTTTGAACACTGGTTAAATTTTAAAATCAATGCTGGTTAAACATGAATTATCCTTTTACTTATGAATTACTTTTTAAAAATATTACAATATAGAAGAACTGTAGTGCTACACAGTCATCCACTAAAATGAGATTTCCCAATCTAATAGTTATTTGACTGAGCTAATATTGAAACACTTAATAGCACTTAAACAAAAAAATGTTCAGATTTCTTTAAAAAGTAGTACTCTGATCATGAGATTTAAATTATCATATTCATTAGAGAAATCCTGTGCTGTGAGCAAAACTCTAACATTGCAGTGATCCAAATTGACACACAGAAATATATTTGCCTTAAAAAGAAGATAGACACTAATGTGGGATATATTGGCACATGAAAACATTCTTTGTCAGGGCTACACTATTTTTTTTTCCCCCAGAGCAAGTTATCATTTAACTTTTCCCCTTTTTTCTTTTATTTTTTTTTTTTTTTAATTGAAAAGACAATATTTTGAAAGAATGAAATAACAGCACTTCCAAACCGTGGCGGGAGCAGGCAGCAAAGAAACGCATCTTCATTTCCATCCCGAATCAAAAACGAAAGCACGAATGTTTACTTTTAAGCCCGCAGACCAGAGCATCCAATTGATCCTACCTGGGAGACAGGGGCAGAATAAAGGGCCATTATTCTGGGATGAGATCTGCAATTGCCTTGAACTTGCCAGGAGTTCAGGTGTGGGTGTCCCCGTGCCCCCAGGAATGCTCCTGCATCTGCCTCGTGCAGCCCTTGTAGGCAGCGGCTCCATTTCACCAGAATAACCTCGCCATTCATCAACAATGAGGTTCAAATTGTACTTTCTCTTAACACAACATTAACTCTCAAAGAGCTGGAAATTCAGTATTCTGTTCCCCGAGCTTGGATTCCAAATCAGTCACTGAGAACATTATATGAGCAGTAATCCCATTAAATATATCATCTTGCAAATATCTAAATCCAGTTAATTAACTTGTATTGCAAAAGAACTCCAAGATATAGTTTTCAGCTAGCAAACTTCCATTTTAGGTTTCTAATTATGTCAAAAATAAGTTTCATATCTCTTTTTCACTTAAAAACTTAAAGTCACCTAAAAACCTATAAGAATCAGCAAAACAGGTGTCATATAAAAGTTTTAAAATCTGAGTGTTTATTAAACTCCGTTTTTGTGGAGAGATTATTTAAGTAGAGGCTCCATGAATGTTGAAAAAGGCAAATACCATCTATGAAAATTGAAAACATTTTGTACTTATTAACTAAACAGGAACAAATGACTGGACAGGAGATAACTGAGGTCATTTTGCAGTTCATGCTGAATGCAATATTGCAATTCCTCCACTTGGAAATCTGTTTACTAAAGTTTCCCAGATTTTTTGTTCTTTTAATGTTTCTTGAAAAGATTTCTTTTCTGTACATGCCAGGCAATGTTGCAGCATCACATAAAGCACCACTGCTTTACTCTCATAAATGAAGTCACACGTGATTTTAAACAGAACTCCCACCAGTTCTAGGCATAAAGAACCAGGTCCTTGGTTTTCAAGTTGTGGTTAATGGCAAAGATTAAAAAAATGGGGCAGAAGGCATAAACCCTGCTGTCTTTAAAAGACTGACCACAACAGACAACATATTTGCCCATTAAAATAGAAAAGAGGATATTTTAGAAACAAATCAGCCACAGTATGTGGTTTGGTGTTTTATTAATTGAATTCTGCCCATATTAACAAGTATTACTACTTTTTTCCTTCAAATTATGCCTATTATGATTTCTCTTATGAAAATAATGATTCATGTTTTAGAGTGAGTTGCGTGAACATGAAACAAAAGCGGTATGGAGTAAAACTGAAAAGAATTCTGAATTATTTCCCTCCAGTTTATCAGTACTTCAGGCCACAGTCCACTCACCAATTATCCAAATGGTACCCAGTCTCAAAAGAGCTAATAATTACTTATTCATCAAAGAGAAGCTTCTGGGATTCACAAAACCTCTGTAGCCGCATCCTCACTTTAAACTGCCATGAGCTGTGTCATGGCACTGCAGCATCGCTGGCTGAGCATCAAAAAGAGTCAGGGGTACATGAGCAGTGTTATTTTCCCCCCATTTTGTGGAAATTTATCTCCCTTCCTGGCTGCCCACTCTCCTTTTGCCTTTATGTGTTTTGCTGTTGTGGTTTCTGATCTGCTGGCCTTGATCAATTCCTTCTACTGAGAGCTCTCATTTCTCCCAACATTTAGCATGTCTGCCTCAGGGATAATTCAGAGCTCCAAGATTCCTTCCTCTAGGCATCCCTCCCTTCGTTTTCATGAAAGGCTTCTGATTTTGGATATCCTGGGGCAGCCCCTGACTGGGGACATCTGATGGCAGAGCTCCAGCCTACCCAACACTGAGTAACTCTGTACATGTGCAGCCCAAAAGGTTCAAGTCCCCTGCTCTGCTTACCTTGGAGGTGACGTGATTTTGTTCCATACTGCCAGAACTGCCTATGGTCCGGCCATCCTGAAGAACAAAACATGAGCTAAAATCCATCCAGAACAGTGAGGAATCCACTGCTTGCCCTGGACAGAGCAAGTTTTAGACAAGGATGCTGAGTCAACTTGGACCTGGGATCCAAGACTTTGGACCATTTAAGCACTAGGTGAAAACATCTAAGAGAATCTAATTTTTAACACCTTGGGCTGTAGCTGCTTGTGATTTTGTATCCATTTTGGATATAGGAATTGAACATCCAGTCCTCCAAAGTAAAGAGAAAGCCTTGAGGTTATGTTATAGCATTGTCTGCAGATTGAGAGTTATATAAAAAGCAAGTATTTTTCACCTCATAGATTAAACAGCTGCTTCATGAGCTGAAAGTGACCTTGAACAGCTCTGCTGTCTGCAGCCCAGTGCATTATCTGCTCTTGGCTCCTGTCAGTGATTTGGACAACTCAGTGCCAGAAACTTCACCTCACATTTTCCAGTCAGGCAACAATTAGATCAACCATAAAGCACAATTTTGTTCCCTTTTGGCTACCTTGAGAAACACACGTCATCATTTCTTCATCTTTGGCCTCTGGCAAGAATTCACAGTGGCCAGGTAATTTATTCTTCAGTATGGTTTGCTACTTGAATTTAAAACACCAAAAAAACCCAAAAAACAACCTTGTGAATTTTCCAGAAACATCAATGATATTATGACTTGACTATGAAATAAAATATGTTCTTTTAGCTTGCCTAAATATCCAGCTGTGGATATTCCCAGTGAAAGGGTTAATACTTGTATTTTACCCTTTTTGGATCAAGCTGTTGAAAGAGGGAAAGCTTCATGCACCATAGGAACCTGCACTAGTACCCTAATGACAGTATAATTAGAAGTATCATTGTGGTAATGATTCTTTTCATCTGGCAAAAGGCCTTCACAAAAAAAAAAAAAAAAAGATCTCTTATTCACTTAGTTTCACCTGCCCATTTTCTTACCTCTGCAACGCTCCTTTTCTAGGTCAGCAGCAGAAGTTAATACTGGGTGTTTGACAAGGCTTCAGACTTTGTGCTCATCAAATTAATTAAAGAGAAACACATCCAAAGCCTAGTGAATTATTTTACTTTCTAAAAATGCTGCCCATTCATCTTGTTTAAAGATTTACCTGGCTCAGTGGGTTTGATTAATGAAAAGGACAATGGGGCTCTTGTCGGTGTAACCTGCAGTCACTTGGTTCAGGGTCAGCAGGTTGAGGGAGAGGCCTCCATGTCTATATTTAGTCTCTCTCTACTTTAAAAATCCAAAGAATTGAAACATTACTGATTTTATCATTATGCCACAGTTTGGAGGAAAAGACCAGAACTGTCTTGATCTCAGACTTCATTCAACTCTTTTTTTGGTTTGTTTCAGTTAAATAGCACACAGCAAGGTCCCCCATGGTTGTTCTGGCTGTGGACAGGCTTTATGGATTTATGACAACACCAAAACCAAGTCTAAAAGTGGCTATGGGCTTTAAGTGAGCTCAAAACATAAATTCTTTTAAACTGCTACTGGGAAAAAATTACACTAATATATATGTTTACATAAACTCTGAAGGAGCAAAGAAAAAACAAACCAAAAAGAAGGAGATATGGTATGTATTTAAATGCCAGTAAGGTTATAAAATAATCATAAATGCCTTGATCCTGTAAACATTGTGGCATACAATCAGCAGCAGTATCACAAATGCTATTAATAGATTGGAGCTTTGATTCTGCTATAGATTGGAAACCAGACAAAAACCCACATTCTTACACTTCCAGAAACAGCAATAAGAAAGATTTCTGCCATAAGCCAGAGTGGTCCCCTTTGTTTCAAGTGAAGGATGCAGCCTCCACCTGTCTGTCTGTCCTGGGGCTGTGTGTCCGTGCCCCTGCTCTCTGCTGGTTGTGTTGGCAAGGGATGAGCGTTTGTCCCTCGGGTTTGTCCCCACCTGCTGCTGGGAGCTGTCACCTCCCAGTGCCACAGGACCCAGCAGGGATTATAACCTGCCCTCTAGTGATTCCTACAGTTAACATTTGGCAGCATTCAAAGTTATTTATGCATTACATAATTGCACGTTCATTACATAATCGTTTCATTACGCAACAGTGACTGTGCTCCTGCTTTACACCTTTCCAAGGGGTTCTTGAATGCAATCAATGGACTGAGCATCCAGCAGATTGCTGATAATGATGGGCTGTGATCATTAATAACTCCTTCTACTGATAGGTTTATAGGCATATAAGACACAAATCATGCCTATCGTCCTGGGACTGCTACTGTTGCACAAAGCCATCTGCAAGCACAGGCTGGGGTTGTGCAAAACAACATCCAGTTGCTTCACTTCAGAGCCTGGGGCCAGCGTTTTCAGTTGTGCTGTTGAGCAATAATGCCCAGATCCTCTCCTGAGAGCCCAGGGAAGGTTTTCTGACCAATTGAATGAAGCAGGGATGAAACACACCTTGGCATCTTTGGCCACCAAGATGTTTGTGGTTTGCAGGGAAGGGCGTGGTCCCCAAGTTTTAGTCCTGTACAGACTCTCTGACAAGTAAAAGGTTTTGTTGTGCTTTACTGTACCTTGATTTTAAGACAGTTTTTGAGGTTCTTTATCAGGAATGAATTGCTTCATGCCAGAAAAACCCAACAGTGCATCATGGCAGTGATCTACCGCCCCAGGACAAGCTTCAGGAATCATGAAGAGCTTCCACTGTGATCCTGCTGTTTCAGCTGGGCAAAAACAGGAGGTAAAGGCTCATGAGGGCCTCGGTCCTTACTTCTGTCTGTGATGTATGAGCAGAAATAGGAGAGCAAATCCTACAGTGATGGGCTGTGCCTCCAGGAACACAACCAAAAGGAACATTTTCCACTCCCACCTGAACCCAGAGGAGCTGTGTGTGCTTTGGCCCCAGGTTCCATCTCCCCCAGTCAGCTCTGACTGCAGTCCCTCTCAGTACAGCTCTGCAAACCCACCCTCATTCAATAGACACTTTATTCCTGCAAATAAAACACTTCTGGGCTGGCTTGATCATTTTATCTTCCCTATCATCTGGGAAATGCATTTGGATAAAGGGACATTTATTGAACTGTCTTTCATCACACAAGTATTTCTACCAAAGGAAGATTTCTGAGATTCAACGCTGTGTATTTAAAATGCAAAATTCAAAGAAGTTTTATTGCCAGACTTTCACTTCTCAATAATTATATCTTAATTGTTCTGCAAGTTTGCATTACAATTTATCATACATTCGATGAATTAGCATTAAAAATACACCTTCCTTCTGCTTACTAAATTGAGAAGTTATATTTTAAATGCTGCTCTTTAAATTCTCCCTAGATTTTTGAATAGGTAAATACGCCACATGGTTGTTTGCAAGGAAAAAAAAAAGAAGATTAAAGAGAGATGAGATTGTTGGGGGAAAGAAAAGTGTCATCTTTTCCACATAACAAGTCAGATAGCAAATATAGTCAGCTACGTAAAAGGAGATCAGACACTGAACTCAATTTTTATTGTATTATATTTGAAATACCACTTCATTCCCATGAGAGAGTTTCATGCAATCTTTCACGCTGTACTTCTGCAAGAGCCATTTGCAACCATGCTGCCTATGGCTTTTCAAGACCAAAATTTCCAGCATAGGAGGTAAATTTTTCCAGTATGTCATTAGTCAGAGGGCACCCACACACTGAATCCTGAACATTTCCTGCAGCAGCTTTGAGATAAAGATTTCCCAATATCTGCAAGCCCTGTAAGAATAATATTGTTTACAAATGACAAATTCTGGTGCCTGATATTCCAGGCAATGCAAAGTGTTAGTTCTTCCTTCTCAACATAGTTCCATGTTTCCAGGTGTTAGGTTTTTCATTATTTAAAAGCAGGTAGGAAAGAAAGACAATAAATATTCATAAAATGTCAGACATTCTCCAAAGGGCTGTTTGAGTTAACACAGGCCATAAAGCTCTCACTTTTATTAGGTTTGAAAATGATAGTTATTTGAAGGAAATTATGTCACCACTTAAAATATTTTACCAGAAGAAACTGCTTAGCACCGTATCTTTAAACCACCAAGAAAGAAATTCCAGAGAGTTTCCACTACGCCACAGTCTCCTGACAACTCTTGTTAGTGTTGCAAAGCAATGCAGGTAAAATAAGGAGTAATCTTCCCATCCTGGGTCCAGAATACCAAGTCAATCAACACTATTTTTGCTCTGGACCTGCCCAGATGATGTGTTCCAAAGCTGTTTGGTGATTTCCCATGTTACTGCTAGCCCTCTTTGTGAAGTTGTTTGAGACCCTTCACCTGCTTTGTGAATTCTTTGGAGCACATGAGGAGACCCAGGGTCAGCTGAAGGCCAGCTCACTTCCAAAACATGAGCCAAAGACAGGGGACACAGTGCACATGACAGGTGACACAAGGTTAAACAAAGAGCAGGGATCTTTAAATCACATTAAATGTGTTCCTGCTCTTGGTAGGATGTGGGTGCAAAACCAGAATCAGCCTCCCTGGGTCTGCATGCAGAATGGGCTCCAGCTCCTGCTAGAATTTTGGGTCTGTGACAAACACTTGCAGAGTGTATTTGTTTGAAGTCTGCAGATCAAAGTCAGTGCTTAAACCACGCTGTCGCTTATACCTTCACAAAATTCCCAAGCTACTGAAGAACCCACATGGCTGGTGCAAGAAGAAAAATAATTCTCTGAAACAGCTGAAAACTATGTCTGTACTTCAGGATTTCACACTGACAGAAATAGATGTAACTTACCTGTACAGCTCTACAACACCAGCAAGGACTGTTCACCTCGTGGTGGAGGATTCTTGCTGTTTGTACATGTGCATTTTAAAATAGGATGAACAAATAAATGGCACCAAAATGCATTGCTATCCATGTTTCTGACCTCTCAGGATAGGGTCAGGAATCAGCTACGCTGCATAGGATATTAGCTAATTACGAGGTTGAAAGGGACATTCATTCTGTGTGGTATATTATAATATATCTTTTCTGAGCAGGGGCAATCTAACAGAACTTCTTTATCTGTTATTATAAAATACTCTGAATTAGCAAATAAATTCTGCAGCAGAGAATATTTGCAGCGTGTCTGTTCAAGTTTACCACCTAAATTGCTGGTGACACACTGGTTGTGGCAGAGCTGATGGTTTGCCTTTCTGGCTTTTGCTGGTTCCTCCAACACAGTCATTCTGAAGGCCCCAGATGTTCAGTCTAACAACTCCCAGGCCTTATTTGTGTTACAAGTCCCTCACTCTTCAGGACGGCTGTGCTTATTCCTGTAACGACAAAGTAGGTATTTCTTTCAATAACATTCACTTGCCATTAGGAAAATATCCTAATTATGAATTCAGAAGTGACAGATTGTGAGATTCGGTTTGCAAAGATGATGTCACTGGTGGGGAATTGGTGGGTAACCTCCAATTACCTCCTTGAATAAAGACATCAGTGTTGTATCTCGAGAAATAATGGCTAATGATATGTCTTCCAAAAGGAAATAGTGTTATTAATTACCTTACTGTGAACACACCACTTATTGACAGCTTTGAAGGCCATTCATCCAATTAAGTATAATGACTAAAAGCTTCATTTGGCCTTCATGGTTATACAGATGGGCTAAGAACAGAGAGCAAGATTCTGATTTCATTTATAACCTTCATAAATATTCAGAGAAAGTCACAAACACCCATGGAGCTCCCCTGGTTTCTATTCCTGTGATTAGAGGCAGACTGTGGCAGGTAATGATGGCATAGAAAGCGCTGTAAATTGATACCTCTAATACCTTGAAGACTTATTGTTGTGCAATAATACAATCTGTCATCTCTTCTGATTGTTACTAAGCACTTTGCTTCCAAGTACTTTCCTATCAACATTTAGAGGGTTTTGCTTTCCCCAGCTATCGTCCAGGCCTGCTTACATTTCAGTGACAGATGATTTAGTTGCAAACACCTCCCTATGTAAGTTACTTCTTACTAACTGCAATTTCCACATTTTTTCCCCTCCCTCAGATTAATCTAACAACCATTCTAAAAATCATTCATTCACATTATACTTTCCCTCAGTTCTACAGATCTGCTTCTGATTGAATTCACACTCTGTTGTTAAGAGTAACACAACCGAAGCCAACAGAATTTCTTTGGAGAACAGAATCTGGCCTCGTGGATAAAGGATCATTTTCATGGACCCATCTAGGCATCTCTGAAGTCCTCATTAATGTGGCATTTTGCTGATTAATTATTTTAATGGGTGGCAGGAGAAATCCTCGTGCACAGCTCAGGTAGTGTGTCTGCAGGACAGCAGTGTGGCTGGTCACATCGCTCCTGCCACCACTGGCTTTTAGCACTGAGCAGCAACAGGTTGCCAACGACACGTGGTTATCATTTTCACATTTTGGAACATCAAAAATGCTGACAGACTAAGGTGACAACAGTTTGCAAGCACTCAGGTAGAACATCAAAGACCTTACTAAAGTTTTAATACACACCAGCACCAGCTACAGTTTTAGATCTATCTGTACCACGGGTCTAATCGCTCAGAAATCTGATACTGATGCTCACATGACGTCCAAGGATTGCTTTTTTTGTTAAATGGAAAGCAACATTACAGCCAAATGGCAAAGTGTCTGCAAGTGCTTTGTTTCTATGCAACACTGAGGAGACAAGAGACTCACAACCTTGTAACAGCTGACATTGTAGAATAACTTAATGCTGCCAACAGGTCTTGAGAGAATGCAGAATTATATGTAAATATATCAAGTAAATGTTTTTAAGCGATAGGTCTTCACCTTGTGCAAACAAGTGGCAACAGCAGTATTTATCAAAAGGGTGCCTGATGCAAAGAAGTCAGATTAATTGTTTATGCAGAGAAGCATTCAGTCTGCATTGCAATGAGTACAAGCACAGAAATGTTTCTAGAAACCACCTCCTTCCTGGGAGCAGCTGTGAATGAAGTAAACATGGTGGCAGCAATTTTAAGCATGATTTTAATACCTTCTGCCACTTTGCATTGGCTGTGTTTATATGTATTGGGTATACTTAGAGCTGACACAAAGAAGGGAGAATAAATTCTACTAAGCAGGTCAGAAATAAACCACTTTGTAGATAAGTCACACACAAGAAGGTACCAAATTGTGGAAAAACACACTCTTGCCTGCGGGGCCTGGAAGCCCATCAACTCAGGGACAAAATTCTTGTTTTGAGCTTGAAGCCAGTAGATATTAATCTATTTTTGCTGTGTTAACTTATTTCTACTAGTAAGGTCTCTTACTGTGTCAGACAATGCCACCTGCAAGATGGGCGAGGATCCCAAGGATTGGCTCACCTTGCTATTCCTGGATTTTCTTCACAAGCTGCATCTGGCCCCAGAATTCCCAAGGCAGGGCAATCATTTCTGCTAGTAAGCAAATGGGATGTGGGGATGGATAATCAAAACAGAGATAAACCACAAAGGAAGCAGATGGACCCCAGTGAGAGTCTGGATGCTGGAGCCTTGCAGGGTTGGTCCCACAGCAGGGCTTTGCAACGTGGCCAGCCTGGATGGAGATTCACACTCAGCTCTGGTGCCAGAATTCAGGCTTTATTTGTCTGAGGCATCTTCATTTACGAAAGCAGGAGAGAATGTCTGCCCTGAAACCTTCTCTGAGGTTTGAAAGGAATGAAGCAACAGGCCTGCCAAGTGACCTCACTGCCACCATGCCACGTGCCAAACACCAACCCAGCGCAGTGACTGCACTAGGGTGCTGACATCTCCCAGCCCTGTGTGCAGCTCCCTGATGGATCTTAGACACCAAAACCAGCCAGGGACAATGAGACATCGCCTTACCTCAGCTGCTTGACACTGAATGCTGAAAAATTATTCTAATCAGCGTGACTGGCCCCACAGGGCAAACAGAAACGTCCTGACCTCTCCATGTGTTATCCTGCTGCCCAAACTCTTTCAGGAATATCAGAGGAAACTGAGGAAAGCACCAGTGACGTGGTTTCATCAACACTTTGCCACACTTTGCATTTACTTCTCTGATCCTGTGTTTAACTCAGAGTAAAACAAAATCAATGACACCATTCCTCATCTTAAATATCACTGGATGGCAAAGCTCATGCCTGAGCTGCCCTAAGCTGGGAGATGCAAGTTTTAATCATCCTGGAGAAAACTTGAAGAGGACAAGATCGCTGTGCTCCGTAACTCGTGCCCTAAGCAAAACTGTCTCTTGATCCTGAAACTGGTTACATGTCAGTAGCTACACATAATGAGGAAAAAAAGGTTCAAAAGCCCCATAAAATCACTAGGGGAACTGCTTTAAATGGACCATGTAGCATAAAAAGAAAATCAAAAATTACTCACAAAATGTAAACAAAAACTATTTTCAAACAAGGCCTCTAATTATGACAGCTACCATAGTGAGTAAAATAACATTGCCAATTAAAATCTAATTTCTCTACAGTATCTTAATATAGGGCCTCATTTTTTAAACCTTTTTAATATTGAAATAGTAGTGCCAATTACATGTTTTCTTTTTTGTTATTAAGGGCAATCCTAAATACAAGGTTTTTTCAAGAGTAGAATTTAAAGTTAGCAAATACATGATAAAATTTAGGGCTGTCTCCACAGTACAAAGAGAAGAGTGTAATAACTTTTACCTTCCACAGCCTACAATATTAAGGCAAGCTTTATGTAGGCTTTCAATTTCTTAAACCAAGTCACTGTCAAAGTGCCTTTGTAGCAAAAAGGGATGGATTTGAAGAAAATATCTTAAGTGCCAATGTGCATGAAGAAGAAATTGATAACAGCAATGCTGCCAACCAAAAATTACTCAGCTGAGTCTCTATGCACGAAGACCTCCATCTAAAACTAAAGTTAGAAGCAAAGCATAGGAAAAAGAATCACATTTCATGTGATACCAGTGCATGGCATATTTATCATCCATGGCAGGTGTTAAAGTGTGGCTGAAACAATAGTGTTGAAAATACATTCCAATAAATTATCTCTACTGCATCACCGAGGCAGAAATTAAAATGAAAAAAGAGAGGCAAAATTAAAAAATTTGTCAGAAACACATTAAAAATAAAATCAAATCAGTGTTCTGTTTAATGTTCTTGCCCCGAGAAAATCTCCCAGTGGAGTCAATGAGAGATTATCTTGGGCAGGGAGCACTGAGCTGGCCTTAACACATTAAAAGATAAATCATATATAGCTGATGCAAGTCGGGGGGGAAAAAAAGTGTTACGGGAAATGGTTATCTTTTCCAAATCTTCCTTGAGGGCAGTGTTAAAAAAGGGTTGATGTGATTGAAGCATAATGTCATTACTTGCCAGAGGAAATACAGGATGTTCAGAGGCTGATTCACCTGCCTTTGCAGCGCAAGCATGTGGTCCTAAATTAGTATCACGTTAACTTTTTGTCTTCTGAAGTTCTCCAAGTGCAAAAGTACAGGAAAACCCAAAAGGTGCAGCCACTGCAGGCAGAGGCTGAGATGGGAGCTATGGGACACATCAAAACCAGAGCTCACTGAACTTTTCCAAAAACAAGGAGGGTCAGTCAGCTCCAGGAATTTAATTTAGAACTTGCTTAGCTAAAGGTAACTGAGGGCAAATTCTGGCCCCTTCACTCAGAGAAGCTTCAGAGCAATATTGCTTTTGTCAGCGCTGCTTGGGCTTGCACTGAACTTCTTGATGTGGCGAACAGAGGCTGATCTAAAGCACACACATTTACAATCTGCTCTCTGTGAGCTGTGTGTACAACTGCTTTATGCTCCAGGATAGACCTACTGCTAAATAACTCCTTTTCTGCTTTGTAACTAACACTTTTCTTTGGTTTACAAAACAAAGTTCTCACCCTTGGTTGTCAGGGCTTTCTATTTCGGGCTGGGGCAGCACTCCTGGAATGCAGCAGAGCACGACTGGGTGCTGCACCTTTGCTCCTTGCAGGGAAGAGTTTCCCAGGAGCAGCACCCAGAGGTTTGAGGAGAGCCCGACTGCTCCTGCACAAAGCACCAGAGGCAAATACATGCTTGCCAGCTCATGCCTCTTAAAACTGTAAGAACAGGCTGTTCCAGACATATATCATGAGATTCCCAGCCTTGCTGACACCTCGATGCTTGTTGGAACACCAATGAACAGCATCATTACTCTGAAATTCATGAATAAGGTCGCTTACTCTTGGGTGACTCTGAAAAGGTGTGAGCTTAACCCCCCTGCATTGGAGAGAGTCCATAACTTCTCCCAGTGCCAGGAGGAAATAGCATTATGGCAAAATTATATCAAATTTTTGATTAATAAATGTTAAGAACATAAGTTTTTTAAGTCAAATGCGATAAAGCTGAGAAATAACAGAATAAGTGTTGCCTTATTCTTCACATCTGATTATTTCCACAGGATGTACTGTGACATTAAGAGCTGAAGCTATACTTCTTGCCACATCCCTCTCAGCTGGCAGGAGGAGATGAGCTTTAAAGACCATTTCTTGGAGACATTTACAGGCTCTCAGCTGTCTCAGCATTTCATACTTCTTAACTAACTATGTTACAACATCCACGAGTGGAATTGGTGCCTTTGCCTCAGCAGCAGATGTGGAAGCTCAAACCCGCAGTCTGTTTGTATGGATGGATGAACAGACAGATTTTGCAGGGAAAGGAAAAAGGTGTGACACATACTTGAAGACTATCACTCTGGGAGAGCATGGCTCTTGAGCCAGGTGAGTCAGACTGCAGAGCACCTTTGAATTTTATTTCACTTCTCCCAGTCCCCATGGCTATAACCTCTCCAAGGCAGCTGTAAGTGTCCCTGCAGGCTTCTCTGCCCTTTGGACTTGCAGGTTCTTACCACACCTATTTCTAAACACCTGCTTGGGCACACCAGTGGGTCCTAATTAAGCTTTTTAAAGCTCTCCATTGCAGAGTCCCTGATATCTGTCATGGAGAGGATAACTTACAAACAAACCTGATCCTCTTCATGGGGACCATCCAGAACAGAGGATGATTTGTTAATTATGTCCCCAGCCTGAAAGATGGTGGCTTTGACACAGTTTTCCCTCTTCATTACAGTTTTCTGCATGACTCATGGCAAATCCCCAAAGCCATCACCTGCCATAGGATGCAAGTGGAAAAAGCAAGAGAAGAATAAAATGCAGGCAGTGGGGCACAGAAGTGTGACACACGTGACTCCTCAGGTCACACATGCACCCATGCTTTCAACAGTGAGAAATGCTTTTAGCCCAGCACCACCATCACCTCTGAGGGTTCAGTGCCCAGCTCTAACACCGTGCCAAAACATGAGTGGCACACGGAACATTCAGCGGCAGCTCTTGCAGCTTGAAGCCACCAAATGTGATCATCCCTGCACAAGGGAGCTGAGACTCTGCCTCCTGCCTTTACCAGCTCTGCACTTCATGTTTTCTGCAGCACTGGAAAAGCTTTAGCTACCAAATGGAGCGTCCTTGTGGCCAGGACTACAACAGCCAGTGGCAAAAGCCTCTTCCTGGGAGAGCAGATGGTTTGGACCCCAATACAGTCATGCAGAACAGGACAGAGAACCTGAATTTCTTACAGCTTGGCCAAGGCTTCTAATCACTACTGTGGTTTTTATCCTCCTCACATTCCCCTTTCCCTTCATTAAAATTAAATTTTAAAAGGGCCAGTATAACTTTCATTTTTAAAAGGAACTACAGAATCATCTTAGAGAAGATAGTCTAGCTGCATTATTATTTTGTGTGTTTGTATAATTATATATAAAATAGTAATGCACACACACATTATTTTGGCAAAATCAATCAAAACACCAGCTTCAACAACTCATACCATCCTTAGATTCATTTGCATCAATGAAAAGTCTGCAGTGAATTGCAAAAGCACTTTTCCACATATGCCAATGAATGTAAGAAAACTAAATAACCACAAACAAAGTGTTTGGTGCCAATTAAATATTTTTAAATTGAATCTAGAGAAATAGAAGTGGTGTGATTTTCACGCTACAGGGTGAATTTATGTTACTTGATTATCAAACCCTTTATTCCATTTGCTGTAACAAAGGTTCCAAAACCGGAGTGCACCCACGGGAACAGCGTTTACAAGATCCATTCGAGATGTATCAACAGTCCATGAGGTACAGGAGAACACTGTAGAACATTCACAGTCCATGAAGCCTAATATAACAACTGCCAAGCCCTATAATATCTTGCTTCCAGAAGAACAATTCACTCCTTTATACATCAAACAGCAATTTTCCTAACTGGGGTAATTTTAAATGCAATGATAAATTAGTGTGGAAATTAGCCCGATAGTTTCTCAGGAAATGTAATGCAAAGAAACTCCCTAAACTTACTGCACCTTTTCCAATATGCATCTATTATTTAAATACTTAACTATAATTGCATTTCTTTGGAAAAACTGGGTACCTGTGCTCTTGACACGGGCACAGGTCTTTTTCTCCCAGGATTAGTCTCAGTGTGGTTTGCAGGATTTACCATGACTTCTTATAATAACTGGTTGAAAAATTGACAGGCAAAGTATTTTTCCAAGAAAAGTACTTTGCAGGGCTTAAGAAATAGATATCTTGGTAATCAAATTCAGAAAGGGAATGGTCATACATGTAAAGAAAGGTCATTGTTGGCTGAAGTGTGGCAGACCTAGTCCGTGTTAATTTATACGGACTTGATGAAAATCCATGACTTCCCCGAATTTTGGACTGACTCCTGACAATTGCAGATCCCAGCCAAATATAACAGGCTTTTACTACAGTGACCTGCAGGTTGACCCATTTGGGATAACAAGCTTCACAAAAACCAAGAGTGTAAAACTTAGGAGCTCTTCCTGACTTAAACAGCTCCAAGGAACAGGACTGGTAGCAATTTGAACTCTGATAAGATTTTGTGTATATTTTCCAGCATCAAAATAAATCCTCAATTTTTTAATGACTGTAACCCTAAGTGCCCTCAGTCTTCCTTAGGGAAAAGAACAAATTAGTCCATCAAAACCAAGTTAGACAGAGTCCATTTCAGAAGGAGCCAATTTTTACCAGAGTCTAATGCTCAAGGAATGCCCCAAATGCTGGATTAGGTATTTTAAATGTCATTTTCTTTGTTTTGTTTTCTACTTACCCGCTATGAATTGGGATGAGTAACAGAAGTAATTTTAAAATGTTAGATTTTTTAAAATTCTTTCAAAAATAGTTACATTTACTAAATTGGCAGTATTTTTTATAATTTAAAATTAGGAAATAGTCACACAAATTTTCTTTTCTTTTCTTTTCCTTTTCTTAACTTTGGAAAAAGTTAAGCTACTAAGTTATTTGAGGCCCTGGCTAAATATCTGTATCAGTTAGACAGAGTCAAATCCACATTTTGACAACAATATCTTTTCCTATTGTATAAAAATGCCTCCCTTTTACCTCAGTTTATTCCACTAGTTCTGATTAGTAATTAGCTCATCCACAGATGAGAAAAAAATCAAACAGAAATTGCAAAATGGAAGAGATATTATTTTCTTCTTTCTGTCCTTGTATAACAATACAGTGTAAGAGGGAGAGATTTATCATCTCTAAAATTATGACAGATAAGGATGAATGTAAATAAATTGATTCAATTTTCTACTTAAATACAATATTCCCTTTGTTTAATAATTGAATTTAGATGAATTTATATTGTTTTCTTATATATCTAGCCTATCCAGGATAATTTATTTCAGTAGCATTAAGATTAATTCCCAGATTTTATATCCACTGGAATTATAATTTATACATAAATGAGGATATAAACATAATCCAGCCCATAATAAATGCAAATAGAAACAAATCTATACAAGAGCCTAAATAATAAATACGAGATAAAGTGTGGCCTAGATATAAGCGAGTTATTGCAGCATGAAAGGTGTTCTGCTTTGTTTGTTGATATTATTTAAATTACTTTTTTTATTATTTTGGTTTAAATCAACTCAGAATGGCTTGGTCTTTCCAGGCTGCATTGCAAGCCTCTAGCAGCACATCCCCATTCTTACCAGAAGATTGGGCTGGAGGAGCCTCAGTGTGCTGAACTCACCATTTTGCTGCTGTTCCTGCTGCAGAATTTCCCATTTTTTCCTCCTTAGCCCCATTATCTATCTACATTCCCTACTTTAAGTATGCCATTCACACTTTGTTAACAGGCATTTGTCCATCAAATTTGGGGATTGGTTCATAAGAGTTCAATAAGAATATTTCCATATCAATTTTATATGTCTATGATTTTTGCCAGTCCAAGGAATGCATTGCTTATCTTACACTACATCCAGAGCTTTAGGGAATACCAGATTATGATTGTCCAGCTTGCCTCCTAAATCTGCTCATTCACTTGTGTTCAAACAGCTTTTAGTTCTGCCAGCCCAGCCTCCCACTCTTGGGTAAAAACCAATTAAAAGCTAACTTCACAACATTTTAAATTATTTCCCAAATTCCAGATTATATTTTCTATCTCTCTATTATCAGTAGGTCAATCAATAAATTGAATATTCCATGTTGGATTCTACAACTAAATCTATTTATAGGCCCTAGGTGACTTTAAATTTTTTTTTACTCCCTTATTGTTAATGAGAACTTTACTTGACAGTATACTCAGATAAAGTTTTATCCTTTTTACAAGTTTCCCTTTCCAACCTGAACCTTGAAAAGCACAGAATCATACAGGATTGTATTATTTTTTATGAACTTGTTGCTGTCTTTATTGCTATAGTAATAATTTTGCTGCTAATATTGCTTGACTATTTTTCATCAGAATAAAAGCATAAAGCTCAATATTACCTGTTTTTAGATCCATATTAGCTTCTATTAAAATTTGCTCTTAGATTTCTGGAAGTAGTAGTCACTTTTAACCTCAGCATAGAGACAATACCTGCTTTTACACATCTCTGGGAAGTTCTGCAAAGTTTGACTTGAGTTTATTATTATTATTATTATTATTATTATTATTATTATTATTATTATTATTATTATTATCAGCTGACTAGAAGATGACCTAATTCCATTCCCATTCTTGACAAACATAGTCCTGTTAACATAAATAGGTCATTGTAAAAGTATAATGGATTTTTTTGTTTTCAGTTTGTTTGTTTTTATATCTTAAAAGATGTTACACAGTACAATTCTGCATTTTGAGATTAAAAAACCATGAGAGGTGGTTATGTTCCTGTGAAAAAACTATTTAATTAGCATAGATTTCCTGGAAAGGTGATGTTGCCTGAGGGTATGGGAAGCTGGACTAGGTGATCCAGTCTGAGGTCCCTTCCAGCCTAAATTATTCTATGGTAGACATCCCATCCCAGTGAGTCACCAGATATTTTTAAATCTGACTGGGAATTTCTTTCCCCTGAGTACTTTGGTCATGAAGAAATTATCCAGCTCTCTTGGTTAGACTTGCTAAGGGTCTTATTGCACAAACTGTCTCTCCTACAGTAGACATGAAGAAGAGAGATCCTAAAATTCAACTTTTTCTCCTGTCTAGGCCTGTGTCCTTGTCTTCCCAGTGGCAGCTTTCCCGAATTCCTCACCAGACTGAGTGCACACAGGCACAGGGAGCAGAGGGAAGGGCTTTTGATGTGGCAGATCCTGAAGGGGAAGGAAAAGCTGCTGATGTAGGAACAGCTTAAACCAGAATCCACCTGCAAGCTGTGGAAGGCAGAGAAGACGGAGGCTAAACAACATCCAAAGGTGAGAGAAGATCCCAGAGGGAGACACAAGGAGTCAGGGTTTGAATTCACTTCCTTTGTCAATGATTCAAAGGAATTTAAGCAATATTTGCAAATACATTTTCCTTGCATAAGGAAAGGTAAGGGTTTGGTGCAGAAGAACTCTTACAGAATTAACTGGACAGCAAATTGCCAGGCACTCAGCTGATTGATTACACAGATGGACAAGACTTTCCTCCCAGGTGCCTCAGCCCTGCTTGGTAGGAAGCATCGTCAAAAACACTTGAACAACCCCTGTAGCAAATCTGCCAGTTTTGAAATTCTGTTTCTGGCTTTTTTGAAAGAGAAATGCTCTGCAAAAGCAACACATCTTTTTAATCTCATCCTTAAGATATTTACAATAACTTACTATTTGTTCAAATGGCAAAAATCCCTTTTAATTACGTATATTTTCTGAAAAACTTCAGAGCTACACTAGTTTTATGAGTCATTTGTTAGAAAAGACTGAGGTTTTTAAGAGGATCCAGCTGTAACTTGCCCTGAGCACTGTATAAATTCTTCAGTAAGTACTTGTGTCTGAGTGATTGAAAAAAATACCCAGTAGTTTTGTTTATCAATGCAAAAACTTGTTTAAACATATTCAGAACTGTGTTTCTGCTTTTATTTAACATAATCTCTCTGTTTCTCTTATTAAGGATGCTTTCATATAAATTATCAAAATTATGAAACCATACACCTCAGATTCACAGAGCACTGGAGAAAATGCAATGGTGCTAAGTTTTGATGTTTTCTGAAGCAGGAAGACTACAACATCTCTCTACAGTGTTTTGCTTGAGGATAAGTTCTTTAAAAGCATAGCACACGATGTTCTTTCACCCAGAAAAAAAGACTTTTTTTGGCAAAATAATAACCATCCAAACTTCCACACAAACCACCCAAATAAACCAAGTCTGATCACTTCATTCCCAGCCTTTCTGGGAGTCACCACTTGGCACCACTGCGTGCTTGTGCTTCCCAATTATTGGAAGGAAAAGATAAATTAAAAATGAGGAAAAGTTAAGATCCTCTTTTAAGATCTTCTAAAGAAACACCTAGCTGTGATGGTGCTTGTTTTAAATATTAAGAACACAAACAGTAAAATCTGCTCTGCTTTAGTAGGTCACTTGATGTGCCTCAACTGATTTATTTCTGGATTCAGAAGTGCTGTCTCAGTGTTCTGCCTGTGCAAACCAGTAAAATGGAACAAGGTGCCAAATGTCTCCCAAGCCTCGTGCTGGGTTTGCTGCCCTCACTGAAATGCACTTACTGAACATTCCTGGGAGAAGAGTTTTCCTTTGCAGTTACTAACCTCAGAAGGAAAGCTGTTATTCCAGATTGCATTGTTCTCTCTCAAGATAAAGGGAGAAACAAAGGAGAAATCCCCCTGAAATTCCTCTGATATTTTTACCCAGGCAACCTCCCAGGTCCCAGTGGAGACTTGAGGCTGTAACTCAACACATGATTTTGCATAATTGGACCCATCTTAAATTGCTGTCTCCTCATGTTGCTAACCCTGGAGTCTGACCTTGTCTTTAATTTTTAAAAGTTTACTTTGCTGAGACTTCTCCTTCTCAGCTTCAGTGATACTCAAAATAATGACAGAGCAGCTAATACTTACAAAGTGGTCAAACAACAGAGCAATCATCAAACTTTTTTGTACTCAGATACCATTGTAGACACCAGTGATATTAGGAAGAGAGCAGGATTTAAATGTGCTTTGACATGGGAGACGATACCAGGGAAGATAAATGTTTTAAATCAAACTCTGTTTAAGATAAGCACAGCATACAAAGTAGCTACTTGACTCTTGATTTAAAACTGCAGTTATTCTGATACATACTTAAATATATACAGAACTGTGTCTGGAAAATAATTCCAATGAGCTATTATATGAGTAATGAAAACACAATTGGGCTGAATGCCATTTTATTTATTATTATTATTCCTCAACTAATTTTTACAACTTGTCAAAGTTCATGCTCTGTACTGTTTCAAAGCCAAATACAGGTACAGGTGCACCAACATGTGAAAGTGTTATCAAATAGCTGAAGGAAAAGCTTATATTCACAACTGAAGCTGTGGCAGATCAACATCTTTGCCTCCTTAGCTGCGTGCCAGAAGAGGAAAAAGACTCAGAAAGCAACAGACTGATGCCACTGCCAACTCACAGAAATCCTGGGCTACAAACACATTGTATTTTGTGCAACTTTAATATCAGACAAGCCAAAATATTTCATTCCCAAGGACCGGGATTTATGTTTAGTCCTAAATTTTCCTCTTTGTCAGCAAAGCTAATTGCAGCTTTGAAAACAGGTGGGATAAGGGTACACTTCCCTGGATCTAATATAGCCATTAAAACAGGGGCAAAGTGGGAATAACTCTTAATATTGGGATTTAGTAGCTTTTTTAGCTCTTTTTGACCTGCTATAATGCCAAATTTGTGTACTAATGCCAAAGTTTGAAAAAAAATAATTACATTTATTAAGGATTCCACAACTTTACACTTATTAAGGGTTTGAAGACAAAATAAAAAAAATAAAAAAAAAGTTTTGCACAGAACTGAGCCTCCTGAGTTTTGCTGCTCATGTCTAGTGGTCTGATAAAAAGAGATTCACGTTTTTTAGCAGATACGCTGCCAGCTTTTCTCACAGGAACCAAGAGGCATTGTAACCTCCAGGGCCACAATAAAATAAACACATTTTATACCTGTGGGAAGCAGGGAGGTTCACTGTTCCAGTAGCCTAAATAATTAATATCCAGTAGTTGAGGGAGTTGACGGATTGGGTATTAGGAAGAAATTGTTCCCTGTGAGGGTGGTGAGGCACTGGCAGACCAGAGCTGTGGCTGCTCCATCCCTGGAGGTGTCCAGGTTGGTCTAGTGCAGGGCTGGAAGTAGATGATTTTTGAGGTCCCTTCCAACCCAAATCATTCTGTGTTTCTATAATACAAGCTGATAAAATGCACAGGTAACAATCCAAGTGTGGTGCTGAGATCCTCCCCTGTGCAAACTGCAGGGGCTACAAATTGCTTAAAGGCTTTCAGACACTGACTGTGATGTCCAAGTACCAGTGCTAGGCTAGCTACGAGAGAAAGATGAAATCCTGCATCTTTTAGAACATGATGATCTTAACCCTCAGTAATTCTCAACGTGCTCTAATGAGAAAGAATTGACTGCTAAAATACTTCAGAGAAAGCACCACTTTGTACCTGGGACTGCAGTGAGGGCTTATTCCAGCTGGCCAGCATCATGCCAGTAACTTCCCAAGCTAAAATGTCAGCTCCTTTGTATGGGGATTTATTGAGGGAAGGACAGTCCCAGGACATCACAAAAAGCACTCCTGGTAGAAGACCACCATTGTGCTGGAAGATTTTAATTGTAATAATAACAACTCTGCTAACCTCTCCCCTTTATAACCTGCATTACTCTTTGCTTATAAGTCAGTCTTTGAACAACTCCATTAGCCTTTAATCAGACTAAAATCCACAATTTTTCTTTCCAAGTTTAAAGTAGAATCAAATAAAGAAGAAAAGATTTAAATTTTTTTTGTGTCTGCTGTTGTCCAAGGGCTTGTACTGGAAACAATTTACTTTGGAAGACAATTTGTGTGATTTTTTCCCAGGCACTAGGAAAATCTGAGAAACCTGTTACTGTTTCTGGATGTTGTGTTCACAGCATCCATCGCTCTCCTGAAGAGTGATGCTTTACTGCAGCCAGCCAGTTATTGCCTCCTGGAAGGAAGCAGTTATTGCTTCTCATCCCCTGCCCCTGGAAAACTCACCAAGCTCATTCTCCACCTTTTCTATTCAGAGAGAGCTGCTGTTCCCTTCTACAGCTACCTTATATATTAGCATTTGATCAACCCTCGACACAGACTACCCAAACCCCTCCTCTCCCTCTAACATTAACTTTTCTCTTTCCAGCTCCCAATTGCTACAGACCACCATTGCTGAATGGTTTTCTCCAGCTATTTCTAAACATCTTGTGACTTTGAGAGATGCCATGATTGTGAGAGAGGCTTAGGTTTCTCACAGAACTCACTCTTTTTTCCAATGCCAGCTTTTTAAAACACGCACTCAACCACAAAGCACAGCCTTCTACTCAGTTACAGCAGCTGTTTTTTGCAAGTCTACATGTTTCTGTGAAGGATTCAGGGAAATCCTCCTTATTCAGGTCCCTTCTTTATTCACATGAAGTGCCTAAAACTAATGAATCAGAGCTGAGTGTTCTCACAGTTCTAAGTGAGAGGAGGAAGACACTGCGTGTATTTAACAGAACATGCCCTCAGACTTGGCAACTTTTCAAACAAGTCAGTGATGTCCCACATGACACGATCAGAAAATACTACCTTTCATTTTGAATGCTCTCTGGCTAACACACTTCTGTGTAGTAAAGTCAGACAGGAATTGCAAAGGCTTGAAGACAAAGAACATCCTGAGCTGATATTTGAAATTAATCTGTTAATTTGCTTTCTTTCCCCTAGGACTAAAGTGACTTTCTGGTCTCAGGGGGACACGTACCTTATTCAAGAAATCTGTTCTCACCTTGCCATTTATTTCACTGTGGTTTGCTCTGTTTAGAATGTGGCTTTGAGTCATCCTTCCAAAGTTCAGGATAGTTTTCCAATGAGCTCCTCAGAAACTTGCTTTGATCCCGATTTTGGCAGTCAGCTCTCGTCACATATTTCATTTGTTACTTTAGACGTAAGTTCCCGTCCAAACCAGCCCAAGAGCAAAGCAGAGGAACAGCCTCCAAATATGGTCAGAGCTAAGCCAGTCTCTGGAGTAGTTTAACACATGGGCGTGCATAAGAATGAAGAGAACTGGAACAAGTTTTAAATAATGCTCTAAATAGACTGTGGTGAAATGTTCAGCACTTAAACAGAAAATCCTGAAACAGATAAAAGAATAACCATGAGCCTGTCAGCAAATATAACTGTGATGATCAACTCCAGCAATAAAATTCTGCTTAAACCCTCTGAAATCATATCCAGTGAAACAAAGGTTAAGCAAAAGACCCTTATTGAGTATTAGGTTTATAAAGAGCTAATAAAATTTATACCATTAAACACAACAGATGAGGTTTTTTTCCAAAGCAATTATACCGGACAGTTATAATAAAAATACTTACCAGAAAAACTACGCTTCGGTATCCACCAACTGAATCTTAATTCAGGTCACAAATTTCTTTTGCTTTTAATTAGGATTATTTCATTTCTCCCCATTATTGATGGATGTTCCTTTCATCAGTCTCTCAAATTCAAATTCACACTATTTCACAGTACTCTGTGTGTGGATTATGAGGCCAATTACAAGAGGGTCTCAAACAGCAGTCACATTAATCAAATGAAATGTTGCATGCTTTGTAGCCAAATATAACCTGGCCACTAAGAAAAAAAATTCCTAAAAAGTTTCTAAATCTGAAAAATATCAGAAAATAGGAAGTTTTCTATCTGATCCTGGAAATATAAACAAGCCTGGTATTCACGTGCCATCTACTTCACAAACACCAAAAAGCCAAGACCACACTCGTAAAGCATCCACATTTTGTAACTTGGTCCTTACAAGTAGTACCCAGCACCTGCTGCAAACAGATTCCTACTCTCTTTCCTCGAGTTATTCAGAAAAAAAGCAAGTTTGATGTTACCCTGTTGGATAAAGGAGTGCCTGAAGCTACATACTCAAATTGAGCTGCGCTGCAGTTCAACACAAAGGCTTGTACAAATTTTTAGGAAAGCCTTACTTTCTCCCAGAGCTCACTTTTAACTTCTACAAAACACAAAAGAGTTTATCAGATAACTTTGGCTTCGTGTACTTCGAAAAATAATAATTTGAAGTCTCAAAATATATCCTTACAATTTAAAATATGTAACTGTGGTAGTTGTTGAATCATAACTATAAAATATTGGAGCACATATCTATAAAGGAATTAAACTATAAATTGCATGAACACTTCAAATTGTTTCTTGTTATAGAAGTTTAATTATTTAGTTTAAAATAGCATGTAAAAACTCCTTAAAAATAGCATATTTAAAATGCTTATCCAAATGCAATTGCTATGCACAAGGCAAGACTTTTCTTTAAAAAAAAAACCTGACATTTTGTATTTTGTGCTTCAGTGTTCCTTAAAAATAAGAACTAAGTAATCTACAATTAGCAAAATATAAGCATATTTAAGCTATGAATTATAAGTTAATGAAATAAGCTGCTTTAATGGGAAAACATTTTATTAGGAAATGGAAAATACTCAGATGGAGAGTCAGCAGTTGCTTTTAAAGGATGCAATTAAGCTGCCATTATTTTGGCAAAGCTCTGGTCTCAAAGAGGCAGATTTTCCTAATGCATTGTGGAAGTCCTTGGCAAATTACACAATATTCATTAAATTTAAATGGAGACCCTTGATGTCTTCTGTAAAGATGTCCCAGGGAGTCAATTTTCAAGGAATTCATAATGTGAGCAGCAAGTTATCGGAGAAGGAGACATTCAGCACCTCGGAAGGCCCCAGATGAATGATTTAGAGGAGGTGATATGACACATTTTGGCCACTCCACAAGATCCTGAGCCAGACACCCACTTCAAGTAACAGCAGAGGAAACCTGGCCAGCCACATGCTGCATACCCCAAATTTCCTCAAACACTTCCTAACTTTCCTAGGAATGTGGTTTGTTCAATCCCTGAATTCAATACCAAGTGTCAGCAGGGCTGAAAAAGCAGAAGTGAGAGCATTGATTCTGCCCAACACCTGTTCCACACCTAAAACTTTGAGAGTTCATCCCTCTGTTAAACTCACACTTTCTGGGGGTTTTCACCCTGCCAATAATCTTGTTAGTAAGGGATGCTGTGTAACTTCTTCCTGTTACCAACAGAACCTGGCACATGCTGGACAAATAGATCCCTTAAGATCAGACTCTTAGCCCTACTGATTTTATATTGTTGGGTTTTTTGAATCCAGCAATGGAATCTCCCCAGTGTTGCTTCTACTCATTCCCTGCATGTCACCCAGTTTGGGCTGAAACAAACAAAATACATCCCACCAAGTTTCTCCCCTTTTTAGTATTCAGCTTCATTTAAACGTTGCATGGCCCTAAAACCTTTTTAAGCTGCTTACTTTTAAAGTATAAACACGTCAGTGTTTAGCCATGGAGGGTACTTTTCTGTCCTAAATCATCATCCACTTATCAAAGACCGATCTACATTGCTAAATGCTGTAAAAACACATTATAAATACATTGCAATAATCCCCATGTAATAGCCACTGGCTTCCAGCTCTGAATATACTGATATTTATACAAACATTACACAATGAATGCCACACAGTTTCCAGGTTGGGCTGCACTCAGTGTGGTAGCCTTCTCTTATAATTACTCAATAAGCAGTACAGAAAAGAGCATACAGCTTCCTTTAGCAGATAGTCTTATTCCTATTTCTTATAAAATGGCACTATTACAAAACAATCCAACAAAATAATCCAACTTTTAATTCATTAATCCAGAAAAAGAGATGCATTTTTTTATCATTATTTATAACTTTACAAACATGTTGTTGTTACACAAAAGGGCAACATATCCCAAGTGAGCTGCAGCCAGAACTTGCACAACACTTCCATAAAAACAAATTAAAATAGGGAAATGAAATCCTGAATTTTACTCTCTATGGTTCCATAAAAAAATAACTTCAATTAAGTGCAATTGGAGAGAGAATTGTCCTTAATGATACTTTTACTTTACATCTAATTTCAATAGTTCTTTAACTGCTAAACTATATTTAAAATATCCTTGAAAACCTTTATTAGGGGGGTTGAGATGGTTAATAATGCAAACCCCAAACTTTGTGCTGGGGAAACTGGAAGCTGTTTAATCGAGTTGGGCTCTCATATCATGAATGGGACTGTGGCTGGTATCAGCTAACCAAGATTATGCCTCTGAGGGGGGAAATGGTGTGGCTCCCTTTTCAAATGGGCACAGAAGCCGAGATTAGTTACCAGATGTGAATTACAGATGGAAACTGGTATTTAACAGGCAGTGTGGTGCTTTCTGAAAAATGCCTTCTCCTCCTGTCTTCATTCCTGAGCTCTCACACACCAGAAAAGCTGCAAATCTGTGATTTTGCCATGAGGAGACATAGCTGATGGAATCTGCGTAACAACACGTGTGGAAGTCCACAGACAGCTCACAAACTGGCTGTGATTTCCCATAACCACCACATTTCATGGACACCTCGAAGAGAGGAACCCTTTCTCAGCTTTCTGAGTCCATAGATGTATTGACAAAGGACCTGCTCACAGAGCAAATTAACTATGAGGGAAGGAATCACATCCCTGTGGAATTCAAAGCTCCAAGAAACTGGGTGGAAGAGGCACAAAGCTCTTCTCCCAAACCAGGACTGTTCTCCACACCATCCAGAAAAGCTGCTCCTGTCAGGGGACAGACTTTGCTGTTTTGCTGCTTCACAGAAGAGGAGAAAAACTTGTGGGAGCATTATAAAAAATACTTCTGGGTGATGGTGGAGGATGCTCCAGTTTTCTGTCATTCTGGCTGGGTTTTTATTCAGTCAAGTATTAGGAGAAATATGTGTCATGTTTCCCATATCACAATTTGCAGAGTGTTTGTTCTCATGCTAAATGCTGTTCTGGCCTGCAGTGCCAAAGATCTCCTGGTAATATTTATACAACCAGGGCATCAGAAGAATAGTGCATTTAAAGGGCTTGCAGATAAAAAAGACATACAAATTAGGACATTTAAGAATACTCCGGTTTTTTCACTAATTCCAAGTTTTGGACAGTACTGAGGGGATTTCCTTTAATGGCTACCCTGCAAACATCTGGGATATTCATTTAGAGCTGTCCCTAAGGAAATACCCCTCTCTGTGCTCTGAGAGCCTTAACACTGTGGAGTTTAGGAGTCACATGCTTTGCATAACACAGATTAATGGCACAATTCAATAAATACTGCGGTAGTGCATTGTGGTGCTTTATTAGTGTTAGACATGCAATACTTATTTAATGAACAGAAATTAAAATATTAAGATAACATTTTAATAAAATTAAATGATCTGAAGTTGCAATAATGGAACAAAAATAAAGTTTTTCATGCATTCTAGGTTTATAGTTCTCACAAGTGCATATAGTTATGATTCTGTACCATTATTAAATGTGGGCAAACTACCACTGATTGCACAAGACAAAATAAAACCCTTAAGTTATAAGTAATGTTCCTATCTTTTACAGACTTTGAATATAACCTGGATTTTCAGCTTTTTATAATACATCGTAATACAAGACATCTGGAAGCTTCTAAGATGAATAGGAATGGCTCAACCACTTGTAACATACAGTGGCTTCTTCAGCATAGAAATTATAAAAGACAAAGCAAATGCCCACCATGCTTTAGGAGACTGTGACCTTTTCAACAGAAACAAATCTCAAACCCCTTCATAAACAGATTAAAGTGCTACCTATTGCATATTAAATACTTCCAGTGACTGTATCAAAATTTTTAAGTTATAAATCCCTGAAAATAGGGTTTCCTACCGGAAGTGCTGACAGACCCTTAAATCTAGCATCATGAACACAGCAGTGCTATAATCCTTCAGCAAGTACTTCAAAGAAGGGGAAGAGAGTCAACATGCTCTGAAGCCACCATTGTAAAAGCCCAGCTAATGCCTCTATCATATCTACAACAGCAGTGGTACATGAAGAGCAGAAAAGCATGAGCTCACTTTACATACTTGATGTAGGACAATAATCTTTCTTTAAAGCTGGAAGTGTAAATAAACCCCCAGTGCAGCAGTAAACACAGTAAGACAGCAGTTCTCTTTGTTTTAAGATGCATCTAAGAAAGGGTATCCTGTACAGAAAGAAATGCAGGCTAGGATCTAATGAGCATGATTTTCATCAGGTCCCCAAATCATGAAACCTTTCTAAATACAAGGCAACATTTCCACAGCTGGAAAATTACAAATAGTTCCTGACACAAAGCCAACAGCAATAAATGCAGTTATAATCTAAGGAGAATTCTACATTCATTAGGAGGTGGAAAACCAAGCTAAACATAAAATACAGCAGCAAGAGGTAACATATATAAATATTAAACATCCTTCTTGAATGGCAGAAAGCTTACATTTCTGACTTACAACATTAAAGTATGGCCTTCATATTTGTCCTTTTAAGTAAGCAAAATACATGGCTATGAGAAGAGCTGTTTCAAAGGATAATTTCAAAGTATAGTGCATGCATAAATGAACTCTTATGGTAATCTATGAGAGAAAATACCAAAATAATATGGAGATGTTCAAAATTTTCTTCCCTGTATTTTAAAGGGCAAGAAAGAGTGACCACAAGTTTTCATGTTTCAAATGATCTGAAAGAAAGTCCACAATTTTATCCTATGGGAAAAACAAAACTTTCTTTGTTTTCAACATGAACTACTCTGTATGAAAAGTTTCCATTTGAAAGCTGTATGTTTCAACAAATACATGTGGGGTGAAGATGCTTTTTAAAAATAGTCTCAGAATACAGGAAAAAGCTACATTTTTTTTTCTAAGCAGAAAATGATGTGTATGTTATCTTTCAAGAATTGCTCCAAAAGCAGCCTGTATCTTTACCTATGAACTATAAAAATATCTTTATAGCTGTTAACATCCCATTCTGCCTCTCAGTAACTTTACATTTTCCTAAATTGCATTTGTTGTTCTCCCCTCTTTCTTGACAAACTGTTAGAAACAAAAGGTGCTTTTATTCACTTAGAGATCAGATAAAGACTAGATAGCACATTCAAAGCCTCACTAAATTTCTTCACTAATGCACAAAAATTGATCTTTTCGCTACCTTTAATCTGCTTATCGTTCTCGGTATGCAAATATGTCAAATGATCTGCTTTTAGTCAATTATGCAGTTTGATATTCTACATTTACATTCTAAAAGAAGTGATTTCAGAGGTGCTAAATATAGTAGAGTTTCATTTTAATAATTATAAGTTGGCTTGCATGTGAGAAGTCATTGGAGCACATTCTCTGGTTAGTGCAGTTGTTAATCCTCAGTGGTGTGGATGATTTAAGCACTGTGGATACTCGAGATGGTCTCATACCAGTTAGCTGAAAATGAGTGTGGAATTCAAAACAATTGCAGAACATTTCCTCATCAACGACATGAGAAAACTGCTGGCTTCAGCCAAGCATTTCAAAATGTTTAAGAACTTTTATGGAAATACTGAGTAACTGAAATACATCTTGGTGTAATTAGAAAATGAAAATCCAATTGAGTGTAAACCCCAACTTCCAACAGCAAATGCACCATAAACCTAGTACATAAACTTTGGCACTTTGAATACATTACAACAAATTTACAGTCATCGAGATCTTAAGTGGGTCAAAAGAACATTCATGTAGTTTCTGAGGTACCAAACTTGATACATCCTTAGGCTGACAAAAGAGAGACTGCCTGGTATGGGATGGATTTCTGCATTACAAAATACAGATGCAGAGCTCTACAGCTGGACAGGGCTGGGATCTCTCAGGATCCATCCAGGCACAGGGATCCACACTCAGAGATCCCACTGATGGGTTGGGAAGTCTGGCTGCACACATTTTAGGGACAGTGCTAAATGGGGATGGGAGGTAGTTGCTAAATAAAAGAAGAAAATAAAGGAGAAAAAGTTAAAAATAAGTAAATGAAATCTGAGAATATTTGTTCAAAGAAGATTTTTTTGTAACTAGAATAATTCTGTGCTGTCCTACAATACTAATGTTGTCAAAAGCAGTCAGAGAGAATTTTCCCAACACTTCCACATATAAGTATTCAAGATATTACCAATTTCTGCAGTTTTAAAGATGAAAAGATATTAAAATCTTTTACAACAACAAGAAAAATATTGGAATTTAATTTCAAGCTTTTCTGGTCACCTCAGCAGCAGCCATGTCATGGTGCTGTAAAAAAACCCCAACAGATCAGGTGCAGAAACAGAGGAGAAGACAGTTATCTTACATACAAATCTAAGATATTCTCTGTATATGCTTTAAATAGCATTTTACTGTTTCACAGCAACAGAAAATCCAATTAAGATTCTTATTAAGGAAATTAAAATTAAAATCTATTCATCTTAATATTTAGAGGGTTCTCCTACAGTATTTTCTCATTATACCTTCATTATATTTTTTCCAATTCATTGAATAAAAGATACCTTTTTCGTACATCATTTTACAAACAATTATTAAATGTTCAGGGAGATATTTACTACATTCTTCTTTCATTTACCTCAATGAAAACTGACTTTTAGAACTATATACATGGAATACAGACATTTATGATGAAAAGCCTAAGTATTCTATAAGTGTTAAGCAACATGGCCTATTCCTAAGGGCATATACTTTGTTGTCTTAAGATTTAAAAAGTTAAGACACATATATCATGTACAATTCAACCTTAAACTGATTTATCATGTCTATTTAAGTCAGCCTCTTCACTTCTGCTACATATTCATTGCAGGAGAATTTGACTGAACAAAAGTATTCATTTCTTTATTCCATACTTGAGTCCTCTGGTTGTACCTGACTCTGTGAACTTTTAACACATAAAGAGGCATGCAGTAACTTCATATGAAAAGATCCTTAAAACAACCTGTCATGAGCTCACTTCCAAAGTTCACTCGTTATACACAAAATTCAGCATTTAAGTGTAAAATAACTGGTTCCAGCATGTGCCATGACAGAAATGGCACTTTTTTTTTAAATATTGTTATACAAAAAGCACATTGTGTAGAATACAGCATTTACTCTGCAAGGATTGTGCATCACTGTTTTCCTCTAATATGTGCAGAACTACATTCCATTGCAACAAACCACACTTAGGTTTAGTAGAGTACTATGCTGGATTGAAAACAGTGGTCTGGATGGCATGCTGTAAAAAAAAGAATCAATATATTTGACTAATACCAATAATCATTCAAGAAAACATTCATAACAGCACAGGCTTCCCAGATGAAACTGCCACATGGTGAACACTAAGCTATGATATAAACTGCATGGACATATTTATTATGTATTATTGACTCCATTTTAAGTATTCTGTACCTAAATGTATTTTCAAAAAGAAAAAAAAAAAAAGTTACCTAGGTAATCTAACAGAAAACAACTTTTGGCAGCCCCTGCTAGTGTTTGGATTAAAAAAAAAAAAAAAAAAGGACAGAAAACAAGCCATTGTCTCTCCTCCTCATTTTCATGGAATTTCTTAGGAGAAAAGGAATGAAGAGAAGTCAAAATATTAAAGTGTGATCTCCTTCCACTAATGTATTCAGCAGAAAGTGAAAGTACCCTCGAGTACCGCTGTCTCAGCTTTTGGAAAATTTGCCAGCTTTCCGAGAAGGTTCATATGGCACTCTGAGAATACTGGGCGTTTCCTCCATCACTCGTACCAGAAGATTGTCAATGTAATCCTCGAGCTCACGAATGTGGGTGTCCTTCTTCTTGAGCTGCTCTTTGTGTTTCACCAGCTCCTGCAGAACCTCCTCATAAGTCAGGTTTCGGTATCCTGCAGTGGCATCAAAAGGATTTCCTTCCTGCAGGTAAATGTAGAAAAACACCAGATTTTATTAAGCAGTTCAGTGTTCCCAGAAAATTGATTTGTTATTGCTTTTTATGTGCATCTCTTGACATGAAAAACAATTTTTTTCAGCAACATCTCTGTCTGCTGCAGTGTTTTTCCCTCCGACATCCCCACTGAAGCAGACGACTGGAGATGGGCTGCCCAGCTGGATGAACATTTCCCACTCTGTCATCTCAGAAAAAAATCTTCTCCATGAGGTGGACACACAGTCAGTGTGTCAGAGTGAGTGACCATACGAGCAGGGACCACAACAACAGCTGGCAGGTCCATTTTGGGAAACCAACCACCTTAATTATATAATAAAAAGAGAAGAGCCCTGAGAATTCAACTCCTACTTTAACTTGTCTGAGTTTTTGCCTCTGGAGAGCATCACAGCAAAGCATTTACCCAGCTCTGAATGACATCAGCCCTCATCTGTCTTTCATATTCATATTTTTAGTCACCAGTGGTTCTCCAGGCCTTGGCTTCTGAATCACATAATAAAACTTTCAATTTTAAATCGCAGGTGAAAGTAAAAGATTGCATCTTACTCGCACCAGAACACTTAAGGCAGAAATAAATGTGTACTTATAAAAGACCTTGCTTTCTTTAAAGCAGGAGTGGCCCAGAATTAAGGAGTAGGGAAAAGAGAGTTGTTTCTGTCTTGATTTCTGATGACTCAGTAAGTGCAGGTATGAGCAGAGATGGACAAATTAGTCATCTTATAAAGGACAGCGTGTGATCCAAAAGACTGTAAACTTGAATGTCTTCTTTCATGTTGTTTTGTAAAAGCATCAGCACTGCCAGACATGTTAAGCAGCACACTTCATCTCATTCAGAAATGAAAATATTTAGAAAATATGGAACCCAAAAGATCCTGCATCTCTAACAGGGCACAAGAGATAGCTTTTGTTCACAATAGAAGTTTGTAATTAAAAATTATAAAGCTTGCACTGCTAAGAGACACACCACATAGCAGCCAAACTCTGTCTTTTTCCATGTCCCATTCTTTTCTTTCCATCCAGCTCCATATTTGCACATTGGCACATGTCGACCCATTAAAATATGCAGCTGGCCTAAGTTTTCAGAGGAACCTAATTAAAAGTGATGGTGCCCTGCAAATAGGCTAAAGTGTGACACATCAGCCTCTCTCCATCAATTATACTCTAACAGTAGCTCTCAAAAATATCTGCTTTTAAGGGTTTCTCTCTGCACTTGAGACATCTGATGTCACATTTATGGACGTATATTCAGTATTTTAAATGTACCAAGTAAAGGGATGGTAAGTAATCAGTAACTCCCACTTCATTAAAATGGCTAACCTGATGGAATCTTTAAATTGGTTAGTAATTGATTTTCAATCAGTATAGAAGAGAAAATAACTTCACTTGATGGTCATATTTTTAGCACATTTTATTCTATGAGAAGGAAATAAAACTTTTCTTTATTAAAGTTTATTCTTTTTACTAAATTTTTGTACACATTGGAGAAAATATCATTAGCACTTATATGCCTGAAAGCTAGTGTTTCTCTTATTTTCTGATTTGGCAAAGGAACAGGAATTAAGGTGCAATAATGTTTTTAATTATGCAATCAAGTTTACTGGAAAATTGTGTGTAATATACATGCTTTAAAGATGCTTTATCATACACATGCTCTGTACACATCTTGGGTGGGGATAAGCTATCACATTAATTATGCAAGAAAATTCTAGCTGAAATATGCTAGTATTTAGAAATCAATATTGTTAAAATTAAGAAGATTGGGTATGTTCAGATTGAGCCAGTAGGTGATATTTAAATGTATAAGGAACACTTATTTCTTTACAAAAATAGGTACCACAGTTTTAATGCATAAGAATAATCTCAAAATGAATTTTTAAGAGAAAATAAAAGATTCTAAACAAGCCATGCAAAGAATGATTGTCTCAGCTACAAAACCCTGTTGGGGTACACGCTGCCAGCCAGAGGAGACCTCAGATAAAGTGAAGGCCTGGCAATCCTTGATCACCTCTTCATTGTTCTAATGAGGAATTCTGCTCTGGGAATATCATCTAAACTACTTTCACATCTTTTGTCCTACTTACTTCATCTTCCTTTCAGTTCTTAATTAGGCTTTAAAGAGCTCACGCTGCCCTTTCAACTGGCTACTGCTCCCATTTAAACACTGCTTTCAGAGACAGGTGTTGGCATCAGAGGAGAAGACATACAAACATAATTACAAAATAACATGCACAAGGAAGAAATATAATAACTTGGTGAGGGCTATTATTACAGAATCGAATAATAAATTACTTCAAACACCTTAGAAAGCAATCCTGAATATTTAAAAAGAAATTCAAATGGTTTCATTCAAAACTATGGTTGAGATAGAGATTCTTCCCCACCTAATTTGTATTTTGCATTAAATGAGCGCCACTTCATAATCCTACAACTGACATTTAGGATGGCTGGTATTCCAAAAGTAAAATCATCAAGGATTTCTTTTATCACCTTTAAATCCTTTATATAAAACAATTCACATCTTATTTCTTAAAAGAATTAAACTGATGCTTTTACCAGCAATAAATTACATGATTTGCAGTAGTACATTTACAAGCACATAGAAACTGTAATTATGGTTACTTTACAGACAATGGCTGCTAAGTTAAATCAATTTTTTGATGTCTCTTTTTGTCAGAGATTAAGTAACTGCCTGGTAGAATTCAGTTTACTATCTGATCAAAGGCAGCCTTCAAATACTCTGACATCTCCCACCAGCTACTTACATTATAAAAACTTGGGCATTTACAATAACATCAAATGTTATTACAAATCATTTACATAAACCAGCAGAAAACAAACAGTACAAAGTCATATTTGCTTGTGAAACTTGTTTTCTATATATTTTAGAGATTGAAAACAAACCCACTTTTAAAGATGTCATCTATTCACAGAAAAAATTCTAGTAAGGCCACATTTTCCGTCAAACAAAGACACTGCCCAGGCAATCTGTGGATTATTTTTTGTCTTTTCTTAGTACACAATTTATTCTCAGTACTTTCAGAAACAAGAGCATTTTGAATAATACCTTCTAGTATTTCTACTTTTTAGTGTTTTCATCTGTTCATTTCTTATGAGTATTATTAATCCTACCACATATCAGGTCATAATTTCAATTTTGATCTGTCTTCTGAAGACTGCCCTCAAGTCTATGATTATAGTGATGGTAAACTCCTGTCTGGTCAATTAATAAATCACTGCCTAATGCAGAATTCCTCACCTGACCATTACTTCTCTAGAGACATCTAAACCACTCCCAAAAATTCATGTTTTAGGAGTTTCTTACTTTTTGTGCAAAGAACTAAATATTTCCTTCTTCATCATATCACAGCTAACCCCATACTGAGTGCAAAATTCTTCTTTATTTACAAATTTACATTAAGCCTGTGCTTTTCTATTAAGATGGCAAGAAAAAAAAAACAAAAAAAACCCCCAGCATTTCCCTCTAAGTGGTTAAAAATAATAAAAGCTTATAAGCTCATACAAGTACCAATTAGTTGGCATTTACTGATGACTTTCCATAGAATTTCGTAACTCACCGTTTTTTTCCTGAGATCCTCAATGCCAGAAGGATTCACATTAAAACTGCAGGGGAAAAAAACCATACCAAACAAATATTAGCAGTGCACACTTCTTTGACCAAAATATCTGCTAGAATTAGACACACAGCTACAAAGTATTGAATGTGGTTTATCTTCTTAATTTGTTAAACTTAGGAAAAGAAAATATTAGAAATTAAAGGAAATTTTAATATATTTGTTGTTCACAATTCTTTGTATTTTTCATACTCTTTTTGTCATAAAATTTGAATAACTAATTAAGAAATTCAAGAAAGGCTATTATGGATTCAGCTTCCTTATCTATCTCTAGACTTAGCTCGAGCTTCTAAGCACAGAGTGCTACTTTAAATGAAATATACTAGAAACAGGTCCCTGGGATGAGTGATAAAAACCAACAACCAAACTCTACAGACTCACAAGCTGCCGGCTTTCATGGCAGCTCCTAGAGGACAAAGTTCCTGCAGAAATTCCACTGAGATCACCAGCTTAGGGCTAAGAAGCCATCTTCTGTCAGCTACATTTATTTTGTACTTAAAATTGAGTAAATAATCTATTATTTTATAAACCTAGTGATTATTGTGCATACCTAGAAAACAAAGCTCTCTCATAATGTTGATACTGATAAAAACAGCCATTGTCTAAATGTCAGGCTTAAGGAACTGTCCACTCAGACTGGTGTAATTATTAGCAAGTATCTTCAAAAATCAGTGCTGCTGTGTTCTTACGTACTTGCTACAGCAAGTTTGGAGAGAAAACATTCTCCAAAAATGTGTTCAGAATCTGGATATGGCTCACAAATATTATTTACTTAGTAGCAGCACAGCAGACACATTCTTTCACATCACAGAATCTGTTTTGTTAGACTGTGTGGACTGGCTTTGAGGGTGATGTGTGACTGAGAGTTACAAAAACATATATTACTATTTTTTTTAATTTTCAAGGTTTTTTTTTATATTAGGGAACTTGTACTTTGTGACTGTTCACCACTCTCTTATCTGAATTTATAAGCCATGTGTTTCATGATGTAAAAGGAGGGAAAAAATTTATGAACTAAAAATATGTAAAATATAAATGATAATATTTTCCTGTAAAGAATTTTTTTTTATTTTAAATTTTCTTTTTGTTTACTTTATTTTTTTTTTATTCTGAATTTTTAATTTCCAAAGCAGGAAAACTCTTGCTCACACAGAAGTCCCATAAACCATCTGTGGGCTGAGGGTATTTGACAGCGACAGGATTAGAGGAACAGTCACAATCAGAAACTCTGAGGTGTCTGAGGAATCAAGTCTGGCTAATTCCCATTCTACCTGTTTGTAACAGTGATCCCCTGCCCCGTTTGCTGGAGACCACTTTTGAATGAGGGGCCTTTTCCATGGGGTATTGTCCAGGCAGGGTCCCTCCCTCCCAGCCTCCTTTCAGCCTCACACTGATGTGTCAAACACATGATGAACTCGCTCCATTCATGGCTGCCTTCCGTGATCCCAGGACAAAAAAAATGAGTTAACTGAACTGGATCGAATTAGCTTGGTGAAAACCAAGAATGTCTCTATTTAACGAAGTGTGGCGTTAATTTGGGATATCTTTCTTTTGGGACTGTTTCCTCATGTTAGACAAGATATAGAATAATACAGCCTGACTGCTCAACTGGGTGACTTTCTGAAAGGTTAAAAAAGCAGGATCTTTCACAGCCTTGAATGACTTTATAGTTTCTGTGAAATAAGTTCTGGGACTCTTTTTTTGTAGTAGCAGCTAAAAACGAAAGCAGCAGTTCTGACTATGAGAAGCTGCGTTTCAAAATTAGAAGTATAAATCACTGGAAGTACGGACTAGTTGTTTGGGTTTTTGGTTGTTTTTTTTTTAAGCAGTAAAAAACCTGCAGTCATTTCTGTAAACTTGTGGACATCATAACCGCAATTACAAAAGAGACCATCTGCGTATTTTGCACGAAGAAATTTGAATACACTTGCAAAATAAAAAAAGAAAAGCAATTAAAATATCCCCCAATAAAAATCCAAATGCCATGAAGACTCATGCTTTAAGGAGATTCGTAGAAAATATACTGCTTCTCGAGGACGAAACAGGTGCTGAGACTGCATATAATAACGTTTTTCTAAATCAAAGTGTCTGCTAAGTAAGGTGGGAGCTCATCAGCCTTGCTGAGCCCTGCAAGGCTTCCTGCCAGTGCTCCCAGCCTGAGGTGAGTGTGAGCAGATACAGACTCCCACCACTGCACCCCTATTTCACTGGCTGAGGAGCAGGTAATACTTTCAAAAGAAAATTCTGTAAAATTATAAATGCAAGTTGGTGGAGTTGTCTGTTTGGTGTATTGAAATTCACCAGAGCATTTATTTTTTAAATTAAATTTCATCACAATAATAGACCCCAAAAAGTTACCCCCCTCACTTGATTACTGGCAATAATTAATAATTATAATAATTAATAATACAGGCCTCTAGGACTGCAGCCCACACTGCAGCCCACACTGCAGGCCACACTGCAGCACCACAGGCTTCCTTTGAGTAGCCATTCTCTTGACTTCCTAAAAGCATTCTGAAACTATTGATCTAAACAATTATAAAAAATATCATTGTTTTCTCCAGTTACACTCACAGTTCATAGTGATAGTATTAGTTATAATCCAATCTCAGTTTTTTCCCAAGGATTCGATAAACTGGCAGGGAACTCCTGCTACAGACGAAATTCATATGTTCACAGCTTGGGAAAAAATAATCTTTTTGGATTTTTGTACTGGTTTTTGGAGTGAGGCTTACTGTGAACAGTGACTGTGAAAAACTGGCCCTGTGGGATTCTATAATTATTGTTTGTCAATTATGTCCAAACTAAACTTGCTCAGTTTACAAGTGAAAAAAGTATTTCTTTTCTAATAAATGGACTTTTCATGTGCCTTATGTGCCTCCAGGTGATGTCTCATACTGATTTTTAACAGTTTGTCTCTTAGAAGTAATAAACTTTCATTCTCTCAGATCACCTTTAAGAAAGGAACTACTACAAGAGAGGTAAATGCTACCAGCAGAGATGAAAAATCAGCTGCAGTAGGATCATGGAAGTGACTCTGAGCCACCCAACTCACACATCACCCCTACCCTTCTCTAGGTACAACAGACTTCTCTAATCCAGCACAACAATTAGTCCTGTCCCCCATTCCACTCATCTGGGAATTCAATTAGTGTCCTTGACAGTTACCTTATATAACAGACATTTTTAACAGATTTAATCATATCCATTATTTTATTGTTCCATATTATTTTATGAACTTTCTTTTTACGTTTTTCTTGAATGGCAAATTTCTGGGGTTTTATTAGCTTAGATTTCAATTTTAGCTCATCTGACACAAGAACCCTTTTTTATCATCCTGCTCCTGAGAGGAGAAATAAAAATAGTATAAACTAATAATGGAGACAGATATACTGCAGTGCTGATTCTGTAGTGGTTTGGGTTACTATTTCATAATAATAGCAAGCATATTATTTTGTACTTTACTGTTATTTTCTCTATTAAAAAAAAATTAATTACAACTACATGAAGCCTTTTTTTTTTTATATAACACTTTTTTTAAACCAGTAACTAAATACTTCCATTCCATGTTGATAATTTACAGTTTGTATAGGAAGAATACAGTGGAGTTGAGTTCAGGATGTGTCACAAGCTCAAGTTTATGACGGCATCTTACAATTTTGTCTATTGAAGTTTAATGGTAGTTAAAAATTCAAGCATCAGGTCTAGTGGCTGCTTAAATATTTAGCTTCTGAATGCCTAGAGATTAAAACAAACTTTATCAAATCTTTCCTGTAACTGATTTAAACATTTTAGTGCCATTTAGTCTGACAACATAATGAATGGGAATCACTCCTAAATTATCTTCCATGGAAAGAATATTTTCTTAAGGAGCAAAAGCTTTTTACTTATCTTTTGCTATTCATACTAGTTACATGATAGTAGTGTATACAATTAGAAATTTAAATTAGGATATTTACATTAATCATTACTATTCAAAGTATTAAAATTTATGTTAACTTAACATTCTGTAAAATATCCATTATACCAATGAGCTAAGCGTGAGCTTTCCATTTCTTTCCTTTAATATGGAATGTCTGCATACAGGTAATTAGCAAAGCTCTGCCATACTCATTTTTCATTAGAGTTGAAATTCCTATTCCTATCCTACTTCTTGGTCTTTGGACTGATTCTTACTACAGTAACTACAGTACTTTTTTTGGGATTCTCACAACATGTATCAAAATTTTGAAATATTAGGATACCATTTAGGTTATTACTATTGCTCTAGGGAAAAGAACCCAAAATAAATGAATAAAATCAGATACAGTTAATGAAATTCAGAAACTTAGCCTTCCATAGAATACTGTCAGCCTGCTGTGCCTGGCAATGCAGAGCTCACTTAATATTCTGAGAAGGAATGACTGTCTTGTCTGGCAGCTAAACAAGTACAGAATAAGCATATTACCATTTATTTTGCAATTAGATTCTGGGGAACATCACTTAAGACACTTCACTGTATAAATTGGTCTGCTGTCAAGCCATGTTCTGTGGCCTTTTGGAGCTTGAGTAACCCCAGGAGGACACAAACAGAGGATCAGGTTTTGTGGCTATCACTGTATTTTCTTGATTAGCTAGAATTTTAAGTATATAAATATTTCTCCTTTTACTAGGAGTTGTGCTATAGAAAAAAAAGGTTTTTTTCTCCAGAGACCACTAAAGAACTGTTAGACTAAAAGTTGTGCCAGCATCTCCACTGGAAGACCCTATTATTAGACATCTCTAAGTCAACAACGAAGTATCAAACAAATCAAACAATCCTGAAACTGCATTTTACACTAAAACTTACAGATCCATTTTTGAATTATTAAAAGAGTAGAACTATTTCTCAGTTCTTATAATGAAACAGAAAAAAAGAGAAGTGCATTGCTATTACATAGTTTCTGCATTTGTTAAGAAAGAAACAATAGAACAAATTATTCTTTTTTAAAATGAAATAGAACAGGCAGTGCATTTTCCCTTGGGAAAGATAATATGCCTCATGCATCCTCTCAAAAAAGATCTCACATGCCCTAATGTGCACCAAGAGACAGTGAAAGCTTGAAAAAATCTTGTCATGCAGCCAGCAGGATGAGCTTTCCTAACAGTATTCCTAGAACAGTCAACTAATTAGGAGTGACTGATTGCTGGTGAGGAGTCTGCAAAAGTCAAGATTAATACTATGTATTTCTACAATATCCCTCAAAGAACTGATTGCTCCAGCTCACCTTAGTCATGTCCCAAATGCTGGGACCACTGCTTTGTAGGAGCTTTGTTAAAGATTTCATTATTCTCTTATCACATGCAGTGAGCTTTTAAATCAGATTATAACAGTCCTGGCAGGACAGACTAAGAATCTCTGCACGACTTCTGCTTGTTTTGTAATTTCTCTTTACCACTCATGTATCATCAATGTATTTCTCTTGTTAAAATAATGTTTCACTGACAGCTTTGCTGCACTGAATTAACAAATATTAACAGTCTAGAGTACAATTAAAGCACTGTCATAGTCCATCAATATTCTATCTAGACTGTAGATCACAGTTGACTAAAGTCTAGCCAAATTTCAGTGGAGAACTGAAAAAAAATATTCATTTCAAGAAAAGCAATGCAGAAGAATACTGGTCTTAAAATAAGACATCCTAACACTAACAGACGAAACAAAATTCTGAAAATACCATGAATTCACCTGATGTCATTTTTTACTAACTGAGAAATAAATGTGCTAAAATGTCTTAACAGACCTTATTGCTTTAGCAAGCACAGCAATATCTAGAGACCAACATTTCTGAAAAAAGCATGTGAAAAGTAGAAAGAGTGAATTGCATTGTACACTGGATTTCCTATTTGGCAGAGAAGTACAAAACCACTACAATCCTTTGCTCTCATCAGGCAACTTTTGGGGCTCATTCCAATGGAGCTGTTGCCAGTAACACTGCAAGACTGAAACCATTTAGCAGTGACTTTGATTATGTTGAAGTTATTGCACTAATAACTCACCCTCAGTGTGGTTTGGCATAACAGGTTTTACTTTAGAACTTCAGCTGACTCGAGACACGCACCTGATCTACTGTCACAGCTCAAGTGACAAGCAGGAACCCAGAGGAACACTAGGATGTTGCAAAAGCTTCTTTAACCACCTGACCATCAAATATTCAAAAGTTAATGTTAGCTGAAATGTAGCAGACATCAGCTGTTCTTCAGCCTTAACAATTTAATATGATCCAAACACATCGCTGTTATCAAAATCCTCCTGTTTTCACAGCATCTCACTTGTTTTTGAACAAATTTAATAATGACCATATCAAAATCCAGAGACATTGCTTATTTCAAACATTGCCTCCGTTGGGAAAAAAAAAGCTGCAGTCCCTGATTTGTTTGGAATGTGTGGCATTGAGGAGACAGGCAGCTCTAACAGCCACATGGGATGAAGGTGGGAGAGAGGCTGAAGAAAATCACCACATTCAGAAACTACAAGCAGAAAGATGTAAAAGAGTTGAAGGATTGGGTTGGTGGTTTGTGTTTTTTTCTTTTTCAGTTGCCAACTTGAAAAACTGTTGAAGTAGTAAGAGAATACAGGAAAAATAATAAATATTTTCATAATTTTTGCTCCAATTCAACAGTGATTAATATTATAAATATGAGCATTATTTGCAATTGTTACAGTGAATCCTAGCGAGGCACAAGTTTCTTTCTCCTCCACTACTCCATCTTCCAGGTTGCTTAGAATGTAACATACTTACTGTCACAACTTGAGATAAAGTATAATCTGTATGTAGACACGAGCTTTATCTTCTTTTCTCTGAAGTATAACAAAAGCTAGGTCAAGGAAATGCTACTTTAGAAGGGTTTTATTAATGCCTCTCTCTATTCATGTATACATATATGTGTATATACAGACACAGACATTATGTATGTATGTATATATATATGTACATATATATATATAATGTTTATTAGAAAGCTCCCAAACACAACCAATCCAGTTTCCTAGACCTGGAATTCGATCTGACTAGTAACAACCTGTCAGCTTTAAATATTGGACTATTTGTCTCCCTGTGTCCAGTGCCTAAGATCTTGTTAATTACCTAAACTCCCTTTCTGTAGGTCTTGTTAATTACCCGTCTCCTGTCTCAGAGGACCTTGTTAATAACTTGTACAATCTCTCTAAAAAGGTCCTAATAACACATTAAAATTAAAGATGCTTTTCTTTTAGCACTTGTCAAGTGGTGTAAATTGAGAAATTTTCACATCAGTTTATTAGCCTGTAGTGTAGTGTCATGTATTTTCCTAAACAAAAACAATTTCAGAAAAACGATGCACAAGCTTTGGTTATGGCACAAAACAATCTTTGTTTTCCAGGAGCACCCTCAGTTTCTTTAACTGTGTTCAACACAAAAGCCACGTGGCTTCTGACTGCAAATTAACCTTCTGAGAGCCACAACAATAGCAGGAATTGTAAGAATGAGTCCAATTTAAGGCAGTATAAGGTAAAAGTTTCGAAACAGTGCATTAAGAAGTACAAAACCAAAATTTTTATTGGTAAATGCTGGCTAAGAGCACTAGACATTGTTTGCTTAAAAACTCTTCATTGGCTCTATGATACAAGACCTCTGGAACCTACAGATTTTGTAGTATTTGCAAAACCAGCATTTTTTGTTTCACTATGAGACTCCTGCATTTTTAAACTGTCAAGGAATCAGCTCATAAATATCTCTGCTATCCTACAACAGACAATGGAACCCCCAATCTTAACACGTAACACTGCAATATCATAGCTACAAAAACATTTTAAAAATACTCATTTATCCACTCAGCATTTGCAGAAGGTACAGTATCATCCCTATTTTACAGATTTAGCCAAAGCCAGGGAACAAGGCTTTGCCAAATCAGAGATTAATAGAAATTAGGGGTCCATATTTTGTGATTTCCTGTCAATAAGTATTATATACAAACCAAATAGGTTTTGTTTTTCTTTTCCAAAATACTTCTAAAACCTTCTTGAAACAACTTAAACAACAATAATAAGTAATAGCAATAAAAATAAATAATAATTTTCAAATAATCCTGGCATACTTGCTTTTGGAAGGAAAAAAACATCCTACAACTGTTGCTGAACCACTCCTGTAATTTTTGGACCAGCAGCTGAAGAACATGTGGAAGATGTACTTATCTTCATTTGTTTAATTAGTAAGTATGAGTAATTAGTGACAGAGCATGCAGCTAAACACTCAAGGATGGGCTGGTGAAGGGCTATTCAGCAGCACACCCAGCTGATGTTATGAGCTGTTATTCTCCACATTGTTACTGCTCAGTCAACTTCACCAACCACAATTAATTAGGATGGACTCAAGCCTGACCTAAAGTTCACCAAAGTCACTGAAAAGCCTCCCACTGAGGTTAGAGATGTGGCTTCATCAGCGCTGAGAACCTGACATTCACATTACAAACATGAAGGATCTGGGTTTGGTTGACTTTTTTGGGGGGCAGGAAAGAGGATTGCTATGGATTGGGTTTCTTTCCTTCCACTTTGCTCTATGTCCAGCCTATTCCCACAGACTGGATGTCTTATGGCTACAGTGAGCTCCTGGAATAATTCTCCAGCAGGATTTCATCAGACAGGAATCCAGCTCAGGATGTCCCATCACCCAAACCAAGGCTTAGCTAAGTGGGGTTAACTGGAAAGATCCACCTGCAAAGCAAACACCTGATCCACAACTGAACACTAATTTTGGACACACCTTAATAAAAAATACACTGCCTGGTTTACTTGCAGAAATGGGATTCATCCAAAAGAGCTTAATAGCACATTGAGTAAATAAGAAACAACCCAAAGACTAAATTCCCTGTCTACATTTTCTGCATACTGAATTTGTTACCCAGCCTCATTTATTTTGTGGCCACATATTCATACAAATTCTTCCTTCAGTATTACTAGTTCAAAAAATTAAAATTGGATTCTATTGAAGAAATCCTCCACAGATAAAAGGTAAACTTCAACAGTAAACTTATTAAATATGCACATTTTGTATTAGTTTCTACTTCAAAAGAAAATAATTGTATAAGATACATCTGAAATAAAGTAAACTAAGTCTAAAAGGTTCACACAGAACATCATAATGAAACATACAAAAATCAAGAGCTTCCAACTTAACTTATTGCATGCTAGATATTATGCCATAATAGCTGTCTCACAAAAAAGGTCAAAATGTTTACTATTTGTGGCTTTTTGAAAATAAAATAATATCTATTTTTCTTATCAAAAGTTTATGTTTACATAAAAGTCAAGAACCAGTAAAAGGGACTCTCATACAAAGACAAACAAATGACTAGAGTCCTTCTGAATGGGCACTGTGATGAGCTTTTTAATTACAAAACAAAGAAAAAAAGTCCATCATGATTACCATTAAGTTTTATATTTATCAAGATCTTCTGCATTCAAGAACTTCAAAAGATTTCACTACTTATATCTAGCATCTGCCTGAATAGAGTGTTTAATTTAAAAAAAAATTAAATGCTATGCAATTTTAATTGTTATTTGAATTATTTCTCTTTAAAGGGACTTATTTAAATGGAAGTTTAACTTCTGACAAACCAAGCTACAATCTAACCTTACACTAATCCAGATAAATACTTCATTAAATAAAAAATATTCTAAGATTGTCTATAAACATGTTATTTAAGACACTAGGAACTGACTGGACTCGTAGAAGGCACAAAGAAGATAATTTGTTGAGGTCAGATGAGCTTCTAGCAACAAATTCTTTTCTACAGCAGCTCCATTTCAGTTCATTTCCCTAATTCACATCCATGATTAGTTTTGTTAAGAAAATGATTCTGTTTAAATCAGGAGTTCATGCATTCAAACCCATGAGAAAAACTGAGCTGGCACACAATAGGATCCCCCTGTTCTAAGAGAACAAGATAACAAAAACCATTTTTTTTAAAAGAAACAACTCTTGTGTCATTAATTAAGGAATTAACACACAGGAAATAGTGAATTTTTTACAACCATGTTTTCCATTTAAAACAGTGATTGATTTTACAGCCTTTAGATTCCAGTTTGAAGCATTTTAATTTCATATGCATTTTCTACCAAATTTAAGTCATTACACAGAAATGAATCATTACCTTGAAAAAGCAAGGACTGCTATTTTCTGGCATTTATATACAAAAACAAAAAAAAAAGAATGCAAAGTAATGAAAGTTAATTAACTTCTTAAACATTTATCTATTGTAAACAGTATATGTGGGTGGCAGTATATAAATATATATATATATATCTTTACACATGTATAAAGAGAGACAGCCTATCTTTCTCAGTAGCAAACAAAACCCAGGAAGGAAACTGTGGGTTACACTTTTTCTTAAGGAAAACAAGTAAAGCATTGATAGACAAACAAAGATTAAAATGGATTATTTAAATCAAAGTTGCTTATCAGCCCTGTAATTTAATTCATTCTGCTCAAGACATAAACTGCTGCCTTGTGCAACAATTTCAGTACACAGAACTCAGCAAAGCTGCAGCGAGCCAAATGAATTCAGGTGAGATAAGAGTTCATGTCGGTATTCCCATTTAGAAACAGAATGTTCTTTAATTCTTGTACTCTTACATACAGAACTTAAATATTCTTTTTTTTTTTTTCTTTCCAAATAGTGACATCCACAAGATTTCTTTTCACTACTCCCATTTGCATCACTCTTTTAGTTATTCAATTTCCTCTTCCCCTTACACTTAAAACCTTTCCCTCTCAAAACCTGATCTAGGGCAATGCTATAAATTAGCAACAAATGTTTAGTTAAAGCAGAAGACTTCAGGGAGAGCCCATTCTGAAGCACAAATAAGGTCTTCCACAAACACAAGCACCCAAAAGCCTTCACAGTACATATCAGTAATAAAAAAGTCACTTCAAAACAGAGTAAGAAACAATCAAATTACATAAAAAGTTCGTAACATACTTAGAAACAGACAAGCAGTGATATAAACGTGTATAAAGCACAAAGATTGTGTTCCTTGACACTTCACATTTTCATTTATATAACATGTTCAAGATATCAGATTGAAATACAGCAAAAACCTACCTTGAAGATGGCAACATGCTTGTAGGCTTGAAGTTTGCCATAAACGGATTAGTCGAATCATAATCAAAACTCTCCTGATGAGCTTCCCCAAACGCACTCGGTGATTTCAAGTCAGTAGAACTCTCTGATCCCCCATTGCTAAGTTTATCTAACCTCTTGCTATCTTTTTTTCCAGTCACTCTTTCAAAAAGACTAACTTTCTCTTTTTTCTCTTTTTTAATTTCTTTTCTGATCTCGACAGGTTTGGAAAACAGACTTATGTTTTGATCCCACGTTGCTGGGCTTTCTTCAAATGGATTCTTCTGTCTTGGCAGTGTAGCAAATTTTTGGGGTAACGAAGCACTCACATTAAATGGGTCATTTTGTGCTTCAAGTGCAGTTTCATCAACTGTGCTGTCAAGTTGGCTCATTTTAGAAGTATCAACACTTAATGTCCTTCTGTGTGGAGATTTTAGACTCCCTGCAAACAATCTGTCATTAGTATATTATCAATGAGACACTATATCACAGTTTATGACATGCAGAAAAACCATTTTAGCTTAGATCTAGAAGCTTTGCAATTGAGCCTCAGTTCAGAACACTGGTGAGTAACTAAGCAATTAAAAAGAAATAAAAATTAACAGCTGTGGCCTCGATTTCATGTTTCAGAAATGTTAATGGATAGGCACCATCAGAAATCTTTGCTTCCTGCATGAAAATGAAGTTCTACAGAGAAGACAGCTATGAGTGGTGTGCCATTCCAGAAAGAGATAATAGTATGTTGCTGCATAATAACTCTGAGCAATGCAAAGTATTTCCAGCTCTTTGTATAAATCAGGTTTAAAATTTGGTGATAGTTTTTGACTTTTTAATTAGACTTATTTCTCACGAGATACTACTTTGCCTAGAGTCCCTTCTGGAAAGCAATGTACTCTCAGATGAGGACATAATAAGAGAAAATGCTACATTATCATACATCATGAGCAATGTAAATTATTTCTAATGTTCAGAAACAGCAATTTTGAGTTACCAGAAATTAAAGAAAGTGTAAAATATAGACCAGCAATCTCTCTTAACATTTTGGCATTGTAAGTGCTTCATAAATTAGAGTAGCAGATTCTGAATGCTCTAATAGCAGTGAGCTGTAATTGTAATGGTCAGGAGTTTTACTTACCCCCTTCATCAACCGAACCAAAGGACTCCAGCTGACGCCTGAAGAGATGGGTGTAGCCAACAGTGCTGGATTTCATTTTCTCCGAGGAGACGTGTGGTCCTGTTAGATCTGACATGGAGTGAGCTGAGGACAGCCGCTGAGGTCCCAAGAGGAAAGGTTTTTTTGGTTTGGATTTCATTTGCACTTCACCACTACACACCTCTAGATTTGTATCAGGTATGTGAGTGCTCGGGATGATTGCAGAGGATGTATCTGAAAACGTCCCATCGTTTTTCCGACCCTTCATTTTGTCTTTTAGTTTAGCAAATGGGGATTTGGTTTTGTCCTTCATTGACAAATCAAACATACTTGCTGTCATGTTATTCCTCATAAACTGAATATTGACATTTATTTCTCCTCTGTCTTTAGTTCTCTTCCCTTGTCTTGATTCTAGGGGAAACCACCTTAAAGGAGAAAGAGAGCAAATTAGGTTATGTTTTCTGAAGGCTATCATTACCCTCTGGTTAGCTGGGTAATGCATCTGCTTAGAACAATTTAAAGTATGAAAACCCAAATCCTATATCAAAGATTCAGCCATTCCTGTGCTGAAAAACTTCTCTGTTTATATTTGTTTTCAAAGAGAAAACTTAATAACTAAGCAAGAGGAAGCTCTTTACAGTGTTCACCAGTTTCAAGATCAACTCTGGAAGCTGACCAAACATCATCAAAATTAAGGTCTTCCATCTGCTTATAAAGGAGACTTTATACTTAATTATAAATACAGATACATTTTATTTTCATTTTTTTATAGTTTTCAAGTGTTCTTTATTTAGTAGTGATGCATATTAATGTATTCTATGTGGCAACTACTTGATCTAGTAAACTTTTCTCCTTGGATTTTGCTCATTTACATACTAGCGAACATTTTCCTCTCTTTTCTTCCTTCTAAGAACTGGTTAAGATTTATGACAACTGCAGCAACTCTGGCTAAGAAATATCTGAGAGCCATGAAGAGCCAGCTACCATTTCAATTCTGCAACTGCCTCCCCTCTGAATGCTGACAGTAACTCCACAAGTACAACTGTGAGCACGTAGGTGTATCCAACAGCATCCTCTCCTTTGCAGGTCACCAGAAGGATTAACTTCAGAAATATTTCCTTTGGAACCATGACATAAATCCCCACTCCTTGAAAAGAGATCAAAGGTGTGATCATCTGTTTCAAAAAGCCAAGTGTGCTTCTTTGCCAGGTCCAGCAAAAGCTTTATGATTATCCAAGTGTCTTATTCATTCCCTATTGTGCTCCATTGTCCCATGGAAGCATCTGCAGAATTATGGCTCAATCTTCCCTCCACAGCTTCACCTAAATGAATGACCAACACACAATCCCTTCTCCACAACCATCACCAAGAGTCTTTCCCTATTTCAAAAGGTCACAAGGGCATATTTCAGATCCACCAGCTCCAAAGAAGTGCTCTAAACCCATTGTCAGGAGAAATCCATGCAGACAGACACACAACAGTGCCTTACCACCAGTAACTTTTGAACTGTAGAGGCTAAGAAATTAAATTGTCTATTAACACAGATACAAAATGGACTATACAGTTATACATACATTACTCAATCCTGCAAAATACAGAAAAAAGAATGTCAGGAAAGGAGAAAAATAGCCCACTGTTTATTTTCAGATTTCATAAATATATTTTAAAGGGGACAGCTGTAATCAAATTTTCAGGCATTACATGTTTTGAGTTGAGAAAATATTTCCAAAAGTGACACACCAAAGACATAACAAAATAATAAAGACTATTATGCCTTTTTTGTTGTTGTTGCTTTGTGATGTTCACAAGATTTTATATTTCATACTAAAGTAAAACAATTAAGAAATATCAGACCTCCTCTGTATTCGCAATGAACAACATGGATCCAGACCAATAGACCCAGAAGCAGAAGGATAATTAAATCTTTAGGAAAAAAGTTTTTCTTCTGTTGTGAAGTAACTTCATTTTTATTCTTTAAATGAAATACAAAACCTGGAATATGTGTCGGAAGAAGATGGATGGTTTTTCCTTTTAGTTAATAATGTTTCACTTCTTTGGTAACTGATTCCAGAAACACTTTAAGTCATCTATAGAGTTGTTACAGAAAACAAAAACAGAACCAAAAGTCAGTTGCCTTTGTGCTACATAATATTGCAAAAACTGGAAGACAAGATAGCCTACTTGCATTAAAACTCTTCTTTAAAAGAAAGTATGTTCACATATTCCCTTAAAAAAAATACAAACAGTACCCAGCCATAATGAGCAAGCCTTGCTCAGACAGCTCCTGTGCAGATACAAAACCCTGACCAAAAACCATCCTGGACCTGAGAAAGTCCTCCCATGGCTCCTCAGGCACACACTGAACACACACCAGCACAAATAATGCTCATGAGGGTTTTAAGAAACATAGGAGGCAGAAAGGACTTCAGTTTTTGACATTCAAATTTAATGGCTCAGCCTACACTGTAACAAAACATTCCCTTTTTCCCTCTCCTCACAGGGTTCAAACATTAATACTCTATCTCTGATAAAACTGGTGCGTTTTTCTATGTTTCTGCTTCTGAATGGTCAAAACCTTAAATTGATCCATGTCACTTGTCTTAGAACAAGAAGACATAAATTCTTAAGCTTTTTCTATGGGGAAGAACGTAATTTATTTTAAAAATTCATTTAACCCAATTATTGTCACTCTTATCACCAATCACCAACGCTCTGTCATTACCTGCACTCACCTGCTAAGGGTAAATTCCATGTACTATTTTGACACTTACCTCTTCTTAAAGAGAAGCCCACGACTAATACCTTGCCTTCATAGCTTCTACATTTCTTTTCAAAGTATATCTTGAACAAGTTGACATTAAAAATAAGTTCAACTGGGAAAACAAAGAAATTCTCCTTTCCCTAGGAAGACAACAGAAAGTCCTGCTGGAACCAGGTTCAGCACTGCTACTGATTCTAACAGAATTTAATCAAAAACTCTTTTACTCCAGCAAAATTCCTCTGGTCTTCAGTGGAATTTCTATTTGAATAATGATTGCTGGATCAAATCTTTGTATAAAAGACAGATATTTAATTTTCATTGGCATTTCAAGGAGGTTTCTTTGTTACCTTGGAGAGTTTATCTTGTTTTACTTATAATGAAGGCTCCATATGCTTCAGCTCATAACAAGACAATATGAGAGGCAGACTCAAATCATGATTTTCTTCAAAATTCAAAGGCAACTAATTACTTTTTTAAACAGATGAGAACAAATGGAGGTAAATGCATTTATGTGGAGCTGCACGTGAATGAGCAACTAAGTCTGTAAATGTTTCTCATTAGAATCTGTTTTGACAACACATGGGTGTAAGCAGCAAATAGAAAAAACAGCTCTATACAGGAGAGAAGAAAGAATCGGGAAATGAAGTCCACTGATTTCAGATAACAACATTTGGGTCCTAAAACACTAAATTCCATTATACTACTGCCAATTTAAAAAATTGAAATGTATTATAAAAGCCAATAAAACTTGCTATTTTGGTTTTGTTTACAGTACTTTTAGCCACAATAAATGCTCCATTTGTCAAGCTGCCATAAGCTTATTCTATAGAAAGCCTGTACAAAGTAGGAAAATAGCCAATAACATACATGAACAAAACAGGGTGGCTTTTATGAGAGCAGATGCCCTTTTACTTAATAACCAAATATTACATCCAGTCTTGCAGACAGTCTTTATTTAAACAGACCTTGTACAAAGTCTGGCAAATTTTTCCAGCTTCAAAGTAAGCCCTATTGCCTTTGGAATCACATTCATTCTTCTTGCTCTCACCTTCAAATGTTCTGTAGGGCAATGTCCTCCATACACCCCCTAATTTTGACTTTTTCCCTATGGCTTCCATCAGAACAACCCTTGCTTCTTTCTCTCATCTGTTTTGCAGTGCACTAAGGGGCTTTGCCTGTCTCGCACAGGTTTCTGTTAATTTTTACATTTAAGTATTTTATAAATTGCTGCTCAGCATGCCGACAGCTTTCTTGAATGTGCAAAGAGAAGCTCAGTGTGCAAGGCTAGATAGGAAAAATCCTGCTGACCAGGCAGCCCTGAAAAGCTAAACCCCTATGTGAAGCAGTATGGCTACTTTCTACCCATGAAAAAATTAGTTTATTTTGGCCACACCTACAATTAGGGGTGGGAAAAAGCAAGCGCTGGTAACGTGTGCAGTCTTACTAATAATGAACCCTTCAACTTAGGGAAGACAGACAGGAAGGGTGAAGGAGAAAAATGAAACAAGCTACTAGAAATGAGCAAGTTACAAAACCCTGGCCTATTTAATTTGAATAAGTAGTGACCTACAGACTTTCAGCTGGTTTTTTCCTCCCCTTTTCTATTTGTCCTCCAAATCTGCCACAGAATCTGGCACTTGCAATTCTTATCCCTCTCTCTCCTCTGAAGAAGCATCACTCAGCCTGTTCTGCTCACCATGTAACAGGGAGCAGGATGGGCTAACTGCATGGGTAAGAAAAAGCACTACCTAATTTCAATTACACTTTAATTATATACTTTGACAGCTTAAAAAACCACTGGGTAACTTATCTATCAATTTCAACAGGAATTAAGTGTTCCAGCCAGCACATTCATCCTGTGAATGACAGTTGATCTCCCAACTCTGTCTTCTGGACAGTGCCAAAAATGGAAAGTATTGAAGGAATTTTCCCATCTTTCTGCTTCTCAAATACACCACTCTTCCCTCAGTCTACCACTAATTATCTGTTGTGCTGATCTAGTTTTGCTTTGCTGAAAAACCCAAAGAATTTTGCCAAATCTTTAATTCAATTCACAAATTATTGAAGAAATTTTGCAAAAAGCCACATAATCATCACAGCATGCGCCAAGACCTCTGACCTTGATTTTACAGGCAAAAATCAGCATCATGATCTGCTACACATCAATGAGAATTTCCTCTACAGGCAGATACTTCTAAACCTACCCCTATAAAAGACCACCAGAATTAAAATGACAGAACATGTCCATCAGCTGTCACAAAAAAGAAGTTGATGACTATTGTCAAGGACACACTGAAGAAACTTGTATCACACAAAAGCCCACTAACATAAATGTCCAGAGCTAACTGATAAAAAACAACATCCAAAGCCCAGAACTGTCTGACATTTTCATTTAGCAGCGTATGCAATTTGGAAAATGCAGAAGTATGTTTTGTGATAAATCATTCCAATACCATACTGAGAGGCTGCCCCAAAAGTCAGCAAGTAGGAAAATTAAGGCAAGGGGCTAAGCACAGCAGACTACATCGTGTATGAAAGGAAATTAAGAAGAAAATAAATTATTTATTAAAATAAGTGATGACACTCACAAAGATGAACACTCTTACTTTCTGGAAGCCAACTGAAATGAGATATTCAAAGCAGTTTAAAATAAATATTACAGAGTGACATTGTAACGCCACAAAACATATGGGAAATGACAGCTATCACAACACCCTCACTATGGGGTTTGCTAACATCAGCTGGTATCAAAGTCATTAAAGTGGTCTTAGTTTACTTATTATTTTGGCTAAAGACCACGTGTGAATACTTCTATGTTAGAAAAAAACTAATGGAAGGTATAAGAATTAAGGCCAGTTATTTGAGTGTGTGTGCAAGCATGTGTATGCGTGCACAGAAAATGGAGAAGCATTTCAATCCAGATGGCACTTTGACTCAGAGTTATGACTTATTGAGAGGATGTGCATAGATTTGTTGTCAAAATTTAAATGCCGGGAATATTACTAAATAATTTCAAAATATCGCTATAAATCCATAAAGCTACAGCTGGGCAAAACTTTGTTTTCTCCCATAACTATCTTTCTCTTTTCTTCACTTTTTCCTTCCCAGTTACTACTCTTCCCACTTTTGACTTGAGCAGAACAAGGTTTTTCTCTTGCTTCAACCACAATCAAGATATTTTCTGTTACACCCTGCCATTTCCACTATTATTGAAGTTCATCCCTTAAAATGTATTTTTCTTGTTTAAATTTAAGACTAAAAATGAATAAATAATAGTGTGTTATGTTTTGTAGAAATATTATTAAAATGGCTCCCACTCATTAACAAGCACTGACCCCATATATTATCAATTTACTAGCTGCTTGCTTGTTCATAATTCCAGATGTATTTGAAGCCTCCTTCTTGCTTTTGCTGCTACAGATGAGAGAGAGGACAGAGCAGAGGCAGTTGAAGAGGGAGTTTATATCCAAGACAGAGGTTGCCAAGAAAGAATTCACATTAATTTGGAAAAAGTCACACCATTTGCATAACTTCCAGGAAGCTCAGCAGCACTAAAGTCAGTGCCTACAACACAGGGTACTGATCATGGTCAACCATGAGGTGTTTTTGTTTGCTTGCTGAGAAGCTCATTTTGACTCTTTTTTATGATCAATATAAGTCAAGAAGTATCCTTAGAAAAGGCCAAGATTCCTTCACTGTGCTATGCTCAAGCAAGCATGTTTTTAGCAAGTGCTGCAATTTGTGTGTGTGAAGGGGAGTGCTGGGGAGATATAGACTCCAGGGAGAAGAGGAACTAAATCACAAATAAAAGATGTCTTCTCCAACATTTCAGTAAGAAATAATAACTCTACATCACCTGCCTCCTCAAATTTATAGCATTCCAAACAAGTGTTACATCTTAAATCAGCTGAACATACAATAAAATGAGCTGTGCAGGAAAGCTCATAAAGGAATGGACAATAAACGGTGTGGAATTAGAGAGTAACAAGGATAAAGCAAAAGCTGAGGAAATAAGTAACATTGGGAAAGTTAACAGCAATTTGTTCTTCTAGTGCTCATTTAGCGCACAGGACGAAAAAAAATCTAAGCTCAGTCATTGTAAAAAAAAATGAAAAGTGCTTCATTAAATTAAGACATGCCAGCAAACGAGTATTTTTTTTATTCCATGGTAACCCAAAAATTTGGTTTGATCCTATGTAATCAGATTATCAGCAGCATTAAGGCAACTGTGAGTTATGATTGAATTGAAAATATTTCCAAAAAAAAATGCTTAAAAACAATACATCCACTGATTATAATTTGCATTTCAAATGCAAGAGTAGAAGAGGTATCTTTATTTTACAGGAGCAGACAGAAAATAATTGTCATGTATTTCTTAGGATGAATTAAAAAACCCATGCGATGTTATTGCAAAAATAAAAGCAATGTCAGAAATGTAACATTTGAAAACTTATGCTAAATAGAATTCTATTAAAGCAGTTTTCCCAAAGTTTTTAGAATTGCTAAAAAAACTCAGAAAAATCTTTCAGCATCTGGAGTCTAGTTTTCAGCTCTGGAAAAAAGAGAAGTAAAAACTCCCTGTCCATTTCCAACTACAGCAGAGATGTCAGAGACACAAATTTACAAACTTTCACAGTACAACAGGCATTTCTGCACTGAGACAGAAAGAAAATGAACTGGGATCCTGCAGATGCTTTGGATGAAGTCTCTGGAAGAGATCTAGTGAGGGACCATCTGAGCTGCATCTGGATCTAACTGTTCCAGGAATTTTTACTTTTAAGAATTTGAAAAATCATCAGTTTCAGAAAGAAAAAGGACATTGTATGATGCTGTGTACAAAATCTTCCCTATCAAGTTATTGTAAATAGACTACATTGTTTCATTAAGCCTTGAGCCAGAGCAAGTTTCTGAGAACACAAGACAAATCCTGTCATGAGGCCTCTGCCTGAAAACTTTACTGCAGGGAGTATTTGTCTTAAGATGTGACAAGTAACAAAAAAAGCTCCACAGAAAAAAAAAAAAAAAAAGATTATTTTTCCCTAACATAATGTTCCTGAGTCTGCAATGATTTTTGAAATTTATTTCTTTCAAATTATAAAATATTAAATTAAAAAAATATGTAAAAAGCCAAATGTCACACACCCCACGGTCTTCCTAGGAATTCTGAATCAGCTGGTAGCCTTCACTTCTCATACCTCCTTACTAAAAAAGCACTAGGGAATTGCTGACAGGGTTCAGCATTGTGCAGAATATTAAATATCTTTTTTGCAATACCCTGGTGACTCTTGAGTCTGTCTCTTACAGCACCATATGTAGAGCTGTGTTGGAAAGAGGAAGCTATTAAATATATTAAAAAGTAGAAATATTACCAATAGACACTTCATCAAATAACTGGATCTCATTCATCCCCAAACAAAGCAAGAAATGTTAAGGTTACATCAACATAAGAAAATAACTCTGGATTTAATAACAGCACAAGCCTGTTGAACATATTTGAAAGTAAAAACATTGCTTAATAAAACAGATTAGTGTTTCTGAAACAATGAATATAGCTTTCAACCATCAGAATGCTTTGGTAACAAAGACATAGGACGTGGTTTTGAAAGGTGCTGGGTGTCTCAGTTCCCACACCATAGTCACAGTTAGAAGGTCTTCGGGTCCAAATATATTACCCTTAGTTTACTGCCAACACAGGACTAGGAATATTTTCTATTAAAAAGGATTTAATAAAGAGTGGGGAAAAAAAGAGCATTTGTTTGAGATTGCATTCGTAAATCTATTCTTGAAAGTTTGCCCTCATCCCACACACACGTACAAATCTTGCATCCACATCTCCAATGAACGCTTAAAGGAGACAGCCATGACACACCCGCGTGGCAAGGGGGCACACAGCACACAACCACAAAAACTCAAAACCATCTCAACTTAGGAACTCAGCATTACTTTTTTTCATAAGTGAGTTTCAGAAAGGACATTTCTGAGGTTTCTAAGCACCTAAAGACACCAAGAGAAAACTGGACTTTCAGTGGCTCCTTCCTCGTAAGGATTTAAAACAGCATTAAGCGAGAACGCGCTGCCAAAAATCCCACTTGCCGCCCAGCCGCACTTTTACACTTACATAAGACTTTTACAAGTACGGCTGTTCGGCCCTAGAAGCCTAACACCCATCAACTTTTAATAAGATTTGCAATCTTAAATGCTCAAGTAACTTCTGAAGAAAGGACTTAGGCTGTTTGTAAAACTTTCCCCATAGGCCCCCATCTTGTGCAGCAGAGCTCGCAGGAAGCGCGCGGTGTTCCCAGGGAGCCGCGGTGATTTCAGCGGTGCTGTGCGAGGAACTGCTTCATGGCTACATAGCAGGAGTTCCTCTCTCACACTTCAGAGAAAGAAATGAGAAAATAAAGAACACCTATGGAGCCCTGCTAAGCATAACTTCCTATAAAAACACTGCAGATCTGAATGTTTGTTTAACTATCACAAGGACTGTATTACTTACCCCACTTAAAAATTTCTGGAATAATTTTGCAAGACTCCAGTACTACTTTTCCTAAAACTGGTGCAGGAACCTATGTTTCTTCTTCTAGGGAAAAGAAGTTTTGTTACTCACAGTAATAATGGAAAAATTTACATATTTTACTCCAATTTCTGAACACATATTTCTATCTAGATTTACAGTCTTTACATTTAGTAGCATTCCTCTGTCATTCATTCACCTTGTTTTTCACCTTGTTGCTAGGTGGTGCAACTAAGGCAGTTGACTACTGACTTGCAAGATAATTGCTACTAATGATTCAAGAATTTTGAAGATACATGTCTAAAGAGAAGTGAAACTTTCTGAATCAAGTGTTAACAGAAATTAAGACCCTAAGGCTACAGGCATTAACCTGTCAAGATAAGTGGTCTGTCCCTAAAAAGGCAAGCAAATAAAAAGCGTAATATTCCAGACAGTGAACCCAAAAAAGATTCTGCACAGACTTCTTCTTTCCTATCATGATTTGTGAACATAATATTTTGCAAAAAATTCAGTTTACAAAAACAAACAAACACCAGGGCAAAAAGAGCTTTGACTTGTCTTTGGCTCTCTTCAGCCTCAGCCATGCATTTAAGCAGGCCCAGGTTTTGAGGTGGTTTCAGCAGAAACAGTTGTCTGACCAAGAAGCCCTGCCTGGTGTTAACCAAATGGATTTCCACCTCCAACTGCAATGCTGCTGGAGGTTCAACCGCGGCACAGTCAGAGACAGAGCAATGCCAGTCTTTTAGTGGCTTGGACACAAAGTCCAGCGCCTCACCACAGACCCACCATCACTATGGATACCAGACTTTAATTTTAACAGCTGAGATTTGGGCACAGGAGCCTTTGTACTCTACTGAAGAGACACTAGAGGAGGAAAGGCACCTGGAGCAGGAACTTTTTTAACCACTGCAGAAAGATCTGTCAGCATTCATATGTCGCTGCCAACACAGAGCTCACTTGGAGGTCTCCACGCTGTTCTGATTCAACTTCTGTGGGACAAGCACATCTAAGCCAAACCCAAAGCATGGCGTTATAGGCATGCCTGCAGTACTTTCACACCTACAGTCTGAGTTACACATGGAGCATAAATAACACTGGTACCAAACACTTCTATGCAACCATGTCCTGTCTAGGAGTTATAACAACTTTACTCATTTAGTTGAAAAACTCAGAGAATTAGATAAGTACAGTTCAACTTAATAAACTGCTATGATGCCTTTTGTTTTTGGTTTTAATTCCTTTTTTTTGCATTCCAGTACCTGAACTCCCTGGCAAACACAATTTTATTTGACAAATGCTTATGCAGGTAGTGATGGAAGCTACCACAAGAGCTGAAATTTCTCTTCAGTCTTCTCAGCTGAGGCCTGCTGTACAGTGCAGGCTGTGGGAACATGGCCTAAGATTAATCAGGATCAGCAAAGCACTGTGCTGTTGTGGTAAGCCTTCATTAAGTCACAGTTCATTGACCACTAAAACATAAATATAAAATATTTAAAGACACGTGGTCGAAGCAAGTGAAGGAAAACAATTTTAAAGAGAACCACACCAGGTTTCAGGGCATCTGAACCATGAATGGTTCAAACTGAGGTAGGAGATAAATGGGGTATGGCCCTGTGCAGAACAAAGAAATGCTTAGAAAACCAGACTATAATGAGTTCATGTTACATACAAGAGTTTGTCAGAAAAGTTAATGCTATTGACAGTCCTTCCCTGTGCACAGTAACCACTTTGATTACAGTAAACTTCTCTGAAGAGGTCAGGCCACAATGACATAACTGCATAGCTTAAGAGATTTGAACACAGAATCAACGACAGAAATGCACTAATTTCATTTCAAAGTATGTACGCTCATAGTAAGGCTACTATTTCCCACTCTCCCCAAGTGCAACTGTCCAAGGAATACAAATTGTAATGAAAAAAACCAACCATCACTTACTCTGTTTTCCGCCTTTGCTTGTCTTCAAATACATCGTTCAGACTTATGGCCACCTGTCCCAAAAACCTGTCCAGCCCCACCAGCGACCTGTGCATGACAATCAGGTACAGGATGTATTTTTCTGGATTCTCCTGCATGAGTAGTCCAGGGAGCTCGAATGAGGCCTCTTCTTTCCAGATGGGATCCAGCGTCTTCTCGGCCACCGAGGTGGAGTACTTCTCCTTGCCCAGCTGTATGATGGTGTAGGCATCGTTGCTGCCATTTTTACCTTTTGGCTTCAGACCTTTGGCTTGAAGGACCGTAACTTGCACGTGAGTTGGGAACCACTTCTGGGCTTGCTCTGCCAACATCATCTTTGAAGATCGCAGCAGCAGCAGCAGCAATAACAAACGCAAAGTCTGTCAGTCCTCGAGTGACTGCGTAAGGGCACTTACGGCGGAGACACCTGTCAGGGGCTCGGCCGGTCCTTCCTCTAGCGCTCCTGGCCGCGGGAGGCCCTCACCAGCCCGCGGGTCCCCCCCTTCCCCGGCTGCCCCACCTGCAGCTCCATGGCCGGGGGCCGCAGGTCCCGCCGCAGCCCCGGCCCCACCGCCCTCCCGCGCCCGGCCTGGCCCTGCCCGCCGCTACCGCCGGCCCGGCCCCGCGCCGCCCCCAGGGCATCCCCCGGGCAGGGCCGCCCCGCCGCGGGGCCCCGCAGGCCGCCGGCGGCCTCCCCCTGCTCGTCCCGGCTCGCTGCCGGCGGCGGTTCGGTGCCGGCGGGGGGCTCGGTGCCCTCCCTGCCGCCGTCAGTCCGCCCGTCCCTGCCGCGGCCGCCTCAGCCTCTCGCCGCGCTGCCCCCCCGCCGCCGCCCGGCCTGACGGGCCGGCTCCGCCGCTTCCGCCTTCCCCATGCTGCGGGCGGCGGCGGGCAGAGGGCAGAGGGCAGGGTTCGCCCCCTCCCTCTCTTCCCTTCCCGTTCGCCGGGCGCCCGGGCAGCGCTGCCCAGCGCACCGAGCAGCCCCGCTGGCCGCGGGCAGGGCCGGACAGGCCGCGGCTCCCCGGGCGTGACGGAGCGCTGGGCTCCCGGGGCCACCTCCCGGCTGAGATCCCCGTCCCGTTAATTAATTCATCGCTATTTTTGTTTCTGGAGCGGGCAGAGAGATCTGCAGGAGCTGTGGAGAGGAGGGAACCTGGCTAAAGGCGTCTATTGTTGTTATTATTATTGAATATTAGAGACTCGGGGGTGGCCACGGAGCCAGCCGGGAGTGGTGCTGCTCTGGATCCCACCCTGCTGCAAACCGCTTCGGGAATTTCTTTATTTTTCAGCCCCATCCACCCGCCCTGGCAAATCCGTTGGATTTGAATGAGAGAGTGAAAATTGCAAAGTATAAGAATATTAATAAAAACAATACTATACGAGGTATTTTGAGGACACGTAATTTTGCTGGTAGTACGCCTAGAGACTTCAGGTATTTACATGCACATCCGTAAGCTGAGTCACAGGTATTAACGTCGTTTCTACAAATAAACAAACAAACAAACAAATAAATAAAATTAGGGTTGTAAGGCTGTGTATCCCATCCCTGAAAACCATAAAAAGCAGGGATACCAGAAGCCAGGTTAGATAATGCTTCACCCACCACCCCTCACTCCTGAATCCCCGGTCCATGGCTCACAAGTTAGTGAGCAAAGAAACCTTGGGAGACCTTCTCATACAGCTGAGACCTATAGGAAATTAAAAAACTTAAAGCTGAAGGCCATTAGGGAGAGTAAAGCATGATGCTTCCCACAATACCTGATGTTGAGCAAGTTATCATCCAGGATCTGAAAAGGGGGGATCATCAGTCTACACAGTCATTAGCCTGAGTCCAGCTCATGTCATCTCATGACAATTGTACACAATTTTAATAAATATTTCATTGATGTTCAACTTTTGGCTGGCAGTGGTAGCTGTCTGCATGCTGTGATAGTTAACACAGAGCTGGCACTTCTTTCCTCTTCCACATTGTACCTGGGTTTTTCTTGACAGGAAAATAGATGGTCCAGTTGGAAACAGTAACTTCAATACATGTCCTGGGATCACATTTAGGCAAAAATGTGTAAATGGGTTATCTAGGATAGTAGTTTCTGAAAGTGTTACAAATGCTATGGTTGTCTGCCTCGGTTTGTGGTGCTGAGATAGTAATGATAAATTAAGGCTGCAGGTCATCATCCCCCTCACCTGAAAACCCCTTCCCCTTCTCTGCAGTTGTCATTCTTCCTCATCCTCGGGTATCTTTCCCAGATATTTCACAATGAAGCTCCCAGGAGAGGATGCTGTGCTTGGGGAAAGAGTCACAGTATTTAGGGCTGGAAGAGCCAGAAGGAATTATGGTGCCAGTGTTCTGTGGGAGACTTAGGCCATGGGGGAAAGCCACGGGGTTCTTCTTGGAAACCAGAGTGACTTATGTACATTAGAATATTTCTGAAATTAATTTTACCACATACAAATTCTGTTTTAGTAGAATAATCTCCATTGCACTAAATAGAAACCAAGCATGATGAACTCATCAAATCAAAACAAGAAATGAATTTTAGGTAGGCAGAATGTATTTATTTAATAGAAATTTAAGTCAAACATCATGTCTTGCATGCTGTGTCTTAGGAAAACTTTTATGAGTTTTTACAATAGGCAGGTTTTGTGCTTTTTCCTTGCCTTTTATTGGCATTCTATAATTTCTTATTATTGTCTCTTTCTAAACAGGAGCTGACTGGAATACATGCACACACAGCTGAACAGGGGAAAGTGGAAGAACTTTTGTACTGCTGCAGACCATATATCAATGCAATAGCCAATCTGCCTTTCCTGCTTTCAAAAATAAACAGATTATTAGTCCTCTACTCCTTATGTGCAATCTGGCATGTGAGGAGTGTGGAACCTTTCCCCTTTCTCATGTTTCCCCTCTCTGCTCAGCTGGTGGAGCAGGCACTGGGGAGATGCCCCCTCAACTCCTCCACTCCTGTGCTTGAAGAGAATTCTGCTCAAAGGTGTACCAGATATATTTTATTCCCTCTTACACCCCTCTAGGGTCAAGCTGAAAGCTGGCCTTTTGATTTTGTCCTCTTTGGAATAGGGTAATTGTCATCTTCTGGAATGTAACGTGGGATATAAATGACAAAATATCTCAGAGAAATAATGATATCTCCAGCAACAGAGTGTCCCCTGGCACTATGTTAGAGCATTAATCCAGAAATGACTCAGATTTTCATTCACTAAGCCACCACAACTGCTCAGTGCCTGTGTGCACTGTAGGTTTTGTTCATCACTGTCGATGATTTAGTGAATATTACATTAGAAAATCCATTTTGTTTCCTGTGCACCATTTTGGTTACAGGACTGTACCATTCCTTTAGTGCACCAGAGATATCCACTGTTATTCTGTAATAATAATCTTTTAAATTCACTGTTACTGCTGTATCATGTTTTCTGTCCAAGTCCACTCACTCAGAGGATGTCTCATCAAGAATTTTCTAGTCCTTAGTTTCTTTTAGAGGATTTTAAGCTCAAAACATTATATTTGAAGCTTGCAGTCAAATGTAGCTCCTTTGTATGCTACACTGTGGTAAAAAGGATTTCTCCCTGTAGGTAGCTCCTGCAGTGTTCTGTGCCGTGCCCCTTTTCCCTGTTCTACCACTACCTGTGTAGCATTGGAGGAAGCTGAGAAAAGCAAGCACAGAATTTTTGCTGATGAAGAAAAAGCCATCAAAGCTGGAATATGTGGCATCAGAAAATTATTTCTGCATTTCTAATTGCAGATGAGAGCAAGTTTAAAAAACAATTGTTAATCACAAACAACAGTGGATATCTGGTACATTTAATACAGAACCCTAAAGCTCATGTGTGCCATCTATCTCCATTACACGTTCTTCCAGTCGTTTCTGACCCAGGAGATCAACACTGTTTTTTTTAAAGAGAGAATTCCATGAACTATGGTGGTTTTTTTTCAATTTCAGTAATTTGTAATTCCCTCTCATTTCTCCCTCCTTAGCCTGCAGTATATCTGATTAAACATAAGCCTTGATATTCTGGCTGCCCTTTCAAAAGAAAATGCAGGAAAATCTTTTTGCCTGTGCCACTGAGACAGTTCCTCGTTCTGTTTCTCATTTCCAGTTGTGTACTTGCTAAAGAGGGTCAGAGCAGTTGTGTTTACACTGGTAAACTGTAGCAGGTAATTTGGTGATTTAATTTCTCCCTGATTTCTGTTTATGAAGAAAGAAACATTTTGTTATATTTTTATGAAAATGCTATCTCCTCTTTGAAATTATTTGCTGAATAATTCTTAGTTGGAAGATTGCAGGCGATGTGTTTACTTTGAACGTTACATTGCTGTGAGGAACAGGCTGGTTTTGTCTTGACATGTGACAAGCTTCTGCTTTCTGCCTTGCTGAATAACTTTCAGTAGCTATTGCAACTGTCCAGACTGTTTTCTGGAAAGACTGTGCAATTTTTGAGACTGAACATTGCTGCCTGTTAGCTTTATCTTAGCTGTCATTATTTTTTCAATTAATGACTTCTTCAGGAATTCACTAGAATTAATTGACTGCAGAAATCAAATAGCTGGGCTTATACTACTGTCAATGGAAGGTTTTTCACAAGCTACTGGTTTTGTCTGCTCTCTTGGTTTGAGAAGAACTCATTATGCTGGAAGTATTTTGATGTAATTATTAAAAGCTAGAAGAATATCAATGAAATTTCTGTTCTGACCCCAAATTTTGCAACCCAAAATGTTCAAGGTTTGCCGAGGCTGGGTCAGTTGGCCACTGTCCTGCTCTGCATGCTTTCTTTTACCTTTCACTTTCACTCTTATGGAACATCTGCTCAGAAGGAGGAGACCTTTGGCCTCAACACTAGAGCTGAATTTTCTCTGGTAGGTTTTGAAAGCCCTACAGACACATTTCTTCTGTGCCATGCTGTTCTCTCTGTCCAGCTTTGGGTTTATCTGCTTGGGATGCAATTTGTGTCAGCCTTGCCTTGCTCTTCACCTGTCTTTCTTGCATTACTGCAAGGAATGGGATCATACAAGAAACAGCAAAGGAAATGTGTCTCTGAAAAGGGGGGTGGGGGCTTGAAATCAGGCAAATGCCATAGAAGTGTCCATTGTTCTGATAGAAATCCAGTACTTTCAACCAGGAACCTGGAGTCACAGATATGGAAGTCTTGTGTGCAATATCAGACTTCAAATAAATGCCAGGTACCACTAAGAGTGTTGGAAGCATCATCTTTTTTGTTCATTTTTAGCTGAACTTGTTTCACAGCCTTTCAACACTCTCATCCATTGTAAAGTTCAAAGAGGCTTAAATGTTGTAAAACAGTCATCAAATACTATAATTAAACTTGCCAGTCACCCAGATTTGACCCAAACTGCCTGTGTCTCAAGATGTTAGTCAGCTGTCTGGGTTGGATTTTAGTTCAGCCTTTTAAAAACATGAAAACACCTCATTCTCAGCAGCTTCTGCACAAACTATTGTGCTCTTCTGTCAAAGCCTTCCTGTCATGCAAACTCCTTCAGCACTTCCAACCTGACATAGCCATGGGGTACACCCTGTCCCACACCTGGTAGAATTCAGATTGTCATCAGCAATACCTCCACAGGGGACAGCACCAGTGACACAAAACTCTTTTAAAACTAACCTCTAAGGGCTAAATTCAGATTTGCCCTTGGCTCACCTAAAAGTTCAAGCTGATCATTGGAGAAATACCTATTCAAAAATCATAGAAACACAAACTGAGGCTCAAATTGCAGTTAAATTAAAAATGGAAATAGGCTGTATGGCATCTATTTTTAGACTTAAACTTGTTTTCAGTACATATCCAATGATTCAACATCTTAAAGAACTTTATGCGTTGGAAATAGAAATAATAATAATAACATAGGCAAAATCAAGGATAATTTTGTCATCTTTGCAGAGAATAATATTTTTTTTATGCTTGACAGAATCTAAGAAACATTAACAGTACAAAAAAACAACTTCAAAATGGTTACCTTTTTTGTTTCTTAATGAACCAGGAGAAGGAAAAAAAAAAAAAATTTATCATTGTTTGTGTATGAAGCTTCTTCAGAGGTATTTTTCCTGTGTTTAAATAACTCCCGCATTTGTTCTTTAGGTCATTTATTCTTTATGGGTCTCCAAGGATCTCAGAGACCATTACCTTACAAATTCTCCAAAGTTATCAACTCTCTTAAGGAGAATCTTGGCAAATACCAGAAAATTATGTTCTAAAAAGAGTTCTTTGTGAAATAAATTCTGAACTTCTCTAATTGTTTTCTCTCTTTGGTATCGCAAAGGGCTTTATAGGACCCACACATTCAACATCATTTAACTCTTTCATATGAGGGCAGACTAAATGGAATTATTTATATGAAGATTAAATTTTTATATTTACACCATTTTTTTGTGCACCAAGTTAGCAGTCTCATCAAGTGGGTAAAACACCTACCCACCTTCAAGCATGGTGTACTCCTTTAAATGAGTCCTCATTGAAGTCTGGTCTTGACTGAAACACACTTAAATTTCCTGCTCATTCCCAAGGCTTTTTCCCAGGCTTAGCTGCCCCCAAAATCTCTTCCCAGGGATTTTGTTCCACCAGAGGACTATCCCATGTCTCTTCTGTTGTTGAAGGATCTAATGGAATCCACCTGCAGCACTGAGGCAGCCGTGATTAATCTGCATTTAACCACAGGGTCTCAACACTTCCTGCGTGCTCATAACAGGAGAATTCTTCTTCCCTGATGATACAAAAACACCCACACCCCAACCAGCAACCAACTAACCAACCAACCAACAAGTTAAATAACATAAAATATGGAGGGAGGGAGGGAGGGAGGGAAGGAAGGAAGTGGCGGAAGTGGCGGAAGTGGCGGAAGTGGCGGAAGTGGCGGAAGGAAGGAAGGAAGTGGCGGAAGGAAGGAAGTGGCGGAAGGAAGGAAGGAAGTGGCGGAAGGAAGTGGCGGAAGGAAGTGGCGGAAGGAAGGAAGGAAGTGGCGGAAGGAAGTGGCGGAAGGAAGTGGCGGAAGGAAGTGGCGGAAGGAAGGAAGGAAGGAAGGAAGGAAGGAAGGAAGGAAGGAAGGAAGGAAGGAAGGAAGGAAGGAAGTGTTTGTTATGTTTAGACTTAACAAGTCTCCTCTGAAGTCCAAGGTACAGCAGGACATGGATTTTCTAACTCTTCACACACCACATTGCAGTGCTCATACAAAGCCCAGAACAATACTTGGTATGCTGGCAGAATTGTTTTCTCTTGCTGAGCTGGTGAATAATTCAGATTTTTATACCATCTTTCGTCCTAGCAATATCAATTTCAATTTGGCTTCAGTGATGCCTTAAGATGTGATTAGAGAAGGAATCTAGCTTAAATTGCTATAGTTAAGTTTTATGTGTGTTAAATGTATGTACTTCAAGCACTCTTCTCCAATGTTACTTAAAACCCTCATATCTTTCAAGTGTGGTTTATTCTTAGAAAACTCAAGCTGCTCCTAGAATTCTGCTCCCAGTAAGAGACAAATTAGATAAAAACAACTTCTTGAGAAGAGGGAGCTTGCAGAGCTCTTGCAAGTAGACATGGAGTGCTGCTTAACAGCTTTCTATGCCCTTTTGGTAAGAATTATCCAATAACCAGTATATAGCAGATAGAATTTCACTTTTCTAAAATGTGTGTAGTGCATCTTCTTCCCAGCCCCAGAAGTTGGAAGGATTGTGAGGGCTCTGGGAATACTGCAGATTTATTTTGGCACTGCCTAATGCTTTAAGCATCCTGGAAATCAGCACTAGATATGTTCTCATAGTCTGGATGTAAATTAGCCATATGTGCATTAGAGGCATTATTTACAGATTGAGTTGTGCAACTAACTATACTTAGGGCCTTAGATAAATTATTTCTATATTGGGTCCAATTTTTGCTGTCATTTACAGTAATATAAATCTAGGATCACTACACTGAAGTTAATGGGGTAATTACTTTGAATTTTCTCCAGTGTGACAGAGAGCAGAATTTAGTGTCTGGTTATTATTTGCAGCTCTGAAGGCTTTCCGCTACACTAGGAATTTACTGAGGCTCTTCTGTCACTTTGTCCACTCTCACTTTAGAATTATCCTCAGAAAGTGTACCTGCACTTGAAAACACAGTGACACAGGCAGAGTTAGTTGTTTTTGGAGTCTGAGTAAATAAAAATGAGAAGGGTTTCCTGCTGTTAAAATATCTTGTTGTTTTGATCTTCATATTCCTTTGTCTTTGCTTCTGAAAGTTTGCAACCAGAGCTCTTTCTGGTTAAACCTCACTAAAAAAGTCACCACTAACTATTTTAGGATATAGGCATCACCCTCTGAGCCTCTTCACCTCCACTTTAAAAGGTGCTTTAGTAAAAGTGATTTGTCATTACCTCAGAGTTTTCACTGTACTTTCACAGTTTAAACCAATGATGCATCCTTATTTTCTGTTGATGTTTGACAGCATTGCCTATCTAAATGTGAAAAAGCAATGAGTGACAGTAAAAACTCTCTACAGCAGCTCTTTTGAAATTCCCATTATCTGGAAAACGATGAAGTCAAAGATGGAGCATACTAGTCTCAATAGAAAGATAGAAACAATGCTAACACATCCACAATTGTTCCCCAGAAACAATCCCGCTGAATCTGGGGTAATGGGATTGTCCATATAAGAACACAGATGTCTCATCATCCAGCAACATATGATATTAAGGCATACCAATGTTGGATGCAACTTCGTAGCTGTGGTTCAAAAGCTCATGTTAGGGGAACACACTGGGATACTGGTTATATCTTTTTCAACTCAGTGTTTCTAATGAGAAGAAGATGTCTGAATGTATTTTCTGTAAGTCATAATCATTTGAAAAAATGCATTAGCAGGCACAGGTCTCGTAAGTGATTTTAAATCATCTCCATATTTTGTTTTCCTTCATCTTCTCCTTTGTTTCTTTGCTGCTGCTGCTCAATCTCATTTTTTCTCTCCCCATATTACTATAACAGCATGTCTGCCTTCATTTCCAGTGATAGAAAAGCCAATGTGATTAAATGCTTGCTATGGCAATCAGATATTCTTGGTGTTTATTTTTTGAAGGCTCTTTTGTTCAACGTCCTTCCACTGCCTGGGTCCTTCCATTGCTAGTGACAGTATCAAGAGGTCACAGAAGCTGATAATTGCACCACTGCTGGGTTTGAGCAGCATGGTAATGACTGGACAGTGCTGAGTAAAGAGGTACAAGACTAATATTACTGTGCAAATAACCTTTACTCAGCAAAACTCCCAGGCAGTTGTAAATACTAACTTAAATATCATCCCAGCCAAGATATGACTTCTCAGGGTCATCCCTGGAATTACTTAGATTGCAGAAACAGAGATTCACTTCAATGTTTAAGTATCCAGCATATGTTCCCAAAGAAGACATTTTCTTCCAGTGGCAAGCCTGAAATTTTAAGTGTGAGGAAAAAAAGAGGCAAAGAGATAAAAGAAAGATTAGAGCAGTTTGTTTGTGCATGGCACCAGGGGAATATCACAAAGCAGATTACCTGGGTCCATTGTTATGTTTTCTACAGGAAAGCACAGACATGGAGGAAATCAGGACAGAAAGAGGGGTCAATTCACCAAGCCAAGCACAGGTGACACGGCTTCCCAGAGCATCGGTGTTGCTGTGAAGAGGGAACTCTGCAGGGAGGTTTTACCTTGGTTCATACTCTGATGTTGGCTTTGCCAGTTAGTTCAGCTGAAGACTGACCTGCCCCAGCACATCCTTGGTCATAGGGACCATCCAGGTTAACCCATTTGCCCTGGCCAGAATGCCTCACCTGGGAAACCTGCACCCAGCCCACATCCCAGCCCTCCTTAGTCAGAGAGCCATCCAGTCTTGACTGAAAACTTCTGGGGTGAAAAACCCACAATCCTTTGTAAAAGTTTACCTGATGACTAGCTAACCTCAGTGTTAATAATCCTATATGTTTAATCTGTAATGAGAATTTGACCGTTTCCAGCTTCTTGGTCTTGACTAATTTTTATATTTTAAGTTATGGAGCCATTACAAATTTTCTCCACATATACATATTAATATATTGATCAAGTCTTTTAACCTTTCTTCTGATAAAGTAACCAGACCAGGCTGCAAATATCTGTCCCGACAAGGCAGATATTCCAGATCTTGAAATCATTCTTTTCTGATCTATTTTCAATTTTCCATTGCTTCTTTGAAGTGTGAACACCAAGACTAGTCATGATATTCCAGTAGTTTTCCCACCAGCTCAGACACAGCTGTACTTCTTGTGCCAGAATCCCTGGCCCAGTAATTCTGCTGCTAGCTTAGGTTTAGGAAATTCAATCTAGGGTATTAAAACACTTGCTATATATTTTCCCTGCATAATTGGAAAGCAGTGAGAGATCAAGCAATGGATCAAATCTGTGGGGGGAGAAAAAAAAAAAATCCAATTCTCAAGTTAATTGTCCTGAAAAGTTTGGAGAAATTTACTGCAGTGATACTCTCCCATAGAGCAATCAAGTGCTGACTGTAAGTCTGTTTATGCTTTGGACACATCTGTATGGCAGCAGCATAAAGAGTGTGGCATGCTGTTTAATATCTGTCAGGCTTCTTTTTTAAACCACTTAATAAGCATGTATGTAAATTCTTCGCAATAAAAAAGTTCTAACAACTAGAACAAGAATAACCTTTTATGTGGTGGCTCCCACCCTTAATCCCAGCTTCTACATGCCAGTTCCTCCCCCCACTTTCACATCCCCATTTCTTGACAGGTGCCAGAATGTTTCAGAATTTTCCTGTGGCTTCACCATGGGAACTGCCATTTCACCAGGAATGAATTTGACCCGCTGAGCAATAAAGCTGAGGCAAAACACTTACACTCCAGCCAGGATGGGGGAATTGCTTGTTTTTCTGTTGGCATGTTCTCCTCTGGCAATTTTTTTTCACCAAGGAGCGTTCCATGCTCATTCAACCTTCCTCTAACTTCACCTTGAGAAAGAAACAGGGCTTTGAATGTGTCGTTTTCCCAGCAACAGCTGCTGCTTTTAGCATCCAACAGTCTTTAAATCCATAGAAAGCTAGTTTATATGGACAGGGAAGCATTAAATGCTAGGAAATGAGGGTCTTTAGGTAACTATTCCAGATCTGCTATATCTGCAGTTACAGCAATTGGTGGTGTAGGTGGTGTTCTTTTACTAGCTTTTAATGAGACACATTTATTACTGCCTTGCGATAAACCAAAGTACAGCCATAAAAGTGACTTTCATTGAACATTTGTTTGAGTTCTGCCTGGGTCTTATAAAGCTTCATTTGTTCAAGACTTCAGATTTTGTTTTATATGCCTGCCACCTTTTTGGTAACAGCTGTTATCTCCTTCCCTAGCTGAATACAATAGGCTTCCCTTCCAGGACACAACAGGAACTTGTTTCATGACCTGTGTGAGACAGAGTTGGGATTTGATCCTTCATAATCTGCTAAATCAGAAGAGTATCCCAACCCCTCCATACAACCAGGCAGAATGTGGGTTTGAAACTGCTCATGTTTATTTGTTAAAATTTCACAACAGTTTAAAACAGTCACTGTGCAGGTTGGTAACAGAACTGAAATTTTAGAACAGCATCTAATCCAGCAGTCTTTGTTCAGAGGACTGAAGACCCATTGACTTGAGAGATCCTTGATAGACCCAAACCTTCAGCCACAGCAGGCTGATAAAAATAAATGTGCTTTTTTTAGGTCCAGCAGTGAATATAAAGCTTATACATTTTCTTCTTCTATTGGGCTAGTTCACATTTCACTAAATATAAGTTCCAATATTGCAGCTAAACTCTCTGGAAATATTCTGCAAGAAACGTTCTTAACAATTCACCTCCCTAAGTTAATACCTATTAAAACCTAAAAATGAATTAGATTTGGAATTTCCTGGATTCTTGTGTTTGTCATGCAAATTTTCAGTGCTGTTCTTTTTATGATAATATGAAATAAAGTAGTTTCTTATAGTAACATTGTAAATCATTTGCTTTCTATTACATGCAGCTGGTTTTGTTACAGTAATGATTTTGTATGGGTGTACACTGCAGTGCGTATTAAAGGCAATGAAATATTCTTTTTTCAGGGCTCACATGCAATTGATGTTTGTGCAAATAAAACCAGATAATGACAAAACAGTAATTTATTATAATATATTAACAAGGTTGTTTTTTCTTTCTTCTCCAAAATGCACCTTCTTCTAAGCTGCCCTTCCCCCCCTCTGCAGCAAATCTTTCTTTTTTCCCTTGTTTACAAAAACTACTCCCCACCCTTGCAGATGCAGATTAGAGTTTTTCAGCTCACTAGAGATCCAGAATCAGAATCTAAACCAGCTGGTGCTTTTACGCTGGTGTCTTACTTTAGCTTACTCAAAAGAACACAAGATGAACGGTAAGAATTAAATAAACCACAAATTATTTTGGGGACTGTCTGGTTTATATTAGAAGTCAACTTTTCACTGCTGGCTGTTGTTTCAAAACTATTGCCTCTATTTTTGATATTCATCCTTGGGATCTAACACAAACTATGTCTTACTAGTTTAATCCATTGTTAGGCCATGTTTAAATATCTTTTATTATAGTCATGTGCTATAAAATACTTCTCACTGGAGTTTGCTGGCTCAAAGCCAAAGGGTAATACAGCTTTGAGTGGCACAGCACAGTATTAAAGGAATTTTTTTCCTTTGGTGTTGGTACTTACCAATTTCACACCTTGAAAAGAGCCTAACTACATCAAAATGTGATGTATCTACTTTGAGTGCAGGGACTAGAAAAAATATTATAGCACGAAGGGAGAGCAAAGAAAACATTTCAACTGTATCAACAGTATATTCATTTTGGTGCCTGATTAGAAATTTGTGTAATTCCTTGCTGTGGAGCCTAGAAACTATATACATAGGTTTTTCAAGCTTCTGCTTTTAAAAGTAACTTTGTTTTTAACTTCCTGCAGCAGGACCACTTACAGGATTACAATGACCATTATTTAGCTCATAGTTAACGTTAAATTAAGTCATTTGTATTTAGAAAGATTTTTTTTCCTCCTCTGAAATGATAATTGAATGAAGGGTGTAACATCTCCAGTTCAGCCTCTGACTATTTTTTTTATGGAGAGCCACAATCATGTGAACACTACCAATAAATTGAATAAAGAATTATAATTATGCTTAATAATGTGGACCTTCAATTCTGCAAGCATTTTGGCAAGAGCAGATTCCTTCCCTGATACATTTTCAAAATATTTCCAGGTATGGACCAAGTTCCACTGGGGTGACCAAGGATTAGAACAAAAAAATTGCTACCATTATTTCATCATTGTGGTCTGTGCCAGCGTCTTCATTCTGGGATATTATGACATTTAGTTCTGTTGTTTCAAATGTTCATGGGGAAAACATACCCAGAAAGGAAGGAAAGAGACTGTTAGGAGCAGTTAACCTCTGCAGCTTCCAGGGAGAGCGCTAACATTCAATATATGCCAAAGCCAGCCCATTAGGTTGAATAATGAGTGAGTATATCTGAAACTCTGTACCAGACAAGATGAAAACAGATTGGGCAGGCTATTGTACCACACTTTATTACCTAGTGAAATGTAATTTGATCCGTTTGCAGGAGGAAGAACCAGAGATGCTTGTTTCAGAATTCAATTGTTCCAGAAAGATGTAAGCACCCCGGTGTTGTTATTTTTATATCGATTTTTATGAAACACGTGTAGTTACATTTTTACAAGGCAGGAGGTTCTCTTAATGATGGCAGCAAGACAAGCAGTGCAAATGTTAGGGGGCTGAGTACATTCCTCTGTCAGATGACAGAGGGCAAGAATATATAGTTTAACTTCAGTCTTACAGGAGTAAAACCAGAACCAGACACTCAACACCAGACAAGTTGCAGTCAGGTGGGTTCCTGGAGAGGTAACTTTCTGCTATCGCTTCAATCTCCCACTCCCCAGGTGGGGATGTTTTGTAAAATGAATTTACAGAGAAAAGCTAGGGCTAGATTCACCATACAGAACATTTAGTGGCAGAATTTCAGCTTTATATACTCATTTATATTTATTGGATATTGATTTCAAGGTGTGGTGCTCTCTGATGTGGTTTAGAGATTTTTACATATTGATTTTATTTTTGAAAGTAAGAATAATTTTGAATTTTTATCCTGCACGCCTGAATTTGCAATAAGCATGTTAGCTAAAGATTATGCTTGTATCTTTAAAAGGGAAATAGACTTTCATTAGCATAACTTTCTTTTCTTTTTTTTTTTTTCTCTGAGACACTCTTGAGTTGAAATTAGGAAGAAAAAAAAAAGAAGATACTGTCAGAGAAAGAAAAAAAAATAAAAAGAAAGAAATATTCCTGAACTTGGGTATTACATAAATCACAGTAGAAATACTATTGAGCCAGGCATTGTTATGTTTGGGAAAGAAGCCATTAAGCCAATATCAAATGAGACATATCTATATGGATAAAAACTCACTTTTCTGCATACCTTTGGGAAGAAAAAAACCCCAAATGTTGCACTCCATTATTATTATTATGGAAATATTTAATGTGAAACAATAGACTATAAATAAATTAACCCATGAAATCACACAGGTATATCCAATCATAGCTACTGGTGCTTTTCTTTTGCATTTCTCTTTCAACATCAGAAGACACTCTGCTGAGTGAAAGCAAGGAAACCCCTTCTGAGTGTGTGGAAAGGATCAGCAACTTCACAGATTGAGGTTGATTCATTCACTTTTCTGGCTTGGTTTCTTTTTCCTTTGTTTAAAAACTGTCACCTTCTTTTTTTTGTTTTGTTCCATACAAACTCTACAGTGACTCCTGAGGTGTCTAAAATCATATTAACTGACACACCCTTTTTTATTTTGTTTTATTTTTTCAACAGTATGGTATCTGTGCCATCTTTTGTAACAACTCTTTCAAACACTGATCTCATACTGTCAACAGCAGCTCTGTACCTCTTGTAAGCTTAACCCCTTCTCACTATTTCTGATTTTGCATAGTCCTGTCTGGTCCCAGGAAGAAAAATCCCCATCTGAATTTCATCACCTCTACTTGGACATTGCTCTGTCTAGTGCTCCTTCCACCACTTTCTCCGTTCCTTCCAACAGAAGACCTGCTGCTTTCACATCCAGCTCTTTTTACCTTTGTGTTTACAGCAGACAGTGCTACCCTTTCCCTCTGGTCCCAGTTACTGCAGCAACCTGGGCATGAAAGCCACAAACCTCCTGCATTTTTACTCTACCTTTTTTTCTGGGTTTTGGCTCAGTACAGACTTCTCAAGCCAGGAGCAATCCTATTTTGTGGTACACTACAAGCAATGCTGCAGTTTCCACTGGGAGTTGCTGGAAGCATCATCTGCCCCTGCAGCCCAGTCTACAAGAACAGCCTGAAAGGTGCAGCTGAAGCTTGGCACCCCTTCTTCCCCCTCTGCAGCTCTCAGAGGTCAGTGATATAATTTTACTTCTTGAAATGGTGCCTTACGAGGCTTACAAGAATATTCAGTCCTGGACATAACAGGGAGTGATCTCAGCTGCAAAATTCAGGTGGGGATGCAGAGCCACAGACTGGCAGAGGAATATCCAGACTAGGGCTTTGGTTCACACCCATTCCCAGTGCACAACATTTGTATGAAGGAGGAATATTCAAAGCTCTCTGAAATGTGTCTGAATGCATGAAGAGATTTCAATGGTTTAAACATGTTTGAAAATCCCAGATGCAAAGCAATTGCAGTGCATTACACCTATTACTTCCCCACTTCCTTGTTTTTTCAGTCTGCTTTAAACGAAGAAGCATCTGAAATCCATAAATTTTATTTCTTTATCCTCATTTGAGCACTACTGTAGATACCATTAAAATACCCATACATTGGAAACCTCAAAAAACATATCTGTGTAATACATTTGAAGATTTGTCATGTTGCAGTAGTGGAGAGAGGCAGAAAAACCTGAAAATCATTATTTAGAAGCATGTAATTATAATGAAGAACCTTATCTGTGGTGAAGTCGTGCTGTTTTTTTCTCTCATTTGCACAAATATGCCAGCTAAACCTGTAAATTAAATAAATATTTTTTTGAATCAGAAATCTGTCCTATTTTTTTTTTGTTACCTTCTTATTTAGAAGATACAACTGTCTTTGCACAAGAGTTGTTTTCCTGTCCTGTCCCCAGAAGCTGAGTGTTCTTGTGAACTGATCTGTCCAGGATATTTCTGTATGAGGGCTCATCACAGCTGCTGAAATCAGGCATAAAAGACATTGTTAACCTAAAAGGAATTGAATGATTTAAGTGTGCTAACTTCTGCTGTCCAAGCAGAAAAAAAAAGTATCAGGATGGCCTTCTCCCATATTTCCTAAGCAGAAATGGATACAGGGACAATAGAGAGGTGATATTACACCCTAAAGCCAGATCTGGGGACACTTATCAAGCTAAATTAATCCTTTGCTCACACAATCATCACAGTTTGTTCTGTCCTGATGGAGACAGCATTCAAAAATATAATCACAGGGTCTTTATTCAATAATCTGCCTTTGACATTAATACAGAATTTTTAGGACAAGTGATGAATGGCAAAAAAACCACAAGGAAACTGCAACAATTGAGAGTTTACATAATACTAGACTCTGCAGAAGCTTTACCCTGAGGGTGAAGGAGCCTTCCCTGGCTGTTGGCCCTCTGGACAGAGCACAGCAGAAGGTTTTGGAAACAGAGGCCATACCTGTAGATAGTATCTAGTTTTATCTGAACAGCAGATAGCTTTACAACTCACCTGCAGCAGTCATTGCTAAGGGTCAGATAAACTCGTAGCTCCTAGTGGAAAAAAGCCCAACCACCCTGCCCAGCCCAGCACAAGATGAACACATCTGATGGGCATATGGACAGAGGGTGATCTGGAAGTTAGCTCTTCACAGCATGGGGATAAAAACAACTTCCAGATGAAATCACATGTGTTCATCTCATTCTTTTTTAAAACACCCCAAAATCTAAAAAAAGCCCCAAAGCAAGGTTCTTAACCCTGTCAGAATAAGGAAAAACATCTCCTGGTGTCACGGCAGTGGAGCACAGAAGGGAAAGGAGCTGTGAAGTGAGCAGGACTAATGGGTTAATTAACGATTAGCTCTATCTGCAGTGGAAAGCTTCTCTCTTTACTGAGCCACGCTAGAGATTATTTGAATGACAACTGGGTTTATTCTGGCAGATCCTCCGGGACAGTGACAGAGGCTGGCTGAAACTCTGCCCTCCAGGCTCTGCCATGGAACAGTCATTTGGTGCCTCTTCTGGATAGATTTCCCCCTGACCACAAACTCTGCCTGGTTATACTGGCAGTAGCCACTCTGGGGATTTAGTTTTACTGGTGGAGGACATCAAGGTGCTTTAGAGCCAAAGATTCCCCAACTGGAGCAAATGGGACTGCTGAAAACATTTGGTGGGGCAGAGCAGTGGTAATGCTGAGAGGATAGAGTGCAGCTTTGGGTTTGCTGCTTTAATTGTTATGGCACAGTCAGTGTGGTATAACCTGAGTCTTAGACACCTCATTTTACAGAAAGTTTGGCTCTGCCATCTCTGAGGGGCAGATCAAGGCATCCCGAGAGCAATGAGCCCTGTCCCTGCTTTCCATTCAATTTAAATAGTTTCCTTCTGCAGTTGCCTCACTTGAATGTCATTTTCGAGGAGCTGCTGGTAGTTTTCAAGGTGATTTTCCAATGGTCCAGTGCTATGAGAGCAGATGGGGATGTGATGGGGTCATGGTCACCGTTCGGTCCCTCTGTGAAGCACAGTTAGCTGATAGCTGGCTGTAATGGCTTTGTCTGCTCTGCCCTTCACTGTCCCCCTACAAATGGCAGAGCTCCTGCTTGCTGACCTTTGCTGCAGATCTTTGCAGTACATCAAAAAGATTAATGGTGCGAGTTGGTAGTTTCAAGACCCAGCTCTCCAAATAAAAGATATTTTTTAATTACTGTCCAACCCTATTAGGCAGAGGATTGTATAACATGTGTTTCCTTTTAGGGATGAACTGCCCCAATAACAGTCGCAGAGCACTTTTGCATAACTCTTTCCCCCTCCCCCTGGCCCTATCTTTGTGCTGATGTGTTAATGTGCAGACATCCTGCTAATGGCTTGGATATGCTTAATCTTAAAAAGCAATTTTGAGGACGGGGTTGCTTCTCTGCTACATCTCTGGGGGGGCTGTTTCCTGAGAGTGGGCAGCACTGCCAAGGCGTTTTGGGGTCTTAACTCCTTACTGCCAGGTCTGATTTCCCTCCAAAGATGAATCTCTCTCCCTTTGCCTCACCAAGTACCATCCCTGTTTTGACTCAAAGGTTTGGTTTATTTTCCAGTTGGGTTCTCATCAGTTTTACCCATATTTTTATCTTTTGATGGGGGTCTAATCACTTAAGAGAAGTTCACAAGATTCTGCAGCAACAAATTTGTGTTCCTATTTTAGGGAACTTTCCAGTATTATCTGAGGTCACAGTGTTAGGACAGTGAAATTCATTTCTTTCCCACAGTGTATTATTTCTTGAATTCAAGCAATGGTTTTCACGTGGACAGGAACGTTTGAAAAGTTCTCTGCAAGCAAAGCTTCACTCACTGGCTTTTAGCCTTCCATGAAACTGGGATTTACCTGTAAGCAAATCTTTACCTTTACCTGTAAGTGTGATTTGGAGCGCTTCAAGCAGATTTAGATTACCTGGATAATTACAGGTTTTTCAAATGTGAGATGGTTTAGGATCAGACCCATCATTTCCAGTGAGTAGGGTATGCAGGGTGGAATCTTCAGCTGTACTTCAGAAATTTTCTGGTCTTCTCCTGCCTTCTTTGCAATCCACCCCTGCTGCTGGCCAAGCAGAAATGTTCCACTGTTCAAATACCTGGCAACAACTATTTAATTTGACAATTTGTAGATGGTATTCCTGTATTACCCTTTAGGACCTTAATAATAGGTTTTTCTTTAGAGAAGCATTAAAACATTAAAGGCCATAAATTCCACAGTCACCTGTATCCATTTATTGCTAATTTATTATGGAACATATCATAAAACTTTGCTTGACATATAGGCCTCTTCATAACTATAAATCTTTTTTCAACTGTTTAGATAACTTACACTTAAGTTCAAGGAAAGACCTCTATGAACAAATATTTTAAACATCTATTTGTTATGCAACACTAATACGTACAAACTATGTGGCAAATACTGAGAAATATTACTCTACAGTCAGATTTATTACTTCAAGCTTTTGGGGGATATATCTATTATAAAAATAAAATAAAAACTTTGTGTCAAGTATCTGTTTTATTAAAAAGTTTATGACCTCTAACTGAATTGAGGTGTTATTGCAGTTAACATCAAATATATGAAAGTTTCTCTTCAGATTAAGTTTGCCATTTGTAACCTGGAACTGCAGAGAGGATTGTAAGTGTGTTTCAGAGAGGAGAGCAAAACCAAAAGTTATCTGACTTGGTAATTCTATATCTAAATAATGTTTATATTATCATTGTTGCTACAGAACCTGACCTTGCTCTCATGAAGCCATTTTTAACATGCCAGTGATGCTGGATCATATTAATCGTATCTATATAAATATATCTAGAAATAATTTGGGCATTTAATTTATTCTTATCTCAAATAATTGCTTGGGATTGGAACTGTTTGTATTTGTTGCTTTTAAATTACCTGCTGCTGTTTCATATGTGAAAAAAGAAAACATTTTCTTCCTTGTGGTGTATAAATTCAATTTGCTTGGAAAACCAAACCAGCATTCTAAAAAATACTACTCTTTTTTGGTTTTTTTTCTTTAACATTTTTGCCCTGGCTGAATTATTAGCATATGTATTTGCTAATCATACATATGTATTATTAGCATATGTAGTAAAGTAATTGGTTTTAGCAGCAATGCACGTGCATTCACCCAGGCAGCTTCTTTAGCAAGGACTTGGTTTGTAAAAATATTGTTTGGGTGGCTCATTAAAAGGCTCTGTTTTCTTAGTCCTTTTCCTGCAAATGAGTTTGTTTGCACATGGAAGGTCATTTTTATTTTTGAAACAAATTCCCCTCTTAGGGCTCTCCCCATCAGTTCAGCTTGGTGTGTGTTTGCAAACGCTCTGCGGCCTCAGGAGTTTCTTATAAATTGTTAAACTATATGACCAAAATCAGAGTGTAAGGCCAAAATAGTGCAAGCACAACTCCTAATTGGTATATTAAAGTCAGAAAAAAGGGATGGAAATCTTCTGCAATCTACTAAATGCTACTCTTTAAAGTGAGCTTGTTCATAGCAAACTAATTAAAACTGTGCAGATTTTTTGTATACTTGAGAAAACCCAAACCCAGCTTACTCTGAAGCAATCACAACATCATTAGAACCCAAATGAAAGCAACGCAACTGATTCATCCAAAATGTACACTAATTGTTCACCAGTTTTCTGCTGGCTTCATCTCTGAATCTTTTAAGAATTGTTTCTTAGGACAGGACAGGGAGGATTAATGCTGCATGGCCATTATATGTAGTATAATATATACATATATACATATAATATATACATCCCATACACCAAGTAGGGAAGAGGATCCATTGCCTGTTGCTGTTTTGGCCCTGTCTCAACCTCCCAATCACACTTGCTGATTTCTGCTTTCAGAATATTCCTATATTTCCCCCTCCCAAATTTTCTCCCTGCTCTCTCCTTAGTCTCTTTTCCTTATCCTTTTTGCCAGTCCTTTCCCTTTAGTGTCCTTCCACTCTCCCCTGTGCCCCTGCTCCATATACAACATATGGAGAGAGCTCTTAGGGAGATTCCTGCTCTATCCTCAGTGCAAGAAAATCATCAGCTACTGTTTTTGATAGACTTTTTGTGCCCCAGATTGTTTTTCTGGGGTTTATGTGTTCATAAATGTATTAATTTCTTGGGACTTGCTGTGAAAAATAGCAAATTCATGTAAAAATAGTGAAACAATATAAAAACCTGGTCAAGAGAAGTATGCTAGGAATTTGTAGGCTCAAATAAATCAATTAGCTTTTGATTATAGAGCAGGCATCATTTTAATATTACTTATGGACTTTGTGTGTCTTTGCAACAGGCTCCCAGCACATCTCTAAATTCCGTACTTCCACAGTAAACAACTTTTTATATTACTTCCTGAAAGCTGACCCTGATGGATTGTAATTAATTATATTGCTGATATCTGACAAAATAAGCAACTTTCCCAGTTATTTATGGTTTTCAGTTTCACTCAACTACATAATACAATGTCCCTTTAAACGTTGTCAGGTGCTGTGAAAATTATCAGCCTCAAGCAGCGAAGCCTAGGGAACAAGACAAGGTTTAAAACTAATACCATGAGTTTCAGTTACTGATACAATCTTACCACAATAAAAGAATTACCTTTAATAAATATATTCCAGCATAGCCTGTGATGGGACTCAAGGAGCCAATTAAGTGTTGTATTCAAATGCTTTGTTTTTCTCTGCGGAGAAACTCATGGGCCTTCTGGCACAAGCCTGCTTAAGTCAACAAATGGAGTTACACCCGAGATGAATTTGCCATGCTATGTTTTTCTAAATAGATTAGGGGTCATTTGAAAAGTTGTAAATAAACCTTTCAAATTCTTTAAGGCAAAAAGAAACAAATCTCCAAGAGGAAGAGAAAGGAAAAAAAAAAAAAAAAGAGAAAAAGAGGGGGGAAAGAAAAAAAGATTTATTCTGCTTTCCCAGAACTGCAAGTTTCCAGGTGTTCACCTTTTGATCTGGCTACAGGCAATGATTTTCTGAAGTGGTTTCTGATGGTGCCTGACATCATTTATGGCACTCCTGAACAATCTTGTAATGTGCTAAACTACACAAAATTAAGTGAGTTAGTGGCTAGCTAAGAGCAGCAAAAGGGCCATGGGTATCACATGCACTTTGCTACTTGCAACATGTGTAGCTTTGAAGCAGTGTTATTTCTTTGATTTGATAATGAGAATAAAGTAATTACCGGTCTTAATTATTAATAGTACAGTGGGGTAACTTGGATTCTCAGTGTTCAATGCTGCACAAACAGAGGGGAAAAAAACAAACACGTTTTTCCTAATAATCTACAGCAAAACACAGCAACAGAGGCAGCAGTCCATAGGGAGGAAAAAGATGAGTGGTGTGAACCTACATCAAACCAGCAGAGTGTTGTGTGTGGTTGGACAGCCCATGCTGCTCGTGTTTGATTTACTTTTATATACATACACCTTATTTACAGTCTGTAATTAAAAGATAGAAGAATCCTTGCCATGAGCAGAACTGGACTCAGCTGGCAGATGCTGCACCACTGAGGCAGTGAGAATTTTGCCATTTATTTTCATGGGTGATAACACCTATGATGCTGTTGAGTTTCGGGCAAGCAGGACAGCAGTTACTTCTGCAGGATTTAGGTAGGAAATCAAACTCAAAATGGGCCAAGAGTCAAAACTGGCACAGCTGGTCACCTCTGGCAAGTCAAAGCCATTCACTCAGCTTTGTTTTTTTGCACACAGGCAGCAGTTTATTCCTTTTTCTCCAACAAAATGCTGTCAGAGAAGAAATTTGCTGTTGTGCCCAAGGAGAGAAACTGTTGGCAGTGGATTTAACCTCTGCATCTCTAGGTTTTGTTAATTGCTTTAGCTCTGATGGGCTCAACTTAGTGAGCTCTGTAGAAAATGGAACTAAACACCTGAGTGGTGGGAGCAGAGGGCAGATCAGATCTGGAAAATCTGAGGATATGATCTATAACTTCTTTTAGCTGGAATTCACTCAGAGCTAAAGGCCTCCTGTGCTGATTTGTTGTTGTCCAGGCAAAGGGTGATAAAGAAATGTGATTATCTTGTCTCCCAGTGTGGTTGTCAACACGTGGGATGCATTTCCTTCTGTGAGACAGAAATCTGTGCAGTGATTCAGCACCCAGCACAGAAATGAGAGTCAAATGCTGCAGTTTTGCCTTTTAGAAGTATTTAATCTGTAAATAACTAATTAGCAGTCTTGCAGAATTTGTCATTTCCAATGTTGATTCTAAGGGTTGAATTTGTTAATGACATTTTAAATTCTTATTTTATGCCAACAAAGACTGTGAACGCTTAGCCAAATTAATAGAATTTGCATTGACAATGAAATCTCTTCTCCCACTGAAGAAAATCTAAGAAGAGAAATGTATCTTTGAGATCCTACCGTGATTTTGGTAAATCTTTTCCAAGTGCTTATTCTGCAAATCACTAGATTAATACCATTTAGAAAGATCAGGCAAATGAAGCTGCAATTAAGAGAATTAGTTAAATCCATTATAGGCTGCTGGCCTTGCTCTCCAACTCAGGACGGATTAAGCACCACACCCAAAGTCTGTTTGATCCTATCTTCAGGGCACTATTTATTAATTACACTTAATTATTCATGGCAAACCCCAAAATGAAGCAGTTGAACATTAATCCAGCTGTTACCTTTCCCTCAATTCATGGCCTTCTTTGGGATGCTTTTCTCCTCCTCTTGACTTTTCCACCCTTCACTTTACAGAGTGTTTCTCTGAGAGCCCCTTGCTGCAGGAGCTGGCTCATTTCCATAAGATGTCACATCAGCCCTGGTCACTTTTCAGTGCTAAATCCAAAATCACATTGCCAGGAATTATGGAAACAGAATATTTATGCTGACTGGTGGGTTCTGTGACCTGTGCTACTCCAGGTATTTGTGGAGGGGTGGCATCCTAGTGAGAGGTGTCACAGCAGCCAAGCTCGCTAAAGGAAACACAGCTCCAAAGGAACAGCAGCTCTCTCAGACCCATCTCCAACCAAAGTTTCTGCTTCAGACAGCAACTCTTCCCCCAGTCCCCCTGTCCTGTAATCCAGTGACTGGCACAACCAGCCCATGACCAAAACTCTGTCTTTTATTTGGAGCAGGGCTGTGAAATCACTGCCACTTTCAAGAAGTAAAGCTGGAGCGCCCCAAAGTTGATTTCTCCTCTCCTTTTCCTCCACGAGGTTTGTGTTACTCATGGGCAAAGCAAAGCACAGGCAGCCTGGCCCTTCAGGAGACAGAACACCCCAGTGCAACCCTTCATTAATGACCAATATTCTATTTACTGGGGTTACAGAGTAACTAGAGGGAGACTCAATAACTGCAGGTGTATTGTACAGATCATGTGTTATGGCTTAGGTACTAATCAGTGCTTTAAGGATAGGGAAGTCATTTGATAGCTTTAATCACACAGGTATTTTAGCTTGTCAAAAACAAAGGCAGCTTTGTAGTTGCTATTTTGCAGTGAGAGTCCTTCTGTATGACAAAGTGAACAGAGCTGATCAAAACATTATACACAGAAAGTGTAAACAAGCAAAAAATCGGCAAACAATGACTTTAAATATCAAATGTTGTGGTCTAAGGGCAAAACAATGAAGGAAAACACAATGCACTTATCTGCTTCCTGTTTCCACTCCATGATCAAAGCTTTTAACTTCAGTTTGTTCAATTCTTAATAATTTTCAGGCACTTTTTCTGTCCCAGAGTACCAACAAACAAGGAACAGAAAGGAAAATACAGGCCCTTCCCATGTTCTTGCACACCAAAGCTCTTTTTCGAAATCCAGCTCCTCTGCAATCAGATTTAAAGCTGATTTAAAAACAAGAATTTTAATGTACCCTCACCTAAAACCATAATAATCTCTACTTCTGCCTCTGAATTTGCTGATGTACCAGGGCTTTTAAGTATTTACCTTCTAGATATGAAGCTCCTTAGGGCTGTGTAATGCCTTATTATTATTACCAGTCCCTCAAGTCATAATGAACTCAGGATTACAGCATATTCTATATTTAAGTTTCCAGGACCAATAATTATTATATGTTCTTTGTTCTGAAATTAAATAAAAGGAAAAATAAGTCATATAATTAGTTCTTTTCTGCTCACTACACAACAAGAATTGATTGGCAAGATCATCACTGCAAATGCTTGGGAAAACCCTAAAACTATTTCTTTTTTTTTTCTTTTCTTGATGGTAGGAAGATATTTCACAATTTCATTATTTTGGTTTACTAATCCAGAGAGCTGGCACAAGCTGCAACCATTAAATGATGCGACTGTAAATTTTAGAATGAGGTGGTTATATTAGTTTTTGTTAAAAAAACAAGCACAGAAAGGGCTAATACCCACCCAGGTTTCCTACAGCATATTTTTTTTTGTTTTTTTTCTGCTTGGAAATGCTGTCTAAGTAGAAAGACGTTGGCCTTATGTCTTATATAGGTACATATGCCTATCTTACATACCTAAATTGGCATTACTTTTCTAGGCCAGAGATGCTGGAATTTCCTTTTGCACAGAGTTCTGATTCATTCTTGATAGGAATTTGCTTGCAGACATTTTCTTTATGGTCTCCCAGAGCCCGTGTGCTAAGCCTGGTCAGCTCCCAAAGCTTTAACGATGTGAATGGCTTATGCTGGTTTTGCCATTATGGGCACCTAGAAAAATATTCCTGATAATGGCTAAACCAGGGTATTTTCTCCTTATGAGCTGTTTTATAAGGAACAAATTCAAATTATACCTTTGTAGGCACCTGTGCAGTCCCAGTGATATGAAAAAGGGTTGAGCTGTTGAAACAGGTTTTGGAATCAGCTAATGGGATATTTGGCAATAATTTTTAGTTAGATTTCCAATTAGGTTTCCTTTAGACAAATATGAGGGATATATTGCCATTGACCTGTGCCTCGTTGCTTTTTCTAATCTCCCTTTTGCTACATCTCCATTTCTTAAGCTGTATCCTGCCAGGGACTGAATCTTTCTTTGTGCATCTTTTCTTAATGGCAAAGTAGGTTTGTGTAAAAATATGAGGCTTTTGGGCAATTTATTCAGTTAGTATTTGGGTGAGTAGAAATTGTTTTGTTGTTTTCTCCTCATTCAACACATAACCTGTTATGTTTCTGTAGCACAATTTATTTTATTTACAGGCAGCAGCACTTGTTCACCAGTCCTCTGTTTTTCAGAGGTTCTGCATTTGGTACATATTGTGAAGGCTGAGAAATATAAAATGAGTATAGGAGGTTATTTGATTGCAAAGGTGCAGCACTGGCAGAAATAATATATATTCCAGTAGGGTTTCAATATCCCAGCATGAGCTGAACTAAATGAAGACCTTGTAGGTCAAATGCAGTTGAATATTTGGGGAACATGCAGTTGAAATCTTTATCCCCACCCTCATCTTTTGCTCCTCTTCAGAAGAACTGTCAGCTCATGGGTTTGTGCAATATGAAGCACATCACATCCCATTTTCCACTCTCACCTGCAGAGCTGGGATCCTGCTGCTCTGGTGACACCAGGGACCAGTCAGGACCTTTTTCCATCTCTGAAGCAGATTCAGAACAGGGAGTGAAGCTCTGACCATGGCCTGGCCCGCAGAAAGCAGTTCCCTGGCACTGGAGTGTGGTAAAGGAGAGAGCACAGAGGGGGTGAGAGGGTGGGTGGGGAGGAAGGATGCTCGAGCTCGACTGCTGTGCTGGAGGAAGAGCTGCAGCAACAGCTCCGTCTGCTTGTGCTGTGTGGGTGTTCACACAATGGAGTTCAGTCATCAGATCCCATCTACACACCTACACCAAGGGCTGTGAGATAGAACAGATTATGTGAGGGTGGATTAGAGGATTGAGTATATAAAGAATCCAGAGCCACTTTTTTTTTTCTTTTTTTTTTTTTTCTTTTTTTTTTTTTTTTTTAGATTTGCTTTATGCTACAGTTAATCTTTGTCCAAAAAGAAAAAAAAAATAAATCCATAATGGAACCACAAAGAAGCTCAGCCTGAAATCACCTCATCGAGGTTTGCTGGATTTTAGATGTTGAAAGCCAGGATCTGGGATGTAATTGTGGAGCATTACATGACACGTCAGGTGTCCTAAATCCCCTTGAATTATAGGCACATAATTCAGGAGGTGCCTCAGGTGCCCTGCGAAAAAAGAAAGGTACACCTAGAAAGCAGCTCAGATCTCATGGACAAGGCTGTGGGAAAAGGCACCAAAGCCAAGTGACTGGAAATGGGAGGAAACTGGCCCTGAGGTGTTTCAAAAGCAACAGAAGGGGTAAACCAAATAATTCATCTGCACCAGAAACTAAAACCTTTGACAGGGCTTGCACTTGAAAATTGTGTCCATGTCAGCTTGTCCATTTTTTCCAGTGATATTAGTTTTCCTCATAAAATACATTACTTCTCCCTACAAACCTTGCCTCCCTTGCTCCTTTGGGCTCTCAAATAGGTGAGTAATCCTATTGACTTCCAAACTCTTTACTTGCAAATAGTCAAGAGCTTTGTCTGGTCAGGGTCCAAAAGTCCTTCTAACCTGCGAGCATTTATGGAAAAAGTTCTGATTGAATGGGAAAAAATGTGCAAAAATATATTTAAAACCTCCCCTCTCCAAACCTCAGCTGGCAAGTGCAGTGGGGCAAATGGTCCATTCTGGCTCTCAGCTGTTTAGTCTCCCCAGTTTACAGTCCCCATTATGTGCAGTTATGCAGAAGGTGAGGCCATCACTTGTCTGCCATTGAGCAGAGCTATTCTCCAGCACTAACAATGCTCTGAAAACCAGGCAGATGAAATGGTGTATTCTTACACGCAGTTGTGGTTTAGTTGGTTTGTGGCAGATCATACTAGTCATGTCTGCCTGATATTCTCTAGTTCTAACAAGCCTTATCTACAAAGTAATGAATTCTGTGACCCTTATTCAGGTAATTACTTTTTAATTTTAGTTTTCGAGGATTTTTTTTCACACTTCTTGGGCAGATGCAGGGTCTGACTTGTCTGTCCCTTGGAGGACACATGCTTTGTCCCAGGCAGGTATATTCAGAGCAACTAATTTTTCCTCTGGGACTCTCTCATGGAAGGTTTAATTTCACTGTGGCAGGCTAAATCACTTTCTACTTAGATACTTATAGACAAGGATGATCACAGCCTGTTTCTCAGACAGCAAAACACTTTTGTTGGCAAAGGAATAGCCTTTGGGAATCCAGAGATCTCGACCTGTCATAGTACAAGCTTATTTCTTTTTCCTTTCCTGTTTTCATTGTGTGTTCTGGACCCTGCTAAGTAATCTTCCCTATCTAAAAGTTGCTCTTCACAAAGGTAAGAGAGATATTGCTTTAGTTTTCAGTTACAGACTTTACAACTCCATCAGAAGATTCTCGTTTTCACAGAGTCCCCAAGACTTACCACTTAGTGTTATTATGGTCTTTGCTCAGGGTAGCACCAATTTGACAGCTTCCCATTTATTAATGCAGTTAAATATGTTAATAAATGTGACATTTATTATTATCATAACATTCTTCAATTACATTGGTGCAGTCTTATCCAGCAAAAGCAAACCTGAGCCAAATATATCTTTAAAACGTCTGCACACAAGCCAATGCCAGCCAAGGGTGTGACATTTTTTGTTTTTTATTTTTACAGTTTTTAAGAACACTTCACACTGGCAAAAGCTTTCAGGGAAACCCAGCTTATACTGGCATCAAGTGATTTTTGCTCATACAGCTTGCCTTGTTTGCAGAACTGTTCCAGGCTAGACCAGAAAAGCACTCTCTGGCCAGCATAAGCTGAATGTGTGCCAGGGCACAGCTGCAGCGGTGTCATATCAACCCACAAACAAGGACTTCATCAGGCAGCACTGGTGGGGAGCTACAGCCTCTTTAGCTGACTCTCATTTACCCCCAGTAAAGCCTTTCTTGGTTCTCATTAGGAAGGTTGACCATCGTAGCTGGTTTTTGGCACACCTTGCCTGCATTCTGCCGGGAACACTTTTCTCAAAGTTCGGTTTCCCAGAATATTGGACCAGTGTGTGGGAATGCCACATGAAACTAAACAATTGCTAAAGTGCCTGTTTGGCTTGTGTGATCTGATTCTAAGTTCATAAATAAAGTTCTGTGCTGGTTTTTCTTGGTATCCTCTTGTGCCACCTGTGAAGCATAAAGGAAATAGAGAGGACCCAGGGCTTTAGATCAAGAAGAAATATCTGGTCTGGAAGAACAGCAGTAATTCATAAAGGAGAGTTTTCCATTTGATATGGGATATTGCATAAATCCCTGGTTGTGGAGATTTAGGGACACATGGTGTAATAACTCTGCCTGTTGTCATAGACAAAGATGACTCTTCTCTGTCTTGACAAATATACCATTTTTTCCTGTGCGGCTGCAATTATTGTTTTCCATTTTCTGCACTGTTTGGAAGTGACAGTGGTCCATCCCTCCTCTGTGGTAAGATGGCAAAAGAGCCATTCTTTTCCCTGAAATCCTTTGGAAATGTGTTAGCCCTCTGACTGCACAAAGATCTTGCACTGAAGTGTGCCTGGGACATTTTTTATCTCTGAGATGTTGGTTTGTGTCTCTAAACAGCCACTGGACTACGAGGCTCTGAGGTCTGTGCCAACAATAAGATCTGCATGTCCCATAAATCACATAAATCTGTGACTCCTGTGGCAGTGGAGCCTTCTACCATGCTCACATTCCTACAGGAATGTGCAAACCCCACGGAACAGACCCTGCAGATATTTCAACTTTGAGAACAGCAAGAAGTTGCATAAACTTTCCTGCATTTTACATCCCCATCTTTCATTGGGAGATATTGAATTGTGACATCAAAGAGTTAATGTGGACAGAAATGTTTGATCTCATTCTACTTGAACTTATTACATTTTGAATTCTGATACTGTTACAGTGAAGCTGTAAATTTATCTTGAGGTAAGCCAGCAGAAAGACACTATTTTCTAGTTAGTAGCAGCCATTCTGTTCCTTGAAAGAAATTTGGGACAGATGTGTCTGTCTTATTATTTCAGTGAATGCAGGGAGAAAATGTATTTTATTTCTCATTAAATAAATTTTCCTGTTCATCTCAGTATGTGGGACTGTCAAAGTTTATAAATTTGGCAGTATTTTAACATGATCATTCTGTTTTTCTTTAAACCAAGTTATTAAATTGATATATTTTTATATAAAGCAGAGGGTGATGGAATTTTTTTTTTCATCTTTTGACATTTAGTTGACTGCTAAGGGGTTTTAAGTAACACTGTAACTTATATCAGAAAGATAAAAACTCTACCAAAGACCGCTGAAAACCAACCAAATTGGATTCACTGGGTTGCAGTGCTGGTAAAGCAGTATGTGTTTGGATTTTGATATTAGGATTTTTTTGTGCTAATGCATTGTCAGAGTTTAAGTGTCTCATGCTCTTCCCTGAGCATCTCTCATACCTGGCTGCAGGGGAGCCAGAGACAAGCTGCTCTGCTGATATATTTACAAATCCCACTCCCACTTCTGCCAAGGTGGCTTTAGGTTTACAATCAGCATTAAAACCTTTACACCGCTTTCAGCAGTGGTTAACCTGGTGTAAGTGCAAATAGGGTGCAGCCCTGATTAGGAAAAGTTCCCTTTTGTGTCAAAAAGAGCCCCAGCTCCTACAGAAATTATGGAGTCAGATCCATGCTGGAGTGGCTGCTTAGCCACAAAGTCACACCACTCCCAGCTGAAGCTCCCTCTGGAAGAGAACTCTTGGGTTTGAGTTGTGTTGTGACAAGCTGCTGTGACTGGGTGAGTAGGTGTTAAAGCAAACCTTCCGAGCAAGAGTTTAGAGAGGGACTGACTTTTTTATCCCAGTCTTTGTAACTGTGATGAGAACTGGTTAAATTTCTAGCAAATGAAACCAGGCATTTCTGTGGGGAAGGGTGAAAAAACCTGAGAGAAAAAAAGTTCATAATTTATGGAAAGGGAGATGCAGACATGGAAAGGATGAAATCCTTTTGCAATGAGCAGCAGATCAGCCCTTCTGCAAGGAAAAGCAGGAGCTCCTTACATGTACTTCCTACAGAAGAAGGATCAACTCAAAAATGAATAAATTAAACAAGTGCATAGAGATTTTCATTTGTTCCATCGATTTTGGTTGACAAGCCTCTTTAGTTGTATTGTCACTACTTTGTGTCCTTGATTCTCCACTAGTCTGTACTGGTTCCACAGACAGGAAAAAACACTAATATAGAGGGAATTACTGAATGCTTGCATGTGCATGTCTGGGAAAAGAGTTGGACCCACAATCTGAACTTCTTTTAAATCAGATGTTGCTAAGAGTTTGCCCAAAAGAGGTCTCTCTTCCCACTTCTCAGGGTAGAACAAATTTGAGCTTCGATAAAATTTTAAAAGTAATTTCAAGCTGGTGGGCAAGGTTAATATTCCCTCATTTGCTGTAATCCTAAAATAGGACAGTGTTTGCAAATGCTGAAATTTTCCATGAGCAAAACCATTAAAAAAATTATTGCTTCAGGGGCCTGGAAATGTTTCTCTGGGCATTTCTAATCAAAAGGTATTTCACATGGTGAGTGAAAAGGTCCTCACTGCATCATAAGAGATGTCTGGGCAAAGAGCAGGTCCCTGAGTTACAGCTGGGTAAGCAGGGAAATCGACTTCTGTTCCTTGAGAAGTGAGCCAGGCAAATTAAATTAATGCTGCCTTGGTCCAAAGCAAAACTTCTCAGCTAGACTCCAGAACTAACCTAGGAGACTGAAAGCATTGCTTCCCACTCAGAATCCACCCCTGCTTTCTTGTGTGGCTGGATGAGGCTTTGGATCAAGTGCAATTTCTAGTAGTGGAAGGAACAGCAGGACAAAATCAGAGACAGGTGCAGGGACCATGGTAAATAACTGCTACCTGAATAAGGCAACATTTTTTTAGGAGCAAACCCCTGGTTACATTTTAGCCCGAACTGGTGATTTGTACATTGCCATTAAATGTTCTCCTGCTATTCTGTGATAGAGCAGCGTTTTCCAGGGGCCACTGGACAAATTTTACCTCAGCAAAAGTACTGAATAAATAGTTTCTAGTGTTTATCTCATATCTATCCTCTGTAAAGTGAGAATAATACTATTTGCCCTGCTTTGTGATATTCACTGGCGTCCTATTGCAAAAGATGGTCTGGAAAGTGTGCCAACTTTTTTATTGCCACTAATACATGGGAAATCTCTTTCTCACTCTAGGATCTGCTGTTAAGGGTCAGTTAAGGTGAAATCAGAGCATCAGGTCTATAAATCATGGCTCTATAAAGAGAACAGCTACAAACTGTGATGCCATGGTCAGTAATGAATCCTAAGTGCTCTGCTGAGCAGGAGAAGGGTGAAGAGCACAGTCTGTCCAGGCTCAGATGTGCCATGGGACTGCCTGGAAAAGGGAACTCACATGGGGAGGTGGGACGGTGTTCCTGGGGCACCCTGACCGTGATCACTTCGTGCCACACACATCCCAACCAGCATTTATTCAGTCACAAAAACAAATAGCATTTCTGGGAAGAAGAGACCCAACTACTGTCACTGCACTCCACTTTTAAGTGGCTGGCCATGCCACGCTGGTAATTTAAATGGAGAAAGAGTGATAATAGTTTAGCGGTGAGAACAACACTTTTTCCACCTCTTATCTGGAGATAATGGTGGAACATTGCAGGGTTTTTTTCACCCTCTTCCCAGCACCTGTCCTTATTTGTTGAACAATTTATAGCTCCATCTGAAGTATTATCCTGCTAACAGTAGGAGGTATTTGCAGTGCTGCACAACATAATCCTCCCCTCAGAGATTAAGACTATTACCTCATTGATGCTCCTAGTCTCTGCCAGCCTTGGCATACCAATGTACAGCGTGAATGCAGGTTTGCTGCATAATAGCTCACTATGCTACCAGCTAAGCCACTGAATGCTTCTACAGTCATTCCTTTTATTAGGAGAATGACATGACAGTAATAATGGATAATGAATTCTGTTAATGAGATGACTTATTTCAAAAGTAAATAAAGCTCAGGTGTCACGTGAATGAAACATTTGAAATATCTGCAAATGTGATTTAGTCAAATGTTCCAGGGAAGGAGAAAAAAGGAACCCACACAAACCCTCCTTTGAGGCAGCTGTGACTGAGCAGGTAAGACTCCACGAGCAAGAAAGGAGAAAAGGGAAGTTGTACACGCAGCTTAACTTCATCCCTGGTGCAGGTGATTGATGGCACAATCTCTCCTGCCCCAGTATAGCTGAATTTGGCCACTCTGAGGGCCTGTAACCTCTGTCAGGTCGAGGTTGCACTCCTGCTCCCATGTGTGATGGGGTGAGAGCAGCTCCCAGCAGGAGCTGCCTTGGGACTGCATCTCCTGGCACAGCGTCCCTGCAGCCTGGTCTCTCTCTTCACTGAATTTATCACAAAAAACTCTTGACTTGGTTGAAATAAAGCCAAGGGAAATGCAAATATCCACTGCTGTTTCTGATGAATTACATTTACTCCTTTACTAAGTTATTATCCTTCCTATGAAGAAACAACTTAGACATCTTTTCATGTAACACAGAAATATTAATATAATCTTCCTCTCCTCACATTTTCAAGTGATTGAACTGTCTTTTGCTTCATTTTTGTAAACCAATTCACTGTCAAGCAAAAGCCAGGTTTGTAGTTTGGTTTATCGCACATGAAAATGTTACCAACAACATCAGCATCACACAGAGATACAAGCAGGCATCGTCAAGGATGTGGTGAGGATGCTAATATTAGAACTGTCAGACAGCCTTTGTGAAACTCAAGGTTTCTTTATTGACCATAAAAGCATTAAAGCATCAAAGAAATAGACTACTTGGTGTCTACAGGCATATTTTTCTTCCCTAAGATTTTTTGCCCTGATGTGGACTCTGACTTCTGCACATCTTTAATACATTTATCCTCACAGTATGCCTGTGAGACACAGAGGAGCTACTATTCGCATTCTACAGAAATTCTGCAGTTCTGCAAAACAGAGAGCTGAAACACTGGAGGAGGGAGCAGGCAGGCTGACCTCCTGCAGACCTGACAGCAAGAAGCTCCTCCAGGAGCTCAGCTGCCCAGGGAGCCGTGACCTGCTCCTGCCTTGGCTTCCTCTGGCCATTTGCTCTTGCCCCATGGCATAAAGCACAGGGCTCTGCGGCATGCAGCGTCACACAGCACTGGTCAGCAATGCCAGGGGGTTGTTTTCCCATCCAGCATGGTTTATTGATGGAGAGAATATTTTAAAAAGAAAGGAATGAATGAAGAATCCAGCGATAGGAGGCTTTGGCCCTCCTCAATGATCCTTGGGGAATGATGTGGATGTTCCCACCTGAGAGCTCGTTGGTTGGTTGTTGGGGCAAAATCATTTTTGAGGAGCCTTGAGAGAAACCAGACTGGCAGTCCCTGTGAACAAGAGAGGCTAGAAAACTGTGGCATTATAGAGGATTTTGTCCCAAACTCCAAGTGTCCCTGAAGCATCTGGCCCACAGCAGCCTCCCACCCAGCACAGCTGCACCGGTACCCAGTGCAGCTGCTTTGGTGAGGTTTGGGATGGCTCCATGGGCTTCCTTCCCTGGGGATTTGGGACACTGGGCCCAAAAGAGAGAGAAGCAGACTAAAATCTGATGCTTAAATAGGATAGGGGAAGGGGAAGAGGGAAGGTGCAGAGAGATAGGAAAGTGGAAAAAGATTTGAGTGCATGACCTGATACATTTTATAGCTGAGTCTTACGGAGTTGCTAAAGTACCAGAATAATCACAAAAACTGGGCTGTCCTTCAACTTTCAGCACCCCTCCCTTTTTGAACCAAGGCAGGAAAGGTCTCAAAAGTTTGGCAAAAACAAATCAGCCTCCTTAAGCTTTGTGGGCACGCAGAAGGTTGTGAGAGAACTCCACCAGGGCAAAGCAGCCTGTGGGCTGAGCACCAACCTTCCCAGAGCACTCAGGGTAGATCCAGGCTGCTGAGAAGCTGCCCTGCTGTTTGGTTGTTTAAGCTGTGGCTGCAGAAGAAAAGCAAAGCAAAACCATGGGTTGATTTATATCTCTTGGTTATTGTAAGGCATTCCCAAAAGAAACAAACAACCCTAGACATTTTAAAACGTAACCATTTTAAAAAATGGCAAAGTGCTTCTATCATTTTCAGTAATTAAAGCATGAACAAAAATTAAAAACTCCCCTGGCTCTTTCATTTGATGATTTTCAAGCCTGTTGTTTCCCCCTCGCATACTCCTTGCATATTTCTTTCCTCACAATCCTGTCCCCATTAGTGGTGATGACAAAGCTCCCATTGCTCCCCATGTGTGGGAGAATCACACTTTAAATATGGATTTAATCACCAACCTTCAAAGTGACTAAAAAGGCAGATAGATGGGATTCCTGGGGAGATTTTCAAAAGTGAATTTTGACATCCTGGCTCTTTTGAGAATGTCGCTGCTCTTTTCTAAAACATTTCTTGAGGCCTGCCCTTATGGGCCTAATTTCAGGTACCCCGAGGTACAGCTGCTTAACTGGTTCCAGCTCCATGCTGGACCCTGGGGCTCTGTGCTGGACCCTGGGGTTCTGTGCTGGACCCTGGGGCTCTGTGCTGGATCCTGGGGCTCTGTGCTGGACCCTGGGGCTCTGTGCTGGACCCTGGGGCTCTGTGCTGGACCCTGGGGCTCTGTGCTGGACCCTGGGGCTCTGTGCGGGATCCTGGGGTTCTGTGCTGGACCCTGGGGCTCTGTGCTGGACCCTGGGGCTCTGTGCTGGACCCTGGGGCTCTGTGCGGGATCCTGGGGTTCTGTGCTGGACCCTGGGGCTCTGTGCGGGATCCTGGGGTTCTGTGCTGGACCCTGGGGCTCTGTGCTGGACCCTGGGGCTCCGTGCTGGACCCTGGGGCTCCGTGCTGGACCCTGGGGCTCTGTGCTGGACCCTGGGGCTCCGTGCTGGACCCTGGGGCTCCGTGCTGGACCCTGGGGCTCCGTGCTGGACCCTGGGGCTCTGTGCTGGACCCTGGGGCTCCAGGCACCGCTCGGGCTCCAGGCACCCCTTGGGCTCCAGGCACCCCTGGGGCCAGCACCACCGTGCTGCTGCCAAGCTCCAGCCTTGGATCCCAGCCTGGGTTCCTGGGCACAGGCAGGGGAATCTGACCCTTCTGCCAGTTCCCACATGGGGCATGAGGAGCCCTCTGGAAATGCTGACTCTGCCTTTCCACCGGGGAAATGACTAAGGCTCCTTCGGATGCTGCTGCTGCCACGTTGGAAAGAGCAGATCAAAACTTGGCAATTATTCTACTAAGCATCTCTAATTAAAACCAGTAATGGGGTTAATTAAAGCACATGAAAAGCAGGGTGTTCAGCACCAAGCCAGCATTTCTTTCTCAGACTGTGCTTGGTATATGCAGTTGTGTCCCTTCATTAGCCCCTGGCCAAGGCCTTCCAGGCCGCATATGCTTTGCCAGGTGTATTGGTCTGTGCTCATAGCAACAAAATTAGCATCAGAGCTATTCATTTTCGTGATATTGGGCAGTTTTTTGTAAGCCAATGGCAGGTATTTTCAATCTTCTTTTATTTTTATGCATAGAAAGGGAAAGTTGTGAATATTATCTGCACAAAAGAACAGAAAACAACTCCTCTATACTCATCAAAATTTTATTTCTATTTTAATTTACACATTTAGGGAGCTTATCTCTGAATACCAAATGAACCCACCTACTTTAGTTTGCTCATTAAGCATAATTTTATATGCATGAAATGGTATTTTTGAGGCAATATTAGTATTGGCAGTTGGGTTCTGGATCCATATCTTTGCCTACGGAAGTCAATGGGAAAATGTTCATTTATTTCAGCGGCACTGAGGTTGGACCTTAGTGAATAGTTATCTATGTGTGCATGAAAGCACAGCAGTGCCTGTAAGGAGATGCACAGATATTGGTCTGCTCACACTTTCAGGCAATCTGAAGAAGCAGCTTTATTCCAACTAAATTATAGGAGCACTTTACACTATACCAAGTAACTTTCCAGAACCACTACAATAAAAATACTAAGGCATGACTGTATCTACTTATTAAGAAGAGTAGTTCTGTATGAAAACAATAATTGCATTTTGGGAGATGAATTTTGTTGCACAGACCATTTTTAGACCCGAGGGTTTAAAAATTAAGATCTTGTGCTGGTTTTTGTGCCATTGGGGCTGGAGAAGGGAAGGGATCCTTAATTCAGGTTGGCTTTGCTGACAGAACTGGTGCAAGTTTAGTGCTCAGGCTGTGCTTTTATCAGCATACCTTCTATTCCACTTGGTGGTGGTTTTACTCTCCTGGTCAAAAGTACACTGCTGCCTTTGTGTATATTAGCAGGTCTAATTATCAGTGCTTGGCTGAAGGAAGTACCAGAAAGTTAATATGAAAATACAGAAGGGATTATTTATTTCTTGTACAGATTCCAAGGCACCAGTTCAGCTTGCAGCAGCAGAAGCTGGGAGCTGCACACAGACTCCCAGCACACGGAGCATTGGCTTCCAGTTCAGATTCAGCCACAGCTTGGTTTGCAGCACTTGTGCTCCTAATAAGCTCATGAATTGGAGACAAATGCAAATTCCTCAGTTATTATGAATTATCTTCACTTATTAGCTGTTTACATGTACCATGGTAGTAACTGGATGTGAAGAGAGCTGTGCCTGTGCTTGTGAAGACAACTGTGTGGTAGCTATTTAAATGTCAGTTCCCTTCCATTGACAGAGTAGTGTTTTTCATAAACAGTTTGGAAGTTTCTCCTTTTTTTCTTTTTCTTTCTTTTTTTTAAATGGCTCAATGTCGATTGTATCAGCAAAGCTATTATGCTGAGCCCCTGCAGTAATTTGTCAAATAATCATCTCCTGGTACATTCTTTTTTTTTCCTACAAAGGCGCTAATGATTACAAGTATGATTAATAACTGAACTAAATTGTTATTGCCAGGAAGTTTTAGTGCATTCAGGAAATCGTGACCTATATTAAAAAAACACAAAACCTTGGGGACAACAGAGGCTGGTCATACTTCACAGAAGGAATGTACGACCTGTACATGCTTCCTTTTACCCTGCCATGCTTTTTTATTAGATCTTGGGATAGTAACCTCACGTGGGTCATTCCTCGGTCAACTGCTCATCTCCGCTGTTGTTCCAAGCAGCCTTCCCGAGCCACTACAGGAAGGACTGGATGACTTCTTTAAGGAATAGCACTATTTATAAAATAAATATAAAATCAGGTCTTCATTTTGCGCAAGCAACAAATTATGAGAACTCCAGCAGCTGTATATTTGTTGAACACCCGCCTCCTGTGAGTATAAATTGCACCTCACTGAGTAGAAATAAAATACAGTCCACCAGAGACTTTGCTGCAAGGTGTAGCTGCTTGTGTATGGGCAAGTAATGACTTGCATTTTCAGCTGCTCCTTAGTAAGAGCCTTAGTAATTGGAATCAGTTATTCAAAACATCTCTAAATGTGATTTAAATGGCAAGGATTTAATAACATAGAAAGAAGTCATTACAGAGGTTCAAGCAGGGGAGAAGGGAATTCCGTTTTTCAGAGCAGAGGGAGAAAAATAAAGCAATTACTTGATGTAAAGGCCAGAAACAGGACTCCTGCTGTCACAGAGAAATCAAATCTGTCAGCAATTAGTGGGATCTTAGGAGGCAAAGAACCCTTCAGTGTTGAACAGTGAATAAGGGGTTAGCAATTATATGAACTGATAAAAGTGTTCTGGTTTTCAAACAGCAGGTTAACAAGGCTTACTTTTTTCATAACTTCATGCAGATGTGATGAGTCACATTTTGTGACATTTTTCAGGAGGACTGTATGAAAAGGTAAGAAAATAATAAAGCACATTGCATTGCTTTTGCTTTTAAGATGCTGCTGATTTACTTACTGCAGAATGACCCAGGGCACAATGATGGGACCAGCCTCGGTGTCTGTCACTTCTTGCCAGGGCCAGGCAGTTCCTTACTGAACTCTGCCTTTAAAAGCACTGTTTGTCTTCCATATGTGAGCTCTTGTGTGAGCAAAGAAAACCCAAAACCCCACATAAACGTAATCAGGCCTCATTCTATTTGATGTCAGAAATACTCAGAAATTCCCAGCAGAAGGTATTTATACCCTGCAAGATTGATTCTTGAACAGAAGGGTTCATAGAAGGAAACAAGGTATTTATACCCTGCAAGACTGACTCTTGAGCAGAAGGGTTCATAGGGGGAAAGGGAAACAGACGTGATTATGCCTTTTTAGACTTGACTCCATCTGAAGGGTGTATAGACACTGAATGATTAACTGGCACCAGAAAAAGAATATTTGTAGGAAAGCAAAAGATGAGGAGACTTTCTCCATATGTCAGAGAGACTGAGGCAGAACTAGAACTGTTATTCCACGCTTTTATTGACTTTAATGGGGAACTAAGAAACAAGAAGCAGAAAGGGACTATAAACTCTAGATATACAGCCTGTACCTTGAATAGTATATTGGAAAACAGTGAGCTTTGAAGACTTCGTCTTCATCCTAGGCTATCCTATTTGGTTCAAAGCCACCAAACCCCTTCAGAGCAGGAAAACAAAGGAGCTCTGGCAGTTTCAAAAGGCTTTCTCTCTCAAAACAGAGGGATGAAGTGTGTCTAGACTGAGACGCAAAATCCTTCTGGAATGTCTAAAGAAATTAGGGCTATTGAGATTAGCAGGGAAAGCCTTTCAGTGGGATCAACATTCACAGAGAGCATTGCTTTACAATCATCTCTAAGTGCCCAGTTCATGCACTGAAGCAAAAACCTCCCTGGCTTTATGTTGGCTGCTTGGTCTGTGGTGTGTCAGACTCCTAGAGGCAAGGACTGGGGGCTTCTGAGCTCCTCCAGACTGCAGAGAAAACGGGAGCAGTTTGTGCCTGGTCAGTGATTTTTATCAGGGCTTTTTCCCAGTCCAAGCCAGAAAGCAACCAACCCCAGCACTGGCTGCAGGAACATGTGGTGGTCTGAAGCTCCAAGGTGAAAAGGTTCAGCTGGGGCTGCTGCCGTGCTGCCACCACATTCCCTACACGTGCCCACTTTCCCAGGATTTTCAAAAATCTGATGTAATGCACGGCTCTTGCATCTGGCTTTGTATTGTGTATTAGCATATTGCTGGGTGTTGTCTCAAAGGTAAATCAGGTGTTAAAGCAAAACAACAAAACCAAAACCTTAGTCAAGATTTCTCTCACCTAAAAATCTCACCAAGGCATCTTTTGGCGATTTGGGTATCGGGACAATAATAGAAATTGCAACATTTCTGTTGAGAAGTTGGTATTAGCTTCCAAAGGACATGCAAATCTTGTTTCAAATCAGCATGGGAGGAATGTCTCAGGGAAGCATTAGATCACTCCTGTATCATTGGGAAAGGAACATTTCAAAGCAAATTCAGATATATACCCCAGAAATAATTAAAAATCTCTTGAACTTCATCCATTTCCCAAGTGAATTAGATTTTTCGTTAATATGTATTTTAGGTCCTAGAAAGGTTTGGAAACCACTTTGTACTAAAAAAGATTGAAAGAAAAACAAAAAAATGTAAGCACTTGAGGATGGACCTGCATCATTAAGTGAATACATATTCTTCTTTTTTTTTAATAATTCAAATTCTTTGAAAGACAATATAAATTTCAAAAATTTTTGTCCTGTGACGTGTTTTAAAAAAACTCTTTTTTCCAAATTGCATTGAGGGTGAATTTATGTGAGCACTCCTTCTTGTGTCTGGAAATATGGTGGTGTCTGGAAATATTGTCCATGGGAGAGAACAGCATTTCTTAACCCTCAGCCCAGCACCATCTTTTTCCCTCCTGTGCAGTTACAGGTTTGCCTGAGCTGAATATCACACTATCTGTGAAGAGCTCCTTTTCTGATCCCTTGTGCTTTCTCTAGGATGAAGGAAAGCTTCCAAGGAGATTCACTTTCAAGTGAATTCATCAGGTTGCTCTGACCTGGGAAAATCCTCCGGATGTCATATCAAAATTCTCGAGATAGCTTCCCATTTCATCACCTTTTGAACCCAATCCTGAGTTGCTCTCTGATCCCCACATTTTTGGTTCATGGTACGTGCTTTAACACGCAATTACTGTTGATCTCAATAGCGATTCACGTCCTCGTTATCTTGCCAGATCAGGCCTTGGTTTAGGTATTTCACAATCTCACATTAAGGAATTACTAAATGGCAAGAGCCTGCTGAAAAACAGAAGCACAAATCCCATGGAGGTGATTTTTGCATTAATCTCTTTACTTCAAAAAAACTGAGAAGTGACGAAAGAGTGGTTATCAAAAAGAGAGGTAAAAAGAAGAAAAAATCTTGGCCTGTGTAATGGATTTAGATGGAGTATAGTGATGATGGTTACACATTTGACACCTTCTGTTTTGCTTCCAGGAACTGGCAGTGAAGGGACTCTTCTAAATCCCCGTGCATGGAAAGTGACCATGGCCAAGGGAAGATCCCGCGCTGCTGAGAGCTCGGCAGTGTGCAGGTGGAAGGAGGGTTCTCCATGGAACATGGAGCTGATGCCTACAGGTTCAGCAGAATTTTCAGTTTCTGGTCAACATCTTAAGAATTTGTAGGATCTCTCCTGCCTTGTTTCAGGAGTCACATATCCAAAACTAGCAAGAGCAAGATTCAAATTTCAGTTTGAAGTTTTGAGTTTCCTGCTTCTCTCAGAGCAGAGATCCACGGGGTTTTTTCATGAAGGAGCTGCCAGAAGCCAATGACCTTGCTGGCAATCCAGCTGTCTCCCTTCTTGTCTGGGCAAAATTAGTAGCTTCTAGGGAAAATCTTTGGTGGAAACCAGCATGACTTCAGATTTTTTCAACTTCTTTCATTTGGCTTCAGGTCTGAATGTGGCACACAGACCACACTTGTTGCACTGCTTGCTGGTCATGGACAATTTTCAGATTGTTATGGTGATACAACAGCAGCTGTCATGGAGTTAACTCCTCTGTGGGGCACACAGTGCCCCTTTCATGGGTTGGATGGTGCCTATGGATGCCTTGGCCATCCTGAGCGTGCCACCCAAACACCTTTTGGAGAGCAGCTTCCCTGTAAACCCAGTTAATTGATTTTTTCTACTGGACAGCACTCATCTGTTACTTCCCATGAAAATCTCTGTAGGTAGAGGGAGGAGAATTTATATTTGGGAAGATGTTTTTCCTTCGTTTCTAGAAAGAGAAGTGAAATGGATTACACAAAACTGTCTTATGCCAGATTCCATAGGGAATGCAATTTAGGGATGGATCAATTCAAGCCAGTGCCCTGGGACTCACAGGCAGAGAGAAATCTGTCACCAAAGCCAGGCTGGCACAGGCAATTTGATAAATAGTTCCCTGTGGGTCATGCTGGTGCTGAGTGGCTGCAGGGGGTGCCTGGGCTTCCTCCAGGGAACCTGCCACATCCCTGTGGGGCCATTTTCTCAATCGCTCTCCAGATTTCAGTGATTAAGATCTTATCTGGGGCAACTTTCATCCTCGAATATCCGCAAATACTTTGCAAAACAGCACGCAAGGTATCCGTAGCTATTTACCATCAGGTTACCACTTGGTAACCTGATTGCATCAGATTGGAGGAGGAAATTTATTTCCTTGTGAAATATGATCTCATAAAAATCCCTGGGACGGCAGGCATTGCAATGCACTATGCGTGGCATTGCTGCCTCCAACAGAGGCTGGAGATTTAGCTCAATCATGCTGTAGTTTGTTGTTAATAAAGAGTTTTTTTCACAAATGAAAGTGTAAGTGTAGGAAATTGGGGAGTGCCACTTTGTCCCCGTCACACTGCTCTGTGTGGGGAATTTGAAGGAGCAAGTTCCTTATCAGGAACCAAAGGAGAGGAATTCTTCACAGGTACGTCAGCAGCAAAGTTGCAAAATAACCTGTGCTGTGCATAGAGAGACCTCGCCATTTCCAGAATTCCAGTTTGCTTTGTTGCAAACCTTATCCCAAATGCAGATTTGAGGGATGGTTATTTTTAAAAAATCACCTTCCCCTTCATATTCCAAAACCTCTGCATGTTACATTTTACTGTCCTTGCCAAGCCCCTACCCCTGACTGTATTTAACCTGCCAACAAAGAGTGTCGTGGTTGAGCTGACCCTCACATATTTGTCCAGTTTGCACCCAAAACACTGGGATTGTGCCTTTCTGAGCGGCACTGTTGGGCTAGAGAGTCAGGGGAGGGCTGGAGCTGGGAGCAGCGTGTTCAGCATCCAGCTGGCCGCAGCCCTTGAGATGTGAAAGGAGCACTTGGGGTTCGTTTCACAGCACGGATGTGGTGCCATTGTGTGGCTCAGGATCCCGGCTGCCTCTGGCTCTGCCACAAGGCCTGCTTTTCTGCCTGCATGCTCAGGTCTCGCTTTCTTTCCATTCTGTTGCCTGGTGTCCAGGGATAAAGGATACTCGGCACGCAGGGAGGGAGTGGGAGGAAAAAAGGAGTGTAATTTGTAAAGGAAATATTTCCACTAGCTAAAGTTCTAATTGACAACATCGGTGTTTAGTTAGCCGGTTCACTCCAGGAATTGTATTTATTATCTTACAAAATGTTTTAAATAATGCTGGTTCCTTCCTTCCTCAGATTCCTGCATATTTTCATAATTTGTTGTTGACATGACTGCCTCATTCAAAACAAAGTTACAATCTTCTACGTAAACAGGATCAAACCCAGAAATATATTTCTTTCTAAAAATGAAAGAAAAAGTGTTGTCATAATTATTATGAGCTCGCTCTGCTTTTAAAGAGGTCAGCAATTTCCATGAGTTTTTAAATGAGTGATTAAAAAATTATTTTAATCTAGGTTGTTTTAGAATGATACTGAGAAAGCCCTTGTTCATATAAAAAGCAAGACAAGAATATTTTGAAAAAAGTTATTTCAGAATTTTTTTTTTTTAATCGGAAGGAAAGCAAAGCCATTTTTAATTAATGCTAACTTGTTGAAGAGCATTAAAACCTACTAAAATTTCGGCAAGCATGCTAAAGTCCCAACCATCTTTGCTTCCAAAGAAGCTCCCAGGCACAAAGCAGTTGCCACATCACTGCTCTGCGGATGCAGGAGCCTCTGGGGGAGGTACCCACATACCAGAGCACACAGCCACCTGCAAAGCAAAGGCAGACAGTCCTCACAGAAGCAACATTTATAATATATACTGCTCGTTAACAAGTCAAGTATTTTAAATTAATACTTTGCCAGCTCATTTGTTTTCATTCGGGGAGAAGCTATTCTAGGGCTGTATTTGCGTAAATCACCTTTTTTTTGATGGGTTCCTGATGCCACAGGGCTTGTTCCAGTGGAGAAGAATCGCCTTTGGCTCCAGGGCTCTTTGGTCAGGTCTCTGCGTTTTTCAGTCTAAAACCCAAAGCCCATCCATCATAATAAGACTTTGTTCCGGGGCTGAGGGTACCTGCTGTGGACACATGGGCTGCCCAGCCGCACTGAGGTAACAGCCAAGCAGGTGGGAATTACTGTCATTAACCACTGCCACTTACCTTCAGATTTCAGACAGTCGCTCTGTTTTATGATGACCTCTTTACCGTGCTGCATCCAGTGCAAGTCCATATATCTGCTACGGGATCTTTGCAAACCCTGGGTGCTGTTACTCGTGGTTTTATGCAGCACCTAGTATGACCTGGTAGAATATATCTGCTAATTAATACCAGCCAAAGCAGTTGTAATCTGGTATTTTCTACCCTGTACCTGCAGATACATTTTTCATCAGTACAGTCACTTGTTGCACAAACAGAGAAATTTAACCACAAGCACTGATCTTCCTCCCTGTTAACCTCAGGGCTTCTAACTTGGCTCCTCCCTGCTCCTAAATCACCGTTTATTGCTATTTTTACGAGAGAAGATTAATGGACTAAATGGGCACAGGTAATTCTGCATTGTTCGAAGTCTCTTCAAATAGCACCTGCTGTAAATTCTTTAGTGCTCCTTATCTCTGCAGCAAATCTTGGTCTTTAAACAGTTTGTTCAGGGGAGGAGGGGTGTGAAGAAGGGTCACAGTGCCCTGGGAGCTTTGCAAAAGCATCTCTGAGGCTCTGTGAATGCCCTGCTGTTGGTTGGGAGGGTTTTGCTTTCGAATGTTCTCAGCCATGTAGGTGTATCTCTCCCAGCCAGTGGCCTCTCAGAGCGAACTCAGGCTGTTCCAGGGTTCACCAAGGCTGTGGGAGAGGTGCCCATACTAATGGTTCGAGACATTAACTTTCCCTTTGTAATTTCCTCCTGTTTGGTACGTTCAGCTCTCAGCTGAGCTTTGTTCCAATAGCCTGGGGGGGAAGTGACTTCACCCAGATATAAAACACACAGGCACAAAAAAGAAAATGCTTGAAAAATTGCAATGACATGGTTGTGTTGGTAGCTTGTGATTTTCTGAAATGAAATGTGCGTAGACAATGAAAATTGAGCCAAGATACTGTATTTTCCAAGCAACCTTTTTAGCCTTCAAAGGGGCTCCTTGGAAAAGCTGCACACCGTCAAGCCACCTTTCAGATGCCATCATTTTGTGAAGTACTAAGAGGAAAAAAGCCCAGCATCATGGCTAAGAATGCACCAAGTAGGTGTTGAAGCAGGTGGAGATGGATGGATGGCAAGAAACAGAGTGAGTGGAAAAGCCAAACAGCAGAAGGCACAGCACAGTGGGTGCAGGGAAAGGGCTGCCTCTCCAGCATGGCACGTACCAAGGGTCTGCCCAGGGAACCGTGCCCCACATGGGCACCAACACCTCTGTAACTCATCCGGCTTTTGGGGGATGCAAATTAGCTGTGCCAGTGCAGAAAACACAGGACTTGTGTGTCTAACTAGTTGCAGGTGGAAAACCATGGGCAACGTTTCAAGAAGTGGCTTTGAAAGTTGGCCCATTGCGACCATAAACAAGAAACTAAAGAGCTTTACAGTGTGTACTTACAGCTTTTAATTTTCTCTCCCTGTTCACAGATATCCGAGTATCTCGCACACTCGCAGACAAGCATTTTGATTGTTCAGCCCTGGTTTTACATTTAATAGCCTTGCTACCTTCTCCCCACAGCGATCACATTCTGCTCCCACATGTGGAAGAGTTTATGTTTCTCTTTTGCATAGAGGTGGGAGGCGGGCGGGCTCGGCTTTCACGGGGAGGCTTTGCCTGAAGGCCACAGGAGCCCACGCTCACCAGTGCCACAAGCATGGCAGGGGAACGGGCTGGGATCCAGTGGCACCACCTGAAAACAAAATTTCTGCCCGTTCCACAGCCCATTCCTCTCCTGGTGGCCCCAAACAAGCCATTAAGAGTCGGTGCAATTTTAGAGCAACTTGTATTTACACACAAGGATGAGGACTCATTATCGTCCTCATCTCCATATTGTTGTTTTACATAACAGCTGCAGTAGAGCAAGTGCACTTTGGTCAATAGTTTCATTTATAATAAAGTCATAAATTAGGAATATTTTTCCCTTGACAATAAGTTTTATGCCAAGATTTTATGTAGCTTAAAGCAAGTTGTCAATTAGGCTACTTAAATTAATTTTTGGCAGCAGTTAATTGGAGCCTAGAGTCTTTTGTCTTTAAACAGCTAATCCTAAACAAGAAAATACAATGATTAAATGTTTCTTAGACAATATTATTCACAGAATTTAAAATATAGCATTTAATTAAGATTTGGACTTGTTATTTTTTTTTTTATTTCTTTAGAGAGATTAATTTAAATTTCTTCAAGTTGAATTGCTACCATGACTCTGATTAAACTGGCTTACTGCAAGAGACCTTCCAACACTTCTACAGCTCTTACAGCCAAAGGCAAATTATTTTGGATTACTTCCTGAAGAAACATATATTGTCCTTTGAGAGAAGCAGGACATTCCCATTTGGAGCTCTGGAAGTCTAGGAGCTGTGTTCACAGGATAAAAATGCTGTATTATTACACTCAGGTACCGGTAAATATGCTAAAGGAATAAAGGACTTCAAAAAGGCTTTCCAGCATGGTCAGGTTCTGGGCAGGAAACCAAGATTTCTTAAAAACAGAAATCACAGAGGTTTACTTCAAAAGGGCTGTTAACCAAAAATTCAGTCCAAGGCTATGATTAGACTAATGTCCTTCATATCAATGAAAGTAGAGCAGCTAGAGATCTCCCAGTCTTGATATAAAATCATTCCAATTCTGGAAGCCTTCTTTATTCCTGATTAAATGTACCATATGGTATCCTGAATGGCAGAGAAATTAGTCCTGATAGAGTAATACTCCTGATTGAATCTCTTCTTTATACCCACCATCAGTTATGGAGAGAGAATTAAAGCTCAATTCTTTGGTTTGTTACACAGGAGTAAAGATTAGATAATTATAAAGCTTCCTACTATGAAATCCTGGAAGCTAATTTGTAATTAATGAATTAATTAAAGAGCTAAAAAGATGATGCATTTTAAATGGCGAATGGATCTAGTCACCTTCTCTCTCATGATTATTGTCTTCTGTGCTTCCTTCTTTAGTGATAGGAATATACACAAAATCATGAAATCACGGATTCACGCTATCATGGAATGGTTTGGGTTGGAAGGGACCTTAAAGACCATCTGCTTCCAGCCCCTTGCCATTGGTAGGGACATTTTCCACTGGACCAAGCTGCTCAAAGCCCCATCCAACATGGACTTGAACATTTCCAGGGATGGATCGTTACAACTTCTCTGGGTAATCTGTGCCAGGGCCTTACTGCCCTCACAGGTAAGAACTTCTGGCTGATATCTAACCTAATCCTGCCCTCTTCCAGTGTGAAACCTGCACCACTCATCCAATTGCTACACTCCCTGATAAAAAACTTCATATATTTAAGAGTATTCTGAAGCAAGAGGCTGTTTGTTAATACACTGCACATGCACAGTCACAATCATATCTCCCTTCAGGGCAATGGGAGAGCTCACACCATATTTCCTTGTTTCTCCCAGGGAAAGAGCATTTGGGGCTTCAGATGCTGTTTGAACTAATTTTCCACACAGCTCTTTACTACCACAGTCCATGTGAAGGCAAAGTCCATTGGTACAGAATCCATGGACCAGGACAGCAGATGGAAACAGCTGGGAGAAGTCCAAGCTGAACTGCTTTGGTTTGAAACCAATAAAATGCTTTTAGAAAACCATCTAAGTGACTTCTTTTGCAAGAGATCTGCACTACTGCCAGACTCATGGCATTCAGAATTCAGACCCATGTATTCAGAATGTCCCTCCTCAATTATGGACTTTTAAGACAAAGAAACATTGAGATCCCCTAATTAACGTCTTAATGCATTGGAGCCTTTGAACTTCTCACTCTCGACCACTTCTTTGAAGCCAAGTAGCTAAAAACCCTTCATTTTAAAATAAAATTAAGTTCAAATGCATTTATAGGACTTTAGCAACTGGGTCTTCGGGAAAACCATCGAAATTCATGAATCATCCTAAAACCACAGGGGAAGATGAGAATGCTGCTCAAGGCCACATGGCTCACAAAGAAAGAGCATTGCTTTTGATCTGCACTCACTGAGCCTGGCTGGGTTTGGAAAATTAATAGGAGAACTTCCCAGTTACAGTGGTCTTTTCTTATGTCTCAGTATCATTCAGCACAGCAGAATGACCAAAATCAAATATTAAATGAATGGAATTGTTTTCATTGTCCAAGCTGACAGAAACACATAAGTCTTTTTCATTATTTAGAAACAATGTCACTTCTCTTGTGAAAAACTGATTTTTGAGGAAAAAATTATTTAACTTTAAAGGAAAACCCAAATATTGGAAAGATGGTAGTCAGATATAAACTCAAAATATAGTATCAAGATCAAATGTTTACTCATGGGCAACCGCTGAAAACCCCTTGAACTACAAGAATTAAAAACAGATGTTTTAAATTAAAACACATAAATTACCGATGCTGATATTACTATAAATTTCAATGATGAAAACACATCAGTCAAGACTTTAAGGGAGATTCTAAAGGTTACATATAGGAGTATTTTCCATTATTAAAAAAAGTGTCACCTGAAGAAGTTCCCTGGAAGAATGTAGGAGGAGCTGTGTAAAGTATCTCGGGTTACTTTGTGACATGATTCAACTATTCCTGTTTTCATTCTGAGCCAGTGTTGTGTATCTCAGGCATTTCTTTGTTCAGTTTCTGGTGTGTATTCAGCCCAAACAAGGAGCTCCATGCATCTTGTTCTATTTCCAGCTGGACATGGGCTCTCTCCTCATCCCCTACACAGGGAACACAGCTGGAACCAGTAACATCTCTGCAAATGAACTGAACTTTTGGGTTCAACCTTTGCATCATGCTTCAGGCTGCTTAGCATCTTTCTAACACCAGTGTAATTTGGTATTATTTCCACTAAATAATGGCCAAATCTTGTATATATGCATGGAAAGCTTCCATGTCTTCGGGATAGCATACTAGTTAAAAATATAATTTATCCAGCGTAAACAGTAAAAACAAAGCTGTATTTATAGCTTATTATTTTAGAAGGGTGACATTTACCTCCAGCTGGAGTATTAGAATTTAGTGTTAAGCAGTTTTGGTTTTGAACAGTTTGAAAAAGCCCAACAGTGTTGAAAAGCATCTATAAGTATAATAAACAGATGTTATAAATATATAAAATATGTATATACATGTACAGCTGAACTATGTAAGTGCACAAATATATATATATTCTTACACATACGTGCATGTGAATGTAGACATTTTCTTAACTACACACACATGTAGTACATTTTATTAAGAAACCCCAAATTTTCATGTATTTATTCTAGCTGTTTATATGAAAGCTTCTTTGGTTTCTTTTAAAGTCCTTTTCAGACGTATCTGTTATGACCGCCCAATATTTGTATTTAATATTCGATATCTAGTAAACTGTTTCTCATCTAGGATTTTACTAGATACAGATGAAGCATTGCTTAGGGAGAAGAAAAATCAACTCATAAAAAATGCACCTTGTAAATACCATAAAGTATTTGTTCATGAGTTTCTTTGAAATCTCTGCTTGAATTATTATTTTTAACAATGATGCAATCAGTGGGAGCACAGTATCAACAACTGGCACAGACAGAGGTGGAAGAGGCAAAAACGACAGAGATTCCCTGATGTTTTTCCATGCTGTAATATTTGAAGAACATTTGAGGTACTCACAGTCCTTGATTTATAAACTGATACCCCCTCCCACACACACCCCCCAATTTCTATTTCTATATGAAAGAGGGTATTTTTTTACTGTAAATTGACATTAGCTTTTCAGTGGCTGAGCTGCCTGAAGATGATTTGTTGGATTTGGACACCCAGCCACCATTAATTTATCATGGGGTTGGACGTGAAACCCTACAGGTGTCTTTGGAAGTATTGAAAAATCGTGTTACAGAAAGAGTAATTTACACACAGGTGTTTTTTTGTTCATTTGAAACATGACTTGTAAACAGTAAAATTGGTTTTGTTGGCAGTGAAAATTCATTCACAGTCTACCACAGTCAGCTCTGCTCTCTGTCTCTAAGGGCAGAGCTAAAGTGCCCCAGCATGGTTTGCAGAGCTCCTGTGACTGTCCTGGATGCTTTTCTTTGCATAAAAAGGGGAGCTTAAAAAATAGATTCCTGCATCAAGAAGCTCTACCAGATAATCTTCAATGGCAGGATTTCATCAACCTGCCATGTCTTATGCTGAATTACTTCTTCTGTAATTAAATCAGAGCTTCCAGGAAGCAACCAAGCTACAGACCCCCAATTTTCCTGCTCATTTTTGCCTGTAGATAATCACCAGCACCATTAAAAATATACATCTTTCATGTAACTGAAGTTCACCCAGCTGTAACATCAAAATCTTTCTTGTCATTACTCCCTCTTCCAAAACACATAGAAAAATGCTCAAGCTGCAGAATTTTGAGCCTTCATCACATCCTGCCTGCACTTCACCCTCCTGGTGACCACCATCCTGTGCAATTTTAGTAGAACAACCTTTTAAAAATAAGACCATGTATTTTCCTAATCCACATTTTGTCATTCTTCCTTTCAAGCTTATGCAGCAATTTGAAGCTGAGCTAACCTTCCTATGACCTTGAAAAGGTAAGTGAAAACCCTATGTTAACAATTCTTCTCTCCCCTTATTTGGGTAAACTAGAAGCCATGAGAGCCTTTTATTGACTTTCACTACAGTTTTCACCCTTGGCAGTACAACTGAACCTGCCCTGACCTTTTTTGACCAAGCGCCTTTGTCCGACAAACTGTTCAAAGCATCTTGCAGCCAGATGTGAGCCCCCACACCCCGAGTGTGTGTGCCTGACTGTACAGATCCCCTGCTACCTCCCCTGGCTGCCCACACCGCCAGCAGTGGCCGTCAGCCTGCTGCCAGCTGGCCTGATCCGGAGATAAGACCCACTGGCCGGGTTAAGAAAATGACACCTGATCGTGGGGCTGCTCTTGTTCCCATGAGTGCACACTCACTGGTGGCTCGGTGGCCTCTGGAAAAACTGCTCCATGCTGAAGGGAATAAAAGCAGCACCTTCCACAGGCCGCCGGAGGAACACGCGTTGTTCCGCTACTGCTCTTCTTTCGGGGCTTGCTCTGCAGGTGCCTCAAAGGGGCTTCATTTGTGATCACCCTGGTTACAAAGAAAGCACTGAGGATGGGAAGAGACTCCTGAAAGGATGGACCTGGATAATGCAGCCTATTCGCCTTCCTATAATCTTCTTTCTACATGAGCAGTCGTCTCTCAGCCTGCTTGGCAACTGCTCACAGACATCTCACCCATCATCCCATATTCTTCTGTCTCAAAGATTGTCCATCACAAATTCCAGTTGTCTTGTGATGTATGGCACTGATCTGCCTAGAGCTTGGCTACTCGTTTAGGCAGCTAATTTTGATCTGATGGCTGTAGGGATGCAGACAAAACAAGATTAATGGAGTCAAACACGAAGAAACAAGACCACTCCCTCTCTCCTAACACTTGACAGAGCTTCCACCGCCTCCTGTAGTCTTTGGATTAGATATTTGGGATTGTGACCAGCTCTTGTCATACCTAAGGTTCTTTGAATGATACTTCTTGCATTCACTCTATTATTTTGTCCTGGATATCTATGAGCAAGTACTGTTGGTCTTGTTTTCTGTTTACCAGCCTTTCCAATCTTTGCAGTCCTATGGATGTATTCAGATCCTGAACTTTGACAAAGTGCTGCTTTCAGTCCTGTGTTGATCCCATTTTAATCTCTGGCTCATTTCTCAATGGACTTAGACATCCCAGTGTCTGTCAGCAACAAATATTTGTTTATCACGTTTTTCCCTGGCTCAGTGTTGAAAATCTCTGCACTGCTCATTGTAGACATAGCACTTCTGACCCAGAATTTATTCTGAGGTTCTCCTTATACTTAGCTGCCACCTCTGCCTCCCTGCTCCACTTGACTCTACCCAACATCTGGAGAGCAGATCTATCCCTGAAGTCAATCTGACTCACATTATCTGGAAATAGCCTGGTTCCATTATAACAAGACCTTCACTGCCCCATTGCCTTCATGGCTGAAAGACATCTCAGCCAATGGGGGGCATGGATTAATGTCCTGAAGGGAAAATGTGCAAACCTTCTAACAACTCTTTTTTTTTCTCTGTATAAAAGGACTATCAGGAGATGAGGCTGCCTTGTAATTCTTCAATTAGGTGTTTGAGATTAAAAATGAGACTCAAGCAATAATGAACCCACTCTAAAAATGCTTCTTTGCATTTTTTTTTTTTTGGATTGCACAAATCCACTAAAAAAGAAAGGATTACTACCAGAGAAAGGGTTGGTGCCAGGTTGGATCTACAAGTCCACCAAACTCCTGCCACTAAATACTGACATACTCTCACCCGGGTATTTTTAAGTTTAAATATTCACAGACATATGAGATTTTCAGCCAGCTCTACAGGATGTAATATTGCTGATAGCCCTTGCAAAAAAGCAACCAAAATATGAAACCTTCTTTCTCACCCCTTCGACCCCCGTCAACACTGTTCATTTGGATCAGGTGTTTTTGAAGTTTGCACATGGCAGTCTCATTTGCATTTAATGTCCTTCAGATTACTTCCTTTTTGTTGTGCTAAACACCTCTCTCAGTTGAGTCTAATTTGATGAGGTCATGCTGTGACTCCTGACCCTTTGGGCTCTAAATGAAACCATCTGACAAAAAAAGTAAGTGGAGTGAGTCTTTTGCCTGTTCGTGGACATTTGATATTTGCAGATGTGCAGCAAATTTTACAGATGACTCTTTTGCCAAGCTAACACTTGATTGGAGAGGTGAAAATAAGTGAATTCCTAGAGAGAATAAAATATTCCAAAAATAAATAGGTCATGGCAATCCAGTCCCCACAACTCTACTAGCTAAAACAAAAATAAATCAGAAGTAAATATGACCATTATCTCAGCCAAAGGAATCCTAAATTCCCAAAAAGCTTTTCTCCCTGCAAAATTACTTAATTCTCAGTGTTTTCTTCCAGTGTTTGTGAATGGAAACACCTGTGTGGCTTGGCACAGAGACCCTGGGATTGTTTGGTGGCTCCGAGGTAGCCCGTGGTGCACATGGGAACCTCCACCTGCTTTGGGCTGGTGTGCCCCAGCATTTCTGGAAAGGGTGAAGAGGTGCACGTTTATCTCCAGTTGTCTCCAATGTGTGTTTTAGAGGGGGTCAGCCTGGATGATCCCACAATCCTCATCTGGCCTTAAAAGTCTGGGTCTGTTACTTGGGCTTTGAAATGCTCTTGAGCACTGATCACTTCATTCCAGGCTAATTTCGTGTGCAGGGAGTCACTGGAATTTTTAACACATATGGTCAAATAAAGAGCCAAAATGCTATTCCAGACTTCTCTGGCCTCAAAATAGATCTGTGTTTTACTAGGATATTATGATATAAAACTGGAAAAGGAAATAAGTAAGCGTGGAAATTTCTCCAGTATATTTTACCCATGTTGTGCTGCTCATCACCCATTCCTTTGAGGAGAGGCTGGAAGTGGGACCATGCTTTAATAATAATTAGGCTTAAGCCAGAATACACTGAAACTGTCAGAAAGACCTCATCACTGAACATTAGTTGAGGCCATATATATAATTTTATTTTATTTTATTTTATTTTATTTTATTTTATTTTATTTTATTATTTTATTTTATTTTATTTTACTTTACTTTACTTTATTTTATTTTTCTTCCTGTGCCAACCCTGCCCACTTCCCCATACACATGTAATTTCCCCCATGAACATTTTGGCTCATTATTCAGCTGTCTGTGGTGTGCATGCCCTCCGTAGCAAAACTATTTCAGAATTATCTGAGTGTAGTAAATCATCTCGAGATATATTGTAATTAAGTAGGAATATGCAAAGCATCAGACAGATTATCTTTGAAATGCATCAAAGTACATTATATTATAAGAAAAAAAATAGGAAAAACTGCAGGTCATATATTCACTAAACTCCTCTACCTTATATGAAAATGAGTAATTTTCCACCATACCCTGGGGGTGAGGAGGCTGTCAGATGAAGAAATAAAAGACACTGCTAGTTAAGAAGAGCAGACCATGCCAAATCACTAATTAAAATTTAGATTTCTTTTTTATTATTTTTTTTTTAATGTAGAGAACAGGTGTATATGCTGAAAGCTATTCCAGAACTGGACTAACTTTTACCTCACTTTTTTTTCCTAATGTTATTTTACAAACCTAAGTGCCTCAAAGACTGAATGTCTTATTGAACCAAAGTCTTAGATGTACATACATAAAAATGGAGTGCTCAGCATTGCATCCTAATTTTCAAAGAACATCATTTCAATTAGTGTGACAGCTTCTGAAATAACAGGTTAAAAATCAATTTAAAAATCATTTTAAAAATGGTATCATTGATCAAATTAGGTTTGAAATATTCAGGACTGAGATACAGATATATGAATATATTTAGTCACATCTTAACACAGCCTTATTCCTGCATTTTCATGACCCCGTGTCTTTTCAGTTGTCGACTAAACAAACTGTGCACCTGAGAAAGGGGTCAGAGGAATTTATTATCATTTCTGTGTTCATTAAAATACTTCTATGAAACTTTACCCACCTGAATCTGAACTGTGTTTTTCATTTTTGTATGAATTGAATAGCCCAGTAGTCAAAATGGCTCTTCAGAACCACAGGAATCACAGCCAAGCTGCCACGGCCATCCTAATAATTAATTACCACTGCATCTGCACTTACAGAATGTGAACTATTTTTACACATCCATTTCTATTCACATACCCCCCAAATCCTCAAAATTATCTGGAAGAGCTTTTCTCCCACTGCCTTTGGCAGGAATCATGAGAGGAACTGAAAATCATGAGAGGATGCTGAAAAGCCCAAACTCCACAGGAGCACAAGAGAATCTGAAGGAATTCTACATCCCTGCACTGCCAAACCCGAGGAGGTGAGGTCTGAGCAGCAGCTCAGTTCCTGGGGACTTCTTGGGAAGGGGAAATACAAATATTATATTCATATAATATAAGCAGGAGAGGACATTTTAGTGCCAGTGTTTCAGCTTAGAAAGGCAGGAATCTAAACTTGCATCTTGGCACATCCTGGAACAACATGCAAAAATGCATATTCACCAGGATTATGGCAAATTGGGGCCTAAAGAAAGAGTGGGATTTTCCTTGTGTTTTGTACTCTGCAAGAGAGGTGGGCCAGAAACAAATGCATGCCTCCTAGCAAGGGAAAGCCTGCTGATACCTAAACCATCGGGGGCTTTTTCACAAAATGATTTATCCTTATATTACTTGAAGATTACTCATGTAATCCTGTTTGTAAAGCTGAAAGAAACTGTAATGTGCTTCCCACAAACATTCATCTGAATCCTTAAATGATTTTTTTTTTTTACTATGTTCACAATGCCTTCAGTATTTACCTTTTCAAGGAATTCCTACAAATTCAATGAAAAGCCCTGAAAGGAAATTTTTCCAGCAAATATATTTTTGTCTGTGTTTTCATATTTATTATTTGTATTATAGAAGTCTTCAGAGATGCCAGTCAGGCTCTGAGCCCTATCATGGCAGATCAAATCATAATGACAGTGACTTCACCAGAAACCTGATTTTGTATTTAATATTCTAGATTTCATGCATGGCTCTTCCCCATGGAGGCAGATATCAGCTGCTTCTGTAACACTCTGGGTTGAAAGGGACACAAAACAACAAAGATTCTAAGTGGGACAACAATGCATGATAGAAATCTTCACTTAGCTTTTGAAGTTCAAATCATTGAGTAATGTCAGCTACAATGGTCTCAACAGATCTCCTCTGAGTACCCCATAACCTGAAATACTGGGGTTTTCATGTAGCAGTGGACAGGAGAAATTCTGTTGCAGGTAGGTCATGCCATGCACAAAAAAGCAGAGAGTGGAGAGCTGAGGAATTTCATAAAACTTGCACAAATCAAGGCATGCTCTAGATGAACAAAACCTGGCATCATTTTGTTCAAGTCACATTCTACTCAACAGTATCCTGGGGGGAAAAAAATGGGGGAAACTCTGGCCCAGAACTGGAGAGGGGCTCTCCTCTCTGTACCTCCTGTCCTGGGAAGGGGACCCCTGGCAAGCCGAAAAGCATTGTGTCACATGACTTGTATTTTCCTCATAAAAAAATTCAAATAAAGATAAAATTTCAAACAGCAAAGTTGAAGTCCTGAGGATACTAAATTTGGAAGACATATCCATTTCAAAAACCCACCTCAAAATTCAATATAGTAGGCAGCTAGGAACAATAAAATAAGACCATATGGGCTCGGATCAATGTATAAAAGTGTGCTGTGCTGAAGGACTGAAGACAGTTATTCATTTATTATCTGCCTTTAGTGACCTTGAGATGTGATCATTTGGTTGCACCAAAGTCAAATTTTCCAGAGTATAAACTCATAAGCAGTGAGTTTATATCCTGTCCTGCAGCGACAGAGACCATGGCAAACAAATTCTTGCACTGAATCTTTGCACAAGCAAAGCAGGGGGTGTGATGGGGAAAGGTGAAACTTTTCTGCTTCATATTGCAAGTCTGGTTTAAGCTGCTCATTTTTATCAGGGTACCTGAACTTTTTATTGACTTCTGACAGCAATTTAGAAGCGATTTCACTTCTCGGGGGATTATTGGAAATGTGTTCTTTGTTTGAAGCCCTCTCGGAAAAAAGTCACCTCCTCTCCAAGTTGCTGCACTAAGAATCACATTTTGTTTAGGTGACAGCTCAAAAACAGCTACAGCCCAGCCTGTGTCCCTCTAGACTGCACAGCAGGATCACCAACAGTCTGGAAAACAATTATTTGGAAAAAAAAAAGAGCCTAAAATCCCCATTCAGCTTGTGCAAAGTGACTGACTCAGCACAGGAGTCCCTCGTCCTGGAGGCAGCTCTGCTGCAGGATGACAGCAGAGACAAGAGCCCCTGCCCCACTCTCAGGGCACCTTTTCTCACCCTCACTCATCCCAGGGATGTGCCAGAGGATGGGGACAAGCTCTGTCCTCCCTGCAGGCAAGGGCCTGGGCTGGGATGCTGTGACCAGCCCTGGGGGCCCTCGGGGAGAGTGAAGAAGACTCCAGTCCTTCATCCCCTCTCAGGTGTGTGCCAGCCCAGCAATGTGGCAGGTGGAGAGGTTGTCCTGCCCCACAGCACTGCAGGGAGGCCCCAGAGCTCCACCTGAGAGCCACAGCTGGACCTCACATTGGGAATTCTTCTTCTGGGTCTGTAACAGCCCTGTTCTGTCAACCTGCGGGACATGCTGCAATGCACATTTGTTTTCCCAAACTGAGAAAAACTGGGAGAACTCTGGCAGGAGATCACAAAGACTGGAAATTTCTTTTCATCTGCTAGGTTATGATTTATGTTAATGATTGGGCAGAGGGAGGAGGGGGACTCGAGAGCAGGCTGTGTGTATGGCAGGGAAATCTCTCCAGACAGTGGGAAGGAGCACTCAGCAGCAGACGCAGGCACCGCTGCCTGCCTTGGAAACAAATAAGCCTCCAGAAAAGGCAGGTGGGTGCATGGCAGGTCCATTGGACAAAATCCTCTCTCTGTGGAGAGTGCAGGAGAAGCAATTGTTGCTACTCCTTTAAATTTGTAGCCGGAACCCTGCCGGAGTCTGCTGAGATCCCCTGTGCAAAATATGTTTCCTCCAGTTTTGCTCGGGGGGCTGGGATTTGGCCGCACGGCACAGCAGAAGTAAAAGTTCAAATGCAGTGGCAATTCCATTTGATAGGAAAGCTCTTCTCTGAGTGAATTTCTTTCTGCTTATTTCATCATCCACCAAGCTCAAATCCATGCAAGTTCAGCTACAACTTCTTTCCTGTAAGTTTACAGACACCTAGAAAGTGATGGAGGGAGAGGAGGAGAAGGAGAGGAAGAGCAAGAAAAAGCCACAAACATGGAAACACTTAGCTTGGATCTTCCATGGAGCAACAGCATCATTCCCAGACCACTGGTCAGCAGCCACTGATTAGTATTTGATTTTCTACATGGCTGTGGCCACTGTGTGCCTGACAGCCCCTTTTCATGAGTTCTGTATCACAGTGAGATGTCACTGAGGGGTGCCTGGATGACACACAGCTGATGAAAATCACATTGAGCTTCTGTAGAAATTGAATGGTTGCTCCAAATCAACTTACTAATGATAGACACCACATCCCCATCTCAGCAAAAGATATCACAGCAGGGGTGACCCTGCTTAGCCCTAAAACCCTAAGGCTTTATTTGGTGTGAAGGTCCCTTCCTAAAGCTACTCTGAGAAAAGCTATGAGAAACAAAAGTTACATCCAAGAATCTTAAGAACCTCCTTGCACATTAATTAACCCTGCAGCGCCCAGAGTGGGGCAGGGAAGTGTAATTAAACCAATTTAGTTGCAGATGAAGGGGAGGAACTGGGGGTTAAGTGCTTTGTAGATGGAGGGATGGGAACCCAGGCTTTCCAGCTTGGAGTCTAAATTCGACTTCCCAGGAGTACTGGAAGTGAACCTTTCCCTGCAGAGCTGCCACTCTATGAAATCAGCTTGGCAGCATGTGACAGACATAATCCTTTTCCCATATGTTTTATTTTCTATAAATAGAAACACAATTCATTAGCATTCTGTAACTTCAGGAGATAAGGAGAATGCACAAACAAACAAATATCTGAACAATTTCCAGAGATTTGCCTGAAATTCCAGGCAGCCCAGGAGGACAGCTTTGGATCTAGCCTTCTACCTCCCAGTTTGACATCCCCTTCAGGGCCAGTGACTGGGAAAATATTTCTCCCCATGGGAAGGGGTGGCTGAGCCTCTCAAAACACACAGCAACTCTTGGGGTGAAATGGGCCATGTACCACACAGCAGAATATTGCTTGGTGGTATCACAGGAACAGAATCCCAGTCCTGATCTTTGACAAACCATAGCCACAAGACAGGCAGGCAAAATATTTTCCATGTTTGGGATGTTCCTGCCCCACATAATAAAATGTGTAACCCTCCCTGTATTCCTGTGAAACCATAATGGCTTTTTTACCATCATTTTCATGGCTAATGTGTCTGAAAATACAGTGCTGTTGGGGCTGTTCTTGACTGTGTATCATGGCATAGCCTTGCAAAATAGAAAAGGATCTGATCTGTCCTTGACATTTACTTGTGATATACAAAATCTTGATTATTTTAGTCCCAATTAAAATAATCTTGTATGTTATTTGACTAAGGAAAAAAAAGGCCTATTTTGTATTTGATAATTGGGTGAAGGTTTCTTATACAGAGTAAGAGATGCAAGAACTGTCACACTGAATTAGATGTGGAATCATATTTTCTAGCACTTTGCTCAACAGTGGCTAATCACAAACACCTTAAAGGAACACGAGCAGAAACCTGATAGGAAAGACAAGAAAGCAGCAGTTTAGTTTCAGCAGAAATCTGAATTTTCAGAAATAGATTTATTTTTTTTTTCAGTTCAGAATGAAAATAAATCTTATGAAGGAATTCAAGGATAAACAAAAGAAGAAAATATTCCTCATGAAAGAGGCATAGGTGGGAGACACTACCTGGGGTAGCCCTTCAACCAGCAAGGGCCACGTGTTTGGAAGACACTTGAGGTCACACAGTGACACAGTTCCTTCCCATGGGAAGTGGGGAAAAAATGAGTGGAAAATGTCCCTGCCCACAGTGGGGGGATTGGAACTGGATGATCTTTAAAGTCCCAGCCCAAACTCTTCTATGGTTTTGTGAATTTCTAGACATTTAAAGGATTCTCAAGAGCACAGGGTCCCACAAAAGGAACTTATTTCCATTCTAATGCATCAATGACTCATTTCAACAGTGATTAAAAATAACAGGCTGGGGACAGGGGACAAATATATGCTTTTAAAAATAAGAACCCTATGAAAATCACAGGGAAAGAAAATTTTCTAGCACACTGTCATACCAAAATTATATGAATGCCTAACTCCAGGAGGATAATTACAGTATAACACAACCTGAAATGTTTTTCATGTGTCTGTCAGGATCTTTTTCCCATAACAATTTTTTTTTTCTTTTTTGCCACAGGCCAACAAATGGATTTAAACAACAAACACTTTTTCCTCAAAGAGGATATCCATGATTGCTGTACGATCTCAAGAACAACTGCAGAACCTCTGGATAAGATTTAGCTTTGTCACTTGCCATGAGCACTCAGGGTTGGATTTAAAAGCCACCCCAAGCCTTGCCTGGATCCCCAGCACTCGCTGCCTGTCCCAGGCTCTTTGGATGGGAGCAGATTTTTGGGTGGGAGCTGATTCCAAGGTGAGCTTTGGGGCTGCAGCATCCCCAGTCGAGTCCCTGGGTTGCCCCCAGGGGCTCAGCCCCTGCTGGGATGTCAGGTCCCAGCTGCTCACGTTTTAGGGCTATTTTATACCCAAAAAATGTAGTGCCTATATCTATATAAGTTTTACTTTCCTCTGTCTAAAGCGGTGGTTAATTTGAACCAGTGAGTGGAACCTTAAAAGACAAAAAAAAGATAGGAAAGCACATAAGGGGGTGGAAGGTAGGAACTGAACTGAACACAAACATCTTACAATATCACAATATTCTCTCTAGGAGCCAACACACAAGCTGGACTTAGACCATCAGCAGAGTATTTTCCGGAAGTGGTAAGATAATTAAGTATAAAGAGCATCTCTTAGAAACTGCTAAATCTTAGAATTAAGTTACTGAATATCTCAATAGAAATGCACAGTTAGGATTTTTATTAATTGTTTCCACAATGGAAGATTACACAATCAAGAAAGCTTCTAAATAATTTGGCTGCTGCACAGGAACTTTTCTATACTTAAAATGAGTTTTCTGAAAGACAGTCTTTAGTTTTGCTGGTAAATAAATGATAATAATTCTTTTTACTATTAAAACAATTAAAAACCTCACAAAACTTCCACCTTTTATTCTTAACCAACTGAACAGCTGGTGAAACAACGTGCATCAGATTTCAGGGGGTTTTGCTATATTTTTGGAGAAAATCACTTTCCCCCTCTTCATTTAATGTTTTCTTTCCCTCTCTGTTTTGTTTTATGGAGCTTAGTCTATCATCAGCCTTTGAGATAACAGAGACAGGGATGTTTGTAGGAAATTATGAACTCCAGTTTGTATTATATGTGGGACTCATGTCCCAGCTTGCCCAAGAAATGCCTATTAAACAGCATTCCAGACAGCAGCTCTGCCCAAGGGAGACCCTTGTCACTCCCCTGGAGGAGTGCCCTGGGACACCATCAAGTCTGTAACCCTGGGCCAGCCCGAGCTGCCTCTGAAGGAAAACAGTCCCTAAGTACGAGGTACCCAAAACGCTGAGCGGGAAGGAGATTACAGGTTGGTGTTGAAGCTTGTGACGAGGAGAGAGCATGGGTTATGATGAAGGGAGTTACAGGCCCTTCCAGGAGTGGGGATGGGCTATATTCAGACTAATTTTGGACACTCAGATCAGCACAGTGTGTGCTCTGACTGGGTGCCAGCGCCCACTTCTGATGATCTCCAATTCGATCAATACCATGCTGAGCGACTTCAAGGAATCTCGTCGTTAAGCGTCATGTGCTAAGCTCATTGTTTAAAAAAAAATAAATAAAAAAAATAAAATCAATAAATAAATCACATGCTAAATTCACTGTTTTCCTGTAACATCATCCCAGAACAAAGCAGAAGCCCAGGTGATGCACAGCCCCTGCGGAGCCTTGGGAAAGCACACGCAAACGACTGGTGGGAGTTTGGGCCATCCAAGAGGTCACAGCTCCTCAGACCCGAACCTCCAAATGGCAACCAAATTGTAGCCAGGCACGGAGCAGCCATCAGGACCAGCTGTGGGCTCAGCCTGTGGCTCAGGGGGTGATGGAGCACCCCGAGGATGGGAGCAGCCAGGGATGAGCGGCTGGCGGAGGCTGCGCTCCACAGCGCGCAGAGCTCGGGCACACGCAGCGCTTCAAAGGCAGCTCTGACTTTGATAGAGAGTGAGCAGGGGCTGCTCAGGAGGGACCTGTGCTACAGAGCAGCCCGGCATGTGCTTCGCATTTCAGAAATTGTATGCAGAAAAAGGCTGGGTGGAATGAAAAAAAAAAAGAAAAGAAAAAAGGAAGGGGGGAGAGAGGCAGCACAGCATTAAAAAGTCCCGGGCATGGAGACGGCTCTTAAGGTAGTGTTCCTGAGCCACATACATTGCTGTCTGAAAACTGCAGTGTTTGCACTTAAATAGAAATTATTTCATTTTTTTCCCATTTGGAGTTATTTAGCAGCACCTCTCCTGAGATGTGGAAGAAGGCAAAAAAAACATCCAGTGTGATCCTTACCAAGTACAAATTACATTAATTTGTCCTTTGGAGAATAACCTTTAGCCATCACAAAATACACTCTACTGGCTTTCTTGCTTCCCCCACCCCCCTTTTACTCTTTTCTTGGACTTTTGAAGCAGATTTTTGTTGAATAGATCATACAGGATTATACAATTATAGCTTGCTTTCATATATTTCAAAAAGAAAATCATAAATATGACCTCATATGTTAATAAATCAATTATGGAATGCTGTTTTACACATATGCTCAAAACATGACCTCTTCCAAGTTCTCTTAGAGCAGAAAGTCAGAGTTTAGATTTAAGGCACTTTAGCTTTAAAGATATTGGGAATAACAATATCTGGTAAATATTAAGTAAAGCAGGTTTTCTGTTAAGGTTTATCTTGCCTTCAGTGGTTTATTAAACCTTGCTCAACAGCACGGTTTTAGTTGAATAAGCCTTAACTTTACTTTTCCTCAATAACAAAACTGGTGTTCAGTAGCTATAATTTAATTAATCACTATTACACTGTGAAGGGGTGAAGCAGGAGCAGACCAAGTTTTATATATGCTCTTTTGCACTCTCAGAGGCAATTCATCGGTAGAGCATTTTCATTTTATAAAACAAAACAGTGCTGATGATTCATGAGGACTTACATAATTGCTTTTTTGGGAGTTTGACAAGAAAAAAAAATATGCAGCAGCCAATCCACATAACTTTTAAACATGTGAAACAAAAGATGCACAGAATGTTCTATTTTAGGTTTAATTCTCTGCTAAATTTTGTCCTGGGCTCAATGTAAAAACTCCACTTTTATTTTTGCCTGCCTGAAGGAGATGAGACAATGTTAAAAAATGTTTGATAGAAAATAAAACCTCCAACAAAATATCTCTTATTGCTCTCTGTAGCTCCGTTATGGCTTCCATTGCCATGATATGGAGAAAACAGCATTTTCCCATAGTGATTGCTCTCTGAAGCTGCTCTCCCATTTTGGAAAGCGATGCACAGAGACTGAAAGCCAGATGCTGGAAGGGACACAGACCACTGTGGGCTCGGACAGAGCACAGGCTCTGAAGTCCAGTTTTTTGAAAATGAACTCAGTTAACACCAAAAGAACTCACAAACCAAGCTGCTCTTCCCAACATCCACGGCTGTTTTCCTGTTCAGCCCGAAGCTGCCGCGTGCCCACGGCTGGGTGCGCACAGGCTGGGACCTGCAGCACTTGTACAAGCCCAGGGTGGCAGGTGGCCTTTTCCATCTGGGGCTTGCCCTCACCCAGCTGAAGTCAGAGCCTGCTGGGGAGAAATGTGATGGAATTATTTCACCATTACCACACATGATGCTGTGGGAAACAGGCACCCAGAACTGCAGAAAAGCGTGGAGGTGAGCAGAGCCACGCTTAGCAGGCAGGATATTTCTTGCCCCCTCACCCACAAGATGGATAGGGCACAAGTTTAACAAAACAAAGGATCAGACCCAAACCCCCCAGTTTTATCTACCTCTCATGCTTTAAAAGCACCCCCTGAGCAATCAACACAACTGTATTACATTGTTTGTATTCAGCAGACAAGAATTATTCCTTTTGATAGGAGCTACTCTGGTTTGCATCAGCTGAAATTCCTGCTTCTCTATCACACCTAATATCAACACACCACCCAGCTGTGTGTGGTGTCAAAACACCTTCTTTGAGATGAATTTCCTCAGTACCTGGCAGGATATTTGTCTGGGCACTTAAACATCCTCCTGCCACCACAGCTAGATGCTGAGGAAATGAAAACAAACGCGAAGGTATTGCTATCAGGACACTCGTGAGAAGTGGAGAGCCTGTTGCTGTGTATTTCAGAGAAACCAGCGCTATTAAAGGACACAAATGTGATACTTGATTTGGATGTTTTCCCATGCAGATGAAAGGAGTCACTCCTCATGCAATTCTGAAAGAAGCTGATTAGATTTATGTAGGCAAGTATCAGCTTGTGATTAGCATTTAGGTGAGGATGCAGTTATGTGCTACAGGAAATATTGCTGTGTGCATTTTCTGTTTACTTTCATTATTTAATGTGCTCTGTATTAGGCTAGGAAAGGCAGAAGTGGTTATTTCAGAGGGTTTTGAGTACTTGTAAATTTATTACTCTTTCCTGAGACAGGAATTGAGCACGCTACTTCTCTATAAACACAGTCTTTTTGGATGGACTGGTATAAAATGCTTTCCAAGTTTCAAGCCAGGCTGTTGTTCTGCTTGGAACAGGTACAAAAAGGTTTGAAGAATCAGTTTTCTCAAAGAAAACTGAATCTCACAAAAAGTACTTGTTTTAAGAAGTCCCTTTGCTGAAAAGTTCAATCACAGAAGTGTGTGTGGGCCTGTATATATACATATAGATTCCCATATGTATATGCACACACACGTATGTATTGTGTTTCAGTTGAATTGGGATAAAAGAAATCAGAGATTTTGCGTTTTTCATTTGTCAAAAAAAAAAAATAAAAAATCTGTTACCAAAATGTTTCATTTCTGGCAACATTTGTATTGAATCCCACAGGGACATTTACCTTCAGGTAACCTCTGTGTAATTCATGTCATTACAGCTAAGGGGAGATAGACCAGTTAGTCACTGCCTAAAAAAAATATTTTAAAAAAAAGGGGAAAATAAAGCAGCCAAGACTGTTGTATAAAAGCTCAGAAATCCTTTCATGCACTGTCTAGGCTTGGAATATAGAAGGAAATCTCTGCCAAGAAGCAAAGGATGTTGAAACAGAATCATGCAATGTGTTAATGCCGCAGGGCATTGGAAGTGAGATGCCAGGGACTTCAATCAGAAATGGAATGATCTTTGTGATATAGCAAAGAGGATGGAATAACATCAGAGAGAGCTGTGCACACAATGGAAAGAAACAGCATAATCATTTGTCATCGCTCCAAGAGAACGAGTGCCGGCAGTGACGTCTCCTGGACCAACCTATTCATGTCAGAGTTTGAGGTTCAAATACCTTTCAGGAGCAGATACCACCAGCAACATCCTCTGATGGCATGGAAATTTGCAGCAACATCCACCTCATCTGACACTTCAAAGGCCTTGTTCTCTGGTCCTCAGACAGTTAAGTGTGGATACGCTGAGGTGGCTATGAAATCAGATTAACTTAAAGAGCTTGTATAATTCACAGCCTATTAAGTTAACCCAATTTCAAAACTGGTTCCACTTTGCATGAGAATGGACATCTGTGGCCTTCAAAATCTTCTACCATTTTTTGTTCTTTATGAGGTATTCTTCTTTCCTTTATACTGCTGCTGATCTCTAGCTGTGTCTTATGAAAAAACTCAGTTGAAATTGGTCAGATACCCCAAATGGTCGTGGTCTGTTAAATGTAAAATTTATAATTATACTGAAATTTTATAGAAAAAAGTGTCAAAATGTCTGCACATGGGCAGAACTTGAACCAGAAACTCCATTTGGTCACCAGTATTGGTCAGCTTGCTATATTTTTTGGCAATAAAGTCACCTGGTTTCCAGTGCTGATAGGTCAATAGCTCTCAATAGGATCTAAAGGCATCATCATATGGTGTCCAGCCCTTCTGTAGAGGGCCCTGCACAAATATTTGAAAAAAAACCCTAATTTTAAGCTTCTGCTTCTGAAAGTCTTGCATTTAATTTAACATTCAGCCTTTGTTTGCCGAATAAAATATAATACAATACATCAAGTAAATATAATATAATATATAAAATATAATATAATACATCAAGTAAATCAAGTACTACACATTAGAAACCATCCCAATAAATATGTGGAGTTTTAAGATACAGGGATGTACATTAAGCAGAGAGCATTACTCTCAGGCTGAGGGGCAGCCAACACTCACACTTAGATGGTGAAACCAAACTCTAATTATAAGATATTGTCTCGCCAATATATCTTCATATTTCAACATCCAATACAACATAATACAGTCTAATTTATAAGGTGCCTTACCATGCAAACTTCCATAGGCACAGTAATTTAAAAGGGATTATATATAAGCCCCTCTAAAAGCAAATATCAAAAAGAAAAGATTCTTGGTCTTGTTATATTTCAAAAAGTTTTATTGAGGGAGTTTCTCTGCTTTTGGGGTGGTGTGGAAGTCCAGAACGAAGAAGGTGCACGCCAAAATCGGTAAATTAGATGTTTAATTCTGGTACTTAAATCTATGCCTGGCAATCAAGGAAAGGTCACAAATTCACCTTTTCAAAGGGCTGTGCCATACATCTGTGTAAATCAGTGTCATTTCATCAACTTAAAGCAGCAGCAGAAAAAGTCACTGCTTTTAGGAATTGTGGGAACACTTGGTTTGATTCTTCACATTCACCCATATTCCTAAAATAGAGAAGATTCCTCCCCCCTGGTTTTTGTCATCTAAGTTTCCAAATGTCAGGATCTTGTAATTATTTTCTCATGGACTTTCAGAGTACAAAGTGTTCCTGATTTCCATTGCTACCAGGCATGTGCTGCAGGATGTGAAGGGAAGCAGAATTTACCTGTCCGAAGTCAGGACAGTGAAAGCTCCTCAGGCAGTTTTGAAAAGCATGAATGGCTTGAAGATTTTTCATGCAAAATACACTAATAATATAGCACTTCTGTGCCCTGCTATCTAACTCTGCCACATAGACATCTTTTTCCCATTCTCCTAATAAACAGGGTTCATGGATAAATTCCAGCTGATTGCTACGCTCTGAACAAAGCAAGAGCTATGGAAATGCTGGCAAGCACATTCTCACCAAGATTTGCATAAGTTTTCATTCAGGATTACAGGCTTTGTCCTACCCAGATGAAGACATTTAACATTTTCTTTGACTTTATCAGCAATTGGAGCATCAGTAAGATGGTTAATGGGCTGTCTCAGGAAGCCAAGACTCCACTTCTTTTTCTAATTTCTGTTTTAAGGGGAGTTAGCCATTTTGTAAAGATGTTAATTTATGAGCATTGCCTGCTGCTCATACGAGTGGAGGTATCTCTGGTCAAGCTGAGATTCCTGGGTGTTCTAGATTTTGTTCTCAGGTACCAAGGAGATACTTTTACCAAAGATTTGTTACTTGAGATACTTCAAGTACAGCCAACCCACAGAAACCTTGGCTTCCAAATAAGATGGAAAGGTAGTTTTCATGTAGAGTTGTGATCACATATTATGATCAGACAGTTTGAACACTTGGGCAGTAGCAGAAAATGGTGTAAATAAAGAGCATTCCACCACCATGTGGTCGTCTGCCTGTTCCCCTCGGAGAAGGGAGGTGAACAGATACCATGAGAATGAAAAAGTACACCCAGTGTTTCCTCCAGGACATTCATCACTCAAAATATACCCTGGGATCAGCTTCTGCACACCAAAATTCTATTCTTGGAAAGGCATAAAAAGAAATCTTCATGTAATACCCCAGGTTAAAAAGGCAGACACATCCGAACAAACCCAACTACCAGATGCTACCTTTGGATAGGATTCAATCTTTAACTATAGCTTTTAAAAGGCTTTCTCCAGGAAATTAATATAACCTATCTCAAGCCTACCACAACCTGCTTGATGCTCTTTACCCAGGAACAATCAAACAATTTATATAAAGTAACTGAAATGACCTTTTCTGTGCACTGAGCCATTGTAAGTGATAGTATAGAAATGTACCAACATGTCATGACATCAACTGCATCGAGCTCAAGGAACCCATCCATTATTCTGAATAGATGCCTTGTAAAATGAATGGAATGTTTGTTATTATGAGAAAATAAGTCAAAAGCACTCAATAGCATTAATCAAATAAAAATAATGTGGAAATTTAAACTTTCAAGAAAGAAAACAGTGAATCATCTGTGAACTTGGCACTGTATCAAGCATACACCATTCATCTTCACTCAAAAGGCCCTTCATGACCTATCCATGCTCCACCTTATTATTTTTTTCTGTGTTATCATCATGTCAGCTCTCTCCTTGGATCAGCCAGTGGTTCCTGCCATCATCCCCTCTGTTGCACTTCTGCCTTTTCTCCCATGCCAGCCTTCATGTGTGGAAGAAACTCTCATAGATATCATCAAGCCTCATTGTTCTCTCTCAAACACTGCTAGAAATATTTTCTTTCCTCAGATAGCCATAGGAAAACTCTTATTCTTACCTAATTATTTCCTTGTGCTTCCCTGTCTGGTACAACTTCACTATTTTGGTTCTATATCTCCTGCTTGTATTTCTTGTCTTAGACTAGAAGTGACTAAGGACAGGAATTTAGTCCTTGGTTCATATTTACAGAGTACCCATGATGAGAGGTTTCTGTCTATAACTGGGAATTCTTAACCATTACAGCTTTATTAATGATAATTTCTCAGCAGAGCTGAACATTTTTATTTGGGTTATATAAAACCCTGTGGCAACATCCAACCATATGGACTCAGTCCTCTCACTACTGAAAAATGAACCATCTTAAAAAATTTATTTTTCCCTATAAATAGGGCATTTACTAGAGAATATGCTGCCAATCAGTGTAAAATTAGTCACAATCTCTTCAAGACTTTTTTAGAGGAAGAGAATTAACACGAACAGAAGATCATAAAGACATCCAGCCACTTACTGTCCATATAAGTTAATTTTCCTTGTGACCTGAAGATTCAGGTTGAAATCACCCATGTCTGGATGTGTTCTTGGTGAGCTGGATAGTTTCAAAGAAGAGAGACATTATTGCCACATCACTCTGGGAAAGGCACTGAAGTCTGGCCCTTCTGTTTGCAGGGTTTTACTTTCATTGCATATGCCCATCATGGAAGAAAACTAATTTATTACTAACTTAGGAAAAAGGTTTTTTTGACCAGCCTTGGTAATACTTGGTTTTCATTTAAATGCTTTTAGTTCTGTCTAAACCATATTTCAGACATTTTTCTCCTCTCACAGCCCTAATCTCAAGTAATAACTTAAGAAAAGCAGCAGAATTTAATATAAACCTTTACTGGTAAGACAGGTAATAATAATAACAGTAAAGAGTGATTTCCCCACCACCACCAAAGTTATTCATCATTCTCCAATGCCTGAGGGAGAAAAGGTGAACTTTCTACATGTCTGAATGTCATGAAATTCAGGAAGCTTCAGTGCAAGAAAGAATGAATTCCAAAGCTGTGAATCTGTTCTTTCCATTATGGTTCCAAAAGAAATACAAGACCTTCCACAACATGTAGGGAAATAAAAATGTCTCATGGCTGTGGAGTTTTCTAAACCCCAGACACTTGGTATTTGTACTGAACAGGTTATTGTGAAGTGTGTGGCAGTGGTGTCAGGTAAATATTCCTTGTGCAAAGCAAGAGTGACTCTAGAAATAATCAGTAGTAACTAATAGAAAGTTAAAGAAAGTCAAACAGATTTTCTTTAGTTGGTTTGTTTTCAAATCATGCTTCACTTTGAAGTTACATTTCATCCCTCCTCTCTTGAGCTTGAAGCAGGGACAGTTGTGTGATGCTACATGTGCATGTATGTGATGGAAAAGAATGAAAGTGGTGCCCCTCTTACCAAAATCAATGGCAAACACCCCACTGACTAAACAGGCACGAAAAGATAACTCCAGAACAGCACCCCTGTTTTGTCAAAGGAAGGACACCAGCAGCTGGGCTGTGAGCTGATGCTTCATAAGACCTTGGAGTGGCACAGGCACACAGCTACCCCACAAAATCAATTTCTGTGAAAAAACAACCAACCAAATAAATACCAAGCCTCTTAAACAAGGAGGAATGAGAGTGCCAGAGGTAATTTCTGTGTTTCTCATTACTGGTGGGAAGAAGCACAGGTTTGCTTTGTGGGGCACACAGTCCTCAGAGATGGAAGTACAAGTGGGATTGAGAGTCCCCCAGTCTGAGCACACAGCTGTTCCTGCTACATCAGCAGACAAACCCAGATGTGCAGGGGACAAAGTGATTTGCCTTCACTAGCTAGAGATAAGAGGCACTCATGGAGTAGCCACCCAGACCAAGAAATGAAGCAGAAAATTTTCAATACTTTGAGCAATTTTAACACATTATGGGGCAGTTTGAAGACAGTTTCCAGGTGAGGACTTGGCCTTCATCCTCCCATTGCACAGATTGGTGTATTTAAATATGGATGAACAATTATGGGTTTTTGCCAAGGCCAGGATATCACATCAAACCTGGAGCCCACTGTTTCACACAGCACTCACTGTTCACACCACTTAAAAGCCTTCTGTACGTGGCGTGCCAGGGAACAGATGCAAATAGAGGTCAAGATACTGCATTAGACTCCTCTCACTACACAAGATTCTGGCCTCCTAATGAGTGATTTTTTAATTAAAAGTGAGGTGGCACATGCAGGTTGTCATCTCATCAGCGAAAGTTAGAGACACTGAGCTTGGGGTAATGGTTCATTGTGTAACATTTAAAAAATATTCTTTCTTGTAAAAGCCCAAGCAAACACAGACATTTAATCAGCATCGCATCTGAGTGCAGAACACACTAAATATCTTATATTCCACAGGGAAATGTAACAGCCTAATGTTAAGTGTCCCACTGCAGCCCCAGCCATTTCTTCCCACAGCCACAGGCTCCTTTTCCCCTGGCCTGTGGATCCCTGGGAGCCCCCTCCAAGCAGCTGCAGCCCTGCAGACAGAGCAGGCACACACTCAGCTCCAGCTTTCTTCAGCCCCTTCCTCTTCAGGCTCCCAGCTTTATTTCCTCCTAGAATAAAATACATAAAACAAATTCACCTCATCAGCCACATCGCCTTTCTTCTGTCTGCCAAAGGCTTTGCAGACCCTCCAGTGTAACACCTGACAAACTGCATTCTCTCCTACTCAGGCTTTCAGTACTGCTCTCTCTGTAATTGTACCCACCACTAGGGTATTTTTTAATAGCCACCTGCTATTTTTTAAAGACTTGATGACCAGGTGAAGGGCTTTAGAGGCCAGATGAACCATCTAGCTCCAGCTAGATGTTTCAGCTTAGTGCATTTCAGAGTGGGGTCTCATGCCTTTGTAAATGCCAGTCTTTGTCTGATGAGGTATCTGCAAAAACCTTCCTTTGCTGTGGTTGCACATCACATTTTTACAGGAGGTGGGCTTGACCTAGAGGAAGGAAGCAGAGGCAGAGCCAGCAGACTCTGAATTCCCAAAGATCCTGGTTCTGTCACTGCAGCAGGATGAATTTCACCTCCCAGCAGAATGGTACCTGCAAGAGAAGAACAGGTGAGAGGGCAGGAACACCTGGATTCACTTCTTTCCTCTTCCCAGATTTCAGGATGTTAGTCTCTCAATACCTTTCCTCCCCAACTGTAAATTCATTACTTGAGAACCTTTTCCTCCAGCCTCCTCTGGAGATATCAGTTCTTTCCCACTTCATTGAAAAACTGAGTGTACATATTAGGTAATGGGGTTCTCAGATGATGCTTGAGTATGGTGATAGAGGAAACACTTAAAACAGGCTGGTTATATGTCTATTACAAAATTTATTTTTCATGTAATCAGGCAAGGAATGATTTTAGGCCTTAACAAACCCTTCCTTTCAAACACAGCCAAAAGTCATGGCACCAGCTGATGCCTCATTCCCTCTCCTGAGTAACCCCTGAACTTTTCAGCCATGTTCTAAATCCATTCTGTCTGGTTTCAGCAAGATTAGATGCACTTTTAGATGGCACACAATGAGATTTTGATAGGTTACATTATCAATCAAACTTTAGGGATGTTGAATCAATGGCCACACGTATTAAATCAGCTGGGGGATTATTTTTTCTGGTTTTGCCAATTTTATAGGCAACACCACCTTTTTATTGTTATTACTCTCACTGAACACAGAAATCAGTGAAAATCTTATCCTTCTTTCAAGTTTTGCCAATAATTTATTAAGACTATTTTTTAACAAGCATTCATGAATTTTCTCATAAGAAATTAAGTAAAGAAATTGAGTAAAGATAAGGAGAGGACTGTAGAGTTTGGGGAGCAATGCAATAGCCACAGCTATTTAGTCACCTGCAAGAAATCCTTCTGAAGCTCAGGGGACTGCTTTTATCTGCAAATATAAGCTATGATTCCCTGGCAGAACTCACAGTTATTTCCAAAGAAAAGCCATGTCTTACAAACAGGGATCTACTTAACCAAAGAATGGATGAAAGAAATACTTCCAAGTTGCACCAATCCCACACTGAGTTTTTGCTGAAGGTGCCCATTCCTTGCAACACTGGGTCTAATCCTGCTCCACTAAAATTAATGGAAGAAATTTCCTGTCAACCCCTTCCTAAGAGGGGTGCAGTTGTCATTACAGTGTTGAAATAATGTTGCAAAATACTTGGTTGTGTTTCAAAAATATTTCTTTTTTTTTTTTTTTTTTTTGTAATTGCCAGCAATTAAAAATGTTTATCAGATTTTAGCCTCTCTCCATCATTCAGAGAGGTAATTAAAAGTTTAGTCATTGCATACTGGGCTGTTTTTCTGTTTCATTAACTGTAGTGAGTCTCTGAGAATGGGGTGATGCTGCTCTTACAGTGTTGCAATTCCACAGAGCTTCCTGTGGGCAGGCAGGACACTGCTCAGTGCATCTTCCTTCTCTTTTAAATCCCACCTACTGCAAAACCCATTTCACTCTCTGACCCGGGCTGGACTTCCAGGCAAAAAATAATTACATGTTCCAACCTCTCTGAAAATTAAGTCATTTATCCAGGTGCCAAAGCAGGATTTGTGACTAATACCACAATATTCTGCACTAGAGCTGGGCACTTAGACACCTTATCATTCCTTCAGATGCCAAAAGGAAGAAACTGTTGTTGTTTCAAACTAAACCCAGGTTCAGTTTTTGTCCTGGGTTTAATCAGAAAGTCTTCCAGCCCAGGTGGTTGCTGGTTGAATCTCCATCCTGCTCCTCCAGACACAAAATCTTGCTATTTCTGGGCAAAAGATTGCTAGTACCACTTACAGGGCTCAGCATCTCTGTGGAGGCTGTAGTACAGCAGCTTTGTGCCTCTTGGCACCTCTGGTTTCTGCTTACCCAGAGCTGTCAAACCAAAATTACAGCGAGTAGAAATCCAAAGCTCTTCAGGATTCACTATTTACTTTTGATTCTGCACTGCAGAGGCTGACTCCAATACATTTGGGTATCACAATTGCAATTTCTGAAGCTATTTACCTTGAAAAGTTTGTATTACAGTGCTAGTGGCGATATATGAAAATACAATATTTACCCAGTTGTGGGATTCACTCCTCAGCTTCAGCAAGAGGTTTGCCTCAAAAGAGACTGAGGGCTTTTTACTGACCTAGAGGAGTGCCATTACACTTGGAAAAATAAGCATGAATCTGTTGCCTATGTGAAATTATTCCACACTGCATAAAAGATTTTTCCAACCCATTGACTCCACACAAAGGCAATGTTGTCATGTTGTAAGAGAACAGAAAAATAATAAAATAATTGAATAATATTGTTGGGAGTCATTATAAAAAAAAAATTATTTTGCCATTGCTTGAAATGCCTGTATTAAACTGACAGCTGAGGAATCTGGGCCATGGATAGATGAAAATAAATCTGAATTTCAGTGATGTATATGCTGCAAAAAATTGGTGCCATAAAAAACAATAATGGGTTTAGTGCACTCAGAACCTCACACCTGCCCTGTTGCTCTGTCCAGATTCTGTTTAAATCATCCCTATCACATTGTTATAAAGAGTCTGTTTCTCAGGACACGTAAAAGAAAACAATTTCTACCCAAAAATTTGCAAGCGCGTTAAAAAACAAAACCAAAACTATTCTGTACATGTTCTACTTTCAAATTATTTTATAAAATATATTTGGAAATCAGTAAGTTTGCAAATAATAAATTAGTAATGCCTGTAACCCTTGCTTAATGGAAAAATAATGATTTTGCTGATAATACATGTAAACATGAATTTCATGGGTCGGTACACTTATTCATATAAATTATTTCTTTCGTTGCTTAAGAGGTTTCACTTTCATTCGTACATGAATTTTTTCAGCATCATCTTCTAAGCATAAGATGTCACTGTACCTTTTTTGCTAAAATACTGATTTTGAGAGCAGTTGTTTCCCCCTATGCAGATATTTCATAAATTATCATTTAATTCTCCTTTGGATAAATAAAGTAGTATATTTTTAAACTGGTTGGTATAAACCATATTTTCCAGACTATGCATCACCCAACCAAACACTTCCCTGTGACATTTCCCCCCTTGACTTAAAAATGCACATTCCAGCCACTTGTTGATTTTCACTTGCACAAAACCAAGATTTTACTGGACCCAAGTCATCCCTGCCCAAATACAAAGATGGGATTTAGAGTCAGCCTCCTGTGTGTTGACAAATAACTTTTCTGCTGCTGATTAGGAAAGTGATTTGAAGCCAGTCCAGTTCTACCCAAAATATTTCTTCTGTTTTCTTCCCACTTTCCCACATCCTTGATGTACATCACAACTCAAGCACATTCATCTTTGATGTTCCCTCCAGAACCTCCCTACCCCTCCAGCTCCTGTGTTCAAGTCATGATTTCTGCTTCACTACTGTCTTACTCTCCTAACTTTTTATTGGTTTTATTTGGTTCAACAAACTGCTCCAGCTTCTGAAGCTCATCCATTTTATCCATTCCTGATTCTTTTAAGCCAATATAAAAGTTATTTCTCACTGTCCAAACCTAGTTCTTCAGCTGTGTGTGCTGACTGCTCACAGCAAGCTGTATACACTTATGCAGATTTGTTACCCAAGTTTCTTTTCCCTAGTTTTCAATTCCATTTAATTTCTCATCAGTTAGGACAGCCCTCATCCTTGAAGAAATTTAGGTACATTAGAAAATAATGCTTTGCATGACTTGGATGGATCTTTAATAACTTCTGAAAAATATGTCTGAAGGAATTATAAAATTATTGCTAAATTAATTTTAGTGAAATGCTTCTGTAGAGCATGCTTCAGGAATTTCTATAAGTTATATTTATCCCACCAGTGAGGATTATCTGACTTTTTATGAGCTAATCCTCTTGAGTGCTATGTCTCAATCCTATGAGAAAGCATGTAATATTTTACATTACAAGTGTTTTAATTTTATCTTCATTAATTTCCACTTTAAACACACAAAAATGTTCCCAAGGAAAGGCAGACAGCTATCCAGATGCAACATTCCTAGGTTTTGCTATTTTCCATTATCATGAAATAGCATCTAGCATTTTTGAACAATTCCTTTGTTTTCACTCTTATTCCCATTGCCTCTTATTTCACAGGCCATCCCCATATTTTCATGTCTTGGCAAGTATCAGCTGCAAGACTGATTCACCTTCTGATGATTTTTTTGGTCTCACTAGAACAATCAAGGGAAGAAAAAGCAGTTCTTTAGTATTTATATTGAATTGTGTTTATAGGGGTGGCCAAATTCTGCCCTTAACATGGGCGTACAGCTCTTCCTGTGAATTATGCCCTTTAATCCTCTATGCCTTGCACAAGAAAATGAAATTTTTATGCCTACAAAATGAAGTAGGAGAAAATTCTTCCCTCATTTCAGTGAAGCAGTACAGCAGCTGTGGATCTGCCCTAAATGTAGAGGTGATACTCATTCAAAAGCCACAACTGGGCCCTGATATGTGATTTTGAATAATTGTGGTGCCTTTATTGGGATATCCAGGATTATCTGCCTGGATAACTTTTCTAACACGTGTTTAAAAACAGGAAACATTACAACTTTTAAACTACGCGTGACTGTACTAATACATCACACAAATTTTCCTTGGGTAGGCTGAAAATATTGAAAAGAGGATCAGAAATATGAGTAAGCAGTAATGCAGACCATGAGAAAGTCACCAGATTTCAGAAAGGACATTATTACACACCAGGTGTTTGAACAAACAGAAAGTCACAGTCACAGACTGGAATCCTCCTGAAGTTGTTGGTGTTGAGTCAACAGAAACTCTGACAAACCTGGATCTCAAACAGATGGGGAAGCAATGACACTCCAATGTCTCATGGTGTTCTCTGGGTAGAGCAGAAGAGTCACAGCTTTGCAATTGATGAGCATCCACAATTCTGCTGTGATTCTCCACCCATTTCTGTCTCTCAAACTCTGCTGTGATTCCTGAGACAAAGAGGCAGCTTTGTGCAGACAGGTGTGTACGATTTCTGTGCTCTTCTTAGGTCTCACGAGCACTATTGCAGGGCTCAAGGGACATTTCAGTCACACCTTGACTTCTGTCGGCTTTCCAGAGATGGGTGAGTTTCGAGAGAGGAAACAACACTCTGAAAAAACATGCAGCCCATTACACATCACTTCTGTTAATTACAGAACGTTCTGGAGTTTCTGTGGCTCCTTTGCATCCAGGTGCCAAGCTCAGCAATGAGCAGCATTGTCAATGCTGCCATGTCAAAACCCAGTTTGCACCGACAGGAGAGGACACTGAAAGCCACAGAGGAGACAAAAACCACCACTAGAAATGGCTCAATCTGTAGAAACACTCCTGAATTTTATAGACAGGTGTTTCTGTTCATTTACAACACTGTAAAGGCTGTTTTGGCTACCTAATAAAGGTTTACAAGGCAATACCATTATCTATTTCTATAATACAATAACATCATTTGTTTCTGCAGAATTCATTTGTCTTGGGTGAAAACTCAGTTGTTTCCTATAGAAGCTTCTCAGCTCATTTCCCTTCAGAGACACTTTCCTCCTTGTGAAATTGCAGCTGCAGGTCTGAGAGAAACGGAGCAATTTTCTCTCCCCTAACTTGAGCAGCATTGCAAACAGCCTGTGCTCATCAGAGTACGAAAATGTTCCAGTCACATCTGTGACTCTCGCTGCTCTCTCTGCACCGCTGCTTTGCAGAGGGAGAGACAAATCCTCCCAGTGTTCCTGAGCAATACATTTTGCATTTGGAGTTCTGACTTGGCTGACACTTTTTAAAATATACATATATATTCAGAGTCAGACAGCTCCCTGGTGACTATTACACAGCTGCAGATGCTGAAGGGCACAAATTATTCCTGCAAAGGTCAACATTACCTTACACAAAAAAATTGTCTTCCTGACCATTCATTCTTTCTTGACTTCCACACTTTGAACAAGTGATGAATTTTTATGATTTCACCACCAGCCATTGGTCATATTATGTACCTCTTGGGGAGAAGAAGTGAGGAGGTGGAAAGAGACCCCAAACCGCATGTAGACACCTAAAGATGTGTCCTTTTTGTTTCACAGGATGACATTAAACCAGGAGAGCCAAAGTTTCACTTGGAAGCTGTTATGGGATTAATAACAGTCAGTGTAAGTGAGCCACAGAATGAATCTTGTAAAAGGGATGCAAGGATGTGTCCAGAGAGCCCAAATTTAAACTCATATTCAAAGTCTACTGTTTCCTACTGGCTGGCCAGTTCAGAAGGCAAGGAGCCAAGCAGCAGATCTGAGACCTTTGTGGAAGTTAGTTAGGCAATTTTAATATTGCCCAGAGCCGCTTAGCAGTAAGTGAAATTCCCCAGGCAGAACCTGTGTGGAGGAAAGACATTCTGCTTCATGAAGGAGTATGCTACTTTAAAATATGATTAAATTCAGATGTGGGATGAAAGACAGAAAAATTAGAAGTTCCTCATGACTTTCCTTTAACCAACTGAAATATTATATTCACCTACATTGAAAAATTTTAGTTTGGTTATTGCAAAACTGAAAGCAGCATAAATTTAAAAGATCTCCACTTCAAAAATGAAAGCATAAGCTTTACAAAGCATTGCAAGCTTTGTAAGAATCCCTTCTTACTTTTTCCTTCTGCTCCATATTCTCCTTAGAATTGATATCATTGCATCAAATGTTTTTATTTCAATTGAAGTTAAAAAAAAAGTTCCCTCAAAGGGTTTCCTATTTGCTTTTCCCACTTACTACAGAATACACTACTTTCTCCAACAGAAAATGGAGGAAGAAAGAGCTGGCTGTTGTTTAATACTTTATTAAAAATTCTCAGCTCCTCTAATACCACAGGAGACGTGGAATGGAGCAGAATTCACAGGCTGCAGGCAAGAACTTTCTCCCCTTTTGTCAGAGCAGGCAGCATGTAGAGTCTGGCCCTAATCAGATTAGGTTGTGCATATTTATAAACATCTGAAGACCATAAAGAAAGGCTCCCAATTAAAAGATACTCTGGATTTGCTTCTGCAAGAGTTGCAGAAAAACATGGCCATTAACATTTCCATTAGACACTGGCTTTGGCACAAGCCACACTTGTTGGACTGGGTCCTCTGGAAACCTCTTTTCTACCAGAACATATCCCTGGGTTCTTTTCAGATACATTGAAAAAACATGTCCCATTTGATCTGGGTGTATGAAATTACACAATGCCATGTCACTGCATGGGATGGAACCCCACAAAATGGAATGCACATTCAAGCAAAACTCTCTTTCCCATTATGGGCAGGAGTAAATTACAGATAGGAGTTTACCATAATTGACCACAAACTGGCAATAAGGCCTATTTTCTGCCTTTGTAGATTACTATCATGTTACCTTAGCCCTTCTTGAGCTTACTTTTAAAAGTAGTTAGGAATATAAATGATATTTAGGATGAATCCGTTCTCTGGATAAACATGTTGTGTGAACCATCCAAGCTATTTGGAATGGAGAATGAATCCAAGATGCTGGTTAGGTGTGGTCTGTTTGGTAAACAGCCAAACCCTGCCTACACTTTTTCACAAAAATATTTAAATTAGGTTTTTTTTCCCCAGTTATTCCTCAATTACGCTCTGTGCTGTTGTTACCTCTTAGCAATAACACAAGGCTGAACTCATGTCCAGCAGCTGCCCACAATGTGTCTCCTGCAGCTGAAATCTCTTCATCATTTATTATTCCAAAACACTAAATAAGGGCAGACATTTTCCTAAAGAATTGATTTTTAAAGGCTCTGTATCAATCAGTTCTTTTTGTCTTTGATCTTCAGTAATAAGGGAGCCAAACATTTAGAAAATTCAATATGTAGCCCTTTTAAAGATATTCTAGACTTTCTGAGGCTCCCATGAACCACCTATTTGCTTTAGACAGTCAGCAAACTTTTTATTAATGGGATGCTTCACCAGCACAGAAGGCAAACTCATGGCAGTGTTTCTCTGAGACAAATCTAGAAAAGCAAGCACCCTAATAGGGCCATTTGCATTTTAATACTGCTCCAGCAGCTCTGATTAGCAATACTCTGTCAAAGCACAGGTGCTGAGCCTTCCCAGTGCAAAGTCTCCACTGTCACTCATGGCCCACAGACCCATCTGCAGAACACATCCCTCCACCTCTGGCTTCAAGCACTGGAGGAATTCCAGTTAATGTTTTTGGTAGTATTTTTTGTGGGTCAGTTAAGCAATGAGCCCAATCTTTTAGAGCAGTGTGCTTCCAAATCCATTTCTTCCTGTGGAATGGACCTTTCCAACACCTCAGGTTTTTTTTACTTACCATGTCCTAGTTTCAATTGCCTCTTATTTTACTTCATTAAATTAATTAATCTCCAGCCACTACAAAACATTAGCATAATTTATTAGAATGCAACTTGCCCTATGAGCAAAAACTAGAATCTCATAAAAGCAGCTGCATCTGTATCAACATTTGGCTTTGGAAGATGCATCTTGACTGTCCTGGGATGTGTTCAGGTGGGGAGATGAGGAAGAGGGGTATATTTATCATCATAATACAGAGAAAATACTACAGATAAAAATTCCTGCAGAAAATTTTTTAAAAGTCTTTCTTAAAAAAAACCAACAAAAACACTAACTTAAAGTGTGGACTTCCACATTATTATTATTACTATTACTACTACTACTGGAATTACAGTTCTGGACATGCCTCAGGAAGGAAGCACATATGATCACACAACACCTGCAGACTGCTGTGTCAAACAGGATGGAAAAATCACCTGCTCACAACACAAAAAGACTATTCTATCATATATTGTAAAACAAGATGCTGTAAGTGCCCTGGAGGAACTTTTCATTGCTGAGCCCTGTTATAACACTGTTCCTCATGTAATTCTCACTCAGGCTAATAACATGATTTCAAGTCATATCCAGGCTATAATGAAAGTGGGAAAAAACTTGAAGTGGTGTCAAACAGATCCAGTGGTTTTGTGGACCTTAGGCCCTGTGTTGTGGAACACAACCCAGAGTGCAGTGAGTGAATTAAAAAGATAATTCTTCAGGTCAGTTTTGATACAAGAATTGAGCACAGTCAAGGGAAATTAAATAATTAAAATTTTAGTACTGATTTGAAATATGTCAAAGATATCTCTTTCTATTCCTCCAAACATTAAAAACATCCCTGCTACTTTTCAAACCAGCAATCCCTCTCTCAGAAGTGCACAGAAAATCAGCAGAAAGTTGATTGGTTTCTGCCCCAAACCTGTTATCAGCAGAATATCAAGAACATAAATCAATGCCCATAAATCTGCCCCCTTTCCTGAGCTGAACCTCCTCAACAACAAAAATAAAGCTTCAGCCTCAGTTTCAACCCCATGGGCATCTCCAGCTCCTCTCTAGCATCCCTCCATAACCTGTGGATTCACAACAATAACTCCCATTTCTTTTCTATTCAGTGGAATAAATAGGCCAAAACAAGCCTGGTAATTTTGTGCAGGATTCCTGAGGCTTTGATGGGATGGATTTGCAATCCAGTTGCTTTCTGCATTAGGTGTATTTATATGCTGGGCGTATTTCAGAGACATCAGAGTGAGGACACATCCTTCTTTCTGATGATGAGTCTTCCCAGAGAAGCCCTGTTTGGAGATTTAGAAGCAAATTCTTGTGACTGAATCATCGTCGTTCAATTGTTCTCCGTTAAAAATAATTTTATTATGTAAACAATTAAGTTCAATTATATGGATTTAGAAAGCTTTTAGTCCAACATGCTCTTGCAGTGACAAGTTATAACATAAGCCTTAACACCACTTCTGAGAAGACTGTACCCAAAAAAGCACTTTTCTTAGGTTACCATAATCCTTTGGGTCCGTACCTGAGCTGCCGTGAAATCTGGTGGGAAACATGCAGAGAGCAGGGATGTGCCAGAAACTTCACCTCTTCCCTGCCTTTCCAGCCCTTCCTCTGAAAGAACAACCTCCAGCAAAGGCAGAGCCCTCTGGAAGGCACAAAGGAGCCTGGCATGGGTTCTGGCCCTCAGGCTGGTCTTGGCCACCAGCCTTCCACCCAGAGGGACAGCTCTTCATTCAGAGAGCTGAGCTCTGCTCAGTTTTGCTTCACAAAGCACAAAAAAACCACATCAGTGTGCTGTTCCCCATTCTAGATGTCACAGGAAGCTGAACTGACATGGGCTTGCTTGGGCACTCGCACTAATCACATTTCCTGGGGTCTAAGAACTTGCCAGTTTGACCACTCTGTGCTTCTCCTCTCACAGCCTGAAGGACTGGCTAAAAGTAAATTCAAATTGTTCTCTGTTTGCACAAATATTTAATTGACTAAAATAAAATATTTTCATAAATAGTTCCATACTGAAGGTTTGTTCTCTCAGACTTCAACGTTTCTTGAAAAAATACTCCATCTCTACTGAACTTAATTTCAGCAGCCTCCTTCTGGAGTAAGGGAAAAAAAAAATAATGTCACATCTGTGTAAGTTACTAAACTAACTTGGAGATAAGTCCTCCAGTGGACAACAGCTGCTTTCTCTCCCCTCTCTATACATTTAATATCATTGTATGTCATCTTAACAGCTGTATTTACTACAAATTCCCTGTGGAGCTTTTGGGTCATTCACTTTCTAAAAGCATAACCCAGAAATGCACACTCAGGGCGTTAATGCTCACCCTGGCTTGACTCACACTCATAATGGCTCCTTGGGTAATTAGCAGTTTTCATCATCAGGTCCTACATGATTTAAAAAAATAAAAAAATAAAATAAAAAAATAAAACCTTAATGACAATAAAAATATTGGGAGTCAGCTATTTCATACTAATGACTTGTTAATGTACCATTATTGCTGGTGCTTTAAGTACTGTTGTCCTTAGATGCTGCACTGCATTCATGAAGGACTTTGGGAAAAAAGAGAGTATGGTGCTGAGACTTATTGCATTAGGAGATCGGTTTTAACAGATTGTTTAGTTTTGGTAATATAATTTGACATCTAAACATAAGCTGAGAGGGATCTCCCACAAAACCTTTGATAATATGATTCATTGTCAAATGTTTGTTTTGCCTATCTGGTACTCATTAATTAATTCTTTTTAATATATCTTGGATTTACTGATTTGGAAAAAGAGAATTATTCTTATTGATGTTGCTAAAATATCCAGGTGGCTTGAATTTCACCAACTAGATGGTATAATCTAGCACATTTGTGTAGACCTAATCAAATCTCTACTAACAGATGTGAAGAGCCCAGCATGGGAGCAAATGTTTGTGTCTATATGATAATTAAATTACCTCAATAAAGAGAATAAATGAACAATGATGACTATAGTTTTTTTAAACCTAGGTTATCTTCCTCATGCACAGCCTCTATTAACCCCTTTAGCAATTGGTAAAACTTGATGTTTTTCAGAATGAACCATGGTTTTCAGGTAGTGCCTTTGATTAAATCTACTGACCAGGCAATGTGATTAAGCAAAGTATTCCTATGCATCATTATTAATGAAAATCAAATACATAATAACTTCTGCACTAAAGACATGCTACATACAGTGTATTTCATTTCATATAAACAGTTGTGACACCATCAGTCTGTGTTTTAATTCATCTTTTAGTTCTCTCATTCTTGGGGAATTGCTTTGATGATTATCACAGCATTCTTAAACATCTTTGTCCAGATTTTAAATGTGCTCACATCTTTGACAGGCTTGTGTCCTTCATATAAGCTGGATGTGGCTGGATGGGCACTTCTGAGAGCCCCAGCAGGCACTTGAGTGACCCATGTGCTGCCAAGGATTTTCAAACCCTGGCCCTCTAAATCCAGTTTGAAATACAACCAGACAGAAAGTGTCATTTCAATGCCTACAAAGTGCAACAAAAACCTCTATTGTAATGCATTCCTGAATATTCATTTCCCTAGAATTCACTTCAGGGAGACCTAAGAAAACAAGCTTCAAGAGATAAAAAAAGATATTTTAAACCTATCTTTGTTCTGAAGGTGGCCTTGTGGCAATGAGATGCTTCCACAAGAAAGGGGAGCCAACCCTTGGTAGCAGCATTGCTCTGCTCTCACCAGGCAGGCCGAGCTGCAGCTGGAGTTCAAATCACTTCTGACCATGTTTTTGCTACAAACAGGGGAACAGTTCTTTCTCTGTTCACTCCACGGCGTGCTCTGACCTTGCTGGAGGCTAAGTAATGTCACCAGCTGCATGTGTAACATGGTCATTGGTGATGAAAAGTGAACCAGCACAGCTCGCCTAGGGATGCAACCCCTTTTAACATATCTAACATTCCTGCAGGTGTGGTGGCTTTATTTGTGTGTTTTACTGTGTTTGTTTATTTGCCTGACTAACTAACTCATGTCCTCCTGCCCAGTGCAGATAGAGCCTTCTTATTTAACATTCCTGAAACTCTGAGTGTTTAGGATATAGATTGTTTCCAGTCTCAGGATGTAAAAGACATGGGATAGAAGCAAGAGAGATTAGGGCTCTTTCCCTCAAAGTTAAACAACTGGATTGATTTTCAGGCAATGGGGCCCTGAAACAGCTAAATAAAAATAGTCCTGTACTTACAAGGAACTCACAGATTGTATTTCTAGAGGATCTGACCGAGGGGCTGGTTTGACCAGCAGCACTTGGGAATAGCCCAAACACATTAAACAGTTATCTCCTGGTGTCATAAAGAGATCTTTAGTCAGCTGAAGTGAGGTAGCAGCAGGGCTGGAGTAATTTGGGAAGCTAATTATATCCTCTTTGTATTTAAATTAATCTTTCTACTGAGCCTTCTGTGCTGTGGCAGAGAAACAAAGTCCAGTCACTCCCAGCTCCGTACATCCCAAACTGCAGATTGTTTCTGAGAAGTCCTGCAAAGAGAAGATGGCTTTTCCCTCATTGCATGAACAGAGAAGCAGAGCTGGATCTTGGTGGAAAAGGGGCAAAAAATACTCAAAAACCTACAGAATTTGAAACAAACAAGTTCCCTTTCAGGAGTCCCAGACAAAAACATTTTCTGATTATTCTCATTCACATAGAAGTCCATCTCTTCCATGGAATGTACAGACTCTATCAACCAAATTTTCTCTTTTCAATCTGTGTAGCTCTCACAGAAATATATCCACAACTATTTCCTCCTTGTCTACCTATACAAAACAGGTCCTGATAATAAGAATGTTTTGAAATATTCCCTTTAAGGAAGAATTTGAGGAAGTTTGTCCTGATTAGATTTGGATTCCAGCCTAAAAAAAAGTGAGTAGAGAGAATGGTCTTTTGCTTCCCCATAAACTTCCCATCTGGGCCAGAGGCACCACCAATGACCTGTGAAAATTTATCATAAAATAAATCTTGTAACAGGGAAGAGGAAGGAGAGCTGCAAGTGTATTTGTGTCACCAACACAATTACTAAAATTTTTTGTTCAGTTTTATAGGGAGGAGTTTTATCAGGGAGCAAAAGAGAGAAAGTGTTGGTGTGGATTGGTTTGGGTTAGTTTTGCTCTTTCTTGGTGGATGTAGATGTTTTGGAGTGACTGAGTGTTCCACACCAGTGCCAGAAATAGCATGAACAGTGGACTCTTTCCACTCAAATAATCTCCTGCTCTTTAGGAGGTCACCAGCTCAGAATCTGCCGTTGCAGGTGAAGGAAATATGATTGGAATCCTTCTATTTGTCATCTGAACATCACTCAGACTACCAGGTCTTGGATTTCTCTCTTCCTCATCCCAGGTCAACAACACTTGTGGAGATCTGTTTTGGCCTGGAAGTTGGCTGAGGCAGGGTCCTACACTTCCTTCACTTTTATTTCTGCTTCCTTATTTCACAGCCTTGGCACTGAGACCATGCCAGGCCCTTTCCTGAAGGACCAACTCTTAGAAGTTCATTTTGGGGTGCAGTTGAAGCAGAGACATTGCCAGATACCTCTTGAGACATCAACTGCCCTTCTGTCCTTTACAATCGTTTCGGTGGCTTGCTTCAAATTTCTCAGACAGGTTTTTACCTTTTCACTTCCACCCTGTCTACTTTCACTCAGCTTTGTGTTGTCATCAAGACTCAGAAATGTTCTCAGAACAAGAAACAGCTTCTGCTTTTCCCCTTTACTCTGCTAAGAGTCCCCCATGAGTCACTCTGTGTTTTCCTTAGCCACCCTTCGAGGTTCCTCATTGTGCAACCAGGTTTTAGTGCAGGTTTTCATAAACACGTCTGAGTTACACAAGGGGGATTTTTTTTTAAGTGGAAACAGGCTCGGTAATTTGTAAATATGCTTTGGTTGAAAAGGAGTTAAAAATACAGTCAAAGAGACTTTGCTTCCCTCCTTTCTCCCGTGGTTCATGACCTTTGCTTTTTTCAACTTCCTCAATTTAGTTTCAGTAAATTGTCACAGAATGGCACAACACCTGCCTTGGGTACTTGAGAAATTGACTTTTCCTGCAAATTACCCTGATCAGTGACCTTGTCTGGCTACTAAAGGGGTTTGCAGAAGCAGTGTAGCTTTATGTGTGGCCATCTTCCATCTTCTGATTGGTATTTAGCCCTTTGAAGTTCACTTATCTCCTTAATGTGCAGCTACTTTGTGGGGGGGAAAAAATAAAAAAAGAAAAGAGAAGGAAAAGGTTAAAAAAGGCCATGATATGCTTGTCATGTCTGAAACCAAAATACTAACAGTAGGACAAAGTGTACTCCATCCTGGAAGGTGCACGCAGAAATGTAAGCTGGAGCTGAAAGGCTCCACTGATCCTCCTTTCCAGAAGAATCTCTTCAATTTCTTTTTCTCTTTAGATGTTAAATGCTCAGATACTGCTTGTCATTGTTGCAGCTGAGTAGTGTTTATTAGAAATGATTTAACAAGACTGACCTTTCCTTCCCATCCTTTACTTTCCTTTTTTAAAAAAATCCGTTGTAAAAGCCACTTCTCTGAGGAAAAAGCAAGTATCTGCTCCTCCCCATACTGCACAAGTGTTGGGGCAGAGGTTACTTCTGGAAACCTAAAACGTAAATTTCTTTTTGATGCTGAAGCTTTGATTTCACAGTGGCATGTAAGGGGGTTATTTGTTTAATTAATTATTAATTGCTGTGGTGTCCAACAGGTGCCAGGTCTCAAGTGCAGCCCCTGGAGCAAGAAGCCCAAGGGGAAGCACGGTTCACAGCAACCTTGGGCAAATTGGCCCAGGAGAAAGTTCTGGAGCTACTTCCCATGTCCTTGTCAAATATCAAAGAAAAACAGTTAAAATGTAAACTTATATTAAGCATTGTACTTAATTCTGACAAGCTTTTAGGATCGAATTGCAGGCTTTAGTCAACAAAGGGGAATTAGACCGGGCTCTTCAATGGAAGGAAGGTGGGACAGCTGTTTGAGAGCTCTGTGCATAGCTCTCATCTTATTTTCCACATCTGTTCTGTTTAATTTAGCTAAGCACTTTGAGTCACAACTTGTGGCTGAAAACTGGAATCCTATTTTACCTGGGACTCGGACTGATATTCTAGATCTCAGAAGGAAATTAAAAAATGCCTGAAAGATTACATTATCTAATAAATTTCCCCCACCCCACTCTCTTTATTTTTGCAACTGGTCAAGATTTATTGCTTAATTGCAATTTAAGAAAAATTTTAATGCAGTAGAATGCAAATTCTGTTTGCATATCTGGGATGATTTTTCTTCCTTTCCTTCTTTTCCCCTTATCTTAAAAAAAAAATAAGTCCCCCAAATAAGTTTTGGTAAGGAAAAAATAGCAGAGAATTGTTTTCTTTATTTATAGCGCTGTCCTTATGCTGTCTTGCCTGATCCCCTCTCGAGATTTGCAATTTTAACCTTCTAACATCGTCCTGAACTATGGAAATATTGCCCTTGTTTTAGAGCGGGGGAAAGTGAGACAGAGGGCTTGTAACCCAAGAGGTCCACGGCCAGGGACCCACTGTGTGCCTGGATGAGAAATGATCCCCACCCTGCTGAGCCCCAGAAGAGAGAGCTCAGAGCAGCTGCAGGAGCACACAGGATCCAGCATTCCCCACCCAAGGATTCAGGTGGGCTCAGTGGCAGCACAGAGAGCACCTCCAGCTCCTCCATCGGATCCTCCGCTCTGTTCCCCTCTGCCCAGCGCTCCCCAGCTCCCAGCAAGCTGCTGGGATGCTGCAGGCTCTGCTGGTGGCGGGTTCTGCCCTCCTTGTGCTGCCTTGGCCTCAGCACAGCCTCAGGATGTACCTGATCCTCACTGGGGCTGAGCCCAGCGCAGGCTCCACTAATGGAGCTAATGAGAATAACAAACCGCAGCGACACGGGGCTCCTCTGCTGCTGGAGAGGGCAGGGACATGAAAGGGTGGAAGGTGAGAGAGCCCCAAAGGCTGATACATTTAGAGCACGGGGATTTAGCTGTGATCTGGCCTGCCCCAGGGTCAGGCATGGCACGTGAGCTGTCCCTGCTCTGTCCTGGGAGCCGTGTCCAGCGCTGCCCGGTTGGCTCCGCACCCCAGCACAGTGTGGGGTACCAGGGTTGGGATGCTGCTCCCCACCAGACACCACCTGGAGCCTTTAGGCTGTTTCTTTGAAGGGTCTGAGCAGCTCTGGTCAATGGGTGGCTGGTTTGACCAGATGAAAAGCCAACAAACCTCAGTACAAACATGGGCTTGGACAGAACTCTCTTCCAAGTACCACAAAGCTCAAGAGACAATTGTTTGTAGTTCTTGACTGTCTCACATCAGAGATCAGCTGTACAGAAAAATCAGTACCCAACACCATGTTTTACCATAATTTAAAACAATTAAAACACAAATCACATCTTGAATCTGTTAACTTTCAGATAAGTATAATTAGACCCCAAAATGCTTTAAGTAGTGTTTACACATTTATTTACCAAAAGACAATTATTAAAACAAAGAAACATTGCCAGTTAATTGATGGAAAGATAGGAGAAAATGTAATTAATCATCATTAGAGTGTGCAGCCCTTTATTGTTCAATGGCATGTCGCTGTGGGAACTGCTGGCTGTGACACCACTCCTGTCTCTGGGACTTGCTCTGGGAGGAAAAGGGAGGTGCTGGCTGTGGAAAGGGCTGGAATTACCATGGGGATGCTGGTCCTTTCAAACCCAGCATGTCCTGGGAACACGGGGCCCCGTGCACACATGGGAGTGCCAGTGGGGACTTCAGCAGGGCAAACAAACCTGCTGGAGAGCAGGAGAAATTACACATCAGTAGAATTACACCAGCCAGGGAAGAAAAAAGAAACCCCACATCCTTAAGCTATTTGACACTCCAAAGGACAATGCATCAATATTAACTGCTGTAGGATAACAGCGCTTTTTATTCCAATACGATGGGAGGTAGCTTTGCTCGAAAGATTTCTTCTGTGTTTTCAAAAATCCTTCTGGTTTCCCAGAGGGAAAATGGGGATTACACCAGTAAACCCTGAGCAAGCATGCCCATTGCAGGAGCATTTCTTTAGTGCAGAAACAACACTGCTGGTTTCTTTAATCGCAGCAACTTGGACAATTACTTTACTCACAAAGCCTTTTGGAGCCTCATGAGCTGACTTCTGTAAGACAACAACCTTTATAAATTTGGGGTTTATCCTCCAAACTGCTTGTGAAGGATTGCTGCAACTTTCTCCACTCTGTTCAGAACAGCTTGCAAGAAAACTCACGCATTAAAGTCAGAACTGTTAATATTTTGCTGCCATAAAACTACTTTATTCTTAACTGAATGGGATTCCAAAGGTAGAAAATACTAATTTTTTTTTTCCAAATTTCAGCTCTTTTTATCATTATGGTTGAATTTCACCAACCATAACATCAAAGTTTGAAACATCTTGTTCTTTGTTTTGTTGTAGATGTGCAGGTCTTACAAAATACTCTATTGAAAAAAAGGCCATGAAACTGCAATAGAGATGGCAATAATATTTTTTTCTAATCTCTATAAACTTCTGTTGGCTAAGAACTGGATATATCACCAAATCTATAGTTGTCCTTTTGGAAATAATTTCTACCATTTTCTTCTTTTTCTTCCTTCAATGGTTCTCAAAATCTAGTCTTAGTCTTATAATCCATGACACAGCATTTTATATTGCACCTCCAGCAGAAGCCTCTTTATGGTACAGATGATCTATAAATCACACCTGAGACTCAGCAGCACCCAAGACAACTGGCACATTTCTATAGGAAACTTTTTTTAAAGTTTATTAAGTTAATTAAAGGAAAAAGCTTTATTTTGAGAGTCAGAATGCATTTGTTAGTCCTTAGCTGAAAAACAGACTCCTGGTCTGTCAGGAAAAGGCTTATTAATGCTCCAGAAGGAATAAAACTAATTTACCTGGCTGATAAACTGATAAAGTGATAATAGAACCACCTGAGCAGCCCGAGTTGGGCACCAGGCTCTGCACAGGGTGAGGCTCTCACTGTGATCACTCCCACTGCATGGCAAAGTAATGAAAAAAGGAAACCATAGATAAAAGCTTTGGCCTGTCCTCCACTCCAGAGAGGGATAACTGAGCTGGTCCTGGTTAGACAGAAAAGCAGGAGGAGCTGAAATGCATTAGTAGTATTTGATGTGAAAAGTTTGATATAATAAAAAATTATCCTTTTTGTCATACAAGTGCAGCTTTCCATAAACAGCCCCAAGAATAGGAAGCACATTGTTCAGATTTCCTGCTTTTCCTGGGTTTGGATGATCTGCTTTTGCTTTTTATTGAACACAAATGATTATTCTTAGAAGTACAAGCTATTTTCACACATAAGTAATAAAGTAGAGGGCCCCCATATAATCAGGGCCTGGAAGGAGATGCAGTAAAACATGAACTACATTAATTCTGAATACTGCTCTGAAATTATTGATGCTGCATTGCTGCAGAGTTCTGTTGAGTTACTTGAACATCTTAATCACTAGACTAATTGAGGACTTAAGTCCTTCCCATTTTGTCAGCTCTTCCATCCTCAAGAAGCACATTTCTGTAGCTGTGGATCAGTCAGGCCTGAGCATTTTATTACATACATCAGTTGTAGAGCCTACATTTCATTTACAGCTCCTTTTTCCTTTGTCTTTTAAAGTCAGTCTATCCTTCCTCATTTCTCTGTAAGTATTTTTAATTTGTTTTTCCTAACCTGGAACAAGGCATTAAAAAAAATAAAACCCCTAGACATTGCTGCAACATCATCATTGAGGAAAAAAGCCAACAGCTCCACAACAAATAAAAGCAAAACCTAACACAATTCAAGGAGCATTTAGAACCTGTAATAAGGAATATTTGCTAAGTGAGGAGAAAGATGAAGCAACACATGATTGAACATGCTTTGAATTTACAGTCCTATATATAGTGTTGTGCTGTGATGCAGACCATGCTGCCAATTTTACCTATTTTAAGCAAAACATGAATATTCTGTCTGTCTAGCTCCTGCTGACTTTGTCTTGATGGGACTACACTTTCCCCTCTTCATCACACCTGACAACTATATATATATATATATATATGTGTGTATATATTTGCATATGAAGGGACTACCCACTAAAATAGAAAGAAGTATTTAAATGTTGTCACCCTTGGAAACTCCTTTTGTGGGCCAATTTCTTCTCTTCTACCAAAGGGCTCAGCTGATTTCAGGAATGCTCTAGATAGAAGCCAGCATCAGAACCAGCTTCCACTGCATTTGCCTGGAAAATACAAGTTGTTCTTAGAGAAAACTCGGGAAAACCTTCCCTGAAAGATGTGTGGGGAGGGGCTATCAAAAAAGTAAATTGAACAATTTCAGAACCTCAGCCCTCAAAATATTTTTAGTTAACAATTTGTACACAAACACACACATTTATATATATGGAGAGAGTGAGAGAGGGGGAAAGTCCATGTTTCAAATCTCCCAATTAAAACCAGATTTTAAAAGGGGGAGGGGAATTAGGAAATCACATTTTTTCATTAAAATATGCATCATTTTAATCAAATTTAAAAATAGTATTATTAAACTATATTCTAGTTTAAAAGAATGTTTCAGTGGACAAATTTTTGTCAATCCTCCTCCCACCTGACTTTTCAACCAGAGACAAAACCAATAATTTCTCCTTCTCTTGGAAATAGCATGTAGGTTTTTATCTCTTACAACTGGGCCCAGAACAATTCCCTTCAAGGACTGTGTAAACCAAAAATCACCCTGAGACCCAGAATTTATAGCTGCCATAACATCCACTTACAGACCCAGCATCCAAAGAGTTACTCCCACCCTCACATACTTTCTTCTAAAGAAGAACTAACTCTTCCATATCCACTACAATGTGCTTGTGGAGGCCATAAATTGTTTATTTGGTGACTGGAGTCAGAGATGGATCTGGTCATCCCAAAGGCATGGGTCGGCCTTTGGGCTGCTTGCATTCAGTGCTATCCAAGAAACCTCAAATATGGCAATGGAAAGACAGCAGAGACTCCAGAGCTAACACAGCAGTGGTGAGAGAATTTCAAAATTTCAGAATCCATGCTCAGCTTTGCAAAAGCTTTCTCCTGAACATTTTCTTGTCATTTGTCCTTAGCACAGAAATGCTCCTGGTATTCAGGTTCTGGACTTGCATCCTTTTTCCCAGCCTGGTATATTGATAATAGCATGGTTCCTGGCACTCAGCTTGAATTTTTGGCGCTGCATCTCAGCTGTGTGCCAGTGTACAGCAGACAGACATGCCCCTGGAATTCCACTGCTGGAGGTGCTAGCCATTCCCTCTGGTGGGGATGGGCACATAAACTGTTACATGTAATGAGCTGAGCTTGGACAGAAATGGAATGAGAAGGTAAATAAATCAAAACTAAACACAGAGCTAAATGGGGAGTGAGGCATGTCAGAGAACTGAGCTCCAGTCCCTGCTGCAGGGAAGATCTAGCACTGAGTATTAGCCTTCAGGCTGAAGCAATAAGCCCTGCTGATCTGCACTGGCTTTGAACTCAAGTACAATTACAACAGAAAAAGCACCTGAATAGCTGGACTGTCACACAGAGAGATTTGGAGAACACTCCAGAAAGTATCAGCTTTAGGATTTTACTGAGATCTCCGGGGTGAGCTGGAAAGAGAGGATTCTTTTTCTGGCTAGACAAAAGTACTATGTCTAAGTGTTGTTTTGGCAATCAGGTAATTATTACTTCTGTAAAGGATCCTCTCTTGCAAGGAACTACACCCCAATAAGCAAAACCTGCCATGCAAAACCCCTTGCAAAAATACACATGAGAGAAAAAGTAAACTTCCCTATCTTTTCATGTACAGGAAGTAGAAGCACACCTTCAGTGGTGGGAGAGCCTCTGAATATACCTTATAAAAATATAAAAAAATCCATATTTGCTAAGATTTTTCTATAGAGAGAGGCCCCATGTAGCCTTCCAATCCCAGCCCCAAAACCAGAATATGATGGGCACAGAGACAATGATCCAGTCAGTAGAAGCACATTAGAAGTACAGTAAAAGGGATTGCCATGTCAGACCTCTGTGTGCAGTCCCAGCTGAGTGACTGCACATTAGATTGGTGGCAAAAACCTTAAAGGGCTAAAAATACTTCACAAAATAAATTGACAGGTATTTTTATTTTATTTTATTTTATTTTATTTTATTTTATTTTATTTTATTTACTTGCTATCCTGTCCAGAGGGCAGCCCTTAGCTGGTCACCTAAGATGTTTAGTTAGATGGGAGAATACATCTATTTTTACTGGGTAAGAAAAGCAAGAGCCTTAATAACCTTTCTAGAATAAGAATTTTTCTCACAAGCCAACCATCAATCCAAATTATACTGGAAAAGGGAGGCAGAATTTGGCCCATGTCTGTCACAAAATAGCAAAAGCAACCCGCAGGTGCCTACAAGAAGAGTCAGGGAACAACCTATATTTTTATACAATGAACTTCATTCAAAATTCTGTTTCTTAGTTCCCAAGTGAGAAACAAAGAGCAACATATTTGGCCTCAAGGTAGGGTTTTTCTTTTTAATTTTTTTATTTTTTTTGCATTGTTTTTGCCACAGATCATTAAAAAAATAGCTCTTACCAGGCCATTTTCAAAACCACAACATATTCTTAGGCGTCACAACATATCCCTACTCTTCCCTCCCTCCTGACAGGTATTTAATTCAGCTAAAACTTTGTTTCTACTAAGATGCAAATTTGGAAAAAGCAAGATCACCGCTGCCTGGGGCTTGGTTAGCTGAAGATAAAAAAGCAACACCTGTTTTAGGTATGGCTGTGTGGAAATGCAGGTACTCCTCAGGCAACATACCCATGGTAACCAACTGCAAAACTTGTCCTTCTCCTTTGCTTCCTGGAGACAACAGCACAGATATGGGTTGAGAAGTCTGTGTGTAACACGGATTTTTTTTTCTTTTTTAATAATATTGCCTTGTGAAATGTTGTTCATTATCATTTTTAATGTGACATAGAAGACAGCTTTCCATTTAAGTTGCCCGTTAGTCTGATTAATAACTTATTTTTATTTTAAATTTTGTGTTTTATGCTGCCTGCGAGGCAAATATTATCAGTGTTTTCCTACAAGAAGTAAAACAATTCACAGAACACATTTCATGCCCTGAGATCAGAGAAATAAGTTTAGATTTATAATACCCAAGGACTGTGGCTTTTTATGAAGTGTATAAAGAGGGCATGTTTAATTATGTTTTGTTTATATCAGTGCTTTGTCTGCAAAAATAACATGATTAGCATATTTTCCTATCATCGGCAGTTATTTCTAATGATTTATTAAATTTCTTAAGTGCGGAGTGGATTAAATCACAATTTCTTGCAAATAATTTGGGAAAGAAAAGATAGAACTAACTACCCAATTAAAGTGGGTGAGATCAGAGTCTGACCGCTGCAGGCAGAGTCCTGTCCATCTTTCACAGCGACAACAACAAAAATAAAAAGCAAAATGCTTATTTGAAGCTGCAGCATTCAGTATGGACAGCTAGACCATAAAAACTGCATTTTGCAACCCCCTGGGTGTATTCCCAGGGGTGGCCTGGCTGGAATTCTTTATCATTTTTGCTTCCAGCATCAGGTCTGTCCCATTTCTGTTCCTGACCTGCTCTGGCTGGGTTCTGAGCGTTCTCCTGCTGGTGCTCCTCAGCACTGAGCTGCGCAGCTTTTTTAAAAACCGAGTTTTCCCAAGTGGCAGAAGCCTTACACCAGCAAAAGATGATGCGGCTGGGACGGCCATCCTCGACAGGACACTCCCAGATTCTCTTGGTGTAAAAACCTGGCGAGGTACCAGCGATGCTGGGGGGACCGCGAGGTGCGCGAGGTCAGGAACCGCAGCATCCCAAATCCTTGCTTTGTTCCGAGCTGTCACTACAACAGCACCTGCGCTCACCTGTGCGCCATCCCTGTGGAAGAAGAGAAGATAATTTGAAGAGATGTGTATTGGAAGAGTTTTGCTGGCAGCGGGAGCGGCTCGGGCTCGCTCCGAGGCACACGAAAGGCGTTCGGGGCAGACGTGGTTGACAAACGCCATCCAGTGGTGGCCGCGGGTAGTGCGGGAGCTCCGGGACCTTCCCTCCTTCTCCTTTTCCTTCTCCTTTTCTCCTTCTCCTTTTCCTTCTCCTCTCCTTCCCCTTCTCCTTCCCCTCTCCTTCTCCTTTCCTTCCCATTCTCCTCTCCCTCTTCCTTCCCCTCTTCTTCCCCCTCCTTCTTTTCTGCTTCCTCTTTTCCTTCCCCTCTTCTTCCCCCTCCTTGTCCTCTGCTTCCCCTTTTCCTTCCCCTCTCTTCCCGTTCTCCTTCCCCTTCTCCTCTCCTTCCCCTTTTTCTTCCCCTCTCCTTCCCCTTCCCCTCTCCTTCCTCCTCTCCTTCTCTTTCCCTTCCCCTTTCCCTCTCCTCCTGCCCAGGGATGCCGAGCCTGGGCTGTCCCCCCATCCCGGGACACCCCCACAGCTCCCCGATCCCCCTCCACAAACACCCGGACAAACAACCAGAGCAGAGGGCACAGAGCGTGTCCTGCCACAGCCGGGAAATCGCTGGGATTTGTGCTGAAATCACAGAATATTCCGAGCTGGAAGGGGCCCAGGAGGATCACTGAGTCCCACTCTCCAGGGAATGGCCCACCGTGGTGTTATCAGCAGCGTGCTCTGACCCACGGAGCAGGGCTCTCACTCCCAGGGCTGCCTGCAGGATGCTCAGTGCTGACCTTTAATGCAGAAATGCTGAAGATTCATTAAGCTGACACTCTTTTTCTGTTTTCCCTGTGAGTCTTTTTATATTGGAAAAGGAGGAACAATGTGAGCCCCACCTGCTGAGGTTTTGAGGTTCTGAGCTACCTACAAATCCCAGGCAGTGGCAGAGACTGTGGGGCCACAGAGTTAATCTTGACACTTCAAAATTCAGTGTTCAACCTGCCTTTCACCCTGAGGACAGTGGTTTTGCGTGTTTGGAACACATTTCCCCATTTTAGTTTTTATATTATTTATACTATGACAATTTTAGCCTAATAAATATTTTCTGTTTAACATAAATTAAAACCACCCAGGACAGTCTCCTCACTCTTTAACTGCTTTTGGCTTGGCTTTGTTTTCAATGTTCCCCCTGGATATTGTTGTTTCCACGCGTTTCCAAAGCACGGAAGGAATGCAGGAGACAGTCTGTGTTTATATGTGCTTGAAACTCCTGTGCAGGAGCTGGATGCCACAATGACAGGTGCAATATTAGATCCACCTGTGGAGATTACCTCAGACTTTCTCATTGCAAGCGCTGAATTCCTCATATCTTGCACTCAGAAGGAACTCTTGGGCTGTGATCCAGTATTCAATTGCAAAGTTGATAATTATGGCATAGTTAGGGAGAGGAGTTAATCAACACAAGCACAAGGTCACCACTGCAGATGTGTCTATATTCAATGCCAGCAGGGCAGGATAAGTGGCCTTAGCAATAAGACCAAACAATGCACCTGCTGAAGACAGAGACCAAGGATTTTGTGCTGTATTTTGCACTGAATATTCCTTCCACAAAAAAACCTGAGATCTCTATTTTAGGATCACTTTTCTACAGAGTGAAATTGGTGGGAAAATCATCCACAAACAAAAATGGGTATGAAAAAAATTTAATTTGCTCATTTGCATTCAATTCCTTCCAGTACTTTGGTTTGGAATCTCTAAAAGGCACATTAAACCATACCTCATAGCCTGCAAATCAAGTGCTAATTAAAACTGCATTAACCCTAATGGATTGGAAAGAAGAAATCTAATTGCAAAAACTTCTGTTTACCTAAGACACGCTAGAAAAACAAACCATCCCATATTTCTCTGCAGTCTGGTTTGTTTTTTTTCTCTTTCTCTCAGCATGCACACAGAGAGCTGCCTCCCCTTGCTCTGTCATTTACTAAATCAACGTTTTGAGGGAGGTTTCCAGCATGTCAAAGCTCTCCCATAGCGCTTTATAACCAGCCTTGTACTACCACAGCTTCAAAATCTGTCCAACAACTCTTCAAATTCTGCCTGGAATGAGCCTGTGCTAATTAGTCAGGTGCTGTTACCTGCCCAATTACTTTATTATCTTCCTCCACTCTGAGCACCAGGATGTATTTCCTGTACTGGGCGTAGCTGTTGCTCCCACTTACTGATACCAGCTCTGCAATTCTATAAATTCCCTCTAGTTTGGGACAAGCCTTGTCTTGTCTTCCTTAATTTCCCACATGGATGGGGCAGAAGCATCACTGTGGAATCCACTTAATGATGAGAGCCCTAGGAGCACTGGTGATAAGTGACCTGCTGTTTAGGGTAGGAGGAACCAACCACTCTTTTTTTTGGTGCTCTGATTTCTGTTTGTTTTCCTTTTAGGTCCTCACCTCCCATTTGATGGGAACATATCTAAGACTGAATTTCCAGCAGAATGTGGGCTTGAAAAGTGATGGAAAGGGGGTAGCTAAGCTGTAAGTAGCCCCCCGAGGCTTGTTGTCCTAATGAATACCAGGCCACAAATTAATGAAGGAGGTTTTAGGAAAACACTGTGATTTTCCTAGCCTTTCAAGCATCAGCAAATCTTCCAGAAGTCCAGACAGCTGTTTACAGCTTGCTAAGATGTTGATTGTTTACAAATTAGGTTGTCTTTGAAAACCGTGCACCTATCAGCCTGCTAATGTCACTCATCAATGAAGTGAGGGTCCTTCTCAGCCGAAGAAGAAAAGCAAGCTTTGGTGGTCTGGTCTGTAGGGAGCCTCCTTGGTTTTACCTCAGGAATATCCAGTATTTTTCTAACCTCCCCATTTCAGATGGTTTTGCCCTGGATTTGTTTCAGCATTCACAAATTTATTTGTTTGCAGTTGTTCCTAGCTTAAACAGTTCCAAGCACAAGCATTGCCTTTGCTTTTTTCGGATATGCAAAATAGTTTTTGGCTTTTCTCTAGAAACAAAGGCTGGAGTCTGGGGTAAAAAAAAAGGAATATGATATAAAAGAGGAGCTTCTGTATGAGAAGATTTGTTTTCTCCCTGACAGCTGTAGAGCCCCACAGGCAGCACAAATTGGCCAGGTTGTGAAGTCAAGGCCAGTGCCTTCAGCATTCAGCAGCTTCCTGTGCCTTAATCTTTCTGTTTGGGGAAAGAAGTGCAATTTGTTTTCATTGACCCATAGCTTCAGTTCCAGAGTGTAGGATTACCTTAATGGACCCAAACTTGAGGCACATCAACTCTAGTTTTAGTCCCTGTCCCTTCTTGTGCCGTTCATTCCTGGGTGTCAGCAGAGCGCACTGTGCTCGCTCTCTGTGCAGGAGGATCTGGAGGAGAGAGGGAATGTTCTGGGATTGTCTGCACAGCCAAGGGCAGGGTGGGGAGTGCCCACCACCATTTTGCTCTGGCTCTTGTCCATCCCAGGAGCCTGTTCCAACAACAATTAGGAACCCTGACTCAAGGGCACCATAAATCAAACCCTGAGCCCCCCAGCAAATACAATTTCCTGGCTGCAAGTTAATGTGCTCCATCATTTTCTGTGTGCCATCCAGACCTGCCATTTAGCAAAGGCTGCAGGTTTTTCTTTCTCATGAAGGAGTGGTGTGGTGCATCCCTGTACACCACATCATCATGAGTTACTCTGACATGGACACCCAGGTGAGTGATCCAGATCATACAGAATTCTCAAAGCAGTGAAAGATGCACTTTTGGTTAAAGTTACAGACTTGAGCATCAGTTCTGCTGCAGATCTTGCCCATATTGCTTCATTTCTTTGTGCCTCAGGTTCTAGACTGGAGATAAAATTTTCCTTTTTTTTTTTTTTTAGTTAGATTTACATATCTGCACCTGCTAAATGGGCCATCATCTCTTCAGTCCTTAAATGCTCCCATATCCCACCAATAGTACCATATTTTAAAAAATAAATGACATAAAAAATAAATGACATGTGACATGTTTCACACAATCAGAAAATGAAGTGGCAAAAGTTTCTCACTTTTGAAACTCAAAATACTGCCAGCAGCTGTAACATCATGGGCTACACTGACAAAACTTTGATTTTATTCCTTAGGATACAACTTCTAGCCAGAGCTCTCCATTATAGTCAGACAGCAGCTGGACAAACCTGATGCAGCTTCTTCATGTCCTGGCACTGCTTGGAAAAGGTCTTTGGACATCTTCAGGTATCAATAGGTTCTTTAAAAAATATACTGCAGCCTGATGAGGGAACTTGGAATCTTCTGAGTTCCCTCCAAAAACTCAAAAGCAAGTCAAGAAGCACAGACCCAGGGTAAACTGCTACACAACTCTGAGCCTGAAGCTTTTTGAAGGCATCCATGAGTCACTAGACTTGCAGTGACTGTTTCATGCTCAATAAAAAACGAGAAAGTAATTAACAACTAAATCAAAGTCTTCACCCAAACATTTTAAATTACTTTAAAACTGGAGTCCCTTGTAATTGTGGCAGTCAGTTGTATTAGCCCTTTCAAAGAAACACATCAAAATTAACTGATTCCCAGTTCCCTTGCTCATCTGCCATTCAGCTCATTATGACACTGGTCCAGCAGAGAGTAAGAATTTGTACTGCTTCATTCCAAAAATTCAGGATCCAAAAGAAATTATAAAGTCATCCTGGGTCTTTATCAAATCTTCTCACCTGAAAGGAATTTTCTGTCTTGTATGGGAAGTTCCTCTGGCAGGAGAGAAGCCTTTCCTGCCATTTTGGAGTGGAACCCAAATGATAAAACATTTTATCAAGGCAATTAGCATATCAACATGCAAACCCCTATTGAAAAATGCACAGTTGACAAAACAGCTAGAAGGCAGCTCATCATGATACAGGAAATGGAAGCAAAAACAAAACCCAGCAACTTGTACCCAGCCAGTCACTGTGCTGGAGAGAGTCCACAGAGGCCAAGATTCACAGGGTTTTGGGCACTCCTCAGTCACAGCTGCAAAACAAGACTACAGTGTGACAGGAACCAATTATCTTGGAAAAGAACCATAACAATAGTTCTCCATTTCTATTTAATAATCAAGGAGACAATAATCAAGATATTGTTTCTTGTCTGTCTTCTAAACCAGAAATGTTCACACACCATTTCCAGCTTTTCTTTTGCCTTGCAGGTCTGTGGGAGAGCTGATGTCACACAGTCAGATACCTCTGAGCTTAGCAGCTCTAAATCAGGCCTACAAACCCCAGGTTTTGTCAGCAAGAAAGAAAAGTGCATTTGAGCTCCACAGTCTGTTATTTACAAAGGGAGAACTGGTTGTTCTTTTGCTTGTCAGATGAGAGAAGAAAATGTTCTGGTTTTAGTGGCTACCCTTAGGTCCTGTACAATCAGTACAGTGGATGAAGCAACTTCCCAGCCCCAGCAGGAGCAGGTGGCCCAGGAATGCCAAATATTTTGAGACATTCTATAACTACCACAGAGGAAGAAGCCCACTTCTCCCCCCTGTTGTCCTTGACAGGCAGCCTGTTCTCCACCTGCACTGCTCTAAGAAACTTTGTTTTTATTAGTGGGTGTTAAAGTTCCCAGAAGACAAGTGTTTTCCCTTTTTTCCCCTCACTTTCAATACTGCAGGAAACTTTGGGTGAAATACATAAAAACAAGTTAAGATCAGAATTTCCCAAAGTGAATAGTGATTTCAGATGCCTGTGCTCCACAAACAGCTTTAACACATCCAGTGGTGAGTCAGAATGAAATATTCACTGAGATTGCAAGCAGGCCTCCTGGCACTCAAGGTACTTGAATATCCCTCCAGGGAAAGAAAGAGTTAATGGAGTTACCTTACATTTAGTATTCCTCTTTTTTTCAGCTTTGTCAGGTAGCAGACAACAAGCCCAGGCTTGAATTGGAGCATCAGCTCTGTACTAGCATAGTCTTGTGGGTAGCCTAATGTAATATTAATTGAATTGACATCAAGATCAGTTACAAATATAGGATCGGTAGCAACTGTAGCTGGTGCAACTGTATTTGAATTTTGAACATAAAGACACATGCTGGGTTAACAGGGGCATAATCCTGGAGAGCAGAAGTGACCAGGGACTGATGTTTTTAAGGTAGGATTCGCATAGGAATAAAAACAAACAGATTATTCCTATACATTGTTCCAGAATGGATATTCTAATGATAAGCAGGTTACATAGTCAACATTTAATCTTAAACTGACACTCATTAAACTCCTTAAAAAATCTGGGAGTGTGGAGAGCAAAGAAACATTTGTGAGCATCTTCTACAAGCTGACCTAATTTATCCTTCCTGAAGAAAGAAATCCGGGCACCGGACGAACCTGGACAGGTCAAAGGTCTTTGGAAGGGGGAAAAGATGTGCACGGCATCTTTTTCTAAGTTAACTTATAGCACAAATCTCCAGAGCCTGAATCACTGAGAATTCACAGGAAAAAGGATCTTGTTTCTCTCCAAAGTTACTTCAAATATTTACAGATTTTTCCACATGCACAAAACTAGAATTGAAAATTCTTGTCTGAAGGGTGAAAAAACTTTCCATGCTCTTAGTAAAACATAAAAACGACAACCCTACAGATTTCTCATGGAAATTTCAGCTCAAAAGAAAAACAATAAAAAAACCACACTATATTTTCCCTTACATTGTATTTTTAACTAAATCTGTCCTGGGTTTCTCTAGGCTCTCTGCTCTTTTCCCCTCAATCTTCATCTCTGGAAGAAACTTCCATTGTCAGTTCCACCCTCCTGGACCCCCATCCTTACTCACAGAAAAAAACCCAAAACTTCTTCAGAATCTCTTTGCTTACTTAGCTGTGTAAGTAAAAATGTATCAGGTGAAAAAAAAATACAGAAAATTAGACTGCAGACTTTGAAAGACTGGTCATTTTATGTAAACGGGTTCAGCCTAATAGAAAACTTTGCTGTAAACAGCAGTTTGTTTTTTGGGTTGTTTAGTTTTAAATAAATACTTTAAAAAATACAAGAAAAACTGAATTAAAGCCCACTTGCTCCAAAGTCAAAAAATGTGTCAGAGTGAAACAGAGAAAGAGCACTAAAAATTAATTCATTGTGCTGCTGCTTCCCTGCCAAAACCCCATGAATTTAAAATCCAATCCACTGCAATTACACCAGTCCCCAGCCACACACCATGCATCTGTAGGAGCACAGTGAGCAAGAATTGGATTTCCCTCAGTTAAGGTGTCAAGGGAACAGCCAGCAGGTTGGAATTGTAACCAGACATTTGCTCATATATACCAGCAGTGAAACTAAAAATACTTTCTGCCCTTCATCAAGATCCAGCTCACAAAGCTTTGTGATACTTTATCCTGATGCCATTATAACACTAGTTCTTTCAAAGAAATAATACATTGCTGCAGAAATTCACAAAATTTACCTGTGGGAACATCTTTTTACTGAAGTAAAAAGGTCCACACAAGAATACTGCTGTTGGTGAGACAATGGTCTCAAGCTGGGATGCACCTCTACAGTGGGAGTCTGTGGAAATGTGAACAGCTTGGAAGTTGCATCTTCAGACCACAGGCAATAAAACCTCTTGGAAAGCTCATCAGCTAAGTCACTGCAATTTATTTAGACACTGGAAGAAGCTCAGAGCAGTCTGGTTCTCACCAAAATGATGAGCAGGGCCTCCAAATGCTCTGATACCAACCCGAGGTACTCAAGTGCTGGCCCCAGGAGCCTGAGCAGCTCAGCCCCCACAAGCAGAGAGCAGCTGGCAGCAGCAGGTAAATCACTGTCAAATTGCTCCAGCGGATGTTGCAGCCCTCGTGTCTGCAAGCAAGTGAAAAATTGTGGGGGAACACCTGGTTCTCATCCTAGCTAACATACCTGCCACCAGCGCTCGGGACACACAGGCACATGTGGGAAGCAGAGCAAACATTTATTTTAAGTCACTGCAGAAAACATGACAATATCTGGGGCCAGGGGAGCCTGTGTGCAGAGAGAGCTGCAGGTAGTTATTTATGTTATGAACTGAAGTGCTTTTGCACAGGATAGAACAGAACAGAAGCAGACAGCCTGGCAAGGCAGGAATTCAAAAGCCTATTTCCAGACATCAATTTCGAACTGAAATATAATGATACATTTCAATCACCTGGATGTGGTTGCGTAAGGGATAAACAACTCCTCTGATGTGCAAAATTCCCCAGTCTTTGCTCATTTAAGTCTGGACACCCAAACACCATGGTCTGGTTGTGACTGGCGTACAAAGGGGATGCACTGCCAGGCTGCTGAGGCTGCATCTTGCATTTTTGAAATTGGCTTCACAGCAGCTGCTAGATGATCCAGTGAAATCAGATCTTCCAGATTGTCCAAACACAGGAGAAAAGTCAGACCCACAGGCACACAGAGGCTCATCACTTTCCATCTTGCCGTACCGGAGCGTGTCTGTGCTTTCTGCACGGTAATAAAATGTCTGTGCTTTTTGCACTGTAATATCCTTCCTTGCAAAAAAACCCTACCTGTGCTTCTTGCACTACATCAGAAACACCACTGCTGCTCAGAGAGCCCTGCTGGCTGAAATGGTCTGTCAGCCTTGCCAGGGAACTGATGGTCTTCAAGTTGGGAATTGTAATTATCTGAACTCTCATCTACTCCGAGAATCTGCACACTCTTGTAAGAGAAATACCTAAGGTTTTGTAATTGAGAGAAAAAGGGAAATATTTCTGGCATCACATTATAAACACAAACAGACTTGTAACTGCTGCCAGCACACGTCTGTAAGAAATGAAGATATTTTTGCCATGTCAGGATTCAGTGGAAATATATCTCATACAAAACATATTTCTGTAATATATGTAACTTTTGTTGTTGCCTCTCATTGTAAAGCCCTAAGATAATCCTGCAAACATCTTCCTAATTATTTTGAGATCCTTTTTTTCTTCTACAGATGAAAGTATGAGAAAATTTGGGCAAACATCTGACTTTTGCTCCCACTACAGATGTCATATCTTCACTGAGGACCATATTGTCATACCATGTTCCCAAAACTTTTGATAAGCTCTTGCCCAGACAGTGAAGTTTGTTTTACAGCTCTGTTAGCCACTCTGATAGCCAAGCCCACATATCCTGGCACAGCTCCACTGACTTCAGTGAACTGACAACAATTTGCATATGGCAAAAACATAGATTAAGGCTCTTTTTGAAGTTCAGGCTTGATTGCACCAGGGAGTTAAGCACCTAGCTACCTATTAAAATCTGATCACTGCAAACACTCTTGATATCTTCTTACTAGAAAACCCAGCTTCAGATAAGACACTAAATCACAGTTATTACCACACTGGTAAAATTGTACATCAGCCTTTATCTGACTGACAGCTATTGTCTGAAAATTATGAACAACACAGCTGCAGGGATCTTAGTCAGGGATCATCTTGGATTCTGGACAAACGAGGGAGTGGAGATGACAAAGTGGCTTAACTTTTCAAAGAAGGTTCTCACCAGTCCAGAGTTGAAGGAGAACTCAACAAGTGAAGGTACA